>NC_053397.1:217734130-218934130 GCF_905171765.1 Bufo bufo
ATCAGGTGAACGGTGCAGGAATTACAACAGTTTGCATATGTGCCTCCCACTTGTTAAGGGACCAAAAGTAATGGGACAGAATAATAATCATAAATCAAACTTTCACTTTTTAATACTTGGTTGCAAATCCTTTGCAGTCAATTACAGCCTGAAGTCTGGAACGCATAGACATCACCAGACGCTGGGTATCATCCCTGGGGATGCTCTGCCAGGCCTTTACTGCAACTGTCTTCAGCTCCTGCTTGTTCTTGGGGCATTTTCCCTTCAGTTTAGTCTTCAGCAAGTGAAATGCAGCTCAATCGGATTCAGGTCAGGTGATTGACTCAGCCATTGCATAACATTCCACTTCTTTCCCTTAAAATACTCTTTGGTTGCTTTTGCAGTATGCTTTGGGTCATTGTCCATCTGCACTGTGAAGCGCCGTCCAATGAGTTCTGAAGCATTTGGCTGAATATGAGCAGATAATATTGCCCGAAACACTTCAGAATTCATCCTGCTGCTTTTGTCAGCAGTCACATCATCAATAAATACAAGAGAACCAGTTCCATTGGCAGCCATACATGCCCACGCCATGACACTACCACCACCATGCTTCACTGATGAGGTGGTATGCTTAGGATCATGAGCAGTTCCTTTCCTTCTCCATACTCTTCTCTTCCCATCACTCTGGAACAAGCTGATCTTGGTCTCATCTGTCCATAGGATGTTGTCCCAGAACTGTGAAGGCTTTTTTAGATGTCGTTTGGCAAACTCTAATCTGGCCGTCCTGTTTTTGAGGCTCACCAATGGTTTACATCTTGTGGTGAACCCTCTGTATTCACTCTGGTGAAGTCTTCTCCTGATTGTTGACTTTGACACACATACACCTACCTCCTGGAGAGTGTTCTTGATCTGGCCAACTGTTGTGAAGGGCGTTTTCTTCACCAGGGAAAGAATTCTTCGCTCATCCACCACAGTTGTTTTCCGTGGTCTTCCGGGTCTTTTGCTGTTGCTGAGCTCACCGATGCGTTCCTTCTTTTTAAGAATGTTCCAAACAGTTGTTTTGGCCACGCCTGATGTTTTTGCTATCTCTCTGATGGGTTTGTTGTGTTTTTCAGCCTAATGATGGCTTGTTTCACTGATAGTGACAGCTCTTTGGATCTCATCTTGAGAATTGACAGCAACAAATTCTAAATGCAAATAGCAGACTGGAAATGACCTCTGGACCTTTTATCTGCTCATTGTAATTTGGATAATGAGGGGATAACACACACCTGGCCATGGAACAGCTGAGAAGCCAATTGTCCCATTACTTTCGGTCCCTTAACAAGTGGGAGGCACATATGCAAACTGCTTTAATTCCTGCACCGTTCACCTGATTTGGAAGTAAATACCCTCAAATTACAGCTGACAGTCTGCAGGTAAATCACATCTTGTTTGTTTCATTTCCATTCCATTGTGGTGGTGTATAGAGCCAAAAATGTTAGAATTGTGTCAATGTCCCAATATTTATGGACCTGACAGATCCCCCTCATAACAGTGTCCCCCAATACACCGGGCCCCGCCGCTCACCGCAGTATTTATAAACGTGAATCCTTATCCTGTTATTAAGTTTAACTAACGCTGCGCTCTCCCATGTTCCCCTGTATCCCCACAGCACTTACGAACACGCTTCCATAGCAGGCAGAGCGGACGGCACCAGTAACGTCACTCACTGACGTCGCGCGCCTGCTCCGCCTGCTTCATTCATAAAGTGGGAGGAGCAGGGGCGCCACGTCAGTGAGTGGCGTTACTTCTGCCGTCCGCTCTGCCTGCTATGGAAGCTTGTTGGTAAGTGCTGTGGGGATACAGGGGAACATGGGAGAGGGCAGCTTTAGTTCAACTTAATAACAGGATAAGGATTCATGTTTATAAATACTTTGGTGAGCGGCGGGGCCCGGTGTAAGAGTACAGTGACTGCACCGGGCCCCGCCCCTAGTTACGGACTCCAGCCCCTCCTCTCTCCCGGCTCATACATCGCAGTCTGCGATGCTGCAGAGTCGCAGACTGCGATGTAAAATGGGAGTGCGTCTTATGGGGCGAAAAAAAATATCTACTGAGCTTTTTAAGGGCTCATTGTTTGCGAGATAATTCTTAGTTTTTATTGATACCATTTTGGAGTGTGCATGACTTTTGGATCACGTTTTATAAAAAAAATTTGGGTAAGAGAAGCAATGAAAAAATGGCAAATCGGCCATTTTGACCCTTTTTCCCATTACGCCATTCGTCATATTGGATTTTTTTTTATTTTTTATATTTTGGGCGTTTTCGGTCGCGGTGATACCCAGGATGTTTATATTTATTGTTATATTTTTTTTTATTATACAGAAAGGGGGGTGATTTTAACTTTTCTATATATTTTTTATATTTTATATCATCATTTTAAGGCTCATAAATGATCTTATAAATGACGGTTTCAAATTTTTCATTTTTATCTATAAGCGATTAAAAAAATGACAATTTCTTTGCATTTACTCATTTCTTATGTTGGCCTGCCATCTGTTGGCCAAAATATGAATTGCAGCATTAATGCTCTGAATTTCTTTGTAGAGATTCAGAGCATTCAGCGCATGTACCGATTGGCTGCACGGGGCATCAGTACTAAACTCGGAAGCGTGAGCTCCCGGGTTTTTGCGCATTCAGGTGCGATGATCTCACTTGGCTAGGTCTACACAACGACATTTGTCGCGTGACAATTTTTATAATGGCAGTCTATGGTGTCGCACTGTAAGATGCAACATGCTGCGACTGCGACAGTCGCAGAAAATCCATTTGAGATGGATTTTTCTGCGACTGTCGCGTCACAGTCGCATGTTGCAGTGCGACACCATAGACTGCCATTATAAAAATTGTCACGCGACATTGGTGCAACAAAATGTCGCGCGACAAATGTTGCAGTGTAGTTGTGCCCCATCTGTCGCGCGACAACCGTCGTTGTGTAGACCTAGCCTAAAGCATTTAATTACCGTGATCGACATTATTGCCGGTTGCGGTAATTAGCCGCAGGTCTCTGCTGTTTGAAACAGCAGAGACTTCCCGGCCACGTAGCCTGATGCACGCGCGAGCGGGCGTCATGCATGTACGGTGCTGGCAGCGAAAGGGTTAATTAGTAAACATTTATTTTGAACATAGTGAAGAGAAATTCTGTACCAAGTGTAGGTGATGTGGGTGGGGCTTGAGGGTAGGCGGGGACATGGGCCCCATAATCTCCTATTGCCTGGGGGCCCCATGAGTTGTCAGTCCACCCCTGGACACCGCTATAGTGTCCTCTCCTCACAGTAACAATACTCCCCAAGCCCGCGTCCCATGGCAGAAATAGCCGTTCACTCTCCGCAGCGGGCTTGATGACATCACTGGAGCGGGCCGCCCTGGGGTTCACCATCACAGTCCACCGGATCTACGTCCGTCAGAATACAGAAGCCACAAAGGTTTTGTCAAATCATTTTTTATTTAAATTTTCGGCTGTAGAAACATTATGATCCGTACATAGAAATAATGACCCCAGGAGTATTCACAAATCCATCGTTATATACACACATCTCGTTACTTACGGGTTTATACACAGTATAAAGATTGGCGGCTTTTTTTTATTTTTTTTACAAACTCGGCGCCGCTCTGCCCTCCGATGTGTGCGCGGTTGTCCGTATCTGGTACCATATGACACTGGATCCTGCTGAGCTGACCTGGGGCCCCAGACAACAGTCGGGCCCTCACCAACCACCACCGTTATTTTAGGTCGCCATTTTTAAAAAAAATCTGATTTCAGTTTGGGACGGTGGATCTCATTGGGAGAGTGCAGGTAGCGCCAAATTCACACATGCACGTGCAATAATCTTCTGGATTCTTCGCAAAAGGAACTGCGCCATATTGAGACTTTTTATAAATGTGCCCCCAATGATGGACAGAGGAAATGAGACCACCTTGTATGGATGCCGTACTGCAGCCCTTAAAGGGACACTCCAGGCAATGCGTAAACTTTACTATGCCTGAGGGGGCGGAGCATGACAGATAAAAAACCCAAAATGAGAGGTGTCATGCTCCGCCTCTGCATCTGGAGTGCACCTTTAATCCCTTTTGCATTTATTTTTTTTGTGGGGCCCCTTCACATAAACCTCTCTGGCCAAGGGCCCCATAGGCACCCACTGGATATTTGGTCGTCCGTGGTGATTACAGAACAATAAAACAGATTCCACACATTGGATCTGCAAGACACCATGTATGCCCCTGCAGTGCCCGGCGGGCACACCAGCTCCAGGAGGAGGTCTCTCCCCAGGGCCACCTGTAGGCGGCACTAGAGAGACAGTTTTCAGCATCTGGAGTAAAACCAATCTGCACATTTTTCTCATGGAGCATTGCCCGACTCCCTGCCCCCTTGGCTGCGTTTCCTCAATCAGAACCAGTAGCCCCCCATTAAAGTGTTAATATTCATGCACAGCTGTAGCAGAGACTGGCATTTGCTGGGTTAAAAATAATATAATGGCATCTCTTAAAGGGGAAAACCACCTAAACAGGACACAAATGGTTGCAGACCACCAGTGATGTCCAGAATGACGGGGTAGCAGCACTTGATAGAGACCCAAGCCCTTTGGCATCACTCCCTACGGGGGCGGGGAGGGAATCTGACGAGGGATCGGCGTCGTGAACCAGCGAGTGGTCCAAATGCCATATGGGGCCAAATATATAGCAGTATGACCTCGTTTCATGAAATTTGTATTTTTTTGGGTTCTGATCTATTTTGAGGGTAACAGGTCTGCAGGTCGCGGTAATCACCGATGCGGCACAAGGGTCGGAGCAGCGGACGTTCCCGGATTACATGAGAACTGCAAAAACATGAAGGGAGATTTGTGAAAACCGAAGCTGTAGCAGCAGCGGGGGAGGGGTGTCACCATATAGGAGGGTGGACGGCGTAACTCAAACACTGCCGTTTACGTACGAAAGGTCCGATAGTCTGGCATCTATAGGATTTCCGTTGCTGGATTATTCAGGATTTTATGCTGACGTCCAGATAATGGTGGAAGAATCCAGTCTGCTGATCGCCCCAGTCCTACCACTGGCAAAGAAAGGCGCAGCGGCCACTAGAGGACAAATGTAGTATTACATCAGGACCAAGGGCTCTCCATGGCCGCCTCTATTCCACCAGGAGTCACCGTGGACAGCGCTTTTCCATTCTAGTTTATAGAGCGGAGTCCTGGAAAGTGTGACCCCCCCCCTTGGTGATATCCATATGGGGGGGGGGGGTAGTCCACATGAGACACCCATCCCACTGCTGTGCTCATGCAAATCTGCCAGGAATGGTGGACCTACTGCATGCCCGACTAAAGGACCTTCTCTGTACTTCGCTTTATTATGTTTTCTTCTCCAATCACATCCAAAGAGGCATTCTGTCCATGCCATTTATCCATACTCTGGAGAAAAACGCATCAACCGTGTGCCCACCCGTCCCTTGGTTGAACTTTATAGACTTAGTTAGGTCCATATATATTTGGACACAGACACAATTTTTTTTTTTTTTTTTTAACCTGTTTACTAACATAACATATTCAAGTTAGGCTACATGCACACAACCGTATCAGTTTTGCGGTCTGCAAAAAAAAAAAACAGATGACATCCATATGCAATCAGTTTTTTTTTTGTGGATCCACAAAAAACGGAACGGACACGGAAACAAAATACATTTGTGTGCATGAGGCCTTACAGTTCTATAATGGACATGGACACACAGTCCAGACTTTAAGCTTTCATTTGAGGGTATCCACATTAACATTGGATGAAGGGTTTACATGTGGCACCCTGCTTTTAAAGGGACCAAAAGTAATTGGACAATTGACTGAAAGGCTGTGTTCATGGGCAGGAGCGGGCAATTCCTTCATTATTTCATTCTCAATTAAGCACATAAAAGGCTTGGAGTTGATTTGAGGTGCGGTGCTTGCATTTTGAAGATTTTGCTGAGAAGTAAACATGCGGTCACAGGAGCTCTCCGTGCAGGTGAAACGAGCCGTCCTTCATCCGCGAAAACAGAAAAAAACCATCCGAGAAATTGCTGCACTATTAGGAGCGGCAAAATCTACAGTTTGGTCCATCCTGAGAAAGAAAGAAAGCGCTGGTGACCTCAACAATGCAAAAAGACCTGGACGCCCCCGGAAGACAACAGTGGTGGATGATGGCAGAATAATTACCATGGTGAAGAGAAGCCCCTTCACAACAGCCGACCAAGTGACCACACTCTCCAGGATATCGGCGGATCAATATCCAAGTCTACCATAAAGAGAAGACGGCATGGACGTAATACAGAGGGTTCGCTGCGCGGTGCAGCCGCTCATCAGCCTCCAGAATAAGAAGGCTGGATTGGACTTTGCTAAAAACCAGCACACTTCTGGAAGAACATTCTTTGGACAGATGAAACCAAGATCAACCTCTACCAGAATGATGGAAAGAAAAAAGTATGGAGAAGGCACGGTACAGCTCATGATCCAAAACACGGCGGAGGCAGTGTGATGCTTGGGCATGCATGGCTGCCAGGGGCCCCGGGCCCCTAGTGTTTATCGATCATGTGACACAGGACAGAAGCAGCCGGATGAATTCTGGGGTTTTCAGAGACAGACTGTGCGCTCAGATCCGGCCAAACTGGACGGCGTTTCATAAAACAGATGGACAATGACCCAAAACATAAAGCCAAAGCGACCCGGGAGTTTATTACAGTAAAGAAGTGGAATATTCCTGAACGGCCGAGTCACCGGATCTGAACCCAATAGAGCATTTCACTGGTTAAAGACTAAACTTCAGACAGAAAGGCCCAGAAACAAACAGCAACTGAAAACCGCGGCATTAAAGAGGAGGAAACACGGCGTCCGGTGATGTCCATGAGGTCAGGACTTCAGGCCGTCATTGCCAACAAAGGGTTTTCAACCAAGTATTAGAAATTAACATTTTATTTACAATTATTTAATTTGTCCAATTACTTTTGAGCCCCTAAAATGAAGGGATTGAGTTTAAAAAAATGCTTTAGTTCCTCACATTTTTATGCCATCATTTTTGTTCAACCGACTGAACTTCACCTGCGTCTGAATCCATTGTGGAGATGGACAGAAGAAAGATTAGAAAAAGGTTGTCTCCGTCCAAATACATATGGACCCAACTGTATGTCTTTTTTTCAACCGTATTAACTATGGAACAAGATTTCCCCACTGCTCACCGTTAAAGGGACCCCCGCGTGCAGCTTTGGATGTGATTGGAGTACAGCATATGATAAACAATACAAATTTCTCAACATTACAGATTTTTTTCTCCCAGCTTCTTTTTGTCATTGTGCGTCCAGGTTTCCATTACAGCCCCCCCCACCCCCACCCCCTTCCCATAACATCTGGATTGTCAGCGGCACAGTCAAGACACAGTGGTTGTAACGGGAGGAACAAGACAAAAAACAAAAAAGTCCAGTTAAACAGTGGTTAGAATTGTAAAAAAATAAAATAAAAACCAAAAATAGCGAATAAAATTGGGCTGCAAATACTACAAAGCGAGACAAGTACTCGAGTCACAGCATTCACCCCCCCTGATGCACGTCACACGTCGGCCACTTATCTCTCTCCATACACAGATTGTACAGCAACGCGTTTCTTGTTTAGTAAATTCCCCCCCCCCCCCCCCGGGGGGGCAAGAAGGCTAAAAATATACCCCCAGCATCTGGGGTGCGTAGTGTTCACAGGATAGGAGCAGTCTTCCATCCATATTGGGAAAAGTGGCGGAGCATTTGACTGCAGCGTCCGCCTCTCATAAGGCCCAAAACGCGTCGGGCTACGTAAGAAGTCCATGACACTTAAATAAATAGTAGAAAAATAATCCTTTCCTTAAAAATCGAGATGCATTTTTCTTTAGGAAACTATTCACACTTAGTTTAAGTCTCTTTTTTTCCCCCCATTATTTAAAATATTTTTTTTTTTTATAAAAAGAAATCTCTTCCTCTGTTTTTTAGCTTTCTTTTTCCAGGTTGGTTCTAAAAACGTGACCCCCTTTAGTGTCGCAGCCGACGTCCCATCTTCCAAGGCGAGAGGTTCTAACCGGAGAGGTCCTGGAAAGGTTTGCATTGTTTGGCGCCACGTTATGGTCCAGTTACAGTTGCGGAGTTGTAAACGTACGCAGCGGATTTGGCGCTGTACGGGGTGCACAGCCTCCTCAGAGTCCATCAGCACTCCGCGTCTACAGAATGCACGGTGACCACCGCCTGCAGGTGATGGCTGTGGTGTAACGTCGGGTGGTGGAGTCTATAGTGGTGGTGGAACTTGTGGCTCAACAGAGCAGCAGTCTGGGGCGGGGTGTCGGGTTCTAGGTCCTCGTCGTGGTTGCCCACGTCCACCCCGGCGGATAATGGGTCATTGTTACAGGGAGGGTTTTCGCTGTCTTCCTGCGGACTCATTGTACTGTAGCCTAAAGGGAACAGAAACATCATAAGGAAGAACTCTAACACATACAGGTGGCTCTTCTCATCTCATAAAGCGGTCGCTAGGATATCCCATCACTTTACGGTCGTAAGGGTAAGAACTCCGAGACCCCACAGTCCAAAGAATAAAGGGGAAGCAGCGTCTACTCGGCGGCACTTACCTCCAGTCTAAATGAGCGCCGTGGCCCCTTCATTGTTAGGATCAGTGGGCGGCCCAGAGGTCGGACCCCCGCGTTACATAAAGGACTGGTATATGCTGGTGATATATATCGTCACATTATGAGATGGGAGTAGAGCTTGGAAGGGGGTTTCCATCTTTGGGGGCCACAACTCCCATACCCCCTCCAATATGGCCGGGCCTGCAGAGGGCGACATACTTACCTGCTCCCCTCCTGCTGGGCTCTGGCTCCTTTCCTCCCCCACGTGTCAACACCTGGTCTGACAGCTGCTGCCAATCGCAAGCGGCAGCGGTATCCTCCTTGCGTTGTCAATGGGTCATGTGACCCAAGAAAAACGTGTCACCACTGCCGGCAGCGATTTGCTGCAGCAGCTGTCAAATTGGAGGTCGACACACTGGGACCGGGGCGCTGGGGGAGTGAAGGGGCCGGAACCCAGTGGACGGGAGCAGGTATGTGTAATTCCCTCTGCAGGCCCAGCCACGTGGGGGTGGGGGGGGGGGGGGGATGTGTCTGCCAGAAAGGCCCCCAAAGAGGGATTATCCCTTTAATTATGGTTCTGCACTTTTTTTTTATATACTTTGTATTGAAATTACTCTGCTTGCTGTCAGTGAAGATAAACATTCCTGTGTACAACAGCAACCTCCTGCACTCCAGCTGTTGTGAAACTACAATTCCCAGCATGCTCCATTCATTTCAGTGGGAGTTCTGAGAAGAGCAGAGTAATTATACATGCTGGGAGTTGTAGTTTTACAACAGCTGGAGTGCCGGAGGTTGCCTACCCCTGTTCTACAGAATGAATACTTCTCACAGATGAAGGTTTTCTACATTTGTATCTTTACACCTATACGCAAAAGGGATTATTGTATCTAAATTCCTCTGCTTGCTGTCAGTGAAGAGGAACGTACATCGTGAATACAGAGGATACAAAGCCCAGACTAATGTATAGTATACAGACCCCAACGCCGTTTCACAATCGGTCAGCTATACATTATCTGGGCTTTGTATTATTCACATTCCCTTTCGGTTCATGTTAATTGTTTCTTGTGAGACGCCTCGCTCGCTGGTTGTTACACATTGGAGCTCCCCGTTTTATGCGATTATCGTGTCTTTCCCTTTTTTATTGTCTTTACTTGATTTAGTTCTAATAAAGATTCTGGATTCTGTCCTTTGGAGTGTATTGTGCGGTGTCGTAATTATTGGGGGGTTTGTTGTACATTTGTATCCCGTCTATACAACCCCCTGTCTATACAACCCCCTGTGACATCCACCTGTCTATACAACCCCCTGTGACAGACACCTGTCTATACAACCCCCTGTGACAGACACCTGTCTATACAACCCCCTGTGACATCCACCTGTCTATACAACCCCCTGTGACAGACACCTGTCTATACAACCCCCTGTGACATCCACCTGTCTATACAACCCCCTGTGACAGACACCTGTCTATACAACCCCCTGTGACAGACACCTGTCTATACAACCCCCTGTGACATCCACCTGTCTATACAACCCCCTGTGACATCCACCTGTCTATACAACCCCCTGTGACATCCACCTGTCTATACAACCCCCTGTGACATCCACCTGTCTATACAACCCCCTGTGACAGACACCTGTCTATACAACCCCCTGTGACATCCACCTGTCTATACAACCCCCTGTGACATCCACCTGTCTATACAACCCCCTGTGACAGACACCTGTCTATACAACCCCCTGTGACATCCACCTGTCTATACAACCCCCTGTGACATCCACCTGTCTATACAACCCCCTGTGACATCCACCTGTCTATACAACCCCCTGTGACATCCACAGCACAGATCCCTCTGTCCTGATACAGTCGGTTATAACGTATCCACATCGGAGTTAGTTTTGCTTTATCCAAATGAATAATGTTCACAGCTCCTAGAGACACTCAAGTTGTCATGCCCCTGAATTCCCCTTCCCCCCGCAGGGAGGACCCAAGGGGACCCCAAAGCCGCAGATGAGAAGTTTTGCGGCAGGAGCCTCCGGATGGCTCAGTACCTGCGCGGCCTCCTTCTAATTGGCCTCATTACATCTGCCGAATAGGAAGCCTCCGTTTTGGATGACATCCAGTAATTGGGTACGAAAAGAGGAAGAGAAGAAAATTTGGTTACTGCAGCGTCTTTGCATCGGTTACATCAGTGTTTTGCATGATCTGACCCATTGTTTAGATGACTGTGTCTTTATAAATGTTACTTCTTTCTTTCTCCCCTGGACAGTTAACCCCTTTAAAACAGACCTACAAGGGGTGGTCTGGGTTCAGGGCTGAACCTGCTCCACTTCACTCCTTTAGGGCTCATGCACTCAACTGTATGTATTTAGCATTCCGCAAAAAAAACTGATTACATCCGTGTGACGTCCGTGTTGCATCAGTTTAGTTTTTTGCGGATCCATTGTAACAATGCCTGTCCTTGTCCATGTGAAGAGGTGCAGATTTCAAACAAGCGCTTAAGGGGTTATCCAAACTATAAAACATACACCCCCAATGCCTGGGCCCTTCATACAGATTATACCTACCCCGCCTCCCGGCACCCGTGTCGCTCTTGATCCCTGCACGGCCGCTGCTGCAGCCTCCCTAGCGTCACCCGCCGCGGCCTGTTATTGGCTGTCTTCCCTAATCGCTGGATCGTTTTCATCTGTGCGACAGAGAGATGCAGCGGCAGCCGTGCGGGTATCAGGAGTAACGCGGGTGCCGGGGAGCAGGGCAAGTATAATCTATATGAGGGGCCCGGTCATTGGGGGTTATGTTTTATAGTTTGATCAACCCCTTTATAAAGAAAAATAAGTATATGTGACGGGGTGACAGCGCTGTCCCATTCCCGCTGTCTAACCAACCTAGAGTGTGGCATCTTGGGGGTTAATGGTGTAGCAGTGCTGTAGCACCAGGGTCTTCCCTGTGGCCACAGATGTCTAGTAACTACATGGTCACAAGGAACTGCACCTGCGCCACCTGCTGGCACAAGTTAGGTAGTGCAGTCACAGTACTTACAGCAGCTCAACATTTGTTTTCAATACATATCTGTCGTCACTCAGCTTTCCTAAGGACAGATATAACAGAGAAATGCCTGAACAGAATCTTTTTGAGAGCTAGGCATTATCTGTAAACACTGTGCAGCTTTCTAATGCATACTTCAAAGGGGTGTTTATTTATATTTTTTTTCATTCACTGACAGCAAGCAGATATCTTATAGCATGGACCTCTAAACAGACGATTGATCTTTCAGCACAAGTAACAACTTTCTCCGTACCGTGATCACTTTCTGTTCCCGACCGTCCCCAGTAACGCCGTCGCCGCTCCGGGCTGTGCGCGTGCCTTTCGATCACTGCCGCTATGAACCTGGTGTTACTGACTGGAGGAGTAAACGCAGCATTAGGGTCACCGCGCACATGTCTGAGGCTGGTGTCACAAGACGGTGTTACTCACTGATTCCGCGGTCCTCGTGGCTGTCGTCGTCTCGCTCGTCGCGGTCGTTTTCCAGATTGGACATACGCACGGACATCTCTATGGAGAGAGCGCAGGTGTGAGGTTAAAGGGGGTTTTGCTTTTAGTGCTCAGCTCTGTCAGTGCAGGGGTCGGCAACCTCCAAAAATCCAGCTGTTGTGAAGCTACTCCCGGCAGAAGAACAGCTGAGCAAGTGTGCCTGCTGAGAGTTGTAGTTTCACAGAAGCTGGCTGATCCCTGGAGGTCGCACATGCGCTGTGAACTTGGGGACCTCTGTCCTAGTTATCACAGGGGGTCGTAGCAGTGGACCCTAAGTGATCAGCGACCTGGGGTGCGTCAGGTATGTCCTTACGGCGCCTCCGACGCAGAGGTGAACCTAGTCTGAATGCTTCTGTACGCCAAATCCTCAGTAACGCCAGATAAATGACCTGTTCTACAGTGGCGTAAAAACGCTGCGCTCTAGAACAAGGTCCCTTAGGGGACTTTTTGCCACAGGTTTCATCTGAGAAGAAATCGCCATCCATTGTTTTCAACTGGACGCCGCGCCGCAGTTCATGCATCCAAGGGTTCTTCACATGCGGTTTTCCATACCGTGCCAAAAATCTACGTGTCCATTCTTGGAGCGTTTACTGCGGGAGCCTGCTCGCGGTTTAACTCCATTTAGCGCAACCGCAGCATTCGTGTGAACCTACCCTTAATTACTTTCTTAAAAAGGCGTATTTTGGTAATTAAAAGGGGACTTCCACTTCTATGTATCAGAACTGCCTAAAAACGAATCGGCGGAGGTCCACCTGCTCCCTTCCCCTCACTACGGATCCCCAGTCCACGAGGTCGGGGGCCTGTTAGATGGAATATCCCTTTAACAGTTTGACCCTCTGCCCTCCCGGGGGTCGCTTACCTTGTGCTGCCAGTGGTGACATGTGCTGGTGGCTTCTGCGGTGAATCTGATGTCGGTAAGCGTAGACGGCGAGGACCAGCACCATTATACAACCCATTATACCTCCAGCGACCGGGCCAACTGGGGCGCTCTTGATCATATTCAGCGTGATCACCTCGTCACCTGCGGGAAGGGACACGGCGTCACCGTGATCAGTTCAGTCATTCTGGAATTTTTTGTGGGCAGAAGGACACACTTTACAAAAACACCATTTGACAAGGGGCTGCCTAAACATTCGCAAAACTCTGAATATACACCCTTGAGAGGTGCTGCCTAGGAGAACATTACAGCAGAACGCCTTACCAATAGACCCCAAATCGTCGGCATAAGGGCTCTTGGCTCCGACAATGCCTCCAAAACATTCCTTTTGGTGGGCACAATACGGGCGGTCCAGGTGGGACTTTCCATCGCTGTCCACCACACACCACTCACAGTCCAGCACCCCGAAGCAATAGCTGAAGGAAACAGAAGGGGGCGTTAGTTCTGACGGTCGAGGGAATAAATGCTCAGCCAATGCTTTCAGTGGATTATCTCTTCTTTTTCTATTTAGTTCAGGATGCAGCCTGCAGTGTAAAGAATGGAGGTTTTGATTCTGGTTGTCATGACTACATTCTATGGTTACATTGTTTCTTTACAGACACATTTTCATTTAATAACAGTCAAGTTTTTGAAAATAAGCACATCCTATATATTAGTGGCATACATGTAGAATGGCTAACAGAGTGAAAACCCCTATACTTTACACTGCAGCCGGCTTTCAGGAGAAAACTAGCATCATTTATAAAAAAAAAAAAAAAAAGTTTTAGACCACATTTACATTATCTACACACATATACAATGAGTATATATTCTGTATAGTAATGATGGGAGTACCCGCTCTCCGTCCTCTGAGAACACCCGGTGTTGACGCACTGGGACAGGGCCTCCTGGAGGTTGGGATCCAGCACTGTGAACGTCATGGGCTCCTGATGGACCTCACAGCTCGGGTTCCTGGGGGGGGTAAAGCAATAATCAGACATCGCTGTACATCATGGGCAGCCACCATATACCCGCCCGCCTGAAGACGCTATAACCTCCGCCTATCTAGACATTGACCAGTGATGGATGGGAGGACCTGGCCTCACAGCGTGACTTAACCCCTGCTGGTACTGAGGTATAATAAGAGCTGATATTTCTGAAATAACCCAAAACACGTTAAACTTCAGCCATAAATGATCGGCTCCACTCTCGTCCTCAGAATGGGGCGTCCTCTGCTGGATACCAGGGCTCAGGTAGTAGCTGCGCCCCTTTATTGCTCCCTCTGTTGGCCTCAGACTTATCAAAGGCATCTATAGGAGTGACCTGTAAACATTGCGTATCACCCCCTGCTGGTCATGAGGAGTTATAGCATGAAGAGAGGGGAGGCCAAATATACAAATGAAGAAGTCTCATTGTTGGTGTCACTACGGCCGGTGTAGTCTGTTGTATCCAGCAAAACAGATCTGCTCTGGGCATTACTATGGGGACAGCCATTACTGCATTGTCTCGTTACAGGGGCTCTTACCTGCTTTCAGCATTTGTTAGATTGCCAGTACACTCGTTGACCTCCAGGGGGCACTCACAGGGACATTCACATTCGTTCTGCTCCATCCTAACAGCCATAAAAGAACATGGATGACGACCAACTCCTATTAGTTACACTTCTGCATGTGCACAAAATATATACACAAAACACAGAGAGAGAGAGAGAGAGAGAGAGAGAGAGAGAGAGAGAGAGAGTCAGGATGGAGTGAGAGAAAGAAAATGAGAGAGCGAAAGTGATAAGGTGAGAGATTTTATCATGCATAGAAAAAAAAAAGAGCAGAAAAGAAGAGAATAAGAAGAGGGGAAGAAAAGAAGAAAAAATGAGCAGGAAAGAAAACTAAGAAGAGAGGAGAACAAAAAGAGGGAAAAAAAAGAGCAGGAAAGAAGAGAAACAGAAAAGAGGGGAACGAAAAGAAAAAAGAAAGAGCGAGGAAAGAAGTAACAAAAGAAAGAACAAAGAAAAAACAAATGAACAAAAGATATAGAGAAATAAAGAAGAGAGGACTTTGAGAAAGAAAAAAAAAGGAATTCAAGAAAGAAAGAGAAGAGAAGAAATATAGATATATAGATAGAGATTAGGAGTAAGAAAGAAATGAGAGGGGGGGGGGAGAGAAGGAAGAGATAGTCCTCATTCACATCTCTGTCAGGCTACATTCACACGACCGTATGTGTTTTGCAGTCCGCCAAAAAAAAAAAAATGGATGACGTCTGTATGGAATCCGTTTTTTTTTGCGGATCCATTGTAACAATGCCTATAGGACATGGTCTATTTTTTTGCGGGGCTACAGAACGGACATCGGATGCGTCTACTTGCTGGTAGCCGCCGCAAAAAACCGCCCCCTCCTCAGCACTCCCTCAGTGCGCCTGCGCCGATGACGTCACCGAAAGAGAAGACGTCATCGGCGCAGGCGCACTGAGGGAGTGCTGAGGAGGCGAGCGTCCTTCGCCAAATGAAGACAGGCGCGGGATTTGAAATGCTGACAGGGCCAGCCGGAGGAGGAGAGCGCTCGCTGGCCCTGTCAATCAACAGGAGGAGGGGGCGGTTTTTTAAAAGGAGGATGCGGCGGCTACCAGCAAGTAACCGCCCTGCTTGCTGGTAGTGAAGTCATTTGCATATTTTAAAAGATCGATTTTTAATGAAACGAAGCCACAGACCAAGGTAAGAGCCCTATATAGGGAATAGTCGTTCAATAAGGATTTTAACAAGCCCAAAAATGAAAAATGTGTTTTGGGGGTGACAGAAGCCCCTTCCATAGGCACGACGGTCGCTCAGACTCGCGGGGAGCAGCGTGGTCTTCTTACCTGTGACAGTTCAAGCACAGTCTGTCCACCATGCTGCACGCACAGAAAGCCAGGGAATCGCACGTCTCATTCACAACCCCCACGAAAGCATTGGTTCCAGGGATCCTGGTCAGGCGGTATTTTGAGCAGTGGCTGCCGTGGACCAGATTGGTCAGATCCCCCTACAGAAACAAAGGCGATACGGAGCGGCTGCATCAATATACTGTATGTATTACTGAATCTCTGTGGTCACAGGTCAGAACAGAAGAAGGGAAGCTGCAGGGAATTTCATGCCCCGTCCCGCTCCCATAGATTGCGTGTATTGGGGAATTGCTAGTTATGCAACTTCCTAATAGGGCCATGAAGACAAACACTAAGGATATAAAGTGAGGCTTATTATTAGTGGTTCCCCAGCTGCTGTAGAACTACAACTCCTAACATGCTCTGATGCACCATGGGAGCACTTTGCTAGTACTACTCCCTTGTTCAAAGGGTAACGCTCAGTACAAGGGTAACGCTCAGTACACGTCATGCTCGGTACAGATCTACAGCCTCGCCAACTTTACCCGACTCATGTCGTAAAAATTTGGGCCAGGTGCTTCATAAAAAGGGCGCTCAGTCTAGACACCACACTTTTCAATGTGCAGACTAATGGCATAAAAATACTGATAATCCTCCCCATACAGCTCAATTCACCCAGTATATGATAAACCCAACTGCCTGCAGCCACCACTAGGGGGAGCTCAGTGCATGGACATTTTTACAGCATCTACTGAACTCAATGGCGGCTGGAAAAACCTCGATTCACTGAACTCCCCCTAGTGGCGGCTGCTGGAAAATGTTGTAAGGAAGCAGGAGAAACAGCGCCAGGCCCCTCTGAGCCCCAGGAAGCAGCAGGAGCTGCCTCTATGGGCGACTACGTCACTGAAGGTAACCTTTATTACATATTGCAGCTGAATACTCTTTTGCTTCCTGGATGCTTTTGAACCCTTTTTGGAAATGAATCGTGCGCGTAGTCTAAAGATTTTAGAGAAAATAAAGTAGGTCAGGAGAGGAGACATAAGACGAGCCAGAGATGCTCATTATCCTGGAAATCCTCCGCTTCTTGCACCCCGGGGACTCACCACGAGGCTCGTGTTAAACTTGTAGAACCTCTGGACGGTTCGGTCGCTGAAGCTGTTGCAGAGATTTTTCTTGACGAAGTTGGGGTGGTTGAGGATGTCGTTTGCAACAAGAGGTTCCTGGAGGGAAAAAAAAAAAAGTAAAATATGGGAGCTCTTGGGTTAGCGGATTACAGCGCCCCGATTTGTCAGGGTGGGGGGCGCTGTGGTACCTTATGAGTGATGTGCTGCTGCTCCACTGGAGCATGGCCTTTCGGATCAATGAGCGTTGGGTGCGCCACCAGGTAACCTCTGTCCTCCATGATGAAGCACCTATCAAAGCAACGGCCGACAGTCAGAACATGGGGAGAAGCCATTCACCGCAGGTCAAGCTTGTGTATGGGTGACTGAGCCCGGGGAATGCAGAGGCCCGAGGGGAAACCACGCAGCCGGCAGAAGCCAAAATACAGGACTAGAAATGTGAGCAATAGTTTTCCGCAGTGAATCTGATGCTAAAGCTATTTTCACACTTGCGGCAGAGTTATCGGACAAGCAGAAAAACGTATGCCAACTGGATCCTGATCAGTCAGAAAAATGCATTGAAATGCCGGATCCGTCTTACCAGTGTCATCTGGAAAAACGGATCTGGCATTTATTTTTTTCGCTCTGCGCATGACTGATCCGGCATTCAGGCAAGTCTTCAGTTTTTTGGGCCGGAGATAAAACCGTAGCATGCTGCGGTATTATCTCCGTCCTGGTCAGAAAGACTGAAGACATCCTGAACGGATCGCTCTCCATGCAGAATGCATGGGGATATGCCTGACCAGTTCTTTTCCAGTATTGAGCCCCTAGGACGGAACTCAATGCCGGAAAAGAAAAACTCAAGTGTGAAAGTGCCCTAAATTCGCTGATTTACAGGCAGATTTCACCTCTACTTTACTGAAAGGGGTGAAACGGCATTAAAAATTGGGCTTCAGATGTAAAAATTGGCACCACAGTTCGCGCCGCAGTCTTAGGGTCCATTCATACGTCTGCGGATCTGCAATACACCCAGCCGGCAATTGCGGACAAGAATAGAACATGTTATATTTTTTTCCGGAGCCGCGGACCGGAAGATCGTGGGCGCTCTCCGGAAATGCGGATGCGGACAGCACACTGTGCTGGGTATCCCCTGTATATAATTATATATGTACAGCTGGTAGACGTTATACATCTTCTTGTATATAGTGATATGGACCATGCTGGTATAACCTGGGTATCTCCTGTATTATATTATATATATGTACAGCTGGTATAAGTTATACATCTACTTGTATATAGTGATATGGAGCATGCTGGTATAACCTGGGTATCTCCTGTATATAATTATATATATACAGCTGGTATAAGTTATATATCTTCTTGTATATAGTGATATGGAGCATGCTGGTATAACCTGGGCATCTCCTGTATATAATTATATATGTACAGCTGGTATAAGTTATACATCTTCTTGTATATAGTGATATGGACCATGCTGGTATAACCTGGGCATCTCCTGTATATAATTATATATGTACAGCTGGTATAAGTTATACATCTACTCGTATATAGTGATATGGACCATGCTGGTATAACCTGGGAATCTCCTGTATATAATTATATATGTACAGCTGGTATAGGTTATACATCTTCTTGTATATAGTGATATGGACCATGCTGGTATAACCTGGGCATCTCTCCTGTATATAATGATATATGTACAGCTGGTATAAGTTATACATCTACTTGTATATAGTGATATGGACCATGCTGGTATAACCTGGGCATCTCCTGTATATAATTATATATGTACAGCCGGTATAAGTTATACATCTTCTTGTATATAGTGATATGGACCATGCTGGTATAACCTGGGCATCTCCTGTATATAATTATATATGTACAGCCGGTATAAGTTATACATCTTCTTGTATATAGTGATATGGGCCATGCTGGTATAACCTGGACAAGTGGGCGTCTCCTGTACAATACAGGCGAATACCTAGGTTATACCAGCATCATGGTCCACATAACTATATAACTATGTATAGGAGAGGGGACGCCCAGGTTCTACCATGATAGCCCATATCACTATATACAATGAGGGGCCATCATTCTCGGCGGTGTAGTGCTGCCGAGTGCATTCTCTTATTGCTGACGCTTTCCCTCCTCATACATTTACTCTGAGCTGAAGGGAGAAGAATAAACACTGCACTCATTAGAGACTCCCTCTAGCCTCTAAGATGGCGCCGCCGCCTTCACGTTACCTCGCCCTGCTGCTGCTGCGTGCGGCAGCAGTAGCGCGGCCATATGGGGTCGGCGGTGCCCCACTGAGCCGCACACAGAACGTCCTGTAGGATGTAGGAGAAATACATGTGGGCATTTTGCCAGCAGGGCGAGCGCTGAGCGGACATTACAAACTTGTCAGCGGGGGCACTATATTTGCTGCGCGGCCGTGCACCCGCGCAGCTTAGAGGGTACCACTGGGAGCGAGCCAAAAACAATGGAAGCAAAATGTCTACAGATCATGAGAACAGACATTCAGGGGAGCAGAACTGAGGATACTGAAATATATACCGCCGACCACGCCCAGGATAAAAAGCGGGAAGACCGCGGTTGGAGACGTTACCTTATTTTGTTGCCACCATCTTGATTGCACACTGGAAGCAACTCCATGAGAACTTTATAAAAGTATCGCAGGGTAAAGTCAATGCCCATTACTGCGACGGTGTGACCGGATGAGACCTGGGAACTGGAGAATCCAAGATGGCCGATTTACTCATTCAGAAAAACATGCCAGGATTAACAGTCCATGCATAATAAGAAGGTTACAATGACGCTATCGCTTTAAGGGGCTCCAAACATTTCTAATTTGCTCCACTTACCAATTCTCTGAATGCAGCCTGCAGTGTAAAGAATGGAGGTTTTGATTCATGGCTACGCTGTCAGTAACCATCAGTACTGTACTGGCAAATAGTTTTCATAACTCTTTCCCACCTGGCATACTGAGACTATAATAGAAGGCGTATATATCCACGTGTAGGGCCACGGATACAAATCTCCAGTAAGTGCATGTTGGGGGTTGTAGTTGTTGTTGAGATATATTTGCATGGCCGGAAAGAAAGCCATTTTCTACATTGTAACCTGTACATCAGCGACTCACTTGGAGGACTGGACGGTGTGACTTATGGTGACCACGTAGCCGGCGCCTCCCACGTCCAGGTACGGTCCAGTGAAGGTGATTAGCCCTGGATTGGCCAATGCATGAAGATACCTGAAGAAGAAGAAAACCGTAATCTTTACAACCATTGCAGAAAGAGAAGGGAGATGACGTCTGCTAAAAGTAATGGCGCCTGTGGAAAGGACATCTTATTGGGAAATGAATGGCGCCAACATGTCTTCTATGAACACCAAATCCCGCCACGGGGTTGCCACTTTGCTACAAGACTTTGCAACAGAGTCTACATTTCAGGAGCCTGCAGTGTAAAGAATAGAGGTGTCCATTGTGGCTGCAAGTGGCAACTGAGCTGTAATGTAAATGACAGAACAGTCACAGCAACTGGTGAGACTCGGGGGATGCTGGGAGTTGTAGTTTTGCCACAGCTGAGAACCACGGCTCTAGGGGGTGGTGGTTTGTGTGCAAGTGTTACGAAGGCAACCTACCTGCGCTGGGTACCCAAAATATGGTGCGGCATAGACCAAACCATCTGACCAATATACATCATCATCGCCAGGGAATTCTGCTTCATTGTAGCAATTTTTGTTTTGATAAAAGTAACACCTCCCGACATCAGGGATAGAACGGTATAAGTTCCCTTAGTGCTGAGCGCCGGGGCTTACCATTGTCTCCTACTGGGATCAAACGCTTTGTCCATGAGCGACCCGGGGTAGATTCGCAGCACCCCATTGGGCGTTGCTATGTAACGGCGCACAATGTAACTGTTCAGACTGCTCATGTCCATCTGTCTCATCCATTCATCGGTGACGTGACTGGTAGCCATGACTTCATTTCTGACAGAAAACTGTGAAGATAAAGGCCAGCATGGCAGGGGAGCGTTAAAGACGGCCATGAAAGGATATTAATCTGCCGCGAGCTTGCGGATAAGCTGGACGGACAATTCTCATTTCTTTTTTTTTTTTAAGATAACTTTTTATCCAGATCCAACATCAGGAGACAAAATAAATCCAACATCAGGGAGAAATATATGAAAAAAGCTCTAAAGGCACCAAAAAAATAAATAAATGGAAAAACGTTTTTAAAAGGGCTATTACCATCATGGAAATTGGGGGCTAGGACTGAGCTCGGTTCTAAGTACAGGTGTGGGTCCCTAAGGTGGGACCTGCACCTATCACACATGTCCAAGATGGGCCAACCCCTTTAATATTGCCTGAGGCTGCACTACTGAGAGGATCTGACGACAACATGCGCCCTTCTGATTTCGGTCACCGGCAGTGTTTAATAAAACTGATGTAAAATGTAGCAATTGACCACAGCAACCATTCATGTTACTTCTTCATATTTTGCTGGAATTTCATTGGCCGATTCTAGTTTTGATAGATCTCCCCTGTTGAATGGATCCAAATCTGCACATATACATATGCAACCCCCCCCAAAGCTCATATTGCAATACAGACTACATTAGTAAAGCTACACTACATGGACTTTAATTTTCCCCTTAGTTCCACTTTAAAGGACATTTGTATAATACAAATCAGTCTCCTTCCCCCTCTGGCAGCTCACAGTATAATCCTTTGTTACTTCCCCTACAGAAGGAGTCTTCTCAGCTCTACTCCTGATAAGCAGGGCAGAAGGAAACTCCTAATGAGTCCTGCAGTGAACGGAGGATCATTATGCAGAGACCTGGCTGTGAGTAACTGAGCATGTGCGTCCACCAGTGATCACTTCATTAGGTGGTCATGCACTTTGCTTTACACTGCGAACACCAGGTGATTGCATAATGGCACTGTTCAGACAGACAGTCCCGACGCTTTCTTGCACCAACCTTGAGACCGGGGTTTGCAATCAGACGGGTGTTATCGCTCAGGTACGCCGTGTAGTGCTCCACCATGCGCTTCGTCTCCGGCTGACTCAGATGCTCATACGGAGAAGAGAAACTTCCGGCTGCCAACATGACCGTAGGGCTCTCTGTAAAATCAAGCGAGCGTTTATTTAGCGGGTGGGACGCGTCTTACAGAAGGAGGGAGGGGCTAATCGGCCGCGATCATCCGCTTTACCGAGCGTGGCCAGCTGCTTGAAGTGAAGGCAGGCGGTGGGCTGGCCCAGGAGATCCAGGCGATGGTAGAGGAGCTTACTGCTGGGGACCGTGTTCAGGTTCTTCAAATGTTTCACAGGGATTTCTGGTTGTATCACCACAATACACAAGATAAAGGAGGTGTCCTGGACCTGAGGCAAAGGATTACTCAACATAAGATCAATGGAGTCTAGGAGCTGAACTCTTCCAGCATTCCCTTCTGCTTCAGCATCTGCACTGAACTTTCTACAGCGATATGCAGACTAAGAAGTGTCTTCTTCAGGACAGAAACTGTACAGTTATCTAACGTGGGAGAAGTAACCCCCTCCCCTGCATTACAGATGCTAAGCTCTGAGAACAGAAGCAATTAGCAGAATTGTGAATGCCGCTCTGGAGAATAATACAGGATGTAATTCAGGATCAGTACAGGATAAGTAATGTATGTACACAGTGACTGCACCAGCAGAATAGTGAGTGCAGCTCTGGAGTATAATACAGGATGTAACTCAGGATCAGTACAGGATAAGTAATGTATGTACACAGTGACTACACCAGCAGAATAGTGAGTGCAGCTCTGGAGTATAATACAGGATGTAATTCAGGATCAGTACAGGATAAGTAATGTAATGTATGTACACAGTGACTACACCAGCAGAATAGTGAGTGCAGCTCTGAAGTATAATACAGGATGTAACTAAGGATCAGTACAGGATAAGTAATGTAATGTATGTACACAGTGACTGCACCAGCAGAATAGTGAGCACAGCTCTGGAGTATAATACAGGATGTACCTCAGGATCAGTACAGGATAAGTAATGTATGTATGTATGTATGTACACAGTGACTCCACCAGCAGAATAGGGAGTGCTGCTCTGGAGTATAAGGCTACTTTCACACTTGCGTCAGAGGATTCCGGCATGCAGTTCCGTCGCTGGAACTGCCTGCCGGATCCGGCAATCCGGACGCAAACGGAGGTATCTGTCAGAAGGGTCCGGATCCGTCTGACAAATGCATTGTATTTTTTCCCACAGATTTAAGAACTGATCCGTCAATGCGGCACTAATACATTTCAATAGAAATTAATGCCGGATCCGACATTCCGGCAAGTGTTCCAGATTTTTGGCCAGAAAGAAAAATGCAGCATGCTGCGGTATTATCTCCGGCCAAAAAACGTAAGAGGGACTGAACCGATGCACCCTGAACGAATTGTTCTCCATTCAAAATGCATTAGGATAAAACTGATTACCTTTTTTCCAGTATCGACCCCCTAGGACGGAACTCAATACCGGAAAAGAAAAACACTAGTGTGAACGTACCCCAATACAGGATGTAACTCAGGACCAGTACAGGTTAATATACTGCACACAGATCCTATAACCAGGGCCTCCAGTGTGATATCTCCGTAAATTAGAGGAAGAAATATCTTCCTGTGGGAAACTGTCTTGCAGATCACAGTGATTCCCACCACATGCATTTATTACAATAAAGAGGATTACGGTTCAGGCGGTTAGCAGGGTCTTACCATCTTCCAGGCATAGCTGACATTGTACGCCTCCTTCCCAGGGTCTCGCAGCTTGTTGACGTGCCAAGACAGGGAGGAATTCACAGGCACCGTAATAATCTGACTGCCCAGGGGGAGGCTGAGGAGGAAACAGACAACGATACGTCTCAGGCAAACTAATACACGAGTCCGAGACCTAACAACATCAATCTGAACTGTCATCATCTGTCAGATCAACCGCTGCACCACGTTCACAGGACGCAGCGAGCAAAAGACAAGCCGCACTCCCTATTCCAGGCACGGGACACAGACGTGGGGATTAGGGAATCTCACACTGTGGAAACCATAGTACACCAGAAACTACCCATCATACAACCATTACACTGCATGTCCTGATGCTCAATAATACCGCCAGGTGGAAGTATGATAGTACTTATATTGTACATAGGAACAGTATTATAGTAGTTATATTATTTTACATAGGAGCAGTATTATAGTAGTTATATTCTTGTACATAGGGAGCAGTATTACAGTAGTTATATTCTTGTACATAGGAGCAGTATTATAGTAGGTATATTCTTGTACATAGGAGCAGTATTATAGTAGTTATATTCTTGTACATAGGGAGCAGTATTATAGTAGTTATATTCTTGTACATAGGGAGCAGTATTACAGTAGTTATATTCTTGTACATAGGAGCAGTATTACAGTAGTTATATTCTTGTACATAGGAGCAGTATTATAGTAGGTATATTCTTGTACATAGGAGCAGTATTATAGTAGTTATATTCTTGTACATAGGAGGCAGTATTATAGTAGTTGTATTCTTGCACATAGGAGCAGTATTATAGTAGTTATATTATTTTACATAGGAGCAGTATTATAGTAGTTATATTCTTGTACATAGGGAGCAGTATTATAGTAGTTATATTCTTGTACATAGGAGCAGTATTACAGTAGTTATATTCTTGTACATAGGAGCAGTATTATAGTAGTTATATTCTTGTACATAGGAGCAGTATTATAGTAGTTATATTCTTGTACATAGGAGCAGTATTATAGTAGTTATATTCTTGTACATAGGAGGCAGTATTATAGTAGTTATATTCTTGTACATAGGAGCAGTATTATAGTAGTTATATTCTTGTACATAGGAGCAGTATTATAGTAGTTATATTCCTGTACATAGGAGGCAGTATTATAGTAGTTATATTCTTGTACATAGGAGCAGTATTATAGTAGTTATATTCCTGTACATAGGAGCACTATTATAGTAGTTATATTCTTATACATAGGAGGCAGTATTATAGTAGTTATATTCTTGTACATAAGAGGCAGTATTATAGTGGTTATATTCTTGTATATAGGAGCAGTATTATAGTAGTTATATTCTTGTACATAGGAGCAGTATTATAGTAGTTATATTCTTGTAGATAGGAGGCAGTATTATAGTAGTTATAATCTTGTACATAGGAGCAGTATTATAGTAGTTATATTCTTGTACATAGGAGCAGTATTAAAGTAGTTGTATTCTTGCACATAGGGGAAGTATTATAGCAGTTTTAGTTTATAGTGGGCCCTTTTGTGAACCCTTATCCTTCCTTATTAGGTTTTGGCAGCTTATCGGGATGACAAAGTGCATCGGACAAATCACCTTTAAAGGGAACCTGTCACCGGGATTTTGTGTATAGAGCTGAGGACATGGGTTGCTAGATGGCCGCTAGCACATCCGCAATGCCCAGTCCCCATAGCTCTGAGTGCTTTTATTTCTCTGGTCACACAAGTAAGATATGACTCTTATGTTAATTTGCATATGGATCAAATAGGGTTTATTTACACAATAAAAGCACACAGAGCTATGGGGACTGGGTATTGCGGATGTGCTAGCGGCCATCTAGCAACCTATGTCCTCAGCTCTATACCCAAAATTCCGGTGACAGGTTCCCTTTAAGGTTGAGCATGTGTGTGCTGAAACGACTAAATATTCAGAACTAAATAAAGGTTTTAATTTAATTTAAATTTTTCTAAATGCTTCTGTAATTTCTGCATCTTTGGAGCCAAGGTCGCCTGCGACTGGAATTAACCTTGAAGCATCGCTTTCTTGCAGCACTAAAACCTTGGCTGTTTCTATGATCTAGATCAGATAAGAACACAAGGAGCTTTAGCAAAACTTTGTGCTGAGGCTTTGAAGCCGCCGACCTCCGTGTTTATTGACTCTCGCTCAGTCGCTACATGACACGGGCATATGGAGAATTTCTCACTCTTGGCCATCAAAGCAACTTCAGGGACATGTGAAATTGCTTCAGTTTAATGTTTGCCGAGGAGTAATGGAATATATTTGTCATATTTGCCTTTGTCAAGTTTGTGCCATAAGAAAATTCCATATAATCTGTCTGAAATTCCCACCAAATACAATGTGCACGTCTCATGGACGATCCCATACCATCTGCAGACTATATGGAGTCTGGGATCTAAGGTAAGGGGGGCTGACCGCTATTCCTTCAGACTCCCCCATAGACACGCATGCTCAGATCAGCCAAGTGTGCATGGATTTTTAATGGTGAGAGGGAAAAAGCTGCTGCCAAACCCCTCTGCCATAGGCTTATCTCCTGCGGAAACAAAGCGTCCCACACGCCTGATCCTTCAGAAAGCAATCGGATCTGTCAGACTTCCATTTAGTGTATATGGGCCCACTAACTGAACGCTTACAGACCCCAGACCTGATCATCCAGCACACACTATACTGGGTATAACCTATTACCCCGCAGATTAAAGAGTTAAATTTACCTGAGAATATTCTGCCGAACCAATGAAAACCTGGGGATGTTCTCATAGTGGATAATATCGGTGTGCAGGGGAGGCTCCACCAGTAGGTACGGCCGGGTCAGCGAGGGGTGCATCAACGTGTAACCTTGCAGGAAAGAGGGAAAGTATTTAGAAGGACCTTTAAGTATTTGGGGATCTTTCACAATTCGCGCGGTAGCGTTCACATTTTTAGATTAATCAGAAGGGGACACCAAAGAGCATTGGAAAGTGGATAATATTCTCATTAATTTACAGTTGCAAGAAAAAGTATGTGAACCCTATGGAATAATATGGATTTCTGCACAAATTGGTCATAAAATGTGATCTGATCTTCATCTAAGTCACAACAATAGACAATCACAGTCTTCTTAAACTAATAACAGACAAAGAATTAAATGTTACCATGTTTTTATTGAACACACCATGTAAACATTCTCAGTGCAGGTGGAAAAAGTATGTGAACCCTTGGATTTAATAACTGGTTGAACCTCCTTTGGCAGCAATAACTTCAACCAAACGTTTCCTTTAGTTGCAGATTAGACGTGCACAACGGTCAGGAGTAATTCTTGATCATTCCTCTTTACAGAACTGTTTCAGTTCAGCAATATTCTTGGGATGTCTGGTGTGAATCTCTTTCTTCAGGTCATGCCACAGCATCTCCATCGGGTTGAGGTCAGGACTCTGACTGGGCCACTCCAGAAGGCGTATTTTCTTCTGTTTAAGCCATTCTGTTGCTGATTTACTTCTATGCTTTGGGTCGTTGTCCTGTTGCAACACCCATCTTCTGTTGAGCTTCAGCTGGTGGACAGATGGCCTTAGATTCTCCTGCAAAATGTCTTGATAAACTTGGGAATTCATTTTTCCTTTGATGATAGCAATCCGTCCAGGCCCTGACACAGCATAGCAGCCCCAAACCATGATGCCCTCAGCACCATACCTCACAGTTGGGATGAGGTTTTGAGGTTGGTGTGCTGTGCCTCTTTTTCTCCACACATAATGTTGTGTGTTTCTTCCAAACAACTCAACTTTGGTTTCATCTGTCCGCAGAATATTTTGCCAGTACTGCTGTGGAACATCCAGGTGCTCTTGTGCAAACTGTAAACGTGCAGCAATGTTTTTTTTGGACAGCAGTGGCTTCCTCTGTGGTATCCTCCCATGAAATCCATTCTTGTTTAGTGTTTTACGTATCGTAGATTCGCTAACAGGGATGTTAGCATATGCCAGAGACTTCTGCAAGTCTTTAGCTGACACTCTAGGATTCTTCTTCACCTCATTGAGCAGTCTGCGCTGTGCTCTTGCAGTCATCTTTACAGGACGGCCACTCCTAGGGAGAGTAGCAGCAGTGCTGAACTTTCTCCATTTATAGACAATTTGTCTTACCGTGGACTGATGAACAGCAAGGCTTTTGGAGAAACTTTTATAACCCTTTCCAGCTTTATGCAAGTCAACAATTCTTAATCATAGGTCTTCTGAGAGCTCTTTTGTGCGAGGCATCATTCACATCAGGCAATGCTTCTTGTGAAAAGCAAACCCAGAACTGGTGTGTGTTTTTTATAGGGTAGGGCAGCTGTAACCAGCACCTCCAATCTCATCTCATTGATTGGACTCCAGTTGGCTGACACCTCGTCCCAATTAGCTCTTGGAGATGTCATTAGTCTAGGGGTTCACATACTTTTTCCACCTGCACTTTGAATGTTTACATGGTGTGTTCAATAAAAACATGGTAACATTTAATTATTTGTGTGTTATTAGTTTAAGCAGACTGTGATTGTCTATTGTTGTGACTTAGATGAAGATCAGATCACATTTTATGACCAATTTGTGCAGAAATCCATATCATTCCAAAGGGTTCACATACTTTTTCTTGCAACTGTATATTTACAATTGCCATTTGTGCAAATACGATTTGGAGCTTCTGCCATTTTGAATGCATGTTTAAATGAGTTCTGCAGTTTTTTTAAACGGATGATCTATCCTCTGGATAGCTCAGCAGCATCTGATCGGCGGGGGTCCGACACCCGGGACCCCTGCCGATCAGTTGTCTGAGAAGGCAGCGGCGCTGGCAGTAGCGCCGTGGCCTTCTCGCTGTTTACCGCCGGCCCAGTGACGTCACGACTAGTATTAATGGCCTGGCCTGGGATAAGCTCTGTTCACTTGAATGGAGCTTAGCCTCGCCCAGGCCAGTTGATACTAGTTGTGACGTCACTGGGCCTGCGGTAAACAGTGAGAAGGCCACGGCGCTACTGCCAGCGCCGCTGCCTTCTCAGACAGCTGATCAGAGGGGGCCCCGGGTGTCAGACCCCCGCCGATCAGATGCTGATGATCTATCCAGAGGAAAAACTGCAGAACCTCTTTAAATAAGATCATATACAACAGCTATAATGCCTGCCCGGTCCTGTCAAACAAAGTGCAGAGGGCGCAGCAGTTGCAGAGAGGGCAGAGCCTTTAGGTGTAAAAGGTAACGCCCCCGTTGCTTCTAGATTCTCATCTGCATACTATAAAGAATCACTTATCTCAGCAATGCGGCACATATGAACATGGGACCGACACGGATGCCTTCAGCTGCCAAGCGCACATGTAACAGGTCAGCCGGTGTCATAGGTACAAAACTGCTGACAGATGCCCTACATTCATATCCAGTCTGTCTTCTGCCTTTAGAGGGTTAGAGGTTCATTTTCCCAGCAGCGCCAGCTCTGGGGAAAAGGCAGGAGAGGCCATCAATATCAGATTGGCGGGGTCCCACTTTACGCAGTTGGGCACCTGTCTACCTCGGTACGCCCACCTGCATGTCGCCTACTTAGTTGCAGCAGTGCGGGGTGCTGCCGCAGCGTTGTGCTGGCCCGATGCATAGGATGAAGCTGCAACACATTGGTAAATAGATGGCATGCAGGCGGATGGATGGACGACAACAATGGAGGTGCTGCAGGCCCTTTTAACAGCTACCGAGAGTCAGACGCCGACCAATATGACATTGGTGGCCTATCCTGTAGACCCTTTTAATAGAGGTGGTTCCCCATGTACAAACCATAAGACTGGAGAGTGGCTGTAAAGAGTTTCTCCCGCTGTGGAGGACCCAGCACATCCATGCATGCTCAACCTGTGGCCCTCCAGCTGTTTGCAAAACTACAAATCCCAGCATGCCTGGACAGCTAACAGCCTAGAGCATGGTGGGAGTTGTAGTTTTACAACAGCTGGAGGGCCGCAGTTTGAGCATCCCTGCAATTACATAAAACACTTCATTGACTACAATAGGAACGGTGTAATGCTTCCTTCCTCCAGAGGGGGCACTGCAGGGAAATCCGACCACTACATGTGATGCAGCCTAATGGAATTTTTTTTTTTCCCTCCTAAAGCAAATTGCAAATCGACCTGCTGCTGCTGCAAATGAGCCAAGGTTCAACAACAACACCCGGGCCTGACAGCTGTAAAAGTGGGCTTAGATTTGAGCGCAGAAAGTAACCACATGTTCCCGTACCGCTCCCAGCAATGACTGACTGCGCTCGCAGCCAAGGTTGTAAAAATCCTATTTCGTGTGCCAAGCTCCCTGGCACCACAGGCACCGACTTGTTTATCTTGCAGGTTGGTCCAAGTGCTATTTGATCTCGAATCACTTAATATTTATCTGTTTCGTGGCCAAAATGTGCAGTTGGGAGGCGACGTCGGGGGAGCCCGCCATTCTCCGCAGATCCCGCCAGGCCTGGAAAGAGGCAGGACGCGGAGCCTCGCGAGGGTTTACGACACCCTAGCGGTATTTGGAGTGGCACATCCTGCGCGGCGGGTCACAAAGATACCTTTGTTATCTATGAGAAACGTATACGAGGCCAGAGAGTCTTGGTAGTAGGTGACGTCCTCGAGGATGTACGCGAGGTTCACGTCTACGCCCACGATTCCCAGGAGAAGGTTCCCAAAATAACACGGCTTGCTGACGGTCATAATCAGACCTGAAACACAGAGAACGCAGGTGTGACACGGAACCGGAAGGGAAAATGACGGCAATCATCGTACAAAAGGAACTTTCCAGCTTTACTTAAGTTCCATCATTTTGTAGTGGGAAGTTTAGCAGATTTCTAATTACCCTCTGCTTGCTGTCAGTAAATGGAATCGTTATTCTTTACATTCAGTGTTCAGAAACCGTGTTCTACTTGGACACAACTGCAGGTTGTTACAATGTATCAGCACAGCGCAGAGTGACACACTATTCTTGTGTAGACCCGACATACTGGCCCGGAGAATCAAACTGGGGGGGGGGGGGGGGTGGAGAAAGAATTCTCCTGGAAGATTTTTGGGGGGGTCTGGGGTTTGTATAAAGGCTGGTCTGTACCCCTCCTTGGAATCTCATTTTCTAAAGCTGGTAAGTATGACTAATGGACTTCCTACACCAATACACTGTAACCACCGGCAGTTGTGTGAAAGATGGCATCTATAGGCATAAAAATATGCCATAATGAGTGACCATGACACAATTTCCTAGAAACCATAAAGAAAACTAACCATTCTTTACACTGCAGGCTGCATTCAGAAAACTGGGATATGATGCTCAAGCATTAAGAAAAATGAACCTATATCTACATGTGCCATACTGCGATGTTTAGGACTTACCATCGCCCATCTCATCAGAGTACGGCAGGCTGAACACGGCCTCGTCAATCATGCGGTTAGGAAGGTTGGTGTAAAACCTCCCCACTGTCGTCTCCAGGTTGCTGAGCTGATTTAGGACCATCATGCTCCCCTTGGTAATGGGAAGTCCGCTCTTGTCCGAGAAGCCATATTTTGCTGAATTCTGCTCTGCTAGGTCACGGAGGAACGCCAACTCCTTCAGACCAGTCACTCCATCTAACATGGAAAAAAAACGAGAACTTGTCAGTAAAAAAAAGGGGCAATGAAACGGGCACTAGACTGGGCTGCGGAGTCAGTACACCTGTATTCTATCACGCAACGACTCCAGCTCCTTCATAAATGGCCAATAATTTAATAACAAATTTATTGTAGCAAAATGCAAAAATCAGGCCCGCTCACCGTCATGTAAGTAATCAGGCGACTTGGATAGAACATAAATCATATTTATTGGAATATAATTTCTGAAATTCCTGAAAATTTCTAAATGCCTGTAAGTAAATATGTAATGCAATGTTCATTTAATAACTAGAAAACAGTGTTATACACTGAATAATTGTAAGAAATCTATGAACTTGTCTTCCGAAAAACTTAGGCAAGCTCTATATGTACGTCCTGGAAATGCAGAGAATCGTGTGCAAGTTGCGCTTGCTAGAAAAAAAAAAAAAAAAAAAAAAGTGTTGTCTGGGAATAAATAACTTTTCACAGGTCCCTGCTATGGAAAGATTCACTATCCGCAGCTCCGGTTCATTGAGCTGGCTCCGGTGTGTTCATCTTCTGGTCCAAGACTTGTTTACTTCCTCTCCGGCATGGGCATGATCATCCACAGGAGACACATTACCACTGAAGCCAGTCACTGGCTGCAGCGGAGCAGTTAACCATGAAAGAATGAAGTAAACAAGAGGCGGATGTCTTGTTGGATACACAGGAGCCAGCGCACAGGACTGCAGCGTCAGGGAGCCGGTAAGTAGGAATCTTTCCATAGCAGAGGCAGGGTGTGGGTAGGTGAGAACTGATTATCTATCACCTCTAGAACGCACTGTTTATCACTATTTAAAGTATAAGGACAGAAGAGAACACAGAAGAGGTGAGAACTGATAATCACCACTAGAACACCCTGCATATCACTGTGTATAGTAAAAGGACGGGAGAAGACAGGAGAGTTGAGAACTGATGATCTATCACCTCTAGAACACCCTACTTGTCACTGTGTATAGTAAAAGGACGGGAGAACACAGGAGAGTTGAGTACTGATGATCTATCACCTCTAGAACACCCTGCATATCACTGTGTATGGTAAAAGGACGGGAGAAGACAGGAGAGGCGAGAACTGATGATCTTTCACCTCTAGAACGCCTTGCTTGTCACTGTTTATAGTATAAGGACAGAAAAGAACACAGGAGAGTTGAGTACTGATGATCTATCACCTCTAGAACACCCTGCATATCACTGTGTATAGTAAAAGGACGGGAGAACACAGGAGAGTTGAGTACTGATGATCTATCACCTCTAGAACACCCTGCATATCACTGTGTATAGTAAAAGGACAGGAGAAGACAGGAGAGTTGAGTACTGATGATCTATCACCTCTAGAACACCCTGCTCGTCGCGTTTTTTGTTGCTGGCTTTTCTAAATTCCTATAAAAGTTTATAAATTAATTACACAATCTTACTAACAGAAATGTATTAAGCTGGAGTCTATATATATTTACTGAACATGACTTTATGACTTTGACTCCACAGCTCTGTACTAGACCCTCGTTCTTGGAATCAGTAGCGCCCGAAAAGATGGACTTCCACCAATAAGACCATTTAGAGCATATCCAATCCATATATTGCAATATATAGCAAGATCTAAGCCTCCCTTTAACCTCTGGCACTGTAGGAGCATAGGCCTTCACCCCTCCACCACCACAGTAACAATGGCCGCGCAGTCTCACCGTTCATAATGGCATAAGTAAGGATCATGACCGAATTGTTCAGCTGACTGTTCTCTTCGTTAATGACTCTCAGTGTGGACTTCTTATCATCTTCGGAGGAATCCTTTGAGGTGATTCCAGCGGATAAATAGATAATCACCAAGTCAGTATCTGGGAAAGAAGAAGACAGAGAATGAGCCTCACAACCTGATCACACAGATTCGTGGATTTCTTAAATAACCGCAAAAGGAATAAAAACAAGAGAAAAAAAAACATCATTGTAAAATCTGACACAATGTAACAGAACGTTTCGTTTCACCCGTGCTGTGCATTTATCCTAAACATCCACCAATCACAACAAAGTTTCTATATTCTAGAAAACCTCTGGCAGAATTAATTTTTTCAGTCCCTAAGTAATAGGGGATGAAAATGGGATAATAAAATGGTTGTCGGGATGCTGCTTTCAGTATAATTTGCGAAACAAAGTTGAAATGCAGGATGCTGCAAAAAATAGATCTGCCCTAAGAACAATAGCAGCGCTGCATGTAACATCCGTTCTGGTTGGTAACATGAGAGGGTGCAACAAGGGCGCCAAAACACAGATATACACTAAATACATATAATGCAGACATATGCAAAAAATTAGGCCGATCACTACACCCGATAAGGATATGTAGGGGCAACGGTGATATGTAACACAGCCGGATATCACACAATATCTGTTTTATAGGCAGCCTACAAACAGTCCCGGCATTGTCTGTATTCTATAGTTGGCCTGTAACATGCACATTGCTTTATTGCAAGGTTTTATTACAAACCCAATGGGGAGCATCTGGAGTCACATAAATATAATATATTTCAAGTAATAAACATCTGCTCCATTATTAGGAGAACGAGCGGTTTCGGGTTCATACATTAGGGACTAGTTTAGGGGTAATATCATATTGGCGAGTTCTGTAGCTGTGGTTTATATCTACCAGAAACCAGAGACTTTCCTCAGTGTCTCCAAAATCTGATTCTTACATAAAAAACAATTTCCCCTTAAAGTAAAAGCAACATCACTGCGCAACTATTCTGAGAACAAATCATCTCACAAAACCCAGGAATATAACTACTATAATACTGCTCCTATGTACAGGAATATAACTACTATAATACTGCTCCTATGTACAGGAATATAACTACTATAATACTGCCTCCTATGTAGAAGAATATAACTACTATAATACTGCCTCCTATGTAGAAGAATATAACTACTATAATACTGCTCCTATGTACAGGAATATAACTACTATAATACTGCTCCTATGTACAAGAATATAACTACTATAATACTGCTCCTATGTACAAGAATATAACTACTATAATACTGCCTCCTATGTACAGGAATATAACTACTATAATACTGCCTCCTATGTACAAGAATATAACTACTATAATACTGCTTACTATGTACAAGAATATAACTACTATAATACTGCTTACTATGTACAAGAATATAACTACTATAATACTGCCTCCTATGTACAATAATGTAACTACTATAATACTGCTCCTATGTACAAGAATATAACTACTATAATACTGCCTCCTATGTACAAGAATATAACTACTATAATACTGCTCCTATGTACAAGAATATAACTACTATAATACTGCCTCCTATGTACAAGAATATAACTACTATAATACTGCTCCTATGTACAAGAATATAACTACTATAATACTGCTCCTATGTACAAGAATATAACTACTATAATACTGCTCCTATGTACAAGAATATAACTACTATAATACTGCTCCTATGTACAAGAATATAACTACTATAATACTGCCTCCTATGTACAAGAATATAACTACTATAATACTGCCTCCTATGTACAGGAATATAACTACTATAATGCTGCCTCCTATGTACAAGAATATAACTACTATAATACTGCCTCCTATGTACAGGAATATAACTACTATAATACTGCTCCTATGTACAAGAATATAACTACTATAATACTGCTCCTATGTACAAGAATATAACTACTATAATACTGCTCCTATGTACAAGAATATAACTACTATAATACTGCTCCTATGTACAAGAATATAACTACTATAATACTGCCTCCTATGTACAAGAATATAACTACTATAATACTGCTCCTATGTACAAGAATATAACTACTATAATACTGCCTCCTATGTACAAGAATATAACTGCTATATTCCTGAGTAAGCAGCCGTCATCTGAGGAGAGTTATAAGTCACAGAAAACTAAGGCTACTTTCACACTCGCGTTTTGTGCGGATCCGTCTTATCTGCACAGACGGATCTGCACGAATAATGCAAAGGCTTGAATCCGTTAATTACGGATCCGTTTGCATTATTCATTCAAACAAAAAGTCTAAGTCAAAACGGATCCGTCCTGACTTACATTGAAAGTCAATGGGGGACGGATCCGTTTTCAATTGCACCATATTGTGTCAGTAAAAACTGATCCGTCCCCACTGACTTACATTGTAAGTCTAGACGGATCCGTTAGGCTCTGCATTGTCAGACGGTCAACAAAACGCTGCAAGCTGCGTTTTAGTGACCGTCTAAAAAACTTAACGGACACCAAACTGATGCATTCTGAACGGACCCTTATCCATTCAGAATGCATTGGGGCTTAACTGATCCGTTTTGGGCCGCTTACGAGAGCCCTAAAACGGACCTCACAAGCGGACCCAGAAACGCCAGTGTGACAGTAGCCTAAGTCTCCAATGAGTGCGTCTGTCAATCAGAAAACTGAGTATGCAAAAGAAACGAAGGACCATATCAAAAAGCAGCAGATTCCCAAGGATATAAAGTCTAACAATCTTATATTATATATATATATATATATGAAACAATTATAGCCACAGCCCTACGAGGGACCCCACATTCGGCCCTACATATGTGCACCCCTAATTCTCAATAGCACAAATATAAAGGTGGTCAGACGTGCACATTGTCTGCCCCACGTGTATCACTGGTGGACAGCAGCTTCCTCAGGGGTCCTAAACTAAACACAATAGCTGAAGCAGTACACCGCTATATACATGCAGAAATAATGAAAAAGTATCGCACGTATAACACAGAGGTGCGGGTCAAATGCAAGCAACTTAGATCAGGAAGTCAATCAGAATTCGAGGACCTACAAGTTTCCTATGACCGGACGCATCTTCTCTTCACAGGTGGAATCTTCTGCACGTTCTTGGGGTAAGTCATAACTCTGTGTAATTAATCTGTTTTAGATTTGCTAATACTGACACAGAGTTTACAAACTGCAAATCCTGGCAATTACAGCCGCCCTCTACGAGGAGGGTAAATAGAGGCCGTCAGCCCGGCGCTGGCACAGGATGAAAGGCTCGCGCACGGCATTGTGTGAAGACGTTTTCTTCTGCAAACATTTGGATTCCTACCTGGTGCTCTCATTAAAGAGAGGCATTGTTATACAGGAGCGTAATAAGAGCCAAACAGGAACGTCAGCGTGGAGAAATCGTAGGATTATAATAATGGTGGGAATTATAAAAAAAAGAGTGAAAAAACTGATAATATTGTAATTCTTCCCTGCGTTCCTTCCCGTGACCGCATAGGACGGAGCCGCCCACTGGACACTTCTCTCCATGCCGGCACATTATACTGGCAGCCAACCAGTTGTACAGGGTGGACCACGAAAAAGTAGTAGTATGACGAGATGAACGAGCAAGTGGGTTGCTTTTTTTTTTTTTTTTTAATCACCCACAAGTCACAAATGATGCTGCAAGTGGTCCCCGTTCAGGACTCTGCATCTTTGGGCAGGTCGGGTGAGGTCGGCTGATAACGGCTTGTGATGCTGCAGAAGAAACAAAGTCCTGCTTTTTCCATCACTCCGCACCTCATGGGACTTACTGGACGGGTTCATGAACTGTTTACGGAGGAGCGAACTGTGTTATGGCCGCCACGTTCCCCAGACTTGTCCACATGCGATTTTTATCTGTGGGGAAATTTAGACCTAAAAGTGTCCACCAACAATCCACGTCCCCTGTAGGAACTCAAGGAGAACATCACAAAACACCATCCGCAGCGCGACAAGCCGCATCAGCCGACAGAATCCGACCTGAGCGGGGACCACTTTTAGCATCTTCTGTGACTTATGGGTAATTAAAAAATAAACAACCCATAAATCAGATTCTACCATGTATAGTACTAGTGGACAAACATCGCAACCACTAAAGTTTGATAAAGTCTGGGGTCTTTGGTGTGGAACAGTACAAACCATGTACTCAACCTCGAGTCGGCTCGAGGAAACGTGGCTCAGTCGGTTTAATAGGGACGCATGTACTTAATAAAACTGCAACAATTTATCTGAAAAAACGGGGAATATATGACAATGCACTGGTTGATTAGAGACATTGTTTGCACAGTGGCTGTTTGTATAACGGTCTGCATTAAGAGATGAAGACCACATAGCTCCTCGGTCTTCTATTTCTATACTGTGACAACAAATGTGTTAAAATTGTTGTTAATTTACTTCTGTTAATAAAACAGTTTAAAAAATAAAAATAAACAACCCACTTGCTCGTTCATCTTGGTATACTATCGCTGAAGGCCACCCTGTATGAGGCATTTAAAGTAGTAGGTTAGATGAAGTTATCCGCCATCTCACAATAGGGTGTTCACTAGTCTATCGGAGGGGGTCCAACTGCTGGCACCACCATCAAGGACGAGACCGGGAGCCCTATAGCCCGAAATGCCTCTCCATTTATTCTCTATAGAACTGGTATATCTAGATGAGCGCTGGACGGCCACGTCCTTCAGTCCACAGATAGTGAATGGAGCAGCAGTGGGCATGCTCAACCTGCTGTTCCATTCATTTCGAGGTTCGGTGGTCCGGGTCTCATGATCAGTGGGGTCTCAGTGATCTAATAATAATAATAATCCTTTATCCTACGACTTCATCTAACTAGAGCACCCCTGTAAGGGCATGGCCACAGGAGGCGGCGTACCATGCGATTCTGCGACAAAATGGACACGTGCTACATGCAAATTTCATTGCCGATTTCACCTATGCATTGCAAAATTTTTTGGAAATCTACAAAATAAATTACTGCAGAATCTGCAGATTAGAAATTTGCAACGCAAGTCAATTTTCAATGCAGATTTTTTGGGAAAGGATTTGCTAAAATCTCATCGACTTTTGACGGTAGTTTTCTCCCGCAATTCCACAGCGGAAAACCTAGAGCGTACCAGCAGCCATGTTTTAACACGCTCTAAATGTGGGAGCTTAGGATAGAGGCCTAAGTGCTCACTGAGCGCCAGGGCCTCTTCATACAGCCACCACCTTCTGAAAGCTACCATATTAGAATCACATGCAAAAAAAATAAGGGAGCTTCCAAGGATTTGCAAAACACAGATGCTTTCTTCCAAAAAGAGCGCCACACCTGCCCACAGGTAGTGTGTGGTACTGCAGCTCGGCTCCATTCATGTCCAGAAGCTGAGCTGCGACACCAGACATAATGACTGGACTGGAGTTGTGTTTGAAGAAAGCAGCCGGGTTTACTAAAACAGAAGGGCTACTGGTGAGCATGCTGGGAGTTGTAGTTTCACAAGCGTCACATGTATGTCGGATATTCTTACTTGGTTGGATTCTGGTGCTGTTATTGGTATTCCTCATCAGCTGGAACGCCTTCTGGAAGCCGAGAGCGTGCTGCGTGGGGCCGTCAGAGGACTTGACGCTGCCCACAAAGCTGGCCATCTCCCTCTTGGTCTCGCTGGTGGCCGGGGACAGGAACGTCTTGTAGCACTGGTCCAGAGAGCATGTTCTCACCACATCGGCCACGGTCAGGACTGAAATCTGGAAGAGAGAAGATTCCCGTGTGTCCAGGACGGAAAGCTGCGGCCGCTCGGCTGACCTTGTGAAAACATTTGTCTGCACCGAGATTCCTCTTCACACCCAAGTGTCCAGAGCAGCATTCCCGGAGACTCTCCCGACTATTTCCAGGACAGATTGAGGCCGCAGATGTGCGCCGCACTCTCTGCTCCGCTGCCAAGGACTGCAATGATCTCCAAACATTTTACTTGACTGCAATCCCAAAATCACTAAAACGCGTTTCCTATCTCCACGCTTCTGCCACTCAATTAGACTGAGCCTCGCGTAGGAATCTTCTGGGGAGGCTTCTGCACCCGCATGTCATTACTTACAGGTTCCACTAGGTGGTGCTGTGTGAATTCTGCACCAGTACGTGGTGCTCGGGCCCACACAAGACTAAAGGGGAATGGAGATGTCCTCGCCTGGGGAGGGATGCTGAGCTGCAGTAGCAGACACTGGCCATGCACAAGAGTGGCGCTGTTTTAGGAGAAAAAGCAAGCCCTTTATACACTAGGAAGGAGCAGTCTCATAGAAGGAACGGGACGGCTTGTAATTACGATGTCGACGGCGAGCAGGTCAACAATGAAGGGAATGCTGCGCTCACACGGAGCGTGGCCTTCTCTTCAACCAGGTGATTGGCAGGGGTGCCATGTGCCAATGTATGCCTGTCAGCATATTGCAATGCCGTTGCTCTCATTTACACACGTGCCCCCAACATGGAGAAATAAGTCTTTTACGTTTATGCTAATGAGACCCTTAGTGCAACAAGGCTGCTGCCGTTGCACCCGAGCCTCAGCTCATCTTCTTTCCTGGCTACACCCCACCGCTTTGACTGGTCAGGGCCTGGCTGTGAAGACCAACTTGCCCCTGGCCCTGAAGTCAAGCGGCGGCGCATCTGGCGCACGCACAGTACATGGCTGGAGATTGAATTCTGTAAAAGTTAAATCCTCTTACATCTATGACCAGGCTAAGAAAGGGTGGAAGGTGGTGGTACACCTAAGGGCCACACAAAACTCAATTCACCCCCCCCCCCCCCCCCCCATCAATGCACATGGTCTCTAATTATTGGCCCTAATCAAAAACATTTCTCCTGCGTAACTCATTGTTCCCATTCACTGACAGCAAGCATAGATCATGTAGTTAGAATACATTATTCTGGACAGTCACCTTATCGTGTTCGTCGATCGAGTTCAGGATGACGTGTGCGGCGTCCTTGGCGATCTGCAGCTGCGTCTCTGTGGTCGATGCCCCGTGGTCCAAGACGACGACAATGTGCTTGGACTGCGGCCTCACCGTGGAGACATAGATGGGTCTAACGAGAGAGGAAATCATTTCAGCAATTTCTATACATTGCATTTTTGCAAACTGACGATCCGCCGCTGCACATGGAGACAGTCAGCAGGCGATGAAGCCTAGAGAAGAAATGTCGTGAACAGAAGAGTCCACGCACAAATGAGAGAGTTGTGCGTCAGTCGGAGGGAACTGGCGGCGCCGCTTATCTTGGGTGGAAACAAGGGGAAAATGTAAAGAGTACACGGTTTTATTATAGTAAAGAATAAAGAACTTTTCAAGGTGTTTGGCGTCAGACCTGAGCAGCATTTTGCCTCTGGTCATGCATCTATGTATGGAATATCCTCTGCAAAATGTGACACTACAGCAACTTCACCTAACTGCTTGCAACTTTGCAGTTAATGTTGCCAGATGGTGGAACTCCAGTAGATGCAAACCTGAGAGTCACCGGATGTTTGCCATTCACGCCTGTTAAAATTCCTCAACATGTTAATCAACTTAGTGCTACAAATACACTATAACAGGGATGCCCAACCTGCGGCCCTACAGCTGTTGCAAAACTACAACTCCCAGCATGCTTGGACAGCCTACAGCTATTAGGGCAGGAGAGTTGTAGTTTTGCAACAGCTGGAGGGCCGCATCCCTGCAACTTTGCTGTCATTTGTTAAAGTTGCCACATGGTCGTACTCCTGCAAATGTAAACTTGACACTGGTCACTGGATATTTGTCATTCTCTCCAGTTCCAATTTCTCAAGTGGGTCAACAAAATGACACTAGAACATCCGAGCTGCCTGCAACTTTGCAGTGACTCGATAAAGTCGCCAGACGGTGGGCAGTCCACTAAATGCACACCTGACAGTCGCTGGATATTTGCAATTCACTCTTGCTACCATTTTTAAAATTGTTCAACAAATTGCACTACATCTGAACTTCCTGCCACTTTGCCTGTGACTCGTTAAAGTTGCCAGATGGTGGAACTAAACAGAATGGAATCTTGAAAGTCACTGGATACTAACTATTCCCTCCTGATAGAACTCCTCACCCTCAACTTTTGCAACAAACGACATTACAGCATCTTAGCTGTTTGCACCTTTGCTGGAACTTGTAAAAGTTGCCAGACGGTGCTCCGCACAAAACGCACAGCATTTGCCATTAACTTAGAGGGAGGATGAGTGGAGTGAACACGACGCCGGGCGGCTTTATTCCTGATTAAATCCCAATAAGCCAGCAGATAAATTTCACGCTGGAAACCACGACCACCTCCAGCACCCAAGAAGCAATCTGGTCATGGACTCAAGGTCTGCAGATGGTGGAGAACCGGCAGCGAGACGTCTTCAGCTTTGATCGCTCTGAGCCTCTTGGACAAGGCGCGGTGTTTAGATTAGCGGAGCTGCGGATTTGCGGCTGCTCAGAGTTTTGGGGGGGGGGGGGGGCAGATTTTAAGCCTTAATGACCCCTTGCTCGATTGCTCTGTGTGTAAACTGCTCGGGCTGCACGCAGGCCGGGGCTCTCGGTGCTGACGAGGGGGTCCGACAGGGACGGGAGAAGGGGGCAGAAGAGGAATGTGCTTAAGACTAATCTCAGATGCTTGGTTACATAAACAGACCGTCAAGTCATCTTCAGTATGGAGGCCATGTGGCGACGTGTCTGACCCCCAGAGGCGCCTGTACGCAGCGAGGAGCCGGGCCGGTCCCACATCTATTACCGTCTATAAAGGGAAACTCCATCCAAAACTGCCTATCATAATATTTGAGATCTCTGCTTGCATTCTGTGAATGGAACTGGCCTGAAAACCCATCCTGATCATGTCCACCAGATACAGCTGCACGGCTGAGGAGAAAGCTCTGATACACTGTAACAAACAGGAACATTTCTATTCACTGACAGTAAGCAGTGATCATGTAATTCATATGGAACTGAAAACACAATGTCTATTATTTTTCTTATGTAATCTAGCAGGAATACCTCTTTAAAGGGGTAGTCATCATATAACGTAATGGCAAATGTTAGACTGGGTGGGGGAGGGGATTCAAACATCTGGGCCCCCAAGAATTATGAGGCAGAAGCGCCGATTTAACCACGGTCACCCACTGTGAGGGGGGGTGGCATCTGTCCCCGTTTAAAGAGTATTCTCATCTGAAACTATAAGGGTATGCCACAAATGTCTGACAGATGCAAGTCCCACCTCTAGGAAGGGGGTTCCCCCAGCCGCCTCGCCCCGTCCTGCTGACCGCTGTAACCGCCCCGTGCTCCGCTGTTTCCTAAACTCCCATTCACCTCTATGGGATCACAGTGGTTTTGGAGGTTTCTGCAAACCTGACCACCTCTCGCACCTGGGGTAAGGTGGAACCAGGTCAGAGGACCTCTGTCCTAGGGACAGGTGAGGGTCTCGGGGGCCCAACTTGCATCTATTAGACATGTATGGCAAATCCTAAGGATCCTACAATTGTTTGAGATGAGAATACCCCTTTAGCTGGATGCAGCTTCCTACCCCCCTGGGCGGCCGGGGCTCCGTTGTGCAGGGAAATTACAGAAGGGGACGCAGTGCTGCACCGGAAAGGTCTTTCCTTTATTTTCAGGATTGCTCCGAGATCGCCAGACCGACCCCCCTCATATCCTACCATGTGCAATCACATTATAAGGATGGAATACCCCTTTAATTCAGTGTCTTTCTAATGAATTCTTCTGGCTGCATTGCGGAGACAAAATGCCAGGACAGAGGTTTGCGGCTATTGCTGCTACCCACCTGCTGCGGTGCTCGTAATTCCCTTTGCATCTGAACTTGTGCGCTGGAAAAACCGTAAAAACTCCTTCTTCCGAGCTGAAATACTGCCATTTAATGCCAGGGTTAGACTTCAGGTTGTCTGCGAGAACTGCAAGAGAAGCGGAGGGAGAAGAAGAAGATGCAATTAAAAACGTGGGCGAAAATGACGAGCCCCTGATCTAAAGGCACAAAACCAACATGTACAAGGTGTAACACCGCGGGAAATGACCCCCTGACTGCAGGATACCAGGGGCCACAACCCCTCAGAGCTCAGCCACCGCTCTGCTTTTCCAAGAAACCCATATAAAACGGAGGTGACTCTGTTCACAGGAGCGCAGAGTGTTTCAGCACAAAGATCATGAAGTAAGAAAGGGAATGGGCGCGCGGGGGGAGATTACTGTGGACAGAGCGTGCAGCACAGAGTATTTCAGGAGAGCAGCGTACCGATCATGTGAACGGTCTAGGATACGCCATCACTTTATCATTTGACAATGAAGAGGTGCATCGCTGAGAGGACCCCCGGCCACCCCAATGCCAAGGAACTTGCGGCCGCCCTGACTTGAATGGAGCTTTGCTGCAGTTCCCTCAGGTGGATGTGGCACCGCTGTGCGGGAAAAGCCTATGAGGGGGCTGCAACACCATGGGGTCGGACCCCCATTGATCATGAAGTGATGCCATATCCTAGCGACATCATATCACTTTATAGGATAGAAATAGCCTTATGCAGAGCACTGCGGTGGGCTACAACGTGGCGGGTATCGTCAGGTATAAGATAGAGGCCGGGGATGGGTAAAGAGGGTGGGATACACGGGGGGGGGGGGGGGGGGGGGAGACATATACTTAAATCAGCCCTTTTCTGAATATGGTATAAAAGGGATGTTCCATCGTTTTGCTTTCTATTGCATCAATCCCTATATCAGGGGTCAGCAACCTTTGGCACTCCAGCTGTTGTGAAACTACAATTCCCAGCATGCTCCATTCATTTCTATGGGAGTTATGAGAAGAGCAGAGCAAGTGCACATGCTGGGAGTTGTAGTTTCACAACACCGAGTGCCGGAGGTTGCCAACCCCTCCCCTAAGGAATGGAGTCTTGATGCACGGGCACTATATTATAAATGATATTAGGAGCAGTCAGGTCTGCTACGACACCTGCCGTCCGGATGAGCAGAGTTCCTCCACAAACTCCTGTCTATTGTCTGCAGGGCGCCATGGAGATGACGGATCAGTCCTCCCTTGTTACAATGTAACTTTCTCCTTGTCCTTGTATCAGTCTCAGAATGTTAACAGTATAGCAAACCGCTAACATCTCCCCTCCCCCGCCATCAAATAACACCGCAAGATATGAAAAACAACAACGGGACGGCGCATTGTCCCCGACTTCAGAATAATACACAACTGGACGCCGCTGCGCATTTCAGAACTTTTCCTTCCTCCCTCCTCCTGTTAGGTGTACGGTCAAAATTCACTCAAAAACGAATGGACCCCCGATCTCCAGGCAGCGACCTCCGCTCCAATCATGGAGGCAATTAAACCATAAGATGATAAAAACGGAAACACAGTGGCAAACAACGTGGCCGCCATTCCTGACAGAAGGGTCGATGGAATCCAAATCAATCTGATCGCCGAGCGCAAACACATGCGGTCTGTGCAATCGGCGCTCCTATTGGGAGAACTCTAAAGTCATGGCACATCTCTAGCTTAGGGGGGTCCTGACTTCTGGGCATGGCGCTGTTTTTGGAAGAAAGCCGCCATGTTTTTGCAATGTCATTGCCAAATGTTATCATTGTACAAGTCTGAAAACACCCTTTTAACATAATTTAACCCCTAGTGGTGCAAGTTTGAATTGGATAAAAAATGTAACCTGGCTTCCGCTGAACAGTAACATTGTAAGCCAAATGTCTGTATTTAGAAGCGGTGTAGAATGTGAACAGGGTCGAAGGAGATTGGCGGCAGTGGAGGGGGCAGCACTCGGCACCAAACTACAGGGATCCCTCAAGATACAATGTCCCAGACTCCGATCCAACCACTCAAGGCCACTTCTCTGGTAAGATAGCTGGATTAGTTACTAGGTAGCAGCTATTCCTGACTGTTATATGTAAGGGCTTGTCTCATCTCTCCTAGTTATCTGCTTATTTTCCTTAAAGCTTCATTTTCTCTTATCTTGGATGACATTTTGGGGCTTTGGAACCAATTACAATGGTTTCAATATACAATGGTCGTCCTGGAACCAATTAATATTGTAACTTGAGGGACCGCTCAATCTCCGGAACAAGCCCCTCTATAAAAATACAGGGAGGACCTCGCTGACGCCCATCTAGATCCCCTGACGCAGACTGCGGGCAGACACACGGCCAGACATGCTCCGTCAGACGATCCCCTTCCTGGGAACAGCTCATAAACCTGTTTAATAGGACAGCGCACAAAAAGCCGATATCCCAAAACAATGCGGTAAAGTTTGAAAGGCAGAACAGGTAATTACACCGCTACATGATTATAGATATATAATGTGAGAACGCTATGAAGAGGTCTCCTACATCAGGAGCTCAGGCACTGGTCTCACAACCCTCAGAGCAAACTTCTTTCTGGCTGTAAGGCAACTGGCTGCAGCAGGGGGTTAATCTCTCCCATTTCCTAGGTGTAGCGTTCACTTATGGAATTGCTGCAGATTTTTCCATTCATAATACAGGATAAGTAATGTAATGTATATACACAGTGACTGCACCAGCAGAATAGTGAGTGCAGCTCTGGGGTATAATACAGGATGTAACTCAGGATCAGTACAGGATAAGTAATGTAATGTATGTACACAGTGACTGCACCAGCAGAATAGTGAGTACAGCTCTGGAGTATAATACAGGATGTAACTCAGTACAGGATAAGTAATGTAATGTATGTACACAGTGACTCCACCAGCAGAATAGTGAGTGCAGCTCTGGAGTATAATACAGGATATAACTCAGGATCAGTACAGGATAAGTAATGTATGTACATATGTAATATATATATGATGGTGCTCGGAGGGCACTTTAGGCTGTAACAGTCTCTTGCGCTCGTCTGTCACCCCTTTACTCCGTTTCTGACCGCCAGCGTTCCATATTGTTAATCTAACTTCTCTTCATTAAAGTCGCTCTGTAAACATCGTCCGTCACATGTATTTACAGTGGTGAAGTGTTTACAGCGGAGATGAGGCCACTTTCTATCAGACTGAGAGACAGATTGAAGTCGTGAACTTTGAATCTCGCAGTTCTATTATAAACAGCCTGTAAGTGCCTGGAGCAGCTCCTCCGCCATGGAAATACACGGCCTGTAATGGCTTCTAGTAAATTAACTTAATCCCAGCTCGTGTCCATAACAGCAGTGCACGGAGCCGGAGCCAAAATGTTAGAAAAAAAAAAAGGGATATTTCTCAGCTAACACAAGGGAGAGGGATGATATGTGTAGGATATGTAATATTATGGTTTATAGCACCGGTTTGGAGGATATCTTGTTATTAGGGATGGTGGGCACCTACCTCAGAGGCAGGGCACGAATGTTATTGGACACAGGCACTTAAACTGCATTTGTGATACTGATAGAACAGCTATTTTCTGCCACCACTAGGGGGAGCTCACTGCATACAGATTTATATAGCTCCCATTAGATTCAACAGGAGTTATATAAATCTAAATAGTTACCTCCCCCTAGTGGCGGCTGTCAGAATTCTATCGTTTATCAAGTCAGAAAAACATTTTTTTAGATTTATAAAACTACCCTTCAAGCACTCCTAATCCTTATCCGTATTGACAGCAGGTATTTTTTTGCGTTAAAGGGCTTGTCTACAGATATTGATCCTCAGAAAAGGTCATAAACAACAGGTTGGTGGGGTCTGTCGCCCAGCACTCCCACGATCCAGGACTGTACAGACACCGAGCCGCTGAAACCGCAGGAAAAGACTACAGCCGAGTCACCACTCACCTGAGTTGAGGTCTCTGCCGGGGTTGAACGCTCTACTGTTGACCGTCGTGGACAGTCGGTCACAACTGATAGTTTTCGAGACATTAGTGTTAAAATTCCCGTCAAAACTACAAATGAGAAAATAAAAATATGGAGTTAAAAGACCAGACGCAGCGCTCCCTGCAGGTGCACATTTTATAGGAGAAACCGGTTTGTGGTTCCATTTTTTAAGTTGAATTCCTATAAAATTCTTCACATTTTACCCTCATTAAATTCAATAGGGAAAACATGGTGCGGAAAATCCATTAAGTGAAAACCCGAACTGTGGCGCCGATACAGTGGTTTTCTGTAAAAGCAACTGTAAATACATTTTTATGTAAAAACATGTTATATACATATTTAAAAAGTGGACGGGTAAGAAAAGTTTCAATTATTTATTTTTTTTAACTATGAGAACCCAAAAAATATAATATTATAAAATGCAATCACCACTAGGGGGAGCTTGTGAGCGTACTGCATCGCAGTTATAATAACGTATGCAGTGAGCTCCCCCTAGTGGTAGCTGCAGACAGACCAAATTTGATCAGGGGATTTGGAGCTCGGTGACCATATTATAATTGTTGCCGAGTTTAATAAATTGAACTGCAGAAAATGTTATAAACGACTACAAACAGCCAATACTCCCCTGTTACATCCCCCCACCGATCCAGGGCCGATGCCTCGGTGGTCCCTGTTGGTCTTAGTGTACTTGGCGACCAGGGAGGCCAGTCATTGCCTGCATCGCTTACATGGCGGTAAGAAAATACAGATCGATGAGGACCACCAGAGCACTGGTGCTGGAGCGGAGAGGATTTAACAAGCAATGGATATTTTTTATGTCATCACATTTCCTGCAGCTAGTTTAATCGGCGCATGACCACCATGTATCACCTGTCCATAGGATTGCTGGGGATCCGACCGCCAGGACTGAGCGCCACAGTCAGACCCACACCGATCGGATATTGATGACCCATCCTCAGGGATAGGGCTCATTCAGACGGCCGTATGCTGTCCGCAAAAATGCGGATCTCTTTTTTTGTGGACAGTTCAGCATGTCCGCAAAAAAAAAAAAAAACGGATTGCATTCCGTTTTTTTGTTGACCCATAGACTTCAATGGGGCCATGTCCTGATTTTCACTGACAAGTATAGGACATGTTTCATTTGTTTTACTGAGCCGTGCAATGGAAGAAAAGGGCCCCATAGAAGTGAATAGGACAGCAACTAATCTGCATTTTTGCGGACAGCAAACGGCCGTCTGAATGAGCCCCAAGACATCAATATTTTACTCCTAGAAAAACCCCTTTCAGGATTATTGTATGCAGAATGCACAGGATTTTACATCCTCGACTCCCTCCAATATGACAGCATGTGACAGATTTTGCATCACTTTTTATTCTCATATTCTTTTCTGAGAAGATACATTATCTATTGGTATAAAAGTGCAGCATGGCGTCTACTGGGCAGCATTTCACGCATCACCCTCCCTCCGCCATCTCCTTCTCACCACAATACCAGAGAAGGATCCAATATCTTAATAAACCATTGCAATGGTGCAAATCTTGGGCCGAAAATTAAATAAAAAATAACCTGCCAGATCTATACATCTATCCGAATCAGGGGAGCGATAGGCGCCAGCAGCAGATAGTCTTCATTATTTGAGGAAGCTACAAAACAATCGGCAGTTCTAACCCAGGACGGTCGCAGCATGACAAAAACCACACACAGGGAGAGCGGGCTTGTAGTACAAAACGCAGCCGAGCACCGCGATCAATTAGACGGCCAGGAAAGGAGAATGAATGGTTTTTGACAGGCCTGGTGTAGACACAATGTAAACCACACACTGACTGAAAAACAAGGAAATCTCCCGGCTTCAAAGCCTGCAAAAACAGCAGGGCTCTTCCCCAAAGAGTTAAAAAAAATAAAAAATTTGCACAAGGTGGACGCAGAGTTCTCTTACTGCAGGAAACATACAAACAAAATGAGACTGCGCTGAAATCTGGGGCCTTAAAAAACAAGCGCAGAAGGAGGGAGAAAAAAAAAAAACCACACATTTATTTGACTGTAATTGGTTTCTTCGCCGACTTTCGGGAGATCAAAAAGCCGCCTGAAATTCATTTTCAAGGGAAGTTGCATTTAGAAAAAAAAATAGAGAGGAAAGTAATGGAAGGGGGAAAGAGAGAGAGAGAGAGAGATTGAGAGAGAAGAGTGCCTTCTGGATTCACTTTAATGAAAAAACTGATCGAAACTGCCTCCCCAGGGAGAAAACAGCGCGGTGACTCCCACTTTGATCTGCTCCCCACGGAGTTATCCGCTCCCCCTCTGTAGCTTGCAAGATGCTCGCTTGATTGACAGGTGCTCTGATGTGCTGCACGCTTTGAACTTCAGACACTCAATTCCCATCAGACTGCAGTCATTTTTATTCTTCCTCAACAGGATTTACAAGCTGGAGATCAGCAGTGGAGAGGATAAAACGAGGTTTGCAGGAGCTTTGAATCTTACATCAAGACCGGACTCACTTCAACTCAGGCCGGCACTGAAATGCCTTTAATTCACAGGGAAAAAGTGCATACTTCTTTTTTGGGGAAAATAAAAAAATATATATAAATAAGGAGGATGGGAGAGGGCAAACAAACCAGGCCAAAGACTGAATGCAAGCAAAGGGTGTGCTGGCTACAATGTCGATACAATGTTGCAAATTGTATCCATCGCTTCTGTTCTTCAAAACTGAGGCTTCTGGGGAAGGCGTTGGGATCCTTGGCGTCTGCTGATATTCTTAGGGCTCTTTCACACCTGCGTTCTTTTCTTCCGGCATAGAGTTCCGTCGTCGGGGCTCTATGCCGGAAGAATCCTGATCAGTTTTATCCCCATGCATTCTGAATGGAGAGAAATCCGTTCAGGATGCATCAGGATGTCTTCAGTTCCGGACCGGAACGTTTTTTGGCCGGAGAAAATACTGCAGCATGCTGCGCTTTTTGCTCCGGCCAAAAATCCTGAACACTTGCCGCAAGGCCGGATCCGGAATGAATGCCCATTGAAAGGCATTAATCCGGATCCGGCCTTAAGCTAAATGTCGTTTCGGCGCATTGCCAGATCCGACGTTCAGCTTTTTCTGAATGGTTACCATGGCTGCCGGGACGCTAAAGTCCCGGCAGCCATGGTAAAGTGTAGTGGGGAGCGGGGGAGCAGTATACTTACCGTCCGTGCGGCTCCCCGGGCGCTTCAGAGTGACGTCAGGGCGCCCCAAGCGCATGGATCACGTGATCACATGGCACGTCATCCATGCGCATGGGGCGCTCTGACGTCATTCTGGAGCGGCCCGGGAGCCGCACGGACTGTAAGTATACTGCTCCCCCGCTCCTCACTACTACTATGGCAACCAGGACTTTAATAGCGTCCTGGCTGCCATAGTAACACTGAACGCAAAATTCTGGCACATAGTAAACCAAATAATAGAAGGTATAAACTCAGTGTGAGAAGTTTGGAGCATTTTTAGACAGTCCAGTCTAAATATTAGTAAATCTGCCCCGATGTGTGGAATGATGGAGCCCAATGAATATACAGTATGCCGTTAGCTCCCTCTGCCGAGGAATTATTTAAAGGGGTTTTCCAGCTACCGCGATGATGACAAATGACTGCTGCAGCCAATAGGTGGAGTCTGTGGTCCTGTGTTGTTGGCGTGATGTCATCGCTGCAGTTGGGTAAACAAAGCCCGGCGAGGATAGCGGAGCGGCAGCACTGGATCTACTAGTGACCTACAGCTACCTTATTTTACTTGCGCCCCTCCAGCTGTTGTAAAACTACAGCTCCCACCATGCCCTGCTGTAGGCTGATAGCTTTAGAATGTCCGAGCATGCTGGGAGTTGTAGTTTTGCAACAACTGGGGGGCTGCAGGTTGGGCATCCCTGCTTTAGGCCATTTATTAGAATTGTCCTGCTTCTTGCAGAAACCCCTTTAAGTTGAGAGCAAGATATTAAAGGGGATTTGTCCCGCGCTAAACAATTACCTCCCTGCCCACATGATGGGGTATAAGCGTTAGGGTCCGACTGTTGGGGCCTCCTCTGATCACTATAAAGGGGGGGCAGTCTCTCCTTTTGACTTCATTCATCTCTATGGGACGCCGGAGATACCTGAGCACTTGGACATCACTAATCTTTCATCTTGTACCTCTCCAAAGCGTCAGTAAAACAACTGAATGCAAGAACAAAGTGGCCCCACGACCTCTGGGAATCATCAAAAACCTTGGGTCAACTTTTTCTAAATTTCCCGACACTGTGTCGCGCAACCAAGGAAGAGACGGCAGAAAACCAGCCGAACAGACCAGGTGGTCCAAGTGTTTCTCATCTGCCATCAGCCTGGATCACTCTCATCAGCCACGGCGAGGGCAGACATATTGTTTAGATTAGCGAGAAGGTTCATACCGAGGTAACGCAGATCACTCGGCTTTAGAGATTTATCTAGAAACGTGAACTCTCCCTCTGATAAACCGTACAAAAACAAGAAAGAAGAAAAAGGAGAAGAAAGAGAACTTTCCAGGGAGGAAGGGTAAAGTATGGGCTGCGTGCATCCGGGCACATAACGTATCTTCTGGAAACCCGAGGAGTCAATGATGCCCAAAAGATTGATTTCTGGATAAGGGGTCCATAATAGAGACTCCTAAGAAATCGGTGCCATAAAGTAGCAGGATCTGCAGACCAAGCCTTGGACATAAAGTATGAAGACACGGGCTCCTGGTTGGCAAGGACGTACAATCATTTCAGTGGGGCCCCTGTAATGACCCCCGAAACAAGAAGGATTAGATTGAGGTTTACATTTACAGCTAGATAGAGTTGCATTCCCATAGATTACTTATTATTTTTAAAGGGGTTTTCAAGGCTTTTAATATTGATGACCTGTCCTCGGCATAGGTCATCAATATCAGATTGGCCGGGGTCTGACACCCGACCCCCCCCCCCCCCCCGTTCATCCAGCTGGGTGCTGGGGTTAGCAAATATCAGGCCGCAAAAGTTACAAGCCTCCCTAGTGTCACCCGCGATGCTAGGGAGGCTCATTCCCGTTGCGGCCTGTTATTAGTTAACCTTTCGCCACCACCCGATGCCAGACGTTTTCATCAGCGCAACATGGAGAGCGGCGGCCGTGCGGGTGTCAGAAGGTGTCGGGGAGCAAGGTATGTACAAACTCTGGGAGGGGCACAGGCGTATGGGGAGGCATTTTAGGGGTTAAATAACCCCTTTAATACAAGGCACTTCCTAATTTTTTGAGATTGCCCATATTGCTTTCTTTTGAGGCCGGATTCCTTTTTCCATCACCTTATACACTGCTTCTTTCCATGGTTATGACCACCCTGTAATCCAGCAGCGGTGGCCGTGCTTGTACAGTATGGGACAAAGCGCTGGCCTGCGCTCACTCCAACGATCTAGGCTGGATTGCAGGGTGGTCGCAACCCTTGGATACGAGCAGTCTATAATGTGACGGAAAAATGAATCAAGAAAGCAAAGGAGGCAACATGGAGAATCACAGTACATTAGTAAGTGCCTTGTATTAACATGATAAATGCCATTCGAAGTGAGAAAACCCCTTTAAGGGTCAAATAACCAGTAATTAACTGCCTCTTTTAAGAAAATGTCGCTCAGGAATGTGCCTTAAATATGTCTTAACAATACTACCCATGGCCATACAGAGAGAAACATTCAGACACCGCAGAACTATAGATGATATATATCAATGCAAACTACAGAAAGCAGTGGGGCACACAATGGCAGTACGAGCCGACACGTCAGGATGTAAGGACAGCCAGGTCTAATTACAAGGATGCTACTTACTCCATCATGGACGGTGGGATGGTGCAGCAGTCCTGGATGGCAGTGAGTGGGGAGGTGAGATGGGCAGTGTATGACGCTTCCACCACCTGTTTATTCCGCGTCACAACATCTAAGTACCGATTAAACTTCTCCCGAATCTTCTTAGCCAACTGATAAGACAGAAAAACAGGGTCATAGGACAAAACACGACAAATATAATACTGCCTCCTATGTACAAGAATATAACTACTATAATACTGCCTCCTATGTACAAGAATATAACTACTATAATACTGCCTCCTATGTACAAGAATACAACTACTATAATACTGCCTCCTATGTACAAGAATATAACTACTATAATACTGCCTCCTATGTACAAGAATATAACTACTATAATACTGCCTCCTATGTACAAGAATATATCTACTATAATACTGCTCCTATGTACAAGAATATAACTACTATAATACTGCTCCTGTGTACAAGAATATAACTACTATAATACTGCCTCCTATGTACAAGAATAGTACTACTATATTACTGCCTCCTATGCGCAAGAATAGTACTACTATAATACTGCTCCTATGCACAAGAATATAACTACTATAATACTGCCTCCTATGTACAAGAATATAACTACTATAATCCTGCTCCTATGTACAAGAATATAACTACTATAATCCTGCCTCCTATGTATAAGAACATAACTGCTATAATACTGCTCCTATGTACAAGAATATAACTACTATAATACTGCTCCTATGTACAAGAATATAACTACTATAATACTGCTCCTATGTACAAGAATATAACTACTATAATACTGCTTCTATGTACAAGAATATAACTCCTTTAATACTGCCTCCTATGTACAAGAATATAACTACTATAATACCGCTCCTATGTACAGGGATATAACTACTATAATACTGCTTCCTATGTACAAGAATATAACTACTATGATACCGCTCCTATGTACAGGGATATAACTACTATAATACTGCCTGCTATGTACAAGAATATAACTACTATAATACTGCTCCTATGTACAAGAATATAACTACTATAATACTGCCTCCTATGTACAAGAATATAACTACTATAATACTGCATCCTATGTACAAGAATATAACTATTATAATACTGCTCCTATGTACAAGAATATAACTACTATAATACCGCTCCTATGTACAAGAATATAACTACTATAATACTGCTCCTATGTACAGGAATATAACTACTATGATACTGCTCCTATATACAAGAATATAACTACTATAATACTGCCTCATATGTACAAGAATATAACTACTATAATACTGCTCCTATATACAAGAATATAACTACTATAATACTGCTCCTATGTAGAATAATATAACTACTATAATACTGCCTCATATGTACAAGAATATAACTACTATAATACTGCACCTATGTACAAGAATATAACTACTATAATACTGCTCCTATGTACAAGAATATAACTACTATAATACTGCCTCCTATGTACAAGAATATAACTACTATAATACTGCTCCTATGTAGAATAATATAACTACTATAATACTGCCTCCTATGTACAGGGATATAACTAATATAATACTGCTCCTATGTACAAGAATATAACTACTATAATACTGCTCCTATGTACAAGAATATAACTACTATAATACTGCTTCTATGTACAAGAATATAACTACTATAATACTGCCTCCTATGTACAAGAATATAACTACTATAATACCGCTCCTATGTACAGGGATATAACTACTATAATACTGCTTCCTATGTACAAGAATATAACTACTATAATACCGCTCCTATGTACAGGGATATAACTACTATAATACTGCCTCCTATGTACAAGAATATAACTACTATAATACTGCTCCTATGTACAAGAATATAACTACTATAATACTGCTCCTATGTACAAGAATATAACTACTATAATACTGCTCCTATGTACAAGAATATAACTACTATAATACTGCTCCTATGTACAAGAATATAACTACTATAATACTGCTCCTATGTACAAGAATATAACTACTATAATACTGCTCCTATGTACAAGAATATAACTACTATAATACTGCCTCCTATGTACAAGAATATAACTACTATAATACTGCCTCCTATGTACAAGAATATAACTATTATAATACTGCTCCTATGTACAAGAATATAACTACTATAATACCGCTCCTATGTACAAGGATATAACTACTATAATACTGCCTCCTATGTACAAGAATATAACTACTATAATACTGCTCCTATGTACAGGAATATAACTACTATGATACTGCTCCTATATACAAGAATATAACTACTATAATACCGCTCCTATGTACAAGGATATAACTACTATAATACTGCTCCTATCTACAAGAATATAACTACTATAATACTGCTCCTATGTATAAGAATATAACTACTATAATACTGCCTCCTATGTACAAGAATATAACTACTATAATACTGCTCCTATATACAAGAATATAACTACTATAATTCTGCTCCTATGTATAAGAATATAACTACTATAATACTGCCTCCTATGTACAAGAATATAACTACTATAATACTGCTCCTATATACAAGAATATAACTACTATAATACTGCCTCCTATGTACAAGAATATAACTACTATAATACTGCCTCCTATGTACAAGAATATAACTACTATAATACTGCTCCTATGTACAGGAATATAACTACTATAATACTGCTCCTATGTACAAGAATATAACTACTATAATACTGCCTCCTATGTACAAGAATATAACTACTATAATACTGCTCCTATGTACAAGAATATAACTACTATAATACTGCTCCTATGTACAAGAATATAACTACTATAATACTGCTCCTATGTACAAGAATATAACTACTATAATACTGCCTCCTATGTATACAGAGGAATACGCATGTGTACAGGTAGAAGTTTCTACTATATCCATCACTATTCCCACAGTCCCGGGGTCTCTGGTGTAAACCACGATTAGAGATCCCACCCCTTCCCAGTTAATAATCTAGTCTCCCCCATTAATAATCCCCGACTGGATTGCTGAGAATTTATAGTAACAAATGAATTCTTTGATTGTTTTACAGAACATGTGGGGCAGGAAGTTTTATGTTATGTGAATGAATAATGAGCGATCGCTTTGCAAATCCCAAATTCATTTGCATGAAAATCTTAGTGAAGCAGACGTCTCGGAGGAGTGAAACAATACCCCGATATGGAGAAGCCATAAATCTTTACCCGGTTCGGAGCAGTGACTGATTACATCTGTGTAGAATTGCTAATTTCATTATAATCTCCAGGCTATAAGATGGGGGAATGCAGCAATACGGAGGGGGGGGGGGGGGCACATAGCTTCATGGTCCTGTCAAAGTACAGAGGGCGCGGCAGTTGAAGAGAGCAGAGCCTCTAGGTGTAAGGCCTCATGCACACGACTGTTTTTTGCAGTACGCAAACCGCGGATCCGCAAAAAACGGAAGCCGCCCGTGTGCCTTCCACAATTTGCGAAACGGAACGAGCGACCCATTGTAGAAATGCCTATTCTGGTCTGCAAAACAGAGAAGAATAGGACATGTTATTTTTTTTGCGGGGCCACGGAACGGAGCAACGGATGCCGACAGCCCACGGAGTGCTGTCCGCATCTTTTGCGGCCCCATTGAAGTGAACGGGTCCGCACCCGAGCTGCAAAAAACTGCGGCTCGGATGCGGAACCAAAACAACGGTCGTGTGAATGAGGCCCAATAGTAACGCCTCCGTTGCTTCGAGGCGCTCGTTGGCATATATTAAAACATATTTCTCAGCAATGAGGGCACATATCAACATGGGACCAACACAGACGCCTTCAGCTGCCAAGTGCACATGTAACAGGTCAGCCGGTGTCATGGTAGAAATAAGTGGCAAAAATAGAGGGCGCCGCTGATCCGATGGAAATCACTACAATTCCACAGGTCAAAATCCAACCGGACAACCGTGCTGTGCCCAAAAGTGAAGCGGTTCTTGGAGGACCCCGCCAAGAACTTCACCGCGTAAAGACACTCGGCAAGGTCATATGACACGCCGCCACCCAAGAAACAAGCTACTGTGCGCTAGAGGATTATTCCAAATTTACAATCAATCCATTTCATTTACCAATTTCTTTGCTAAAAATTAAAGGAGTCATCCATTTTTTTATTAGAAAGGTCCCTCAGTGATCAGCTGTGGTCAGTGGGCAATTGGGCAACAAGTGATCAAATTCCTTGCAGCGCCACCACAGGGGAATATGGGGTATGATATGGTCTGGTCTTCCAGTGCAAAACGGTCATATTTTTCATTTATTTGCTAGTTTATTAGAGCTCGGCATGTATACCTGAGTTAGTCTGTCAATGATTGTCAAAAGATCAGCAATTACCATATAACAACAGCTCCGGCTAGGAAGACGGAGGGGGCGGTCCTTCACACTGCCAGCATTAGGCTTTAGAGTGAGGAGGCGTGTCTCTCAGTAATCCAATCTGATTGGCTGGCAGGAAGCTGCTGGCTACAGCAAGTTTGTATGTGACCTGAGGGAAAGCAGTTTTGACCTCAGAGAACTGGCAGAGGAGCCATCTTGAGAAGATCCTCATAATGTAGGATTCAAAACAGTCGTAACTAAGGGAAGAAACTAAAGTTTTCTTTATGCATAATGCTGCTGCAGTAACAGATGCTAAAAATTATTTTATTTTTTTATGAAAATATGACAGTTATCCTTTAACAGGGGCGGATTGACCATAGACCTTACAAGGAAATTTCCCAGGGGGCCGCCTCTGCCCTCCCCCCAGCAGACCAGTAGGAGTTTTTGGGGCAGTATTTTGTGATGGACTGTGGTATTTGGCTCTGTTGGGGCGGTATAATGTGCAGCAATATGGTGTTGATGGCCCTGCCTTACATCAATTTGGACCAGACTACAAAACAGGGCCACTTTTAGTATTTTTTCCAGGACCACCAAGTTCCCAGTCTGCCCCTGCCCCTGAATGAGGGTCCTCGGCTCTAGTAACACAGAATTCCCTAGTTGGGTTCCTTGCAAAATGGGTTTTCTCCACCGGTACACCCCAGTTTATTGCTGCGTGTCCCTTTAATAAGTTTCCTAGAACTATCGGACAGACTGCCGGATGTCGCCCCGGCGGCGGCACCGCTGTGGCGTCAACAGCCGCTAGCAATGTTGCCATAGTGACGGGACAAGCCACCATTGTTCCAGATTGTAATAGAAACTTGTGGCAATGATGAGGCATGCCGCCCCCTCTGCCCTGCAAGGTTAGGAGGTCCATGGCTGCAGCCTGGGTGCCGCCCGTGTGGCCCTAACCTAGAAGACTGCGGCAGCAGACGGCAGGAAACTAATATTGGTTGTAGGGGCCTATGGGGAGGCGGGGAGCGGCGATGCAATGGCGTTAAATATGTAAATATGTTTTGTAAGTGGATTTTATTTTTCTCTTACAAGGGAACCTCAAACGGCCCTTTGAATATCAACTCCTTTTGTGTTTTCAATGGGAGGCGTTCTTTTTCATCCGGCCTATCTGTTCCTTTTATCTGGCTTAATTTTCCCCAGGCGTCCTTTTTGTTTATCGGCGCAGATCCCCCGAGCCGCTCCGTGGCGTCGCTCCCTTAAACTCTGCATCTCAAAAGAAGCCCCTTTCAGATGAAAAAATGACATCTCAAAGGCAAAAAGGATTTCAATCTTATCAAGAGCGGATTGTGACTATGAATCCACAGCTGGCGAATAAAGCCGGGGGGGGGGGGGGGCTACATAGGAGAGGGGCAGAGGAAATCTCCAGAATAGGGGGCGACAACTGTTGACTACAACTCCCAGCATGCATCAACAGGGATCTGAGGGGGTTATCCCAGTAATAAAGTTTATATTCCAAAATGGTTTCTGTAAAATTTTCCAGTTCACTAAAGACGGACAGCAGTGTAAAGAATGGTAGCATTTTCCCTCCCCCTCTGCAGCATTTGTAAAGCCATTGGATTTCTCATGTCTTAAAATCAGAATTTTGACTTTAGCCCAGAAGGGAAATGAAAAAAAAATAAAAATAAAAAATTTAAATGACTGCAAGAAATTACACACTTAAAAATTGCTGTTGCCCATAGCAACCAATTAGTGTTCATTTTTTCTCCACTGACTGGCATTGACAGCGTTTCCCTGGGACATATTCATCTGTGTCCCCCCCTTCACTGCTCATCTGTGCTATGATGGGCGGAGTCACATGACCTACTTCCTCTTTTGCCTACACCTCCCAAAACCCTTTGAATGCACTTTATATGTACCCCCCCTCCACTTATCCCCATCACCATTTCCCTAGTCCTTCTCCCTCTGTTATCTGTAAACATAGTCCCTATCGAGATCCCTAACGAGTCTCCAATCCCTTCAGCAACTTTAAAGTTAGTCCCATGTAAACTTCAAGTTAGATGCCTTCCACCTCTGGCAGCTGTAAATACAATCCCCAGTAAATTATGTAGAGAGTCTCCTCTTCTCATGGTAGCTGTAAAGCTACTCCCCAATAACTTCCCTGGTTAGTCTCCCTCTTCTGACAACTTTGAAGATAGTCCCCAGTAATTTCAAAGTCACATACCACCCCCCTCTGGCAGCTGTAAATACAAACAAGTAAATTGACTAGCGAGTCTCCTCCTCTCTATGGTAGCCCCCATTATAGGTTCCCTAGTCAGTCTCCTTCACCCTCTGTAAACTCAAAATATAATCCCAATCAAGTTTTCTTCTCGCAAATCTACAACCCCTTTGGAAATCTTTACAGATAGTCCCTGGTAAATTCGAAGTCAGACACGTACCATCTTGGGGCAGCTGTTAATACAAAAATACAATCCCCAATAAGTTGCCTAGTGAGTACCGCCTGCAGAAGTAGTAAAGATAGTCCCTAGTGATTTTACATTCAGAAACATTTCTCCTCTGGCGGCAGCTCCAAGTATACTCCCTATTAAGTTTCCTAGTCAGTCTCCTTCCCCCTCTGGCAGCTATAAAAAGGCTCCTAGTACTTTTGACTGTAGACAGATGATAATTGTAATCATGGAGTCTGGAGTAACGAAAAGAGACAGTACTTTCATGCTTAATCTTCACAGCTTTGGTGTATATGGACATGCTACTACAGAGGCTTTGCTCGTTCCCTGACAGACAGCAGGAAATCAATTTGACAACAACATGGAGGACAGGAATAAAAACCCAGCAGTGGAGCCGGAGGGAGGGTAGTGACTGAGCATGTGTGTCCAGCAACACTCAGCTAAGTAGACGGACCTGCACATTCTATACAATCTGACCACCAGGTGGCGCCATACTATGCTAGCTCTCCACTAGATCTTTTTTTAATGGCAAATTCTGTTCATTTTTCCATGATCTGCACAATAAATGCAACTAGGACATACAACCCCTTCAAGGAAAGTTCCCCACATAGACTGAGCAGCCGGGAAACGGCCCTCTGTGGTGAATGCTTGATGGCAACCGTTGATGAGGAACAAACAGGTTAAGAGACTCCCATAAATAACCTCCGGCGGGTGGGTGTAAAGCCCTAAAGATATCAACACTCCGACCCTAATCCTATAGTGAAGCGGAAACTAATTTAAATTAAATTGTAAGAATACAGGAGCAGATTTTGGCACGTGATAAATCAGAGCATTCACAAAACAGAGGGCGAGCTCAGTCACCGCCACGGCTGCCGTCCACGTACGCTGCACCGATACATTTCCTCCATCAAGGGTGGGGGGTCAGTCAAAAAACCTCCGAGAAGAAAGTTCTGTTGTCAAGGAAACCACAGTTCGGACAGGCGAACCTTCCAATCTCGTGCGTGCTCTGGAGATAAGCGGCGCCTGTCCGCCGCTTATGTTTCCTTTACGGAAATAACCTTGGCTGAGCGAAAAAGGTACAAATGAGAAGAATCATAGTTTATAGAGGAGCAGGAGGCATTGACAAGAATCTCCCGAAATGTAACCAAAATGTAGCCGCGGTGCAAAAGAATGCGATTATGTTCCACTTGTAAAAGTAAACAAGTGTCGAGTGGCCTCGCTGTCCCAGGATCATCCAGTTGTGGGGGGGAAACGAGTCATTTCTTTTCCTCACCATTTTTAAAAATATCTCTGCTGGCTGTCAGTGAATGCAAACATTCTTTTTTATTTCCAGATACAGAAAACCCCAGATTGAGAATTTCCAGCTATACGGGTGTTCTGAAGCGCAGCAAATCTAGATACGATCAGGGTGAGACGTAGTCAAAAGCCGCACTCACACGAAGCTAAACCGCAAACTGGGGCGGATTTCTAGCTGAGTGCACGGCTATGTTCACACAGTGGAGTTAAAAGGTTCCTATACCGATGACCTATCCTCAGCACAAGTCATCAATGCCGGATCGACAGTGGGGGCCCTTGCCGATCAGCAGTGCTCTGGCTTCCTTACAGCTAGGCAAGGACAGCGCCGTCCATTGGATAGAGGCTGTGCATGGTATTGCAACTCAGCCCCATTCACGCGAAAGTGACGCGCTAGTCAGTACATTGTAACAATCTCGGCCCTTTTTGTTGAGAAATAAGCTTTTTTATTTTATGCTAATTAGCCCCTGGGTGCAATGAGGGTGGTGCTGTTGCACCCGATGATCCGCTCCTTTTCATTCCCAGTTGCGCCCCGACCACTTTGACTGACAGGGCCAGGCAATAAAAGACGTATGGCGCCTGGCCATGAAGTCTTGAGGCCTGCGCCTGGCCATGAAGTCTTGAGGCCTGCGCCTGGCCATGAAGTCTTGAGGCCTGCGCCTGGCCATGAAGTCTTGAGGCCTGCGCCTGGCCATGAAGTCTTGAGGCCTGCGCCTGGCCATGAAGTCTTGAGGCCTGCGCCTGGCCATGAAGTCTTGAGGCCTGCGCCTGGCCATGAAGTCTTGAGGCCTGCGCCTGGCCATGAAGTCTTGAGGCCTGCGCCTGGCCATGAAGTCTTGAGGCCTGCGCCTGGCCATGAAGTCTTGAGGCCTGCGCCTGGCCATGAAGTCTTGAGGCCTGCGCCTGGCCATGAAGTCTTGAGGCCTGCGCCTGGCCATGAAGTCTTGAGGCCTGCGCCTGGCCATGAAGTCTTGAGGCCTGCGCCTGGCCATGAAGTCTTGAGGCCTGCGCCTGGCCATGATTTCAAGTGAATGGGTCCGCATACAGCGCTGCCCCGGCCTCTGCTGCAATCTTTCAGGCCCTCATAAAAAGAAAAGTGTAATATGCACTGGTCCAAATTTTGCCCATCATGTTTCTTTAAGAGAATGCCCGCTCTTGTGCAACTTCATAAAACTTACTGAGGCCTGACGGCTTCACACACTGCTCTGCAGCCATTAAACAGCCCTAAATGACAAACCTCGCCCTCCCCGTTTACTCCCCATCTGGCCAGAACAACCCCCGCTCTGGCCTTTCACTGCACTGAAAGATGGTCCTGCCATTTCTGGTGATGTCATCGGGCTCAGTTTACACAGTCTTACATTACGGGGCCTTGCTCAGGGAAACGAGAGTTTTTAGGACAAGTGCATTAACCCTTTCAGACACACGGCAGCTCATTGGGCTCAAATTCTTGAGGTCAAGGGTCATCAAACTTTTCAGTAACAGGATCTTTCACAGCCTGGAGGAATGCCAACCGCGGATTGTAGATGAGAGTTTATTTATACACCCGCCAACTGCTCAAGCACAGAGACGGGGTGAAAACTTCAATATACACATTACTATAAAAAATACGTAAGGAAGCTTCCATAGAAAGAGAAAACAAATGAAAACAAAATTGCAATGTTATCAAGAAAGTTCATTTCTATGTCTGAAATCCATCTCCAGATTCCAGCTGCCCAGAAAGTCACATTATCTGCAAATATTTAGGTCACTTAACATACAAAAACTGATCTTCTTGTACATAGGAGTCAGTATTATAGTAGTTATATTCCTGTACATAGGAGTCAGTATTATAGTAGTTATATTCTTGTACATAGGAGCAGTATTATAGTAGTTATATTCTTATACATAGGAGCAGTATTATAGTAGTTATATTCTTGTACATAGGAGCAGTATTATAGTAGTTATATTCTTGTACATAGGAGCAGTATTATAGTAGTTATATTCTTGTACATAGGAGCAGTATTATAGTAGTTATATTCTTGTACATAGGAGCAGTATTATAGTAGTTATATTCTTGTACATAGGAGGCAGTATTATAGTAGTTATATTCTTGTACATAGGAGGCAGTATTATAGTAGTTATATTCTTGTACATAGGAGCAGTATTATAGTAGTTATATTCTTGTACATAGGAGCAGTATTATAGTAGTTATATTCTTGTACATAGGAGCAGTATTATAGTAGTTATATTCTTGTACATAGGAGCAGTATTATAGTAGTTATATTCTTGTACATAGAAGGCAGTATTATGGTAGTTATATTCTTGTACATAGGAGCAGTATTATAGTAGTTATATTCTTGTACATAGGAGCAGTATTATAGTAGTTATATTCTTGTACATAGGAGCAGTATTATAGTAGTTATATTCTTGTACATAGGAGCAGTATTATAGTAGTTATATTCTTGTACATAGGAGGCAGTATTATAGTAGTTATATTCTTGTACATAGGAGGCAGTATTATAGTAGTTATATTCTTGTACACAGGAGCAGTATTATAGTAGTTATATTCTTGTACACAGGAGCAGTATTATAGTAGTTATATTCTTGTACATAGGAGCAGTATTATAGTAGTTATATTCCTGTACATAGGAGCAGTATTATAGTAGTTATATTCCTGTACATAGGAGGCAGTATTATAGTAGTTATATTCTTGTACATAGGAGCAGTATTATAGTAGTTATATTCTTGTACATAGGAGCAGTATTATAGTAGTATATTCTTGTACATAGGAGCAGTATTATAGTAGATATATTCTTGTACATAGGAGCAGTATTATAGTAGTTATATTCTTGTACAGAGGAGCAGTATTATAGTAGTTATATTCTTGTACATAGGAGCAGTATTATAGTAGTTATATTCCTGTACATAGGAGCAGTATTATAGTAGTTATATTCCTGTACACAGGAGCAGTATTATAGTAGTTATATTCTTGTACACAGGAGCAGTATTATAGTAGTTATATTCTTGTACACAGGAGCAGTATTATAGTAGTTATATTCTTGTACATAGGAGCAGTATTATAGTAGTTATATTCTTGTACACAGGAGCAGTATTATAGTAGTTATATTCTTGTACACAGGAGCAGTATTATAGTAGTTATATTCTTGTACACAGGAGCAGTATTATAGTAGTTATATTCTTGTACATAGGAGCAGTATTATAGTAGTTATATTCTTGTACATAGGAGCAGTATTATAGTAGTTATATTCTTGTACATAGGAGGCAGTATTATAATAGTTATATTCTTGTACATAGAAGCAGTATTATAGTAGTTATATTCTTGTACATAGGGGCAGTATTATAGTAATTATATTCTTGTACATAGGAGGCAGTATTATAGTAGTTATATTCTTGTACATATGAGCAGTATTATAGTAGTTATATTCTTGTACATATGAGCAGTATTATAGTACTTATATTTTTGTACATAGAAGCAGTATTATAGTAGTTATATTCTTGTACATAGGAGGCAGTATTATAGTAGTTATATTCTTGTACATAGGAGCAGTATTATAGTAGTTATATTCCTGTACATAGGAGGCAGTATTATAGTAGTTATATTCTTGTACATAGGAACAGTATTATAGTAGTTATATTCTTGTACATAGGAGGCAGTATTATAGTAGATATATTCCTGTACATAGGAGGCAGTATTATAGTAGTTATATTCTTGTACATAGGAGGCAGTATTATAGTAGATATATTCCTGTACATAGGAGGCAGTATTATAGGAGTTATATTCAGGTGGCAGATACTGATGAACATCCATTCACGTGGCTATGATTCATGATTAAATCTACAAAAATAAAGCTTGTACTAGGTGGCAGTCACAAGGTTTTCTTTCAGTTCAATATTGGCGAACAGCCTATCAGAGACGCCATATATCAGATTGGCTGACCTGACCAGCACCTCTTTATGTACACCTTAAAGGGAACCTTTCACCTGCAAAACGCATATTAAACCGACCACAGTACCTTACAGTATCCCCCAGTGTGTTGCTAATCATGTTTTTCTTTCCTCTTTGTGTTTCTTCATACTTGTTAAAAACGCTGTTTTAATGTCGGTCGGCGCGGTCTCCGAGTCAGGCTTGAAGTCAAGGGGGCAGCGGCCTCCTTGCTTCAAGTAAAGCTAAGCCCGCCCCTTACCCCTCCTCTCTACAATTAGTTGGACATGCTGCCGGGATCGCGCTCTTCTAGCGCATGCGCGGTACGCTGCCTGTTACAGCGTGACGGCCGGGCGCGTGATCAAACTGTCCAGCGCATCCGCAGTCAGCAAAATGCAGGCGGGTGATTGAGGAACGCGCAGCGTACCGCGCATGCGCTAGAAGAGCGCGATCCCGGCAGCACGTCCATCTAATTGTAGAGAGGCGGGGGGACAGCATAAAGTTGATGACAGGTTCCCTTTAAGGCTACTTTCACATGCGAGTACAATGCAAAAACAAAATGCAGGAAATAGCGCTGCAGGAAAAGCCAAAAGTCTGAGCGAAACCAGGCGGAGAACTTACCTGTTGGACTTCTGTTTCACCATTTGAGATCTTCTCGGTATAGACGAATGAATTGAATATTCTCTGCAAACAAAATGACAAAAATAAAAAAAAAGTTGTGAGAAACTGGGATGAAACAAATGAGCAAAAAATAAGTGTTAGGAACAGATACAATGCATCCAGCCCAGGGATCTGCAACCTTCAGCACTCCAGCTGATGTGAAACTACAACTCCCAACATGCACACTTACTCAGCTGTTTTTGTAACTTCCATAGAAATGAAAGGAGGATTCTGGGAGTTGTATTTTCTGAACAGCTGGAGTGCAAGAAGTTGCTGATCCAGTCCCTAAAAAACCACTACAACTCCCAATATGTTCTGCAACATCTGCTTATTAAGAGTCGTTCCCTGATAGATGATATTCGGCTGTGATGAGACCAGCTCCTTCTATCCAAAACCAAAGCTTCCAAGAAGGTGTGAACCCCCCCCCCCCCCCCCCCCCTCTTAAACCATTTTGCAAATCCAATGGATTCAATTTCCCCCCTTTCCACAACCGTCCCTTTCTCGCTTTCTCTGGGGCTGGCTGGGAATCGGAGAATTTAAGAAATGTGAACTTGCAGATCTAAAGGCAGCAATAAATCTCTTCCGTTTAGCGGCTCCTAGGGAATGGAAGCGGCCAAAAAAAAGGATTCAGGGCTTTGTAAGGGTAGATAGGTGGTTACTATGAGCCAGCAAGTGTCTGGAGGGGGGCTGCTCAGATATAACAGCGGAAGAGCGCCCCCCTCTGGCCACCATTACAATATAAGAGAGACTACAGGGGGCGTCCTCCTGCATGGCTGATGGATCTTAGCGTACCCTTCAGAAACATGGCCATAGTGAAAGGCGACTTTCCAAGACCCCGGTTTGGTTGCTCATACTGGCATCAAAAAAGTGCCTATAGTTTAAAAATCAGATAATTTTTTTTTTCCATGTTACTATTTATGTTTAAAAAAATATATATATAATCCTGCAACAACCTGCCTGGAAAAGTGGGGTTGCTCCTGCTGACTAGTGCTCTTTAAACTACTCAGACTGGTTGCTATGGGAGTTACGATTACAATATTCTCAACTGAAACCCAAAAAAAAAAAAAAAAAAAAAAAAAAAAAAAAGGAATCCCGAATTTTTTACAATTTGGCCTAAATATAAAAGTCTTCAATGCTAACAATTGACTTCCTGCGCTAACCCCGAGAGCATTATTTCACCAGCACGCGCCCGCATCGCCCTCGCCAGCAAACACTTTGAACTTTCCCTTTCGGGCAATGCAGTGTTCTGGTTTTCATTAAAATCCGCGCAGCAGAGGTTTAAAAAAGAAAAAAAAACACACACAAAAAAAAAATATTAGCAAATCTGCCATTTTCGCAGACGACCAAAAAAACCAGTAAATCCACATTAAATTAGGACTGTACCATTCTGTGAAAAGGTCTAGTCACCCGGCGGTTTGCAGATAACGTCTTCCGATTCTTCCCTCAGGCTATGAAATAATTGCTAGCAAAATGCCAGAAATATAACTTGCTGCATCCAACTCCCCCCCCCCCCCCCCTTCTTATTTACTGAGCGTCGTAGAAAAAATAAATGGCAGAGCGGATTCGCCATTTCCATCCAGATAGGAGACAAGAAGCTAGATTCAAAAACAACCCAAAACGTACGGATCTCACGCAGGAGCATCAATACAATAGAATCTATATACGCCATGTTTAGATGTCAGATGGGTCGTGGATTTTTCCTGCCCACACGCAGCGGACCTTGAAACCTGCGGCACTGTCTTTCCCGTTACAAAGGTTACAATCCGCAGACAATCCGTCGCAACGCAAAAACTGGATTTGGCGTCGGATTTGCAGAAAAACTCCGCTGCACATCGTTGTAGCTCTGGATGATGGCAGCAGCAAAAAGGATCAGATTGTAGCAAATCTCATCTGCTGATGGGAAAGAAAAAAATCTGCGCAGATAGTGACCCCCATGGGAGCGACCAGTTTGAATCCACAGCAGGTCTGTTCTTTTCACCAATCTCAGTGAAAATCCGCATGAAATCCAAGTGGAGGTTTTACTTTTTGGCAGAATTTGCACCAAATCTTTGCCAAAATCTGTCCCCTAAAAACGGCTCATCTTTCCGTCCCACCTAATGAGCCGTGTGACCGCGATGTAGCTGGAACCTGGAGACAACGTCGCATTTTCTGCAGCTCACACGCGGACAGATTCATACCTATAGGTCGGCGAAAAATGCGGACAGCACATGAAGGTCGCCCGTGTTGCTCTGCGCATCCAACATGTCCTATTCTTGTCCGTTTCAATGTGGCGGTGTGCACACAGGCCGCATCCGTATTTTGCAGACCGCCCAATGAACGTGGTTGAGCGAATGCACCTTAAGCATGGAGACGCGTGACGCAGCCGCCATCAGTTTCTACTTCTCACATGGAAGGAGACCACCTAAAGGCGGCGCAAAAGTCAACTATGTTCTGCGCGTTCGTAAGGACAAGGAGGGGTGGGGGGACGTGGCGAATTCCTGGGACCCACCCGAGGATAAATTCAAAGAGAATGTCAGTGAATGGAGCGATAGAGAAAGTAATCACATGAAGATCATAAGAAGCCGAGGATTATAACTCCAATCATTCTCACACTGTGGCATTCATCGCATACGCTAGGACGGAGAGCAAGTAACGACTCCGCCCAGGCATCGCCACAAAGAGGTTCTGCAGTAGCAGTGGAATCCCCAACCTACTAGGATGCCTTCATGCATGCTGGGACTTGTAGTGAAAGATAGAGGAGGGGGGGGGCAGTTGTGGGATTTGTCCTCGCTGGGTGTCCGGCCGCGTGCCAGGCGCAGATGCAAGCGATCTGACCTCCCTTGCGTGACAACCAATATGGGGGTCACTTTGTTCCCCACAGAGGTAGTCAGCACCGCCGTGTATATAACGAGCCTGGGAGATCTGGGACCAGTAATTGGGGCCATATTGGTTGGCATAAGCTGCAGTTTGAGAGTTTTTGGTGACAACCCCTCTGATTGTGGCTGCAATACGAGTTGTCACCCAGCTTTCATGGGAGCCGATAGTAACATCCGAAGGAGGCCGATCCGGTGAATTATATAGAGATGGGAAAAATGTCCGAAAACAGGTCAGGAAATCGTTAAAGTCGGGGGGGGGGGGGGGACCCCAACCAAGGCTCCCTCCACAATCAGCCATCTGAAAAATTGCCAGAAAGCAATCAGTGAAGCTGAAGGTTAGGACGGAGGCGAAGGGCCAGAAAAATCGGTACCACATGTTGGAGGCCGAGGATCTGGCGGTGTAATCTGACTACAGCTCAGCCCCCGACACCGCCAGCAGCGCCCGCCCGTACAAAACTCCCATCCAACGCGGTAAAAGAAAACAGATGGCTGCAGTGCCCGGGGCCCCTGGCCACAGCATTGGAGCCTTCACTGCTGGGGACACTGCCCAAAAGTATAAGCCGGGGAGGACGGGCCCTGCCAATGGCCACGGGCACAAAGTACCATCATTTCAAGGGGAAGGAAAACAGAACATTCTTTTCACCGGATCAATGTAAAGTAGCTGTGACATTGTTACATTGTATCAGTGCAGGTCACATGGTATCAGTCTGTCCTGTCCAGCTCAGAGGTGATACAATAGTAACAAACCCTCAGCTGTGAGAAGGATTAGGCCTGTACAGACCTCAGGATGAGAACAAGAATGGTGCCATTCATTGACAGCAAGTAGAGATTATGAAAATGGTGAGAGAGACTGACAAAGTATAGTAGAAAGGACTTTTTACAAAGTAGAACTGGTCGGAAAACGGATACATTATATTATGCTAAGAGCAGGGCCTGAGGGGCGGAGCATGACACAAAAGAGCTGTCATGACCCTGCTTTATTTTTTTTTTATAGTTTTGAACTGGGTTTGGCCTCTGATTACACAAAAGCTACAGAATCCTTTAAATTAAGCCCCAAACATACAGATGACTCCACTCACACAACAGGAGAAGAACGTCTGGACGTCCAATAGAAATCTGCCGCATCGGAAGAAAATTCACTGCACGTGCTAAGAATCCTCTCTCTGCAGACGGCGACCTCATTTACATGACAATGACCGGCGGAGGAGCTCAGTGTACGGAGCGCGGAGCAGGCGGACAAGACTCATTAGCAGGAGACAGAGACCACACACTGGTATCTGGATATCACAAGACCTATACAAATCAGACTTCTCATTTATAGTCATCATCTTATCTATAGGAGGCAGTATTATAGTAGTTATATTCTTGTACATAGGAGCAGTATTATAGTAGTTATATTCTTGTACATAGGAGCAGTATTATAGTAGTTATATTCTTGTACATAGGAGCAGTATTATAGTAGTTATATTCTTGTACATAGGAGGCAGTATTATAGTAGTTATATTCTTGTACATAGGAGGCAGCATTATAGTAGTTATATTCTTGTACATAGGAGGCAGCATTATAGTAGTTATATTCTTGTACATAGGAGCAGTATTATAGTAGTTATATTCTTGTACATAGGAGCAGTATTATAGTAGTTATATTCTTGTACATAGGAGCAGTATTATAGTAGTTATATTCTTGTACATAGGAGCAGTATTATAGTAGTTATATTCTTGTACATAGGAGCAGTATTATAGTAGTTATATTCCTGTACATAGGAGGCAGTATTATAGTAGTTATATTCTTGTACATAGGAGCAGTATTATAGTAGTTATATTCTTGTACATAGGAGCAGTATTATAGTAGTTATATTCTTGTACATAGGAGCAGTATTATAGTAGCTATATTCTTGTACATAGGAGCAGTATTATAGTAGTTCTATTCTTGTACATAGGAGGCAGTATTATAGTAGTTCTATTCTTGTACATAGGAGGCAGTATTATAGTAGTTCTATTCTTGTACATAGGAGGCAGTATTATAGTAGTTATATTCTTATATATAGGAGGCAGTATTATAGTAGTTATATTCTTATATATAGGAGGCAGTATTATAGTAGTTCTATTCTTGTACATAGGAGGCAGTATTATAGTAGTTCTATTCTTGTACATAGGAGGCAGTATTATAGTAGTTCTATTCTTGTACATAGGAGGCAGTATTATAGTAGTTCTATTCTTGTACATAGGAGCAGTATTATAGTAGGTATATTCTTGTACATAGGAGACAGTATTATAGTAGTTATATTCTTGTACATAGGAGCAGTATTATAGTAGTTATATTCTTGTACATAGGAGCAGTATTATAGTAGTTATATTCTTGTACATAGGAGCAGTATTATAGTAGTTATATTCTTGTACATAGGAGCAGTATTATAGTAGTTATATTCTTGTACATAGGATGCAGTATTATAGTAGTTATATTCTTGTACATAGGAGCAGTATTATAGTAGTTATATTCTTGTACATAGGAGCAGTATTATAGTAGTTATATTCTTGTACATAGGAGCAGTATTATAGTAATTATATTCTTGTACATAGGAGCAGTATTATAGTAATTATATTCTTGTACATAGGAGCAGTATTATAGTAGTTATATTCTTGTACATAGGAGCAGTATTATAGTAGTTATATTCTTGTACATAGGAGCAGTATTATAGTAGTTATATCCTTGTACATAGGAGCAGTATTATAGTAGTTATATTCTTGTACATAATAGGCAGTATTCTCCACCCTCCACACCGCAGCTGTCTCACATCTGGTCTTGAGAAATGAACTGTAAGTGGTTTTCTTTTATTACGGTCGGCGCAGCCGTACAATGTCATACATGTGCAGCAATATTCAGCACAATTTAATGTTTATTATCAACTTTTATTAAAGAGCTTTTTTCCGTTACTACAAAAGACCAATTAGGCCATTCTTACTTCCAGGACATGAGGCCTTTGCAAAACCTTGATTGGTAATGTGAAAATATTATAAAAGAATTTTTTTGCCCCGGGACATAAATTCCAGATTACTTACTAGTTTTTATATCGCATATAAAAAGCTGAATATATTTTGAATGACAAGTTTTGCTTTTTTTAACCTGGTAGTAAGTGTCCTGCAACAGTCTGTAGAATCCATTGTTTTGCACACCCTATACCAGTGTTGGCGAACCTATGGCATGGGTGCCAGTGGCGGCACTCGGAGCCCTCTCTGTGGGCACCCGCACCCTTGAAAAAGTCTTTGGCGTACTAATATGCCTTTGATTTTTCCTGTCCTTCCTCAGCGCAGGGCGCACTATGATTGGCACAGGCAGTGCATTGAATGTAGGCAGGCTATTATAGCTAAATGATACATGGAAAATATACTATATTGCTATTCAGGTTAAATTGCTGGCTTGGCACTTGGCGATAAATAAGTGGGCTTTGGGTTTCAGTTTGGGCACTCGGTCTCTAAAAGGTTCACCAGCACTGCCCTATACAGTAGAATTCCATTAAACCGCCATTTGATCATCTAGAACGTGTTGCACTTTTCTGATAAGTCCCTGTACCGTGCCATCAATCGGCCTTCTACGTCTGCTTGTTCAGTTGAGGAGAGAGATGAGTGGCGTTTCCTGGCGTCACACTGTGCGCATCGATTTTTAATTAAAATGGCGTAAGTCGCTCCCTCCCCCCGCTGCGCTGGGGATCAGGAGATCATTATGAAACAATTGATATTGCTATTATGTCATTAACAAGACTTCACACACAGAAAGGCGCGACGTAATTATCAGGAGCTGGAACACAAAACGCGTGGCGGAACGATGGTCTCCGAATTTATATGCCATTGTGGCCGTAAATGTGCGCAAAATAACTCAACTGGCTTCCCATTTACATAAATTAATATTCAGAGGAGTCCGCAGGGTCCCCGAGTATCGACACTAATCAGTACCAGAGGAAAAGGAGGAAAGTTGTCCGCGGCAAACAGATTCCACCTCTGAAGAAAACAAATGCATCAATCTGACTGGTCGCCACGGCCGACTTCTGCACGGTGCCCTGCGCCGATTCGGATGGCCTTCTCCAAATGTCTTTTAGACTTGAAGACTTATCATTGCCTTTTCTAAAAGTCTTTGTTCAATTCCTCAGCATTTTCAAGATCTGTGCTTGCTGTCAATGAATTGGAACGTTCAGACCTAATACTTCTGAGTGTTAGGGTCTGCCATCACCGAATCCAGTCTAAGACAATCCTCTGTGAGCAAAACATAGCAGCAGCAGCACAAATGTTTCATCACAATGTATCAATCTATAGTAAAGGGTGTTGTGGCAGCACAAATGTAACAGTCCTAGTAAAAGAGGACCTGTCCTTCTCCTGGCATGTCTGCTATAGTGACTACCTGCATCACCCATATAACTACGTTGTGCCATTCCTCTATTATTCCTGCTAGAAGTTTATGACTGAATTGCCAGCAGTCTGCAATGAAGGTCCAGCTGGATGTCACCAGTTGGGGGGGGTCCTTGCACAGTCTGACACTGGTATATATTGGTAGGCAGTTCTGCATTAGGGGCTACAATCTATGGGGCCTCCTGCATGGACGCTCATGTAAGGCTACTTTCACACTAGCGTTTTTCTTTTCCGGTATTGAGTTCCGTCCTAGGGGCTCAATACTGGGGAAAAAATGATCAGTTTTATCCTAATGCATTCTGAATGGAGAGCAATCAGTTCAGTCACTGTACGGTTTATGGACGGAGAAAATACCGCAGCATGAGGCGGTATTTTCTCTGTCCAAAATTCTGGAACACTTGCCGGAATGCCGGCATTATTTTCCATTAAAATGCATTAATGCCCTAAGTGTTCCGGAAAAATGGATCCGGTTTTGCGGTCCGCGCATGCGCAGAGCTTTAAAAATGTGAAAAAAAGATAAATACCGGATACATTTTTTCGGATGACAACTGGAGAGACGGATCCGGTATTGTAATGGTGTCCGTTTGCATGCAGATTGCCGTTCCGGCGACAGAACTGCCTGCCGGAATCCAGCGACGCTAGTGTGAAAGTACCCTAATAAGAAGCCCTGCAATCGGCACTATCAAATGAGCTGATGCTCCTGAGAGATCCCTTAGAAGAAGTGTCCATTATGCCAAGAACAAGAAACTTCATTTTAAGGGCATGCTCGATTTGGCATGCAGTTCTTTGCTCCAGTGCACCCAGCAACTGTCTGGGTCCTGATTTCCTACAATCATATTGTATATAATGTGCCTATGCAAACCCATGTGTCTCCATGGTTACAGACTGCAAACAAACCCTCTGTGTAGTCTGATCTTCCAGAGTCCAGGCATGCTCAACCTGCGGCCCTCCAGCTGTTGTAAAACTACAACTCCCACAATGCCCTGCTGAGGGCTGATACCTGTAGGCTGTTCGGGCATGCAGGGAGTTGTAGTTTTGCAACAGCTGGGGGGCCGCAGGTTGAGCATGCCTGTTCCAGACCATTTCTGCTACTGTCTGAAGGAGGGAAGTAGATTATCAACAAGGAAATCTGCAAAGCAAAAAAAAAAAGTACATTTTTGCTGCAGTTTGACACTTTTGCAGCCCATGGCCACATGCAGATTAGTCCCTAAATTGGGGTACGGGTGTGTGACATGTACTGCAAATCGCTGGCAGAAGTCCAAAGTCAACTTCTGATTTCTAGCATGGAGGCTGCAGCAGATTAAGGCTCTGTTCACACAGAATCAGTGCACCCCACTGAGTAATAACAAGTGCACTGAGCTTATGCATCATTTCCATGGAAGGACTAGAGCAGCAGGCTGCATTATCTTCCCTTTCCAACTATGATGGAATTTCTGCAGAAAGCTGCTATCGGAGCCTCTGCTGCAAATGTGAACAGCGCTTTACACGACTGCAGGATCACACGGCACTCTTCTTGCAATTATTATTATACCTATGGCTCTGCATAGGAGCTGTATAGACAAAACGGCAGGGGATAGGATGGCAACACTATTTGCACAGTTACTTTAGTGTATTTTTTTCAGATGTGCTGGAGCGATGGCAAACGGTTGCAAAAGTCTACACGACCTTCAAAGCTTCTGTCCAAGACATTGCCAGGTTTCAAAACAGGAAAGACAAAATCAGGGAGCGTTCCTTTAACTCCTGAAGTATGGAAAACATTTGGTGGCCCCGGTCCCTTGAAAGGAGCACATTCTCCAGCGGCCATTACCTTCCCTTCAGTGAGTGGGAGGTTCGCAGGAAACAGGACACCCAATTACCAGAGTTTACCAATGGCTATAAACACAGGGCGGCCAATTACTGGGGCCGTTAACCATTTCCCTGCTGCAAGGAGAAACTGTAAAATCTCATCCTCTTCTCAGCACAGACAGAAAGGGTCTGTTCATAGCAAGTTTGGGAAAAGTAGGAAAAAGGTTTTAAATAATTTTTAGGGAGCACTAATTGAAGTCTATGGGGCTCCGCTTTACCTAGGACCTCGCAAATCTGTAGGAGAATTAAAGGATTAAAAGGGGTTGTCCAGGTTTTTGGCCATTTAACTTTCACTAGCAGCCGGCTCTAGGTGGTGAAAAAAAAATAAAAAAAAAATTCTGCTTCATTCCTGCTCCCGGCCTGTAAACTTCTGGACCCTTGGGGTCTCACGTCCTACTGCAACCAATGGCTGGCCTCAGCGGTGATGTTTCCCTGAGCGCCATGCCACTGCAGGTGGATGTCACCGCTGAGGCCAGCCATTGGCGGCAGTGGCACATGAGAACCCCATCCATCCAGGATGGAGCAGTAAGGAGCAGGAAAGTATGTTGTTGTTTTTTTTGTCGTCCAAAGGTAGAGCATGCTGCGAGCAAAAGTTAAAAATCTCCATAAGGCCTCCTGCACACGACCGTAGGTGTTCCGTTGCCGTATTGCGGACTGCATTTGCGGATACGCAATACACAGGCGCCGTTCCGTGGGCATTCCGCATCACTGATGCGGACCCATTCACTTCAATGGGTCCGCAAATCCAGAGATACGGAACGGAAACCCACGGAAGCCCTACGGAGTGTTCTATTATCTTTTTGCAAAACGGGCGGATCGCGGACCCATTCAAGTGAATGAGTCCACGATCCACTGCGGCTGCCCCACGGTCGGTGTTTGTGCATTGCGGCCCGCAATTTGCACGGCCACGGGGCGCACACACGTCCGTGTGCAGGAGGCCTAAAGCTGGAAAACCTCTTTAAGGAGAACCCACAGATTTTGTCTGGACCAGCCAACCACCTAAGGGTGCATTCACACAACCGTATCCATTTTGCGGTCCGCAAATTGTGGATTTGAAAAATAAGGATGTGGTCCGTGCACATCCCGCGCTTTTTGTGAGCCCCATTGAAAAAAAAAAATTCTTGTCCACAAAAAGTACAGAATTGAGATAAGTTCTATATTTTGCGGCTCAGTAGAATGGATGCAGACGACTCACACGGAGGACCATCCATATGTTGTCTGCATTTTTTGCGGCCCCTTGAAATGAATGGATCCACATTCGGATCCATGTAAATGCACCCTTAGGCCTCATGCACACGACCGTATGTATTCTGCGGTCCACAAAAAATACGGATGATGTCTGTGTGCATTCCGTATTTTGCAGAACGAAACAGCTGACCCCTAATAGAACAGTTCCATCCTTGTCCGTAATGCGGACAATAATAGGACATGTTCTATTTTTTTGCGAACAGAAATACGGACATACAGAAACGGAATGCACACGGAGTAACTCCCGTGTGTGTTTGTTTTTGCGGACCCGTTGAAATGAATGGTTCCGCATACAGTCCACAAAAAAAAAAAAAAAAACCCGGAACGGACACAGAAAGAAAATCCGTTTGTGTGCATGAGCCCTTGTGTGTATGGGTGTTTTCCGATTGGGCGGAGGTGTGTAGCAGCAACTTACCCCTCTCTCTCCATCCACAACACATGCACACTCGGCCAGGCCCAGTGAGCGCGTACAGGGCTCCTTGCGTACGGCTCAGTACATAAGACCTAAAGCAGCCATGTAGTCTGAGCACGACGTGAGCAGGGACGGACTCTGCGCGCCAGTAGCGTCTGTACATAAATCATTCAACGCTCGGGGAAGTATCAGCAGGCAATTAGCAGCAAATCATTAAAAGCGAGCAAGTCCGTCATCCACAGGGAGAATTTCAATCCAGAAGCAGCAAAACGTGAGAAAAATCAAAAATAATATTTTTCATTATTCAACCTGTAAATGGTTTATTCCAGGCATGCCCAACCTGCAGCCCTCCAGCTGTTGCAAAACTACTACTCCCAGCATGCCTGGGTAGCCTACAGCTATTAGGGCATGCCCGGAGTTGTAGTTTTGCAACAGCTGGAGGGCCGCAGGTTGACCATCCCTGGTTTATTCAATCCAAAAAATATTCTGAAGGTCGACCGTAGGTTTAGCCGAGTCGGCAGAAGCATTACGCAAATGATGATCTGTGACGCCCGACACCTGCCATCTGGCAAGTGAATGGTGGCATAGGGTATTGTGTGATACATATGAAGTTGGCCATGCCAGGGCTAGGGGCATCATATCACAAATGCATTCAACGTCCCGGTCATTACAACCTCGTACGCGCAGCGATTAATCACTACAATCCGGCATTCTTCTTCAGCCTGGACTCGTATTAGTCAGTGAACCCGGACGAAGCTTCTCAAGGAAAGAAAAACAATGGTTTCAACCCAAAAGTCCAAAGTCCAGGCTCATAAAGCTGCAAACTCTCGAAGGGATTGTCCTCAAAAGCTGCAGGGAATACAAGGAATTTTCCTAGACTCTCACCATGGTATAAAGTCTAGGGCATGCAGCGCCATACCCCGACGGCACAAGGGCATCCAATTCCCAGCATGCAACTGTGTAAAAAATAAAATAAAAATAAAAATGCTACTTTATTGATCCTATCCCATCTCATGTCTTTAAAAACTCTCAAAAACTCATCAAAAAGTGTCCCAAGAGATTAGCCTCTCTGCTGCTGTAAGGCAACTGGGTGCAGCAGGAGCTCTCCCCCACTGCTTTGTCTGCTTTAGGAAAGCAGATACGATGGGCCTGGATCAAAAATGGTAGGGATCAGGAGGAAAGTCACCCCTGTGTCGTCTGCAAGAAAGTCAGGCTACTTTCACACTAGCGCTTTTGCTGGATCCGTCAGGGTTCAGCAAAAACGCTTCCGTTACTAATAGAACCGTCTGCGTCCGTTATGAACAGATCCGGTTGTATTATCTGTAACAAGACGGATCCGTCATTAACTCAGTTGAAAGTCAATGGAGGACGGATCCGTTTTCTATTGTGTCTGATTGTGTCAGAGAAAACGGATCCGTCCCCATTGACTTGCATTATGGGTCGTGACGGATTCGTTTTGCTCCGCATCCCAGGACGTGATGCCGCGGTTTGCTCTCCGGTAGGAGAACGGAATATGGAATACATTTTGGTGCATTCCGTTCAGTTACGTTTTGTCCCCACTGACAATAAACAAAGGACAAAACGGAAACAGTTTTTTTTTTTCCGGTATTGACACCATATGACGGATCTCAATACCGGAAAATAGAAACACTAGTGTGAAAGTAGCCTTACGAGGATCAGCAGAAGTTTTCCCAAATCCGATCTTCTGTATTCCGTGGACGGAGGCTGTAACGATGTGCTATCAGGGCTCGGAGGCTCCGTTTTTTTGGGCTTTATAGGTTTGGTCTCAACAAAAGCCTCTCGAGGCAAGCGGTTTCAATTAAACTGTTCCAGGAGGCCTCAGGACAGGGAGACAGTCTGCGACTGATTACCAGCCCTTCCCCCACCTCAGCAACCAGCAGAGTGCGCCTGCCATTGTGAAGACCCCTCCACAAGACTTCAGTTCTGACCGCCGTCTAGCCAGGAGCACACGCTCACTGAGCTCGGAAGGGGCTTCCGAATATAGAGATGACCCCCAGGAAAGTATGTCATCTCCCCCAGGACCAATGTATTTAGAAGGCTCTGTTCACATCTGCATCAGATTCGTAGTGTGAAATCACCCTTTAAGGCAGGCACCCTCAAACTGCGGCCCTCCAGCTGTTGCAAAACTACAACTCCCAGCATGCCCGAACAGCCTACAGCTATCAGCCTACAGCAGGGCATTGTGGGAGTTGTAGTTTAAGGCCTCCAGAACACTACAGTATCCGTTTTACAGTCTGAAAATCCCGGATCCACAAAATACGGATGCGGTCCGTGTGCATTCCCGCAATTTTCAAGGGACCAGCTGTAAAAAAAATTAATTTTTTTAAAAAAAAAAGCCTATTCTTGTAATGGAACAGGTTCTATCATTTGCGGCATGGCTGCACGGATTCAGACATCTACGCGATGTGTATATGGTTGTGCGCATGAGGCCTAAGGGTTCCGCGGATTTTCCGCGGCGTGTCTGCTGCGGATCTCCCGCGGCGTGTCTGCTGCGGATCTCCCGCGGCGTGTCTGCTGCGGATTTCCCGCGGCGTGTCTGCTGCGGATTTCCCGCGGCGTGTCTGCTGCGGATTTCCCGCGGCGTGTCTGCTGCGGATTTCCCGCGGCGTGTCTGCTGCGGATTTCCCGCGGCGTGTCTGCCGCGGATTTTCCGCGGCGTGTCTGCTGCGGATTTTCTGCGGCGTGTCTGCCGGAATGGCGCAGCAGCAAAATGCTCATCAAATGGTGCAGATTTTGTCGCAGACTTCTTTGATAAAAAAAAATAAAAAATGTAATCCTTAAAAAAAAAAAAAAAAAAAAAAACTGGTATAGAACGCCGAGACCGTTAAAGGTATCGCAGTTTTCTAGATTTGGAGCCGTCAGAGGTGCCCTAATAACCAGGGGAAGGGAAGCGTCCAGTTGGCAATCTATTTAGACGTTTCCAAGAGGAATAACTGAGGAACTGCATAATGCAGAGTTCTAATTAAAAAAAATATATAAATAAATAAAAAAAAGATTTTGAATTGTTATTTTACGGGGGATGCAAAAATTAAGCAAAATAAACATTTCGGGGGATCTGAGAGGTCCCCACCAGGGTGGAGGCATGAGGCGCGCTGTGCCCCCGCTGCTAACCCTACCACGGTGAATTCCCAGGCTGCACTGTGGATGATCCTTCTCCTCTGCTGAATAAAAACAACATGTCGCATGTCATCAGCCGCGGCGAGGCGTCCATATGGTTTGTGGCTGCTCCCATCAGCTGCGCCTCCGCTCTCATAACAACGCCAGGAGGCATTTCAAGGCCTAGAGAGCGAGGCCGGGCGCCCCGAGCCCAGGCAAGGATTGGCGCGTTGGTTTCATTCTTGCACAAGGACCCGGACCACCTGCATTCCCACAGTGTCAAATTGCAGGCAGAGCTGCAGACATCAATTTTACATGATCCCATCTGACCGGCTTCCAGCGGCTGGTAACGACCCCCCCTTCCCCCCAACCGATCAATACCAGAGGAGCCGCGAGCCAAATACAACCCACTCCGAAAATCATCGACATAGAAAAAAAACACACTGAACGACAAAGCACCGGAAATCCGATAATCCGGAAAATCTGATCGTCCGGCACAGGAATGCAATGTGGAAGACGACGAGACAATGAAGGAATAAAGTGACAGCAGCAGGTCGGACTCTTCATCCTGTCGGATCTCTATCAGGCTTTCTATGGCCTTCCACTAATCCGGAAGACGGAGAAGCAAAGAATTTTAACTATTATAAATAATGTCTGCTACAACGGCAGAGAGCCTGGCAAATATGGCCCTGTCAATCCCCAACATTGGCACCCTTCTATCATGCACCCCCCCTCCCCCAGACAAGGCCCCCGCTACAAAGACGCCTTCCACCTTGGGCCCCCCCCCCCCTTCGACAAGGGCGCCTTCCACCTTGGCCCCCCCTTCGACAAGGGCGCCTTCCACCTTGGCCCCCCCCCCCTTCGACAAGGGCGCCTTCCACCTTGGCCCCCCCCCCTTCGACAAGGGCGCCTTCCACCTTGGCCCCCCCTTCGACAAGGGCGCCTTCCACCTTGGCCCCCCCTTCGACAAGGGCGCCTTCCACCTTGGCCCCCCCTTCGACAAGGGCGCCTTCCACCTTGGCCCCCCCTTCGACAAGGGCGCCTTCCACCTTGGCCCCCCCTTCGACAAGGGCGCCTTCCACCTTGGCCCCCCCTTCGACAAGGGCGCCTTCCACCTTGGCCCCCCCTTCGACAAGGGCGCCTTCCACCTTGGCCCCCCCTTCGACAAGGGCGCCTTCCACCTTGGCCCCTTCTTCGACAAGGGCGCCTTCCACCTTGGCCCCTTCTTCGACAAGGGCGCCTTCCACCTTGGCCCCCCCTTCGACAAGGGCGCCTTCCACCTTGCCCCCCCCCCTCCGAAAAGTGCGCCTTCCACCTTGCCCCCCCCCCCTCCGAAAAGTGCGCCTTCCACCTTGGACCCCCCTTCGACAAGGGCGCCTTCCACCTTGGACCCCCCTTCGACAAGGGCGCCTTCCACCTTGGACCCCCCTCCGAAAAGGGCGCCTTCCACCTTGGACCCCCAACAAGGGCTTCCTTCTACCTTGGCCACCCCACGACAAGGGAACCTTTCCAACATGGTCTCCCACCTTGACAAGGGCACATTTCCAACAGCCCCCTCCTCTGACAAGGGCACCATTCCAACATGGTCTCCTACCCCTGACAAGCTGCGCCTTTCCGCCCTGCCCCCCCTCCCCTTACACCCTGGCCACGCTGCCTGCCCCAGTGGCCTCAACATGACACCTGCCATGCACAAGAGACATTTATTTAGGAACGTCACATGACAAGCTAAAATCTCAGAGGGCTTTTTCTCATCCACGGCCTCCATGACCACCCCCACCGCTCCATGACCACCGGGTATTTAATGCAGGTGAACAACGCCCGTCACGGGCAATTTAGAAGTGTTCACAAAAGGCAGCGATCTTTATCTGAGGGAGATGTGTGCGCTCGCTGGCAAGCAAACACTGAAAAACCTCCTTCAAAGCGATCGGAAGAATGCAGCTGATTAAATCCATAGAGCCTCGTCCAAGGGGAATTTTTTATTTTTTTTTGCAAACGCCTCAGTAGAAATACCTTGAGCCGACAGCTTCCCCCCCATTACTTAATGCAGAAATAACTCGCTATCGGGTTACGCGGTAAATACGCCTTGATTAGGCGGTATTAGATGTCCTCGCCACGTTCTATCTGCAGCTGCACAATAGACAGACTACAGCTGTTTTTGTCCATTTTTCACATAAAAAAAAAAAAAGCCTCATGCCGCATAAGAAGACAGCCCAATTAGTTGTCAGCTATCAAAAGCCGGAGCCGGGCTTTCATCTTCAGCTGAGATAGCTACAAGTGGGCAAATGTCATGGAAACGTAACCTCGGGAAAACTTCCTGCGGCATTCGCTGAAAGTAAAAAATAAAAAAAATTTAAAAAAATTTATTTTATTTTTTTTAAATAAAAAAAAAAGAAAATTCTGATTTTATCAGCTGAGAACAGATGACTTTGGTATTGTGCTCTCTGAATGCAACAAAGGGACGCAATAAAATGAGTCCGTTTCATCTTTTTAATTGCAAACACCTGGTGTCTTTAAAGAAAAAAAAAAAAAGAAGGTTTTTTGTTGGGTTTGAGGGCGGGTAATTACGTAGCACCGGGTGGAAAAAAAACAAAACAACTGTGTGCTTTGTGGTAACCCCCGAATGCTGTGCAACATTACAAACCTCTTAGCAACTGATTGCAATGAAAAAAAACTTGATATTTTTTTTTCCTGCAATGGAAGAAGACTTCCGATTGGTTGAAAAGGGCAACTGCAATAAATGAGGCTGGGTGACACAAACCACCATGGCCAAGTGTAAAGGAAGAGGCAAGAGATGTGCGTCAAGTATGGTATAAATAGTGCCAAAATATACTAAGCAGCGTCTGCGAACTTTATGAAAAAAAAAAAATAATAATTGGCTTCAGGATCAGACTACATACAGCGCTTTATTGTAGTCTGTAGCCATGGAAACACACACAAAAGTCTTTCTAATCATTCACTATTCGCAAAGTTTAATTATTTATTTAGTTATTTTTTTTATTTTGGAACAATTAAAAACGTGATTATAAAAAGTATACACACCCTCTAAATCAGGCATGCTCAACCTGCGGCCCTCCAGCTGTTGTAAAACTACAACTCCCACAATGCCCTGCTGTAGGCTGATAGCTGTAGGCTGTTCGGGCATGCTGGGAGTTGTAGTTTTGCCACAGATGGGGGGCCGCAGGTTGAGCATCCCTGCTCTAAATGAACATTTTAAGTGGCCGGATAGAGCCCATATTCCCACAGCTGCTGAAATCTAGTCGTTCCACATTCCTCATGTAAGAATGAAGGATGGGGGGGGGGGGGGGGGAATTATTGGAGGAATGTGCCCTGTATCCGTCACAGGAGAAAAGAGAGGCCTCGTCATATAGAAAAAATATATGATATCTTCACCCAGCGGCCGCCATATTCCATCCTGCCCTCTATGCGGAGAGGAGTTGGTTCCTGCAGCCGCAAAGTTCACCTCAACTAAACCCTCCCCAGCGGCAACTCACGGAGAACGATCAAAAATAGAAACAATTTGCTATTCAACGCAAGACAATGAGAAGGAAGAGCATGGCAGCAGGAGAGGAGATAGGATGATACTTCCTTCTGAGCAGTGGATATGGATGTTACATTTTAGCAAATACTAAACTTCTAATGGGAACAGTCAACAAGCTTGTTGTCACATTGCCCTAACAGGTGAGGCTACAAGCACATTTGCGTTTTTTGCGGATCCGTCATGGATCTGCAAAAACGTTTTCGTTACCATAATACAACTGCCTGCATCCGTCATGAACGGATCCGGTTGTATTATGTCTTCTATACCCGTGACGGATCCGTCATGAACTCCATTGAAACCCAAATGGGGGACGGATCCGTTTTCTATTGTGTCAGAGAAAACAGATCCGTCTTGCTCCACATCACATCACGGACAGAAAAAAACGCTGGGCTCATTCACACACACACACACGACTGTGCAAGTTGCGGATCGGCAAAACACGGATGCGGCCCGTGTGCCTTCCGCAATTTGCGGAATGGAACAGGCGGCCCAATACAGAAATGCCTATTCTTGTTCGCAAAACGGACAATAGGACACGTTTTATCATTTTTGCGGGGCCACGGAACGGAGCAATGGATGCAGACACTACACGGAGTGCTGTCCGCATCTTTTGCGGCCCCATCGAAGTAAATGGGTCCGTACCCGAGCCGCAAAAAAAGCGCCTCGGATGCGGAACCAAACCACGGTCATGTGCATGAGCCCTTATTCTGGCCATGATGGGAGCGCAACCAAACGGAACGGAAGGCATTCAGGTGCGTTCCGTTTCGTTCGCTTCAGTTTTGTCCCTATTGACAATGAATGGGGACAAAACTAAAGCGTTTTCTTCCGCTATTGAGATCCTATGACGAAACTCAATAGCGGAATTTAAAACGCTAATTTGAAAGCAGCCTTAACCGACAATACAGTGTCCGGTGGGCAAAAGTTTTGCTGCTTTTTTTTTGGGCAATTTTCATTAACTCTAAATTGTTATGAAAAGAGGTCAGATGAATTGATAATTAATTACAAAGTACTTCCTTGCCGTGAAAACTAACGATCACAAAACCACCATTTCCACCGCATTTCAGCCACAATGTGACCCGTCACCATCCTTTCCCGGATCTTCTCGTTGGCTCAGGAGAAAGTGTTAACGAGGACTAGGCAGCTGATATCACTATCATGTTGATTGAATTAGGGCACATCCACGCGGCTGCGACGCGGCCACACTGCGTTTGAGTACTGTGCTGTCCAAAGGGCTGCAGCGGGCTCTAATTAAACTGTATTGTTAATGACCACATGGTATAGAAGGTGCGGAGCGGCCATTAACAACTCAGACCCACTGAACAATGCGGACTTCATTGGTTTAACTAGAGACCGCTGCGGCCCGTTTGACCCAGCGGTACTCGAACGCAGCCACAATCGTACCCTCGGTCAATCAGCCTGATGGAGCTCCATGTCACAAGGCAAAAGTGAGAACTAAGTGGCTCGGTGAAAAAAACCTTGAAACTTTGGGTCCTTGGCCAGGAAACTCCCCAGTTCTCAAAGCGGAGGTCAATCTTCAGATAGCAAGGCGACAAAGACAAACACTCCAAGAACTGGGAAGGCAACAACGTGTCGTCATCAGTCAGGATCTGGTCCAGAAGCGGATGTCCAGCGCGCAGGGCGAACTGCAGAAGCCTTGAAAAACAAGGGTCCACACTAGAAATATTGAGTCTTTGGATAAGTGCAGCTCTGGAGTATAATACAGGATGTAACTCAGGATCAGTACAGGATAAGTAATGTATGTACACAGTGACTGCACCAGCAGAATAGTGAGTGCAGCTCTGGAGTATAATATAGGATGTAATTCAGGATCAGTACAGGATAAGTAATGTATGTACACAGTGACTGCACCAGCAGAATAGTGAGTGCAGCTCTGGAGTATAATACAGGGTGTAATTCAGGATCAGTACAGGATAAGTAATGTATGTACACAGTGACTGCACCAGCAGAATAGTGAGTGCAGCTCTGGAGTATAATACAGGATGTAACTCAGGATCAGTACAGGATAAGTAATGTAATGTATGTACACAGTGACTGCACCAGCAGAATAGTGAGTGCAGCTCTGGAGTATAATACAGGATGTAACTCAGGATCAGTACAGGATAAGTAATGTATGTACACAGTGACTGCACCAGCAGAATAGTGAGTGCAGCTCTGGAGTATAATACAGGGTGTAATTCAGGATCAGTACAGGATAAGTAATGTATGTACACAGTGACTGCACCAGCAGAATAGTGAGTGCAGCTCTGGAGTATAATACAGGATGTAACTCAGGATCAGTACAGGATAAGTAATGTAATGTATGTACACAGTGACTGCACCAGCAGAATAGTGAGTGCAGCTCTGGAGTATAATACAGGATGTAACTCAGGATCAGTACAGGATAAGTAATGTAATGTACACAGTGACTGCACCAGCAGAATAGTGAGTGCAGCTCTGGAGTGTAATACAGGATGTAACTCAGGATCAGTACAGGATAAGTAATGTATGTACACAGTGACTGCAGCAGCAGAATAGTGAGTGCAGCTCTGGAGTATAATACAGGATGTAACTCAGGATCAGTACAGGATAAGTAATGTAAAGTATGTACACAGTGACTGCAGCAGCAGAATAGTGAGTGCAGCTCTGGAGTATAATACAGGATGTAACTCAGGATCAGTACAGGATAAGTAATGTAAAGTATGTACACAGTGACTGCAGCAGCAGAATAGTGAGTGCAGCTCTGGAGTATAATACAGGATGTAACTCAGGATCAGTACAGGATAAGTAATGTAAAGTATGTACACAGTGACTGCAGCAGCAGAATAGTGAGTGCAGCTCTGGAGTGTAATACAGGATGTAACTCAGGATCAGTACAGGATAAGTAATGTATGTACACAGTGACTCCACCAGCAGAATAGTGAGTGCAGCTCTGGAGTATAATGCAGGATGTAACTCAGGATCAGTACAGGATAAGTAATGTAATGTATGTACACAGTGACTGCACCAGCAGAATAGTGAGTGCAGCTCTGGAGTGTGTTAGGATAATGATTCCAGGATGAAACTAGAAGAATAAAATAAACTTTTTTAATCTCTTTGAATGCAGTTTATATAAGTGGAGATCACTTTAGCCGCTGACTCTGAATGCCCAGGGCATATTCACTCATGGTCACACCCCACAAGCGGTGACTTCATTTAGGACTGGAAGCCTTTGTTGCACCCATCAGATAATAATAAATAAGGTGCCAGCCGGGTAATTGCACCTTTCAGACTGTCCAGTACCTGCCAACAAACCCCAAACGGAGCCCTGGAGCTAATCAATGTGGGAGACTGGGCGAGGTGGACTGTCCCTCTAAGGACTGTCTGATACCATCAGGGAGACGGAGGGAAGCGCATCTACTGTTCCCATTCAAGTGGCCAGTTGGTCTCAGCTATTAGATAACTGACTGCCAAAAGCTACGGGTCTAACTGGTTTTCCAGATAATCAGCCATTATTAGACTGCTCAACAAACGGATCCACCATGTTGGATCCGGTACCTGGCTCTGTTACACAGTGTCAGTGATCTAACGCATAAGCAAAAGGAATAAATAGGAGGGCGTGAATATTTATTTTGTTACAACTTATTGTTCCCCGGATTAAACAGAGGTTTCAATTGTCTTGGAGCTCGTGATCAAATTCCTGGCACATTCACTTCCTTGTCTGGGTACCTGCCAGATGAGTGGGAGTACCAGGTTATTGGGTGCTTTTTCATTCACCCCTTCCCATCCCCCCCCCCCCCCCCCCCCCCAAAAAAAAAAAAAAGAAGAGAAGAGAAGTTCTTACATACAAACTATGTTCTCCTATCATTTCCTGCACCAGTGGAGTTTACAATCCAATTTCCCTAGTCCCAGCCAACTGGCAAACTTCATGCAAAGGAATCGGGTCAGTGACTGCAAGGCGTTAATGTGAACCGGCACCAAACAATATGGCCGCCATATGCCACTTGGGGGTTATAGTCCTGGGGGGGGGAGCTGTCATACTGGCCTTTTAAAGGGGTAGTCGCATCACGACTAATAGGGTATGTATCGATACCCTTAGGGTACCTGTCCCCATACAAAATATTTCACAGTGCCAAAATCTGCATGAGTTACCGGCAGATTTGTTGCGGATTTTACCCTACGCGTTGCAAATCTGCACCATAAATTGACACTAAGTAAAATTTCATGCACTTTGCTGCTACTAAGGATTTCGCGGCAGAAAACCCTCAGCATCTCAGTCGTGCAGGAGTCTATTTCTGCAGTGGATTTCCGCCGCAGACTTGGAAGAGATTCGGCGGCAAAATCCACAACGAATCTGCAGCAAATTCCGCATGTGGACTTATTGCATTTCTTTTTTGTCTTGGGTTGGCTGCAGAATTCACCACGTGCACCGCTGAGCATTCAGAATGTTTGCAGGGCATGCAGGAGATCTGCTAAACTCTCATCCACTTCACTGCAAACGCTGCGGACCTCAGAAAGGCTGCAGCGGGCACGTGCTGTCTGGCGGCATGTATGGCGTGATCGCCAGACCAGTACGAAGCCGGACTTGCATGAGACACCCTGCACACTCAGAAACTAGTAACGGGCTGAATTTTTGAAGGGGGGAGGATGCACTTATTTTATTTTTTTTTGCAACTGAGAAAAAAAAAGTCGGGACAGTCTGGTCGCCCACTGGGTGATGGGTCTCCGAGCGCGGCATCGACCTGCTTGCTCATGCAAAGCCTCAGCTGGTGGTGCGGAGAATGAAAAGTGGAGCTCTTGTATAGCGGCCAATAACAATGTCGTGTGCGTTCCCAAGTCGCCTCTTCTGCCCCCACAAGCGGCCCAGCTCCCACCATTATCCTCCATTCAGCCCCGAAACGTATAGGTTCCCTTCGTCACACACAAGTGAGAGCTCCAGAGCTGCACAATGGCTCCCCGGCTCTTTCACGGGAACAAAGCATTCTTTCATTTGGACAACATGCCTATTAAACGCAACCTAATAAAGTGCACAACATCCAATTGGGGAAGGGGGGGCATTCAGTGCAAACCGGCTCGTAGTGTCTACCGTCTGGAGAGGAGGGGGCTACGGCGGAAACTGTGCTCCTTTTTGTACTCCTTCGATGCATCTTCTTGTAGCAAATGCACAAGTCCTTGAGTCTTCCAATTGGGTGCTTATATCTGCTCACGGGAAAGCTGGGTGACAACCCTCCTTTTCCCAGACTGCATATCTGCCTTGCAATGCAGCGACACATCCCACTCCGCCACACCGATGCGTTAGGCAGCAGACTCGCCATTCAGGGGTGCAAAAGGTGGGCACCGGGGATTTTCAGGCCCTAAATTTTAATGGGTTGCATCAAAAGGGGCATAGATTCCCGTGATATGAACATAGTCCTACCACTTTACAAATCGCTAGTCAGACCACACATGGAGTACTGTGTACAGTTCTGGGCTCCTGTAAACACGGCAGACATAGCAGAGCTAGAGAGGGTTCAGAGGAGGGCAACTAAAGTAATAACTGGAATGGGGCAACTACAGTACCCTGAAAGATTATCAACATTAGGGTTATTCACTTTAGAATAAAGACGACTGAGGGGAGATCTAATAACTATGTATAAATATATCAGGGGTCAGTACAGAGATCTCTCCCATCAGCTATTTATCCCCAGGACTGTGACTGTGACGAGGGGACATCCTCTGCGTCTGGAGGAAAGAAGGTTTGTACACAAACATAGAAGAGGATTCTTTACGGTAAGAGCAGTGAGACTATGGAGCTCTCTGCCTGAGGAGGTGGTGATGGGGAGTACAATAAAGGAATTCAGGGGGGGCCTGGACGTATTTCTGGAGTGTAATAATATTACAGGCTATAGCTACTAGAGAGGGGTCGTTGGTCCAGGGAGTTATTCTGATTGGAGTCGGGAAGAAATTTTTTATTCCCCTAAAGTGGAGAAAATTGGCTTCTACCTCACAGGGTTATTTGCCTTCCTCTGGATCAACTTGCAGGATAACAGGCCGAACTGGATGGACGGATGTCTTTTTTCGGCCTTATGTACTCTGTTACTATGTTACTATGTAAATGTCATTACTTTGCAATTTATTTTGTGTGCGACTTGTACGCCCTACTGGGCACAAAATGAAGCGTGGGGGGGGGGGGGTCCATTGAGAACAGCCCTTTACTGGGATTTCAAAAGCTGGGTGCAATTTAAGACCAGGGTCCTGTGACCAGAGCAGAAGCTTTACGCCTATTACCCAATATATCATTTTGGTGGAAAAAAAAATTAAATTAAAATCTCAGGGAATTCCTATGTATAACCTGACCAATGAACGAGAGGGCATGAATATTTATGCAAACAACTGCTACACACCCAAAATCCCTTCTTTTTTTTTTTTGCCTTTGCAGGGGCAGATTAAACAGGGGCCACGATGTGATCAGAAGCTGACCATCGCTCAGGTCTAAGCGCGGTCCCCGGGCTCTGATGTGGTCACCATTCTACGCGATTGCGAGGCGAACCCTTTAATCATTGTGCAAAACCAAAAACCTGTCTCTACTACAAAAGCGGTGAGAACAAGCAGACCCCCCCCCCCCCCCCCCCCCGATCGAGGGCGAAGAGGAAAACACGCCCGGCCCAGGATCAGGTATAATTAGGAGTGAAGGAAACCTACGCCATGATGACAACACATCTGGAGGACATTTGTCTGGAGAATGCGCGATCGGCCATGTTGAGCGCGGCTTATGGGACGTATTACGTGACTGTTCACGATACGTTTACCCCTGAGAGGGGCTCTGCTAGTGCAGAGGGGGGAGCCATGTAGGTATATAAAAATATATATATTCTTAAACTTCTACTCCATGTGGACAGGGCAGAGCCTGCCGAGAAGCAAAAAGGAAACGGCATAAATACGGGGGAACTCCACCTCATTGCTGCTATTAAAGGGCATCTGTCAGCAGTTTTGTACCTATGACACCGGCCGACCCGTTACATGTGCACTTGGCATCTGTGTTGGTCCCATGTTCATATGTGTCCGCATTGCTGAGAAAAATTTAGTTTTAACACATGCAAATGAGCCTCTAGGAGCAACGGGGGCGTTACCATTACACCTAGAAGCTCCACTTTTACTGCAACTACCGCTCCTTCTGCACTTTGATTGACAGGGCCAGGCAGGGGTGACGTTTGACATTTTTATAGACCTCTTATCTATAGGGCTAGCCTGCGTTTTGCAAAGTTAATGGGGAACTCCACCTTTATTTCTGGCATTACCCCGCATCTACAGGGCTAACTCAAGCTTTATATATTTAAAAGGGAACTCCATTTTTATTCCTGGAATGCCATCATAAACATACCTCATGTCTATAGAGCTAGCTCGAACTTTGCATATTTAAAGGGAACTCCACCTTTATTTCTGACACGTGGCCATTAACATCTCTCATGTCTATAGGGCTAGCCCAAATGGTGCACATTTAAAGGGGAACTCAACCTCTACTTATAGCATGCCGCCATTAACATATCTGATGCTCACAGGGCCGGCCTGGAGGTTGCATAATTAAAGGGAGGCTTTTGTTTCCCTGGAGATAAGCGGCACCGGTGGGGCATTCAGACGCTTATCCCCTTTCATGTTCCTTTTTTTTTTTTTTTTTTTTTTTTTACTTGCGGGATATTAATAGGTGTTTATTTTACCGGAGTTTATGAACCGGACCCCGGTGATCTTTCCAAGCGTTCGGTTGATCCGGTTCGTTACCTTTATCAGTCTCGTGTGACTGACACATTTGGATTTTGGGGCTGGTAATTCCCCCCGATGAGCTAGGATTTCTGAGCGGAGAACGGAGTGAAGGAGGACAGATAATTACCCGCCAATCCACCTTGCCGCAGCGGCGCTGGCGCAACTTTTATCTACACAGGACAGCTGCACGCCAGCGTTTGAAGTGAAAATGTCACTCTCGGCTAATGCAGCCCGGCTTACATCACTAATGATGGCTCCCACTTTGAAGACAGGGCTCAAAGCCTAATTAAAAATTCTAATTCCGTCTCCTAAGCGTCGCTGGTTTGAACTGCCTTTCCACTTGGAGCCCATTCAAAAAAAAATATATATATAAAAAAATATATATAATTGTATTTTTTTGGGTCACATTTTTTTTTTGTTGTTGCATTTAACATAAAAATGTCCGAACGGACTTAGAAAATAAATTAATAAATAAATAAATAAAACAGCCGACCGTCTTCTGCTTTCACAGAGTCCCTCCGGAGAGTGTTGTGTTTAGAGCGCGCCCAGCAGACGAGAGAGCGCCCGAGCAGGAATCGCACTGGATTATTAATAGGATGCCGACTATCTGCACAAGAAACTGCCCCAGGACATGGCCGGGCACAATCACCGGCGTATCGGCCGGTAGGAAATACCACGCCGCGGTCTGCAATGATGGGAGGCTTTTTTTCTTGTTGGGGGAGGGGGGGGGGTCACATCATTTATAGACAGTTCTTAAAGGTTTCCAAATACAAAAACACAGCTACATATGTACATTTCATCACACAATGCCAGACAACACTAAGGCCTCTTTTACACAGGTGTTGCGGGATAAGGTGCGGGTGCGTTGCGGGAACATGCACGATTTTTCCGCGCGAGTGCAAAACATTGTAATGCGTTTTGCACTCACGTGAGAAAAATCGGCATGTTTGGTACCCAAACCCGAACTTCTTCACACTAGTTCGGGCTTGGGATCGGTGTTCTGTAGATTGTATTATTTTCCCTTATAACATGGTTATAAGGGAAAATAATAGCATTCTGAATACAGAATGCATAGTAAAACAGCGCTGGAGGGGTTAAAAAATATATATAATAATTTAACTCACCTTAATCCACTTGATCGCGTAGCCGGCATCTCCTTCTGTCTCCTTCTTTGCTGATTGCAGCAACAGGACCTGTGGTGACGTCACTCCAGTCATCACATGGTCCATCACCATGGTAAAAGATCATGTGACGGACCATGTGATGACCGGAGTGACGTCACCACAGGTCCTGTTCCTACAATCAGCAAAGAAGGAGAAGCCGGCTGCGCGATCAAGTGGATTAAGGAGAGTTAAATTTTTTTTTACATATTTTTTTTAACCCCTCCAGTGCTAATGTACTATGCTTTCTGTATTCAGAATGCTATTATTTTCCCTTATAACCATGTTATAAGGGAAAATAATAATGATCGGGTCTCTATCCCGATCGTCTCCTAGCAACCGTGCGTGAAAATCGCACCGCATCCACACTTGCTTGCGGATGCTTGCGATTTTCACGCAACCCCATTAATTTCTATGGGGCCTGCGTTACGTGAAAAACGCACAAAATAGAGCATCCTGCGATTTTCACGCAACGCACAAGTGATGCGTTAAAATCACTGCTCATGTGAACAGCCCCATAGAAATGAATGGGTCGGGATTCAGTGCGGGTGCAATGCGTTCACATCATGCATCGCATCCGCGCGGAATACTCGCCCCGTGTGAAAGGGGCCTAAGACTATGCTAACACTCAGTTCCAATTAATGCTGCCATACTGTTTAAATAATACCTTCATAGGGTATTCAAATAATGCTGCCATATGTCTAAATAACACCGCAAGACAGTAAGCAAATACTGCCATAAACTCCCTAAATACTATCATACAGTATTGAAATAATACTGTTATATACTGTCCAAATAACACAGCCATATACTCTCCAAGTACCACCATATAGTATCCAAATAATAGTGCCATATACTTTAAATACGGCCATGCAGTACCCAAATACTGCCATATACTCTCTAAATACTGCCATATAGTCCATATATTACCGCCATACAGTATCCGAATACATATATCATATAATCTCTAAATAATACTGCCATACAGTATCCAAATAAAACTGCCATATAGAGCCCACACAACTCCCCGATTTAATGGGCAAAAAATAAAACTGCTATTCAGTGTCCGAAGAATACCTGTATAAAGGCCTGCAGGGTTTTACGCGCTTTAAGTGTAATATAAACATTACGAGACGCCCCTAATCTCCGGATCAACTCGTATGTTCAGTTCATCCACTCCATTTCCACAACCACTGTCAATGTCATTTACATAAACCAACCCAGTGCCGTCCCTGCAAACTGGTGCTCAGCTCCAAACTGGTGAATCTGATGCTGCGCAAGATGGCGGCCAACACAGCAGCGCGTGACGAGGTCCCTTCAATGTGGCCCCATGCTGTTAAATCCTCTCTTGGATCAGCTTCCACCAATCCACTAGGATTCCCTCATCTGTGCCGACTTGCTGTCAGTGAATGGTAACCTTCTTGTCTACATCCAGAAGCTGAAAATACTTCTCACAGGGTTGTCTTGCAGAGGACCAGACGCATCAGCAGCACAGATTGACTTGTTACAGTGTATCAGTGCAGGTAAAATGTATCAGCCTGGAGTCCAGATGGTTGTGCTCACAGAGCGCTGTCTAAACTGGATAAAACGGTAACAAACCCCAAGCTGTGAGAAGCGTTGGGTCTTTTCACAGCCTTGAGATGTCACAAAATCCACAACATGTGACCGCGACCCAGGAATGCAGCCAAAAAGTGTCCCAACTGTTGAGACGTTTCCATTGACCAACGATTTGTGTCTCCAGCTACCACCTGGACCAGTCAACCTACGACGGGTCCAAATCAGATCACACACTGTATCGCAATGTGCTGACAATGCACATACAAAATATTTACAAACAAGAAACTGTTACATTGTATCAGCCTCACATTAAAGTATCCACAACATTCCAAATATAAAAAGGGAAGGTTTCACACTTCTACAGTAATTCCATCTATACCGCAGAGTTCAGGACAAGGTGGGGAGGGGGGAATATTTTTGTTTGCTGGACAAAGGCAGATCGCAGGGGGGCGGTCAGCACAAGGGGGGCGTGAAGAGGCAGAAAAGCTGACCAAAGATAAAAGGCCATTTGGGGACGACACCCTGCTGGCTGCATAGAAATACAAGTCTGCTAATCTCCTCAGCCTTTAAAACTTCATTGACCTCAGTTTTCTACACAGTCCCTTTTATTTCATGCTGTGAGTAAATGAGATATTATTGTGATGACTGTGAGGATAGGGATGACGTACCGCCAATAGGCGCTGATATTATGTCATACAATGCAGGCTGATTAAAACACAGTTATATAATGTCACTAGCCGTGTGAGCATTTCTATAGATCTTTCCATCTCTTTTGGAAAGACTGGTGGAAATGTGCTCTCTAGCTCGCCGATATCTGTCATCTAGATTAGAGAGGAGCTAATTTCAGGTTATGCAATTCGTTTTAAAAGGTGAATTGCGTTATGGATTCCCTTACCACGGACCATAAACGGAATGCATAACGGAATGGCTTTAGAGGCATTCCGTTATTCAGTCCGTCATAATAGAAGTTCTATGGGCTGCAAAACGGATCCGTCCCGTTTCCATTATGCAGGAGAGGTCACAGGATCAGGAGAGGACTCCCCAGCATAACGGAACGGATCCGATTTGCAGCCCATAGACTTCATAAATAACGCAATGCCTCTAAAGCCATTCCGTTATGCATTTTGTTTATGGTCCGTGGTAACGGAATCCATAACGCTATTTACCTTTTACCAGTAAACAAAGTGTGAACAAATTTCTCCAGAAAGAGAGAAGGGGGATATCGAGAGAGAAGGGGGATATCGAGAGAGAAGGGGGATATCGAGAGAGAAGGGGGATATCGAGAGAGAAGGGGGATATCGAGAGAGAAGGGGGATATCGAGAGAGAAGGGGGATATCGAGAGAGAAGGGGGATATCGAGAGAGAAGGGGGATATCGAGAGAGAAGGGGGATATCGAGAGAGAAGGGGGATATCGAGAGAGAAGGGGGATATCGAGAGAGAAGGGGGATATCGAGAGAGAAGGGGGATATCGAGAGAGAAGGGGGATATCGAGAGAGAAGGGGGATATCGAGAGAGAAGGGGGATATCGAGAGAGAAGGGGGATATCGAGAGAGAAGGGGGATATCGAGAGAGAAGGGGGATATCGAGAGAGAAGGGGGATATCGAGAGAGAAGGGGGATATCGAGAGAGAAGGGGGATATCGAGAGAGAAGGGGGATATCGAGAGAGAAGGGGGATATCGAGAGAGAAGGGGGATATCGAGAGAGAAGGGGGATATCGAGAGAGAAGGGGGATATCGAGAGAGAAGGGGGATATCGAGAGAGAAGGGGGATATCGAGAGAGAAGATCAAGAAAGAGAAGGGGGGGAGAGAGAAGATCAAGAAAGAGAAGGGGGGAGAGAAGATCAAGAAAGAGAGGGGGGGAGAGAAGATCAAGAAAGAGAGGGGGGGGGAGAGAAGATCAAGAAAGAGAGGGGGGGGCGAGAAGATCAAGAAAGAGAGGGGGGGGGGGAGAGAGAAGATCAAGAGAGAGAGGGGGGAGAAGATTCAAATCCAGAAAGAGGGGGGGGGGGGTAGAAGATTCAGAAAGAGGGGCATGATCCAGAGAGAGAAACAGCTATGAGATGATATCAGGTTCAAGATACATATAGGAATATGATGTACAAGATACAGCTAAGGTACGTAGAGAGTGAGATACACTGCAGGAGGAGGTAGATGACAGATCTGTCTGATACATGTCTCTATAGGACCAGTAAGGTGACGGAGCACAGCTGATGACAGGTGATGGGCACATATGCGCCTGACATCTATTTATCCCCAGTGGCGGTCTGTAACCAGTAAAGCTGGAGGACTTGTCCCCCCTCAGGGTGGGCTTCAGGTGAAGTATCCTGGCCGTGCACCTTCCTGACTTCCCCTCAAGCAAGTTCTGGACTATCAGATGGACTCCGGCTCCCGTCACGGGGACTATTTTTCTCCTGTCAGATTTCCAGGAACTCGAGACATCAGATAAGAATCAGGCACAGATTCAGAACGTGCAATAAATGGTGCAAAAAGAGCAAAAGATTTCATTTTTACAGTTGGGATGGAAAAAATACTTTAAAAAAATAAATAAAATAAGTATCTGACCCTTTCCCATTACTGATAGCAACGTGTCCCACACCAATACACCTCACTCTACAGATGTTGGGGCGTGCAAGTGAAAAGCCAGGAACCACCCATCTGTATTCAAGATGGCGGCAGAGGGGCCGCTACCAAACTTCTAGATATGGCCACCGGCCTGATATACAGCAGGGATATCGACGTTGGTGTAACACACGCGTGTCCTCCCGCCACGGAGGCGATGGGCGCACCACAGATACATATTCATCTAGACACACAATGCCAAGACCTATATAAAAGTAAGCGGCGGCGGCTGCAGAACCCGCGCTCTAGACCGTAAAACCCAAGGTTATTTCTTGGCTGCCGCGCGCTCCATTGATCTCCAAATCTCTTTCACTTCCCTCCGTATCCGCCTCGTGCGATGCGTTACAGATACCGTGTAATATGGAGCAGACGGGGGAAAGAAACTGAATATTTCATCAGGTCAGACAAGCACAGCCCAAAAGCCTCGGCAACCTGGATCCAGAGATGAATGCTAAGCCGGGGATGCGTGTGGGGGAGGGGGAGGCGCGCAGCTTTTATTTTTGCCCTTTTCTTCCAAATAATATTAGATATAGGAAAAGTAAAAACGCCAAAATCACAGAGAACTGATGTACAGGAGGCTGCACAGGACACATGGAAGGGGCCCCTCACATCACGCTATGGCCCTATGCAACATGTGTCCACAGGGCTCCCATCACTGACAGACCAGTGGGTTTTGCCCTCCGTACTGGTAAAGACCAGTAGACTATGCTTTGTTTCTTTTTAGGTCTATAGACAATGCACCCCTTGGTTACACCAATACAATTGGACACATTGCAGCCTTCGATCGGCGGTTTACCCAGAACCAGCACAAAACGAAATGTGAACAGTCCCCAAACGCGGAGCTGCAGGGATCTGTCACTACAACTCTCAGCATGCAGAACCCGTGCAACAACATCCACCATGGGCCCAATACCTGCAACATGTGGCTTTCTGGCTGCTGTGTTACAATTTCCAGCTGTCACTACAACTCCCAGCATGCTCAGGCAACTATAACCTGTGGATCTACAGCTGCTGTAATTACGCCCTGGCAAACCACAATACAGCAGCTGGAGAGCCACAGGTTATGGCCGTCTGGGCATGCTGGGAGTTGTAGTGATGAAGGAGCTGGCGAGACCCAGGTCATAGCTGTGGTTGTTTGTGTATGCTGAGAGTTGATCTCCGCATGCCCTGGCAACCCCAACCTGTGGCTTGTCAGCTGCTGTGTCACTACAACTCCCAGCATGTTCAATCACCATAATCTAGATTTTCCCGGTTGCTGCATGACTATAACTCCCAGCATTCTAGGGCAACCTACAAGTCTGGAGAGCCGCAGTAGTGATAATAACGATCGCAGATATAACGACACAAAGCACAAAAAGTCCAGTATCCACATCAAGAAGGGGCAAGTACTGGAAAACCTTCTGATATTATATACATGTAGACAGCGATCTGCAAGATGTTCTGCAGCAGCTGCATCATAGGGCGCCCCCCCATACACACTGCTCCCCCTCACTCCCCCCCCATACACACTGCTCCCCCTCACTCCCCCCCCATACACACTGCTCCCCCTCACTCCCCCCCCATACACACTGCTCCCCCTCACTCCCCCCCCCATACACACTGCTCCCCCTCACTCCCCCCCCATACACACTGCTCCCCCCTCACCCCCCCCCCATACACACTGCTCCCCCTCACCCCCCCCCCATACACACTGCTCCCCCTCACCCCCCCCCCCCCCCCACCACACCCTGCCCCCCCCCCCCCCCCCCCCCCATACACACTGCTCCCCCTCACCCCCCCCCCCCCCATACACACTGCTCCCCCTCACCCCCCCCCCCCCCATACACACTGCTCCCCCTCACCCCCCCCCCCATACACACTGCTCCCCCCCCCCCCCCCCCCCCCCATACACACTGCTCCCCCTCACTCCCCCCCCCCATACACACTGCTCCCCCTCACTCCCCCCCATAGACACTGCTCCCCCTCACTCCCCCCCATACACACACTGCTCCCCCTCACTCCCCCCCATACACACACTGCTCCCCCTCACTCCCCCCCCATACACACACACTGCTCCCCCTCACTCCCCCCCATACACACACTGCTCCCCCTCACTCCCCCCCCCATACACACACACTGCTCCCCCTCACTCCCCCCCATACACACACTGCTCCCCCTCACCCCCCCCCCCCATACACACACACTGCTCCCCCTCACTCCCCCCCATACACACACACTGCTCCCCCTCACTCCCCCCCATACACACACTGCTCCCCCTCAGTCCCCACACCCCCGGCGCCCCCTCACCTGCATGGTGCGGACCCCCAGCTCCTCGGCCGCCAGCCTCCTCATGTGAACCGCCAGCAGCTGCGCCTCGTCCAGGATGGAGACGTCGGGCTCCGGCCGGGCAGGTGTCCAGAGCACGGCGGCCGCAGAGCAGAGGACGAGCAGGCAGCAGCCAGCGCCCCCCCGGCCCCATCCTCCGAGCTCCCGGGGCTGCTCCAAAACTTCTCCGCGCTCTCAGCACAAAGTTCCCAGCGGCGACGGCCAGAGACCGGGGAAGGACATCCGAGCCTCGGCGGCTCCGGGGACCGCGCTCTACAGCGGGGAGTCACAGGCGGGGATCCCGGGAGCCTCGTACGGTCCAGATCTACCGGAGTCCCGGAGAAAGTGAGAGCCGAGGCGGAGGAGGGGGCGGGGAAATCACGGCCCGACACTGAGGAGGAGGACGGAGCCGGGAGGAAGGCTGCCCCCTGGCGGAGGAACAGGCGCCTGCAGCCCGGACATGGAGCGGAGGAAAAGAGGGGGGCACAGGGGGGAGGAAAAGAGGGGGACATAGGGGGGGAGGAAAAGAGGGGGACATAGGGGGGGAGGAAAAGAGGGGGGCATAGGGGGGGAGGAAAAGAGGGGGCATAGGGGGGGGAGGAAAAGAGGGGGGCATAGGGGGGGGAGGAAAAGAGGGGGGCATAGGGGGGGAGGAAAAGAGGGGGCATAGGGGGGGAGGAAAAGAGGGGGGCATAGGGGGGGAGGAAAAGAGGGGGGCATAGGGGGGGAGGAAAAGAGGGGGGCATAGGAGGGAGGAAAAGAGGGGAGCACAGGGGGGGAGGAAAAGAGTGGGGCACAGGGGGGGGAGAGGGGGGCACAGGGGGGGGAGAGGGGGCATAGGGGGGGAAAGAGGGGGCATAGGGGGGGAGGAAAAGAGGGGGGCACACAGGGGGAGGAAAAGAGGGGGGCATAGGGGGGGAGGAAAAGAGGGGGGCATAGGGGGGGAGGAAAAGAGGGGGGCACAGGGGGAGGAAAAGAGGGGGGCACACAGGGGGGAGGAAAAGAGGGGGGCATAGGGGGGAGGAAAAGAGGGGGGCACAGGGGGGAGGAAAAGAGGGGAGCATGGGGGGAGGAAAAGGGGGGCAGTACAGATTAAGGGGTGCAGGACAATGAGGGGGAGGAAAAGAGGGGAGCAAATAACATGGTAATGATAAAGGGGTACAGAACCATGAGGGGACACAGGAGTGGTGGAGAAAAAGAGGGGTGCACATCACAGTGAGGGTGATGATGGGGGGGGGGAGTGAGGGGGAATAGTGAGGCCGGCAGCAGTCACACAGGATACTGTAATGGTAATAGTAAGAGGGTGCAGGACCAGGAGGGGCAATGATATAGAGGGGTACACAGGGCACAGTGATGGTGATAAAGGGGTACACAGGGCACAGTGATGGTAATAAGGGGGTACACAGGGCACACTGATGGTAATAAGGGGGTACACAGGGCACACTGATGGTAATAAGGGGTACAGGGCACAGTGATGGTAATAAGGGGTACACAGGGCACAGTGATGGTAATAAGGGGGTACACAGGGCACACTGATGGTAATAAGGGGGTACACAGGGCACACTGATGGTAATAAGGGGTACAGGGCACACTGATGGTAATAAGGGGGTACACAGGGCACACTGATGGTAATAAGGGGGTACAGGGCACAGTGATGGTAATAAGGGGGTACACAGGGCACACTGATGGTAATAAGGGGGTACACAGGGCACAGTGATGGTAATAAGGGGGTACACAGGGCAAACTGATGGTAATAAGGGGTACAGGGCACACTGATGGTAATAAGGGGGTACACAGGGCACACTGATGGTAATAAGGGGTACAGGGCACAGTGATGGTAATAAGGGGGTACAGGGCACACTGATGGTAATAAGGGGGTACACAGGGCACACTGATGGTAATAAGGGGGTACACAGGGCACAGTGATGGTAATAAGGGGGTACACAGGGCACACTGATGGTAATAAGGGGTACAGGGCACACTGATGGTAATAAGGGGGTACACAGGCCACAGTGATGGTAATAAGGGGGTACAGGGCACAGTGATGGTAATAAGGGGGTACACAGGGCACACTGATGGTAATAAGGGGGTTCACAGGGCACAGTGATGGTAATAAGGGGGTACACAGTGCACACTGATAGTAATAAGGGGGTACACAGGGCACACTGATGGTAATAAGGGGGTACACAGGGCACAGTGATGGTAATAAGGGGTACACAGGGCACAGTGATGGTAATAAGGGGGTACACAGGGCACACTGATGGTAATAAGGGGGTACACAGGGCACACTGATGGTAATAAGGGGGTTCACAGGGCACAGTGATGGTAATAAGGGGGTACACAGTGCACACTGATGGTAATAAGGGGGTACACAGGGCACACTGATGGTAATAAGGGGGTACACAGGGCACACTGATGGTTATAAGGGGTACACAGGGCACAGTGATGGTAATAAGGGGGTACACAGGGCACACTGATGGTAATAAGGGGGTACACAGGGCACAGTGATGGTAATAAGGGGCTACACAGGGCACAGTGATGGTAATAAGGGGGTACACAGGGCACAGTGATGGTAATAAGGGGGTACACAGGGCACACTGATGGTAATAAGGGGTACACAGGGCACACTGATGGTAATAAGGGGTACAGGGCACACTGATGGTAATAAGGGGGTACACAGGCACACTGATGGTAATAAGGGGGTACAGGGCACAGTGATGGTAATAAGGGGGTACACAGGGCACACTGATGGTAATAAGGGGGTACACAGGGCACACTGATGGTAATAAGGGGGTACACAGGGCACACTGATGGTAATAAGGGGGTACACAGGGCACAGTGATGGTAATAAGGGGGTACAGGGCACAGTGATGGTAATAAGGGGGTACACAGGGCACACTGATGGTAATAAGGGGGTACACAGGGCACAGTGATGGTAATAAGGGGGTACACAGGGCACACTGATGGTAATAAGGGGTACAGGGCACACTGATGGTAATAAGGGGGTACACAGGGCACAGTGATGGTAATAAGGGGGTACAGGGCACAATGATGGTAATAAGGGGGTACACAGGGCACAGTGATGGTAATAAGGGTGTACAGGGCACACTGAGGATCAGAGGGGCAGTAATAAAGTACAAGTGGCACAGAGGGGCCTTGGTGATGTGAGGGGCACCCACCGCTCTATAGGCGCCCCCCGCTCCTCCTCATGCAGATTTCTCTGCTCATGTATTTTTAACCCTTTCCTTCTTTCTTCTCGCTGTTTACACAGGAACCTCCAGCGCCTCTCAGGATTTCACAGACCTCGCTGCGGAGGAGGTCAGGCTGGGTCCTACGTGTACACGCCACAACCTTCTCATCTTCACGGTGTTTGCATTCCCCACTGTTCTCAGGGCCTCTGCTTGCTGTCAGTGAATGGAAACATTCTTGTTAACACCCGGAGGCTGAATACCTGTAATCGCACTCTACCCCGTGTGATTATCTGATGTGGCCACGACATGGCAGAGCATCACATATGGCCAGATTTCCCCTTTACTGGGTGACTATACCAAAAATGTGCCCTAATTTTATGGAATCAATCACCATAGAAGACTGGAGGGATGCACTTCACTTCCAAACTGCTTTGGACCTAGGTTCTTAAAGGGGTTATCCAACCCCCCAAATGCCCGGGCCCCTCACACAAATTGTACTTACCCTGCTTCCATATTGTCACCCGCAGTGCTAGAGAGGCTCATTCCCGTCACGGCCTGCTATTGGCTGAATCCCCCAATTCCCAGCAACCCCCCGTCGCCGGGTAGTGAGGTACATTGTGTGTAAGGGGCCTCAGTATTTTAAAGTATTTCTGTAGCAGTCTTTTTTCTGATACAGAGCTCCAAATTCTCTGCATTGACAGAGTAAAATGATGAAACTCTGTCTTCCTGCAGCCACCACTAGAGGGAGCTCAGTACACACTGTATTATTATTGAGCTCAATGCATTAAGACTATGCAGCAGGCTCCATCTAGTGGTCACTGCAGGCAACCACAGTTCATGTTATTATGTATTGTGTGTATGTAGAGGATTTGGAGCAATGTGTCAGAGAAGTAGCACTCTAAAGATTCTATCAGATTCCGACATTATGATATCAGATAAGAATGGGGAGCTCTGCACAATTCCTTTAAGAGGAGGCCCTTCATTAACATAGGATGGGGGGGGGGGAGCATGATGATATTGTGGTCCGCCAGTGATGATCTCGGGTACGGCAGCTTTTTAAGACTCCACGTGCGACAAAGCAGAATTTTCAGGATGTAATGATCCATGATTGGGCTCCAGGCTCAGACATGTCCAATGGAGTGAACGTTTATGCAGCTGCAAAGTGAATCTTCTCAAGCAGTAAATATGAGGTCAGATAGACGATCCTTCCTGACAAGTCACTGCTTCATCTAGAAAATGATTCTTGCAGCCAAAATCATACAAATAACCCCTGTGAGCAGGAAGAAGCTGCAGAGCTGAAAATGTCAGTATCAGGATAGCGGACACTAAGACGCCTGGGTATCTATATTCTCACATCTCCCCGCTCTCGTCGTTGATTCCAGTTTCCATAGAGTAATATGATAAGATTCCCATTTCCTGACATCACCACTAGGGGGAGCTGAGTGAATACAAATCTATATAGATTCCATTGGGGGACATTTATCAATAATGGTGTAATGTGCTCCAAAAAAATACTGACATTACAAATCAAAAGTGGTGATTTATTTCAGCTTCTATATCAAAAGGCACACGCCACTTTTAAATGTGACTTTTAAAAAAACAAATATAAACTTGATTATCTGCCTATTTCTCTCGATTTGTGACATATTAACACCAATAGCACTAAAATGTGACTTTTTTAAACCAAAATGCGCCATTTCAGGCAACCCACTGCCAGACCGCACTTGCAACTTTTGAAACATATTTTCAACATTTCCAGTGGTAAATTGCTACTTTTGTCTTACACTGGGGACGTTTTTGTTATTGTTTTCTTTTTGTTGAATGTCAATTTACTTACAAAACATTATTTATATTTTTTTATATTTTTTTGGGCTTCCACTAGGGGGAACACAGTGCAAAAGAGGGTTTTACACCTTCCACTGAGTGCAATGGTAACTTAATTTTTATATACATGGAGCTCCCCCTAGTGGTGACTGCAGGCAGTTTTATTTAAAATTCTCAATTTTTCTGCTTAGATAAAAGGAGATTTATCAACAGGCCGTGCACCCTAAGGGTAAATCTGTTATATGCTGCACAGTGAAGGTGATACTGGTCAGCCTAGCCTAACTGATGGTGAGCTGACAATGGACTCTACAGCAGCTGAAAACCAAGATGTCTCTGAGATATCTTCTCAGGACTTTACATCTCTTGTGGCGACATCTGGTGGCCAGTATCAGCACTGCAGCGTGGTATCTTTAGTCACAAAATCGTGACGAAAAAATGTTCCAGGAAAAGTTATTAAAGTATTACTTTTTCACCAAGAAATGTCTCTTGTATGCTAGTTTTCAATGGCAATGTCCCTTTAAGATGATTCCATGATTTTTGGTGGTATTAATGTGGGCACCAAAGACATCCCATTGTATGGCATGAAGGTTAAAACCTATTCTAAATAAAGACTCCAAGGTCACTCTACAGATCACTGTACTCCAAATACACAGGTACCTGAATCTGATTCCTGATGGGTTTGTGCCTAGAAACAGCAAACAATCTGAAAAAGTAGAACTGCAGTGTAAAGCATAGATGAAGGAAAACAGACTCTATAAGACAGAAAGTAACTGGATTTCTGACCACCTCACACTCCAAATGACAGTGCAGACAAGCTGGAGTCACTGATCCTATCTGTGTCCTAATGGAGTAGAGGGTAGAAGTAGCCAAGACTGAAGACAACATATAGCAGGTCCCCAGCCAGCTGTAATGAAGCTCATATATAAATGTAAACATTTCAGCGCGATGATTATAACCACATGAAGTGGGTGTAACTGAACATAAAGTCATATAGACTGCAGGCTCCGCGTGTGAATGAAGCTCTGTGTATAGAAGACAAGTCACTGTCTACTTCATAGGGAGTGTCTGATGAGTGAGGCGTTCGTAGCTGGAGGCCATGATCCTCACAACACTCGTTCTGCTATTCCAATCTAGATATTCATCAGAGCGATGTACTTTGCAAGAATCTACAGTATTATACTCCAGAGCTACACTCACTATATTTCTGGTGCAGCCACTGTGTACATACAGTGGGGGAAATAATTATTTGACCCCTGACTGATTTTGTAAGTTTGTCCAATGACAAAGAAATGAAAAGTCTCAGAACAGTATCATTTCAATGGTAGGTTTATTGTAACAGTGGCAGATAGCACATCAAAAGGAAAATCGAAAAAAATAACTTTAAATAAAAGATAGCAACTGATTTGCATTTCATTGAGTGAAATAAGTATTTGAACCCTCTAACAAAAAAGACTTAATACTTGGTGGAAAAACCCTTGTTTGCAAGCACAGAGGTCAAACGTTTCTTGTAATTGATGACCAAGTTTGCGCACATTTTAGGAGGAATGTTGGTCCACTCCTCTTTGCAGATCATCTCTAAATCCCTAAGGTTTCGAGGCTGTCTCTGTGCAACTCTGAGCTTGAGCTCCCTCCATAGGTTTTCGATTGGATTAAGGTCCGGAGACTGACTAGGCCACTCCATGACCTTAATGTGCTTCTTCTTGAGCCACTCCTTTGTTGCCTTTGCTGTATGTTTTGGGTCATTGTCGTGCTGGAACACCCATCCACGACCCATTTTCAGTTTCCTGGCAGAGGGAAGGAGGTTGTCGCTCAGGATTTCACGATACATGGCTCCGTCCATTTTCCCGTTTATGCGAATAAGTTGTCCTGTGCCCTTAGCAGAAAAACACCCCCAAAGCAAAATGTTTCCACCCCCATGCTTGACGGTGGGGACGGTGTTTTGGGGGTCATAGGCAGCATTTTTCTCCTCCAAACACAGCGAGTTGAGTTAATGCCAAAGAGCTCTATTTTGGTCTCATCAGACCACAGCACCTTCTCCCAGTCACTCTCTGAATCATTCAGGTGTTCATTGGCAAACTTCAGACGGGCCTGCACATGTGCCTTCCTGAGCAGGGGGACCTTGCGAGCCCTGCAGGATTTTAATCCATTGCGGTGTAATGTGTTTCCAATGGTTTTCTTGGTGACTGTGGTCCCTGCTAATTTGAGGTCATTAACTAACTCCTCCCTTGTAGTTCTAGGATGCTTTTTCACCTTTCTCAGAACCATTGACACCCCACGAGGTGAGATCTTGCGTGGAGCCCCAGAGCGAGGTCGATTGATGGTCATTTTGTGCTCCTTCCATTTTCGAACAATCGCACCAACAGTTGTCACCTTCTCTCCCAGCTTCTTGCTAATGGTTTTGTAGCCCATTCCAGCCTTGTGCAGGTCTACAATTTTGTCTCTGACATCCTTGGACAGCTCTTTGGTCTTTCCCATGTTGGAGAGTTTGGAGTCTGCTTGATTGATTGATTCTGTGGACAGGTGTCTTTTATACAGGTGACTAGTTAAGACAGGTGTCCTTAATGAGGGTGACTAATTGAGTAGAAGTGTCTAACCACTCTGTGGGAGCCAGAACTCTTAATGGTTGGAAGGGGTTCAAATACTTATTTCACTCAATGAAATGCAAATCAGTTGCTATCTTTTATTTAAAGTTATTTTTTCGATTTTCCTTTTGATGTGCTATCTGCCACTGTTACAATAAACCTACCATTGAAATGATACTGTTCTGAGACTTTTCATTTCTTTGTCATTGGACAAACTTACAAAATCAGTGAGGGGTCAAATAATTATTTCCCCCACTGTACATTACATTCCTTATTCAGTATTGATCCTGAGTTATATCCTGTATTATACTCCAGAGCTGCACTCACTATTCTGCTGGTGCAGTCACTGTGTACATACATTACATTACTGATCCTGAGCTACATCCTGTATTATACTCCAGAGCTGTACTCCCTATTCTGCTGGTGAAGTCACTGTGTACATACATTACATTACTTATCCTGTACTGATCCTGAGCTACATCCTGTATTATACTCCAGAGCTGTACTCCCTATTCTGCTGGTGAAGTCACTGTGTACATACATTACATTACTTATCCTGTACTGATCCTGAGTTACATCCTGTATTATACTCCAGAGCTGCACTCACTATTCTGCTGGTGCAGTCACTGTGTACATACATTACTTATCCTGTACTGATCCTGAGTTACATCCTGTATTATACTCCAGAGCTGCACTCACTATTCTGCTGGTGCAGTCACGGTGTACATACATTACATTACTTATCCTGTACTGATCCTGAGTTACATCCTGTATTATCCTCCAGAGCTGCACTCCCTATTCTGCTGGTGGAGTCACTGTGTACATACATTACATTACTTATCCTGTACTGATCCTGAGTTACATCCTGTATTATACTCCAGAGCTGCACTCACTATTCTGCTGGTGAATCACTGTATACATACATTACATTACTTATCCTGTACTCATCCTGTATTATACTCCAGAGCTGCACTCACTATTCTGCTGGTGCAGTCACTGTGTATATACATTACTTATCCTGTACTGATCCTGAGTTACATCCTATATTATACTCCAGAGCTGCACTCACTATTCTGCTGGTGCAGTCACTGTGTATATACATTACTTATCCTGTACTGATCCTGAGTTACATCCTATATTATACTCCAGAGCTGCACTCACTATTCTGCTGGTGCAGTCACTGTGTACATACATTACATTACTTATCCTGTACTGATCCTGAGCTACATCCTGTATTATACTCCAGAGCTGCACTCACTATTCTGCTGGTGCAGTCACTGTGTACATACATTACTTATCCTGTACTGATCCTGAGTTACATCCTGTATTATACTCCAGAGCTGCACTCACTATTCTGCTGGTGCAGTCACTGTGTACATTACATTACTTATCCTGTACTGATCCTGAGTTACATCCTGTATTATACTCCAGAGCTGCACTCACTATTCTGCTGGTGCAGTCACTGTGTACATACATTACATTACTTATCCTGTACTGATCCTGAGTTACATCCTGTATTATACTCCAGAGCTGCACTCACTATTCTGCTGGTGCAGTCACTGTGTACATACATTACTTATCCTGTATTGATCCTGAGTTACATCCTGTATTATACTCCAGAGCTGCACTCACTGTTCTGCTGGTGCAGTTACTGTGTACATACATTACTTATCCTGTATTGATCCTGAGTTACATCCTGTATTATACTCCAGAGCTGCACTCACTATTCTGCTGGTGCAGTCACTGTGTACATACATTACATTACTTATCCTGTACTGATCCTGAGTTACATCCTGTATTATACTCCAGAGCTGCACTCACTATTCTGCTGGTGCAGTCACTGTGTACATACATTACTTATCCTGTACTGATCCTGAGTTACATCCTGTATTATACTCCAGAGCTGCACTCACTATTCTGCTGGTGCAGTCACTGTGTACATTACATTACTTATCCTGTACTGATCCTGAGTTACATCCTGTATTATACTCCAGAGCTGCACTCACTATTCTGCTGGTGCAGTCACTGTGTACATACATTACTTATCCTATACCAGTGATGGCGAGCCTTTTACAGACAAAGTGCCCAAACGTCAACGCAAAAATGACGTATTTATTGCAAAGCGCCAACACAGCAATTTAACCTGTATACCAGTATAGTATATCTTCTATGTACTTTATCATTTAGCTATAATAGCCTGCCTACATTCAGCGCACTGCCTGTGCTGTTCATAGCGCTCCCTTCGCTGATGAATGTCAGGAGAAGTCTAAGGCATATTGGTACACCATAGACTTTTTCCAGGGTGTGGGTGCCGCACAGAGAGGGCTCTGAGTGCCACTTCTGGCACCCGTGCCACAGGTTCGCCACCACTGTCCTATACTGATCCTGAGTTACATCCTGTATTATACTCCAGAGCTGCACTCACTATTCTGCTGGTGCAGTCACTGTGTACATACATTACTTATCCTGTACTGATCCTGAGTTACATCCTGTATTATACTCCAGAGCTGCACTCACTATTCTGCTGGTGCAGTCACTGTGTACATACATTAGTTTTACAGCAAGACACGGAGGCTCCTATTGCTATCTCTTCCTTTACTGTTCCACCAATAGCAGCAAAGAAAATTTACATAATGAACATGGTAACCATAGTAACACAATGTCCCTCCCCAGACAGCCCCTATAATAGGCAGCTCTTCCTCTGGGTCTTCCTCTTTCTTTGCTGCTGCCACCAGATAAGTGCTGCAATTTTTACCTTAGGAACTCTATTATTTCAGATCATTTATTGCCTTTGATTTAGAATATATATATATATTTTATCTATCGGTTTTATCCCATATTTGCTTTCTGCTAGAACACCTGCATTCTACTACTGTATATCTCCTGTTTTTTGCTGGTTTTCTCCCCCTTGTTATTCCCTGGGGGTGTTATTTTGCTGTTTTGTACCCTTTTCGGGGGGGTCTCCCCCCCCCCCCGTCAGCTCATATTATTATTCCACATTCATTCCCTCTTACTGCGATCCGCTACATATCCCCCCCTTTTTACCGGTGTTTGGCGCTTCTTTCCTGGCGTCTTTAGCTCAGATCTCCCTTCCCTGACGGCCGGATCTTCTTTTTCCACTTTCCCGGGCTTGCGCGTAGTCTCGCGAGATCCCGGCGGCCATTTTGGTTCGCGCCTATCGCGGGATCTCGGCCGGCATTTCATTTCCGCATTGCTGCGCTCAGGTACGGTCGCTTTACCCGGCTCTCCCGTTCCTGCTCCCGCTCATACCGATCGCGCCTGGGTGATTAACCCTTGCGTCGTCGCTTTAGGTATAGTTAGTTCACTCCCTATTATTTTCTTATCCTTGACTAAATAGATATTCATACCGCTATGTCAGCAGCCGATTTACCCTCCTCCCAGACCTGCCCAATGCCTGCAGATGAGATGGAGGTAGAGAGGGATGACCCTCATACATTGGCCCTACAGCAGTCGGTCTCCAGTGCCATAATGACTGCTATGGACTCCATGTCCACTATACTGGCTGCCACTATTTCTCAGGCCCTCGCTGCACACCCTCCTAGAGAGGCCTTGCAGACTGCCCATGGTATAAATACGCCATCTGATGCCATTGTCGCTCCTGTTTCACAGGATAATAGAGCTGGTGTGCGTACTGCCACCCATGAGAGCGTGCTACGTTCACGCAAGAGAGCCTTACCGCGCCAGGCAGAAAAGGCGCGTACGTGGAAATGTGCCAGAGCACAACCAGGTACCAATTCAGATTCTAATCTGGGCTCAGATTTAGAGGCGTTTGAGGATCATGATTATCCCTCTGATGAGGAGACCCCTGATCCGACTCCCACTACCAGGGGCCCCGTCCCCTCTACTTCCTTAGTAAGCTCAGCCCCTTCAGCGGTTGATCTGACGTCTGCTTTGGTAGACCCTGTGGGCGAACTTATGTTCGATCCGGACACTCTCCACCACCCCCGGTCAGCGGAATGGCTCCCGTCCGATCATGTGGCAAAATATTTGGAATCTCGGGTTCGCCACCCGCTAAGTAAGGAAGCGCGTAACAAGCTTCGTGCCGAGTGCCCTAGACCCGTGGTCCCTAATAAGGTCTGTGATACCCCTGTGGTCGACCCCAAAATGACCCAATTTTTGGCGAAATCAGGCTGGAACCCCCGTAGAGGGTTAGACTCCGCCTTGAGGAGCTGCCAGGACAAACTCCTAGATGTATTCGGGCCCCTTACTAAACTGCTAGAATTGGCTGAAACTGCCAGAGCGGATGGCTCACGTATAGATCCCGAAGAGCTTCGTGGCTGGGCTCAAAGAGTGATTTGTGTCGCGGGCAACGCCAACACATCCTTATGTATTGAACGGCGTAAGGCCATTCTTTTTAAATTAGACCCCAAGCTGGCTAACCTTGCCCTTACGGAGGCAGGTAAGGATGCACAAGGGCTGCTGTTCGGCGACTCCTTTATTAAGGATCTTGGCCGATTTGTTGGCTCATTTACGGCATTAGATAAGGCCCAGTCCTCTATGCGCAGAGTATTTCAGGGACGGGTCTCCAGCAGGGCCGGCAGTACCAGGGGCCGTCTGTCCGGCCGTTCCAATTTCCAAGCCCGAGGCATGGGCAGAGGCTCCTATCACCAGAGACCTCCTTTCCAGGATCAAAGAGGCTCCTCATCCTTCCTCCCGGCCAGAGGCGGCAACTGGCGTTCCAGGTCCTTCCGTGGAAACCCCAACTCCAGGAGACCTTTTGGTAAGTCTTCACCCTGTGGGGGATTTTTCGGATCATTGTATCGGAGGCAGACTCCGTCATTTTTCCCGTGCCTGGTCAGTCATCACTTCCGACCCATGGGTTCTGTCCACAGTCATGGGTTTTCACATCGAGCTCATAGACTCGCCTTACCTCCTACCTCCTCCCCCCCTGTTTGTTCTTTTAAGACCCGATTGTTCCCTGGTAGACCTAGAGCTAGTATCGCTCTCCCACAAGTGTGCGATAGAAAGGGCGCCTCCTTCTCACAGGAGGGTCCTCAGCAATATCTTTCTGGTCCAGAAGAAAGGGGGTCAGATGCGCCCGGTTATAAACCTGCGTTCTCTGAATTCCATAGTGCGCTATCGCCACTTCAAGATGGAGGGGATTCACCTCCTCAGAGACTTGCTTATGACGGGGGATTGGATGGTGAAACTGGACCTGAAGGATGCTTACCTGACGGTACCGATTGCCCCCCAATCCAGGGACCTTCTATGTTTTCAGTGGGGAGAAGAGATTTGGCGGTTCACCTGCCTCCCTTTCGGCCTGTCTTCGGCTCCTTGGTGCTTCACCAAGCTGATGCGTCCGGCCATGTCTTGGCTTCGCAGTCGGGGTGTACGTCTGATCGTCTATCTGGACGACATTCTTATCATGCACCATTCCAAATCAACCTTGCTGATACATCTAGGCTGGACGTCAGATCTGCTTTCACGCCTCGGTTTTCTCCTCAATTTGGAGAAATCTTGCCTGACCCCTCTGCAGAGGATGGAATTTCTGGGCTTCACGGTGGATTCAGTGTCCGAATCCCTCAGTCTCCCGACATCCAAACTGCGATCAATTCGGAAGGAACTGCGACACGCCCTGTCTACCCCTCAGTTGACCCTACGGCATCTGGCCCGCATCATTGGCCTGCTCGCCTCTTCCATCCAGGCGGTGTTTCCTGCTCCACTGCATTATCGAGCCCTGCAACGGCTGAAGATTGCACACCTCCGCACAGGTGCGGCGTTTGCGGATTTGGTGACCTTGGACTCTGAAGCCAGGGAGGAGCTTCAGTGGTGGATCGACAACTTAGAGGCATGGAATGGCAAGGCGATCTTCGGCCTTCAACCAGAGTTTACGGTAGAATCGGATGCGAGCCTGCAGGGCTGGGGTGCCCACTGCAACGGGGTTTCCACGGGCGGCCGCTGGACGACGGACGAAACACGCCTTCACATCAACGCGCTGGAACTGCTGACCGGATCATTTGCCATTCGGAGTTTCACCAATGGGATGGCTCATGCCTGCGTCCTCCTACGTATGAACAACGTGTCTGCGGTTCGTTACGTCAACCGTTTGGGTGGTACCCAGTCGGCAACTCTGGCTCGGCTTGCGAAGGAGTTTTGGTCATATTGCCTTTCCAGGGACATTGTGGTCCAAGCGGAATACCTGCCCGGCCTCCACAATACTCGGGCGGACCGGAGCTCCCGTTGCTTTACGGACGGCAGCGATTGGCAACTGGCCCCGAACATATTTTCCACGATATCGGACGTCTGGGGTCCCTTCTCTGTGGACCTGTTTGCTTCACGACTCAACGCACAGCTTCCTCGATTCTTCAGCTGGCGCCCGGATCCGGGAGCAGAGGCGGTGGACGCATTCCTGCAGGATTGGTCGAGCTCCCTTCTATATGCTTTTCCTCCTTTTGCGATGATTCCGAGGATGCTGCTTCAGGTGCGTCGCCAGAGGGCCGAATTGATGGTGGTGATTCCCTTTTGGGGGACTCAGAGTTGGTTTCTTGTGGACATACCTTTTCTTCTCCCAGACCACGTAGATCTTCTTCGCGATCCCAGAGGGTTGAGCCACCCGCTTCGGCTGGAAGGATCCCTACCGTTGCTGGCGTGCCGAGTCTCAGGATACCTGGAGAAGTCGAGGGCGTTTCGGAGGCAACTAGACGCCTCCTGGACAATGCATGGGCTCCCGGCACTAGAAAATCTTACCGGGCAGCCTGGAGATCTTGGTCTAGTTGGTGCCTTGAACGGAACCTTGATCCCATTTCGGCACCTGTGAGTCATTTGTTACAATTTCTTACCTCCTTGTTTGAGGCTGGTAAAGCTTATAGAACGATCAACCTCTTTCGGTCTGCTATCTCCTCTACTCATCAGGGCTTCGACGGTAGACCTGCGGGCCGGCACCCTTTGGTTTCCCGCTTACTTCGCGGCTCGCGTCTTGCTCGTCCTCCTCGTCCTCGATTTGTGACCACTTGGGATGTCTCGTTGGTTTTGTCATTTTTGTCGGCTTGGCCCAGCAATCCGGAGCTCTCCTTGAGACAATTATCTGCCAAGTTACTTGTACTTTTCTGCCTTATTTCCTGCAAACGGGTGTCGGATGTTCGAGCTCTGGATCATGACGCTAGATCCTTCACTCCGGAAGGTGTATCCTTCAATATTTCTAGACGTACCAAAACACACATTAGAGAGGTGTCATATCCCAGTTTCCCGTCCTCTCCGGCTCTTTGTCCGGTGGCTTGCTTGCGGGAATACGAATCCCGGACAAGGGCTTACCGCTCTCCCTTGGTCCCGCAGCTTTTCCTTTCTATTCGCCATCCTTTCGGGCCGGTCTCCAGTCCGACTTTGGCTCGTTGGATGAAGTGGGTTATGTCCCTTGCGGGTATCGATACTGCTATATTTACGGCGCATTCGGCGAGAGGTGCATCTGCCACCGCTTTGGCGATTTCTGGTGCGCGTATGGAAGACATCTTACGTCTGGCGGACTGGTCTAGTGTCACGACGTTCAGGGAGTATTATTTTCGTCCTCCTCCTCATTTGTTTGCTTCTGTGATTTCTCAGCTTTGAACTAGCAATAGGAGCCTCCGTGGCTTGCTGTAAAACTTATTGATTTTCCTAGTCTACGACGTAAAGTCATAGTTTTATTAAAGACACGGAGGCGAGTATTGCCCACCCTGATCGATGGCCCGCCCAGCTATAAATTATTTATTAATGATTAATTATTTGTATATTTATTGATGTATTGTTCGGAGGAGGTTATGTTTATTATGTTTATTTATTTATATATTTATTTATATATTTATTGTATTTATGGCATTTATCTTTTCTATTGAAGTTTAATAGATGGCTTGACGGTTCATTTCCGGTTATCGACTATCTGACTTGATTTGTTACAGAATGATATTCACTCTGGCCATATTCTTTATTTTATTTCAGGGTGAGAGTTCACTGACTTCCAGGATCTGCGTCCTTCTAATTTCCTGCTAAAGTGTTAGCCACGTTGGCTTCGATTGAATGGTTCGGTGGGAGCTGTGTCGTTTCGCTTCCAGTTTCCGGTTCTAGTTGACGGTTCCAGTTGATGTCCAGTTACGGTGCCAGGTTCAAAGAAAGAGGAAGACCCAGAGGAAGAGCTGCCTATTATAGGGGCTGTCTGGGGAGGGACATTGTGTTACTATGGTTACCATGTTCATTATGTAAATTTTCTTTGCTGCTATTGATGGAACAGTAAAGGAAGAGATAGCAATAGGAGCCTCCGTGTCTTTAATAAAACTATAAATTTACGTCGTAGACTAGGAAAATCAATAAGTTACATCCTGTATTATACTCCAGAGCTGCACTCACTATTCTGCTGGTGCAGTCACTGTGTACATACATTACTTATTCTGTACTGATCCTGAGTTACATCCTGTATTATACTCCAGAGCTGCACTCACTATTTTGCTGGTGGAGTCACTGTGTACATACATTACATTGTTTATCCCGTACAGTTCCTGAGTTACATTTGGCATTGTATTCCAGAGCATAATTTACAATTCATCAGGCTGAAATCTTCCAGCATCCCCTGCTTATTCAGTATCTGCAGAGATTTGGTCATGCTGAGTTGCATATGGGAAATGCACTTTGCACTGGACTCTGTACAGTAATCAAATTGGCAATTTCAGAGAACAACCAACAGAATTGTGAGTGCAGCTCTGGAGTGTGATAGAGGGTTTCGGCTCCTTTGTTCCACTGCTGCTAGTTGTTTGGAAAGCTGCATCATGAAGGGTGGTCCGTCATGTCTACACATCGAGCTGCCGGATCAGTTGATGCCATTCAGGATCCTTGGAAAGCTGGGTTACAATAAATAACAAATTGTCGTTAATTGTAGGTAAAAAACGCTGAAACTGCAAACAAATCCTGAAAACCGAGTCTGTAATAAACAAGAGAAGAAAGCGGCAGCCGCGCAGGATGGAATTAATGGCTGGCAGATACGGCACCAAGGAGCGGCGGTGTATTCAGCTGGGGCGATATCTGTGATAGACAGAAAACAATGGAGCGCAGGCGGCAGAGAAGTGAAGCTGGGGACAGCTCCTGCCACATGACAGCTCTAATGACGGCTTCTAACGGAGGAAATCATTAATGAATGCAGCCCAGGTATTAAATTTATATCCAACGCGGTCTGTCGGGACTCGCTGAGCAACCGGCAATGAAAGTTTGTTGCGTTGTCGCCGCTTTCATCAGCGCTGCAAAAATAATCTTGATTTGCATTGTCAGTTTTATGGTGACATTTTGTGTAGAACAAACCTGAAGCCTCCGTAATAATAAATTCACCGCGTACAGCGAGGAACAGACGGAAACTTCTAGAGAATAAATTACTTATCGCTACATGTATAACTGATACCAGCTGTACATATATAATTATATACAGAAGATGCCCAGGTTATACCAGCATGGTCCATATCACTATATACAAGAAGATGTATAACTTATACCAGCTGTACATATATAATTATATACAGGAGATGCCCAGGTTATACCAGCATGGTCCATATCACTATATACAAGAAGATGTATAACTTATACCAGCTGTACATATATAATTATATACAGGAGATGCCCAGGTTATACCAGCATGGTACATACCACTATATACAAGAAGATGTATAACTGATACCAGCTGTACATATATAATTATATACAGGAGATACCCAGGTTATACCAGCATGCTCCATATCACTATATACAAGAAGATGTATAACTGATACCAGCTGTACATATATAATTATATACAGAAGATGCCCAGGTTATACCAGCATGGTCCATATCACTATATACAAGAAGATGTATAACTTATACCAGCTGTACATATATAATTATATACAGGAGATGCCCAGGTTATACCAGCATGCTCCATATCACTGTATACAAGAAGATGTATAACTTATACCGGCTGTACATATATAATTATATACAGGAGATGCCCAGGTTATACCAGCATGGTCCATATCACTATATACAAGAAGATGTATAACTTATACCAGCTGTACATATATAATTATATACAGGAGATACCCAGGTTATACCAGCATGCTCCATATCACTATATACAAGAAGATGTATAACTTATACCAGCTGTACATATATAATTATATACAGGAGATGCCCAGGTTATACCAGCATGGTCCATATCACTATATACAAGAAGATGTATAACTTCTACCAGCTGTACATATATAATTATATACAGGAGATGCCCAGGTTATACCAGCATGGTCCATATCACTATATACAAGAAGATGTATAACTTCTACCAGCTGTACATATATAATTATATACAGGAGATGCCCAGGTTATACCAGCATGGTCCATATCACTATATACAAGAAGATGTATAACTTCTACCAGCTGTACATATATAATTATATACAGGAGATGCCCAGGTTATACCAGCATGCTCCATATCACTATATACAAGAAGATGTATAACTTATACCAGCTGTACATATATAATTATATACAGGAGATACCCAGGTTATACCAGCTGTACATATATAATTATATACAGGAGATACCCAGGTTATACCAGCATGCTCCATATCACTATATACAAGAAGATGTATAACTTCTACCAGCTGTACATATATAATTATATACAGGAGATACCCAGGTTATACCAGCATGGTCCATATCACTATATACAAGAAGATGTATAACTTATACCAGCTGTACATATATAATTCTATACAGGAGATGCCCAGGTTATACCAGCTGTACATATATAATTATATACAGGAGATGCCCAGGTTATACCAGCATGCTCCATATCACTATATACAAGAAGATGTATAACTTATACCAGCTGTACATGTATAATTATATACAGGAGATGCCCAGGTTATACCAGCATGGTCCATATCACTATATACAAGAAGATGTATAACTTATACCAGCTGTACATATATAATTATATACAGGAGATACCCAGGTTATAGCAGCATGCTCCATATCACTATATACAAGAAGATGTATAACTTATACCAGCTGTACATATATAATTATATACAGGAGATACCCAGGTTATAGCAGCATGCTCCATATCACTATATACAAGAAGATGTATAACTTATACCAGCTGTACATATATAATTATATACAGGAGATACCCAGGTTATAGCAGCATGCTCCATATCACTATATACAAGAAGATGTATAACTTATACCAGCTGTACATATATAATTATATACAGGAGATGCCCAGGTTATACCAGCATGGTCCATATTACTATATACAAGAAGATGTATAACTTATACCAGCTGTACATATATAATTATATACAGGAGATGCCCAGGTTATAGCAGCTGTACATATCACTATATACAAGAAGATGTATAACTTATACCAGCTGTACATATATAATTATATACAGGAGATGCCCAGGTTATAGCAGCTGTACATATTTAATAATATACAGGAGATACCCAGGTTATACCAGCATGGTCAATATCACTATATACAAGAAGATGTATAACTTATCCCAGCTGTACATATATAATTATATACAGGAGATGCCCAGGTTATACCAGCTGTACATATATAATTATATACAGGAGATGCCCAGGTTATAGCAGCATGGTCGGTAGGTACAACTTGATTAGTACAGTGCATGGTATACCGCTTTGGTAATGATTGCACTAGTATGCATGTACTACAACTCTTATCATCACCACATGGCTGCAGTAAGTATTCGGCAGCTGTATGAACCATGAAAGTTGGCTTTTGTGTCCCGGCCGCAGACAATACGCATTCTTTATCAGAGGATTTGCATATATTATAGCGGTGCCGCCTCATTTCCCCCCCTTTGTTTTTTTTCTGTAAATCTGGAAGAAATCCTGCAGACTGGATATCATCAGGTCCCGTAGATAATAAACCTTATAACGGTTCAGATACAAAATCTCTGCTCCTGAATTTGGGGAATCATTTGCATTCATCGCCCGTTGTGTTTTTAATGAGCAATTACACCTATCATTGCGTCCTCCCCTCCCCCGCTCTGTAACAACTGAATATCGTTTAACCGAACCCGATCCTGCTTTCCTGTTGGGGAGATGCCAGGAGATCCCATCATCAGGTCATTTAGCAGCAATTTTATAAACTCTTCATCAGTCTTTCCCTACGTTGCACAATGACAGGTCCATGATGAGAGTTGAAGTTAGGCATAGTCTAAAGAGCCGCCCCACTGTCTATAGGCATGCAATCATTTCTTATACATCAGTAGAACTCGACACCAGAGCATGGAGAAGTGGGTGCCCCAGTGCAAAACTATAACTGTCACCACTAGGGGGAGCTCACACCATACATCAGGTACATTGAACCCAATGATTACACAGTCTGCAGTGAGCTCCCTCTAGTGGTGGCTGCAGGGAGAAAGAATTCTATCTCCGCTGTCTCCTTGGAATCTGTAAGCAGTTTACGTGCACCGGGCAGACAGTCATGTGACCTAATGGCCACACCCTGACTATAAAGATGGCTGAACACGGGGTGGTCCCCAACAGTATCATCATAGACCAGTCCCATCACTGGTATCTGGAAACCTGCAAAATAATAGAGCAATCCAAAAACACAGAAGTGAGAATGGAGAACGGCTCGGTGCACGTGGCTCCAGTTATGGTGAACTTCATCCGCCTTGAATTACGTGGACGGTCAATAATCTGAATCAGCTGTGGCCGGGACGCAACCTGCGGAAATCCTCTGATCGCCCCATCGGCCTGAGATGTGAGAGCCCCTTTAAGACAAGTCCATCTTTCTGCTTCATGATTGTAATGTAAATACAGAATTTCCAAGAAATGTACAAAAAGGGAAAAATCAACAATCCAGCAACATATGATAGAAATTACATTGTTCTTGTAAAAGGAATTTTGTTGTTTTCGTGCGGCTAAGATTCCACTCAAAAATAAATAATGAGAACTAAAAAAAAGTCTTACAATGTGAAAAACAAGAAGAAGGTAACACAGAGAAGATGTGCGGCCCCTCATCACTGACAACTATTAGAGACACGTGTGAGACTGACCCCTAACATTGGAAATAATTATAAACCACTTGAAGCAAATGCATTTACCAAGTCATTGTGTACCTCCCTTATTATACTCCAGAGCTGCACTCACTATTCTGCTGGTGGAGTCACTGTGTACATACATTTATCCTGTACTGATCCTGAGTTACATCCTGTATTATCCTCCAGAGCTGCACTCACTATTCTGCTGGTGCAGTCACTGTGTACATACATTACATTACTTATCCTGTACTGATCCTGAGTTACATCCTGTATTATACTCCGGAGCTGCACTCACTATTCTGCTGGTGCAGTCACTGTGTACATACATTACATTACTTATCCTGTACTGATCCTGAGTTACATCTTGTATTATACTCCAGAGCTGCACTCATTATTCTGCTGGTGCAGTCACTGTGTACATACATTACATTACTTATCCTGTACTGATCCTGAGTTACATCTTGTATTATACTCCAGAGCTGCACTCATTATTCTGCTGGTGCAGTCACTGTGTACATACATTACTTATCCTGTACTGATCCTGAGTTACATCCTGTATTATCCTTCAGAGCTGCACTCACTATTCTGCTGGTGCAGTCACTGTGTACATACATTACTTATCCTGTACTGATCCTGAGTTACATCCTGTATTATCCTCCAGAGCTGCACTCACTATTCTGCTGGTGCAGTCACTGTGTACATACATTACATTACTTATCCTGTACTGATCCTGAGTTACATCTTGTATTATACTCCAGAGCTGCACTCATTATTCTGCTGGTGCAGTCACTGTGTACATACATTACATTACTTATCCTGTACTGATCCTGAGTTACATCTTGTATTATACTCCAGAGCTGCACTCATTATTCTGCTGTTGCAGTCACTGTGTACATACATTACTTATCCTGTACTGATCCTGAGTTACATCCTGTATTATCCTCCAGAGCTGCACTCACTATTCTGCTGGTGCAGTCACTGTGTACATACATTACTTATCCTGTACTGATCCTGAGTTACATCCTGTATTATCCTCCAGAGCTGCACTCATTATTCTGCTGGTGGAATCACTCCGTACATACATTAGTTATCCTGTACTGATCCTGAGTTACATCCTGTATTACACTCCAGAGCTGCACTCACTATTCTGCTGGTGCAGTCACTGTGTACATACATTACATTACTTATCTTGTACTGATCCTGAGTTACATCCTGTATTATCCTCCAGAGCTGCACTCACTATTCTGCTGGTGTAGTCACTCTGTACATACATTACTTATCCTGTACTGATCCTGAGTTACATCCTGTATTATCCTCCAGAGCTGCACTCACTATTCTGCTGGTGGAATCACTCTGTACATACATTAGTTATCCTGTACTGATCCTGAGTTACATCCTGTATTACACTCCAGAGCTGCACTCACTATTCTGCTGGTGCAGTCACTGTGTACATACATTACATTACTTATCTTGTACTGATCCTGAGTTACATCCTGTATTATACCCCAGAGCTACACTCACTATTCTGCTGGTGCAGTCACTGTGTACACACATTACATTACTTATCTTGTACTGATCCTGAGTTACATCCTGTATTATACTCCAGAGCTGCACTCACTGTTCTGCTGGTGCAGTCACTGTGTACACACATTACATTACTTATCTTGTACTGATCCTGAGTTACATCCTGTATTATACCCCAGAGCTGCACTCACTATTCTGCTGGTGCAGTCACTGTGTACGTACTGCTCGTTCAGTCTCTGCATAGTGTTTCTGGTGACTGATATAGTTTTAGGGTTCTGCGGTATCAGTCCGATCTTCTTCCCTTATAGGTTCCTCCACCCATTTTATTAGTGATATGATCACTGGAATTTATCCAGAAAGTTTTTTTCTATCTGGCGTTCATACTGTTTGCGCCCTCTTGCCACTTTGCTCCTCAGTCTGACTTTATAAACTTCTGTCAGATGCAGAGAAATCCACACAGCCCGATGGGAATGTGACTGGGGCCTTATGACAGCGCAGGGAATTTCACAGGCTCTTAACATGTCAAGACAGATCCGGCTGTTATCTGCAGGTTGTTGACACTGGACCGAGCAGCGAGGGGCACAGTCCTCCAAGCCGGATCCATCAAGGTCAATGAGTTAATGATCAGACTTTATAGTCCACATATTCCTGTCTCCGCACCCGTCAGCAGGGCACGCTCCCTATTGATTGGGGCATCTGTAATACGTCCTATCAAAGCTGAGGTGGGGGCCACAACTGCATCTAGACCCTGCGGCAGCCAAGTGCAGACCTGTGGGACCGCCCAGATCAGAGCAATGCGAGGGGAACGCCCTGGACAGTGATTTAATGGCTGGTTCTATACATAACTGATATTGCCACAAGTGACGCAGGAAATATTACTTGTAACCTAAACTGACGTGTTCAAGAACAACTTTAGTTAAATGCCTTTATTTTTATGGTGAATTTAAGTCTCATGAAACCTCAGCATGGAACAAAGGTTTTAGGCCTCTTGCACACGAGCATATGCCCTCCGAGACATACGGTCCGTTAGCGCACGTGAGCGCACAGCATCATAGGTGAGTGCGGGACAATAGTCCCACGGGCGGCCTAATGCGCACAGATTTATAGTAACCTATGATGCTGTGCGCTCCCGTGCACATGATGTATACCGCTCCGAGACATATGGTCGTGTGCAAGAGGCCTTATTCATTTTCTGTTTCTCCTGGGTGGAGCTTTGCCCTGTGCTCATTGTCGCCCTCTGCTGTGTACTGTAAGAATTGTCTCTGTTCAGGTCCTCTTGGCAATTTGCCTGAAATGGGTTTATAAAGAGTCAATAAGTGCAGGACTTTTTTGGGTTTACATTTGCACAATTTTATCTCGTCTTATACTACAGAGCTGCACTCACTATTCTGCTTGTGCAGTCACTGTGTACATACATTACATTACTTATCCTGTACTGATCGTGAGTTACATCCTGTATTATACTCCAGAGCTGCACTCACTATTCTGCTGGTGCAGTCACTGTGTACATACATTACTTATCCTGTACTGATCCTGAGTTACATCCTGTATTATACTCCAGAGCTGCACTTACTATTCTGCTGATGGAGTCACTGTGTACATACATTACATTACTTATCCTGTACTGATTGTGAGTTACATCCTGTATTATACTCCAGAGCTGCACTCACTATTCTGCTGGTGCAGTCACTGTGTACATACATTACATTACTTATCCTGTACTGAGCCTGAGTTACATCCTGTATTATACTCCAGAGCTGCACTCACTATTCTGCTAGTGCAGTCACTGTGTACCTACATTACTTATCCTGTACTGATCCTGAGTTACATCCTGTATTATACTCCAGAGCTGCACTCACTATTCTGCTGGTGCAGTCACTGTGTACATACATCACTTATCCTGTACTGATCCTGAGTTACATCCTGTATTATACTCCAGAGCTGCACTCACTATTCTGCTGGTGCAGTCACTGTGTACATACATTACCTATCCTGTACTGATCCGGAGTTACATCCTGTATTATACTCCAGAGCTGCACTCACTATTCTGCTGGTGCAATCACTGTGTACATACATTACTTATCCTGTACTAATCCTGAGTTACATCCTGTATTATACTCCAGAGCTGCACTCACTATTCTGCTGGTGCAGTCACTGTGTACATACATTACATTACTTATCCTGTACTGATCCTGAGTTACATCCTGTATTATACTCCAGAGCTGCACTCACTATTCTGCTGCTGCAGTCACTGTGTACATACATTACATTACTTATCCTGTACTGATCCTGAGTTACATCCTGTAATATACTCCAGAGCTGCACTCACTATTCTGCTGGTGCAGTCACTGTGTACATACATTACATTACTTATCCTGTACTGATCCTGAGTTACATCCTGTATTATACTCCAGAGCTGCACTCACTATTCCGCTGGTGCAGTCACTGTGTACATACATTACTTATCCTGTACTGATCGTGAGTTACATCCTGTATTATACTCCAGAGCTGCACTCAGTAAAAGCTGAAATGTCACTGATACCCTGTGTTTGTTCAGTGTCAGTGCAGACAGCTTGATCTGGTGATTTGCATTATGGGAAGTTGCACCAGTTAGGCTATATTCACACGATAGTGAAAAAAATGGCCATTAAAAATGCACACTTTTATTTTTTCATGGTGATTTTACAACCAGTTTTGCATCCATTTTCTGGCCCTCTGGCCGCCATTAAAAATTTCCTCCGGGTTCTCCAGTTTACTCCCACACTCCAAAAACATACTGATAGGGAACTTAGATTGTGAGCCCCAGGTGATGATGATGTCTGTAAATCGCTGTGGATTATGTCAGCGCTATATAAGCTCGTAAAATAAATAAAAATATAATTAATTTGGCTATTTTTTTATTTTTTATTAAATCCCAATAACTCCTGCAGTATACATAATGCCCCCCATAGTTGTCCTCAGCTGTAATAATGTGTTTTGTTTTCTTTTCTTTTTAAGCAAAAAAATGAATACATTAATTAACATTTTTCTCCCTATATGACGCACCTGCCCATAAGATGCACCTAGGTTTTAAAGGAGGAGAATAATAAAAGTCATTAGACCTCAGATCAGAGCTACAGTCAGACCCCCAATGTTAATAAGACTCCAATCAGATCTCAGCTCAGAGCGCAATATTAATAAGACCCCCAATTAGCCCTCGAATCAGACCCTCAATGTTAATAAGACCTCAGATCAGACCCCAATGCGAATGACCCCCATTCAGACCTCAGATAAGAGCCCCAATATGAATTAAACCCCCCACGCTCATTCAAACCTCAGATCAGACCCTCAATGTTAATAAGACCTCAGATCAGACCCCAATGTGAATGACCCCCATTCACACCTCAGATCAGACCCCCAATGTTAATGACCCCCAGACCTCAGATTAGAACCCCAATATGAATAAGACTCCGCTCCATTCAGACCTCAGATAAGACCCCCAATGGGAATGACCCCCAGACCTCAGATCAGAACCCCATGCTAAGAGCAAATAAAAAAATAAAAAATCAACTTACCTCTTCTGCTCCAGAAACCTTCGCCCCTCCTGTCATCCAGCTCTTCTTCTTCTTCCTGCGGCGTGCAGTGCTGTGATCCCATGTGCACAGCGCGAGGTCACACAGTGCCGATGTACTCACCCAGCAGAGGACCAGGAGGAGGTGAGTACTGATCTTGGGGAGCGCTGCATTCACCGCTTCCCGGTCCTCCTGTACTAATGAGCACTCATTAGTATTTGCCCCATAAGACGCACTAACATTTCCCCCCACTTTCGGGGGGGGGGGGTGCGTCTTATAGGGCGAAAAATATTATACTCACCTCATCCACTTTCACACACAGAGGCAGTCGCTTCTCTTTTGATGCTGAAGGACCTGCGCTCAACTGTGATGATGTCACCATGTACTCCCAGGTCCTTCTGCTTTAAGAGAGGAGCGACTGCCTCTGCATGTGCAAGTGGATGAGGTGAGGGATTATTTTTTTTATTTATGTTAACGCCTAAAAGGCCATTTTTCACTAGTGTACCCATAGTGCACAGCTGTAAGACGAATGCACTCATGGTGAAACGGCCGTGCGCTATGTGAATAGCCCTAATGACTTTCTTTTACAAAAATGCAGTTTTCCCCCCGTCTTGATTGTAGCCTTAGGGTGGAGTTCACATGACCGCCGCACAGACGTGTATCCGCCCCACTACGCAGCCTCATAGTAACGCGGCTTGTCTGACTAATAACACAAGACACTGAATGTTCTGCTTTTATTTTCTGATGATTGAATTAGCGGCAGCACATCTGACACATTCCAGATCATAAGAACCTAATTGTGGAGATCTGTTTTTGGGCGAAGGAAGTCATGTGACCGCGGTCTTGGAAGATGATGTGAGTTTTTCATTCTACATTTATTTCCAGAACAGAGTAATTTAATTACTTTGCATTTTTTCATTAAAAAATATAGACACATCTAAAATGCTCTGCAGTAGAAGATCGAGCAGTTTCTATGGAATATGGACATCTGGGCAAAGTCAAAAACACTATCCCCAACATCCAATGATGATATAATTACAGTAAATCAATGTGAAAAGTGCCTCTTACCATTAACTCCATTACGTTGTTCTTCAATATATAAAAATTTGACTCACTTTTCTCAACTTTTATGTAACAGATGCCAGATTAGACCCATGAAATTCATTAAGACCATAGACCAGACCCCTAAATTCATTCAGACCATAGACCAGACCCCTAAATTTATTCAGACCATAGACTAGACCTCAAAATTTATTCAGACCATAGACCAGACCCCAAAATTCCTTCAGACCATAGACCAGACCCCAAAATTCATTCAGACCATAGACCAGACCCCTAAATTTATTCAGACCGTAGACCAGACCCTAAAATCAGACCATAGACCAGACCCCTAAATTCATTCAGACCATAGACCGGACCCCAAAATTAATTCAGACCATAGACCAGACCACTGAATTTATTCAGACCATAGACCGGACCCCTAAATGTATTCAGACCATAGACCAGACCCCTAAATGTATTCAGACCATAGACCAGACCCCTTAAATCAGACCATAGACCAAACCCCTAAATTCATTCAGACTATAGACCAGACCCCAAAATTCATTCAGACCATAGACCAGACCCTAAAATTCATTCAGACAATAGACCAAACCCCTAAATTCATTCAGACCATAGACCAGACCCTAAAATTCATTCAGATTATAGACCAGACTCCTAAATTTATTCAGACCATAGACCAGACCCCTAAATTTATTCAGACCATAGACCAGACCCCAAAATTCATTCAGACCATAGACCAGACCCCAAAGTTTATTCAGACCATAGACCAAACCCCTAAAATTAGACCATAGACCAAACCCCTAAAATTCATTCAGACCATAGACCAAACCCCTAAAATTCATTCAGACCATAGACCAGACCCCTAAATTCATTCAGACCATAGACCAGACCCTAAAATTCATTCAGATTATAGACCAGACCCCTAAATTTATTCAGACCATAGACCAGACCCCAAAATTCATTCAGACCATAGACCAGACCCCAAAATTTATTCAGACCATAGACCAAACCCCTAAAATTAGACCATAGACCAGACCCCTAAATTAATTCAGACCCCAGACCCCTTAAAGGGCATCTGTCAGCAGTTTTGTACCTATGACACTGGCTGACCTGTTCCATGTGCACTTGGCAGCTGAAGGCATCTGTGTTGGTTCCATGTTCATATGTGCCCGCATTGCTGAGAAAAATGATGGTTTAATATATGTAAGTGAGCCTTTAGGACAAACGGGGGCATTACCGTTACTCCTAGAGGCTCTGCTTTACCACGCCCTCTGCCCTTTGATTGACAGGACCAGACAGTGATGACGTTTATCAGAAATATCAAGTGTTTTTTGACGTGACAAATAACATATCAGGTTGAGCTGTAAGGTCAAGTACTTGGATTATAGGTGGGTACTCTTCACGTATACTCATATAAACCTATGGGGAGGTGGAGACAGAATAAAAAAACTGCAACCAAATACACATTGCTAGACTGTGTGGGATGATCAGTGACTGCAGTCTGATGTCACCATCTAGTGGTAGAATGTGGAATGACCACTCTTTCTAAAAAGGTCTGGCTCAGGTTTGGGGAAGTAAAATTGTATGATTTTCCTAGTCTATGACGTAAAGTCATGATTTTATGAAAGACACGGAGATTGCATAAATCTCTCTTTACTGACAACCACAGCAGCAAAGAAAATCTACAGAAATTTAGCATATCACCATGGCAACTGGCCCTCCCCTCCTGAGCCCCTATAAAGTGTTCATGGGCCAGTAGCACCTCCTCTTTCTTGGCGGATGCCACACCGAAACCGCTTAACGAAAAACCGATGGAACCGTAGGAACAGGAACCAAAAAAAATAACCGTCCGGATGCACCCTGGATACAGCAGACTAGGGAACCGTATGGACGTAACTCAGGTACAGCAGATTAGATGTTCATCCTGCGAAAATATAAAGTGCATGAAGAGTGTGTTAACACCCCTAGAGGTAGAGAAGTATGCATGATTCAGAATACAATCACAAAAATCCTAAATGTATTAACGTACGCAGGATTAAGAATACAATCATCAATCTTAACTTTATAAACCCATAGGGTAGATAACCTAAAGTAAAAAAGTCAAGGGGGGGAAAAAAAGAGAGCGGTGGGCAATACTCGCCTCCGTGTCTTTCATAAAATCATGACTTTACGTCATAGACTAGGAAAATCATACAATTTTATTTCAAGACACGGAGGCTCCTATTGCAGGTTCAAAGCTGAGAAACGATAGAGGAAAAAGCGTGTGGCTGAGGACGAAAGTAAAACTCTCTAAACGTAGAAACTCTGGACCAATCAGAGATCCTCATGATGTCCTCCAAACGAGCGCCGGCCACAAGTATAGAAGTGGATGAATCGCTCCGCGAAGAGTGGGCGGTAAAGACGGAACAATCTTGTCCCTAGCAGTGTCCACTCCTGCTAGGGACATGATCCATTTGACTCAGCGCGCCAGCGTGGTGGAAGTGACCGGAGCGAAAGGTCGACGGAAGGAAAAAAATAACTGGAGAGTCGGGAGAGCGATCCAGAAAAGTTCTCACTTCATACTCACGGAGACAAGCCACCGGACAAAGAGCCGAAACTGTTGGGAAACTGGGATACAAGACGGAACGGATTTGCGTCTTGGTCCGACGAGTGATATTAAGGATAACACCCTCGGGAGAGAAGGATCTGGCGTCATAGTCCAGAGCTCGAACGTCAGACACTCTCTTACAAGATATGAGACAGAATAGAGTGACGAGTTTAGCAGATAACTGACGAAGGGAAAGTTCAGAATTGGAAGGCCAAGAGGAGAAAAAGGATAAGACCAAAGAGACGTCCCACGAAGAAGAAAATCGAGGCCTGGGAGGATGGGATAACCTAGCGCCCTTAAGCAAGCGGCAAACCAATGGGTGTTGGCCCGCCGGGCCACCCTCAAAACCCTGGTGGAGTGACGAAATAGCGGATCTGAAGAGGTTGATGGTACGATATGCTTTTCCCTCCTCAAACAAGGATGTGAGGAATTGGAGAATGTCCGTTACAGGGGCTGAAACGGGATCCACACTTCGTGCCAAGCTCCAGCTAGCCCAAGATCTCCAGGCTGCTCTATAGGCTCAATTCCAATTGTTTTGAGTGCCGGTTCTATCCAAATCTATATCTGCTCTATAGGCTCGTCTCGTGATGGGAGCCCATGAATTCTCCAGAAGTCTTTGAGTTGCCTCCGAAAACTCATAGCAGGCTCCGGCAAACCTGATATTCTGCAGGTCAGCAGACGCAGGGAGGCGTCCGCGAGAAGTGGATGCTGAAGACCTCCTGAGTCGAGGAGGAGAAAAGGGAACGATGGAAGAAGTAAGGGAGGAAGGATAAGTAATTCCAGAAGTTGAGGGAACCACGACTGGGAACTCCAAAAGGGGACGATGAGGACGAGGTCCGCCAATTGATAGCGCACTTGATTGAGGACTCAAGGAATCATGGAGAAGGGGGGAAAGGCATAATGCAGAAGACCGGACCAATCCTGAAGGAAAGCGTCTACCGCTTCTGCGTCTGGGTCCGGGCACCAACTGAAGAAACGGGGAAGTTGCGCGTTCAGATGGGAAGCAGAGAGGTCGATAGAAAATGGACCCCAGAGTGATGAAATGCTGGAGAATACCTGAGCGTCCAATTTCCAGTCGCTGCCATCCTTGAGATATCGAGAGCACCAATCCGCCTGAACGTTGTGTAGGCCGGGAAGATACTCCACAACCACCGTGATATTCTGGTGAAGGCAGAAGGACCAGTACTCCTTGGCCAAATGAGAGAGCATGGCCGAGCGAGTTCCGCCCATGGCGTTTACGTAACGGACCGCGGAGACATTGTCCATACGTAATCTGATGCAAGCTCTGGCAATGCCCTTCGTGAAACTGCAAATGGCAAAAGAGCCTGCAAGAAGTTTCAGCGCGTTGATATGGAGAGAGGTCTCGTCCTCCGACCAATGGCCGCCGGTGGATACTCCACCGCAATGTGCTCCCCAGCCGAGGAGGCTGGCGTCCGAATCCACCGTGAAATCCGGTTGTGGACCACAAATAGCCTTCCCGTTACAAACTTCGAGGTTGTGGATCCACCACTGGAGCTCGTCTCTGGTCTCTGGGTCCAAAAAGATCAAATCCGCATAAGAGGCCCCCGCCTGAAGATGGGCAGTCTTCAGGCGTTGTAGGGACCGGTAGTGGAGAGGAGCCCGGGAGGACCGCTTGAACGGATGAGGAGAGAAGACCGATGATCCGGGACAGATGTCTCAAGGAGAACTGAGGCATGGCTAGAGTTCTGCGCAGTTCCTTGCGATCGCACGAATCTTCGACATCGGAAGGCTGAGAGTCTCTGCCGTGGATTCCACCGAGAACCCGAGGAACTCCATAGTCTGGGAGGGAATCAGAATCGATTTCTCAAAATTGATGAGGAACCCCAGACGAGACAGGAGGACTGTAGTAGAATCCAAGTGACAGAGAAGGGTTGTGGGTTCCTGGGCCAACAGGAGGATGTCGTCCAGGTATACTAATCGAATCCCTCGGCTGTGGAGCCAAGCCATTGCCAGGCGCATGAGCTTGGAAAAGCACCATGGGGCTGAGGAAAGGCCGAATGGTAGGCAGGTGAAGCGCCAAATCTCGTTGTTCCACGGAAAACAAAGAAGATCTCTGGAAGACTCTGCAACCAAACGGTGAGGTACGCGTCCCTGAGGTCGAGTTTTACCATCCAATCTCCCTTCCTTTCCAGACTTCTGCACCGCTTCCTAATCCTCTGTGCCGCCTCTCGCTCTCCCTCCATCCCCCCTCGCCCCTCCTCCTGCTGTAAGATATCGTGCGTGCGCACAGGGCTCTGAGAGGCTGGCGCCAGAGTGCAGGTCATACCTGGGTTGAGCGAAGTGCTGGCGCATGCGCACTTTGCTTCAAAAAGCCAAATCGAGAAGTCCGCACGGGCACATCAGGCAGAGCCCTGTGCGCAGGCGCGAGATCTTACAGCAGGAGGAGGGGGGATGGAGGGAGAGCGAGAGGCGGCACAGAGGATTAGGAGGCGGTGCAGAAGTCTGGAAAGGCGGCGCTAGGCACGATCGGCGGTGGGTGCGGCGGGCACCTTGCATCCCTTGACATCCCCTTGGGCACCTTATTTCTTTGAGTGACAGGTTAGTAAAAGCTGTTTTTTAGCAAAATAAGGCTACGGATCACAGTTAGAAGCCCACATTAGGAATCCTGATGAGGCCCTGAACATCAGCATATGTTTAGCTGACAGGGGTGAAACCTGGTGACAGAATCCCTTTAGGAGACGGCAGTGGCAGGGGTAGGGCCGGGGCCAAATGTTCCCGCTGAGGGAGCTGAAGGGATGATAGTAGGGAGCTGTGAAGGTGACCCTGACGGGGACTCATCATATGCCTCTAGGTCCTCAAACCCGGCCTCCTCATCAGAGCCGATATCAGAGCGCAGAAAAACGTGCAAAATTGAGGAGAAGAAGAAGGCGGGGAGTCCGGAGACTACCTGGAAAGATGGCCGACTGAAAACGCGCGAGCGGCCGAGATCTTGCGAGAACTCTGCCGCGATGTAATGCGGGTAGCGGAACAGCCAAAGGAGGAGGGCCGGAGCGAGAGGGTCGGAGGGGCAAGGACACAACAGCGGAGCGGTGCAGAGAAAGTGACGGTAAGCGGGGAAGGGTGAACGGAGACGAAACCAGACCAGACAGAGAAAAGGTGGAATACAATAAATAGATATATGTACACACAGGAAAAATATGGCACTAAACGATATGAATAAGAGTAAGAATCTAAGAATATATTCCGTATGGAAAAGAACAAGCACTGTGACGAAATCTCAAATGAGGAACAATTAACAATACTAGACACCAGCAAACCTGCTGAACAGAAGAAAGATGCACTTATCTGTGGCAGCAGCAAAGAAAGAGGAGGTGCTACTGGCCCATGAACACTTTATAGGGGCTCAGGAGGGGAGGGCCAGGTGCCATGGTGATATGCTAAGTTTCGGTTGTCAGTAAAGAGAGATTTATGCAATAGGAGCCTCCGTGTCTTGAAATAAAATGTGTGACCCATGGAGGTTGGAATCATACAAATGAACATTGTGTTGATGATCTGCAGCAGGTTTTATTTAGTTATATAGCGCTTACATATTCTGCAGAGCTGTACAGACATTAACGTCCCTAAAATCGGTCCCTGTCCCCACTGGAGCAATCTAACTTCATGGGGAGAACATACAAATTTCATGAAGATGTTGCCCTTGGTTCGATTTGAACCCAGAACTTCAGGTCTGCAAGGCATCAGTGCTATTCATATGGAGCAGGACATGACATAGATACTCAACTTTCTTTATTATACTCCGGAGCTGCACTCACAGTTCTGCTGCTTCCTATGGAAAACAGTCAGCAACTGGTTATTAAATATATCCCCTACTTAGTTCTATCCCCCTAACTGGGCAATGTATGAGGGATTGGGGGTTAATACTTTTAAGGATGGAACCGCCCATCAATCAGTCTTCCAGTAGCTCAGCGCTGAGGGTATTTGTCCAGGCCACCAAATTGTCCACTTCGTCCTCCAGTGGTTCTGCCTCCCGGGCTGATGACGCCAGCGTGTTGTCTGTGTGATGCCTCTTCTGAAAACTACTCTCAGCATCAGCTTTCATATCTACAATGGATGCCAAAATGTGACCCTCTAAGGACAAGAAATAAAATATATATAAGGAAGAGTACACCCCAGGGACCCCACTGTCCCCCCATAACATCGGCAGCAGAGGGGCAGCTAAAGCAGCTCTACAGCATGAGACCACGGCAAACAGCTCCTCATAGCTGAGCTTCCTGAGGCCTTGTGCATAATATAGGTGGAGTTAACAAACCATCTCCCCCCATAGAACTTTTTTTTTACAGAAAGTCCTGTACAGTTTGTGCCAGTTTTGCAGATGTAATAATGTTAAATAAATAAATTAATAGAAATTAAAATTTAATTATTATAAATTTGCCAGATGTGAATCTCAATCTAAGCAAAACTATATGACTATTGCATATGAAATTCACCTCTGCCCTCCAGTGGTCATTGATGAGTATTACATGTACATAGATATAGTGTAACATTTATAAAGTATACATGTTATATACACTGCCCAAAAAAATAAAGGGAACACTTAAACAACACAATGTAACTCCAAGTCAATCACACTTCTGTGAAATCAAACTGTCCACTTAGGAAGCAACACTGAGTGACAATCAATTTCACATGCTGTTGTGAAAATGGGATAGACAACAGGTGGAAATTATAGGCAATTATCAAGACACCCCCAATAAAGAAGTGGTTCTGCAGGTGGTAATCACAGACCACTTCTCAGTTCCTATGCTTCCTGGCTGATGTTTTGGTCACTTTTGAATGCTGGCGGTGCTTTCACTCTAGTGGTAGCATGAGACGGAGTCTACAACCCACACAAGTGGCTCAGGTAGTGCAGCTTATCCAGAATGGCACATCAATGCGAGCTGTGGCAAGAAGGTTTGCTGTGTCTGTCAGCGTAGTGTCCAGAGCATGAAGGCGCTACCAGGAGACAGGCCAGTACATCAGAAGACGTGGAGGAGGCCGTAGGAGGGCAACAACCCAGCGTTAGGACCGCTACCTCCACCTTTGTGCAAGGAGGAACAGGAGGAGCACTGCCAGAGCCCTGCAAAATGACCTCCAGCAGGCCACAAATGTGCATGTGTCTGCTCAAACGGTCAGAAACAGACTCCATGAGGGCCCGACGACCACAGGTGGGGGTTGTGCTTACAGCCCAACACCGTGCAGGACGTTTGGCATTTGCCAGAGAACACCAAGATTGGCAAATTCGCCACTGGCGCCCTGTGCTCTTCACAGATGAAAGCAGGCTCACACTGAGCACATGTGACAGACGTGACAGAGTCTGGAGACGCCGTGGAGAACGTTCTGCTGCCTGCAACATCCTCCAGCATGACCGGTTTGGCATTGGGTCAGTAATGGTGTGGGGTGGCATTTCTTTGGAGAGCCGCACAGCCCTCCATGTGCTCGCCAGAGGTAGCCTGACTGCCATTAGGTACCGAGATGAGATCCTCAGACCCCTTGTGAGACCATATGCTGGTGCGGTTTGCCCTGGGTTCCTCCTAATGCAAGACAATGCTAGACCTCATGTGGCTGAAGTGTTTCAGCAGTTCCTGCAAGACGAAGGCATTGATGCTATGGACTGGCCCGCCCGTTCCCCAGACCTGAATCCAATTGAGCACATCTGGGACATCATGTCTCGCTCTATCCACCAACGTCACGTTGCACCACAGACTGTCCAGGAGTTGGCAGATGCTTTAGTCCAGGTCTGGGAGGAGATCCCTCAGGAGACCGTCCGCCACCTCATCAGGAGCATGCACAGGCGTTGTAGGGAGGTCATACAGGCACGTGGAGGCCACACACACTACTGAGCCTCATTTTGACTTGTTTTAAGGACATTACATCAAAGTTGGATCAGCCAGTAGTGTGTTTTTCCACTTTAATTTTGAGTGTTACTCCAAATCCAGACCTCCATGGGTTGAAAAATTCGATTTCCATTTTTAATTTTTGTGTGATTTTGTTGTCAGCACATTCAACTATGTAAAGAACAAAGTATTTCAGAAGAATATTTAATTAATTCAGATCTAGGATGTGTTATTTTTGTGTTCCCTTTATTTTTCTGAGCAGTGTATTTTCTTTCCCGTTGCCTGTTTTGTAGCATTTTCTTGCTCTGAGTCAGTTCTTGTCCCCAAATAATCTTACAATCTAATTTCCCTCAAATTGATAGGAATAAAAGGGTAAGGAACAAGAAAAAAATCCAATGCGGATAAATAGAAATGTAAAGGAAGCAATACAAAAATAGAGCATTTAAATCACTAAAAAAGGAGGTTAGCAAGGAAGCACTGAAAAACTATAAGGAAAAAAACTAACAGAATATGTATAAAGCAAATAAAAGCAGCCAAACTAGAGACAGATATTTATTGGCAAAGAGAGTAAAACTAACCCTAAAGGGACCTTCAGTTATATAAATGGTAAAAAGTATAAATCTGAAGGTGTCGGCCCTTTATAGAGTGATGAGGGGGAAGTTGCAGACAGTGATGAGGAGAAAGCAAAGCTATTAAATATTTTTTTCTCTATTGTATTCACTGAGGAAACTAAGTTGTCAGATGAAATGCAGAATGTAAGAGTAAGGCTACATGCACATGACCGTTCCATTTTTGGCGGTCCGCAAACCGCAGATCTGCAAAAAACGGAAGCTGCCCGTGTGCCTTCTGCAATTTGGGGAACGTCAATATAAATGCCTATTCTTGTCCGCAAAGCACGGACAAGAATAGAACATGTTATATTTTTTTAGCGGGGGCCGCGGAACGGAGCAACGGATGCGGACATGCGCATCTTTTGCGGCCCCATTGAAGTGAATGGTTCCGCATCCGAGCCGCCAAAACGGCGGCTCGGATGCAGACCCAAACAACGGCCGTGTGCATGAGGCCTAAATTCCCCATTAAAAGTGCCCTGTCTGACCCAGGAAGAAGTACAGCAGCGTCTTAAAAAGATTAAAATAGACAAATCGCCGGTACCAGATGGCATACACCACCGTATCCTAAGAGAATTAAGTAATGTCATAGATAGACAATTATTTATGATATTTAAGGACTCCATATTGACAGGGAGTGTTTCACAGGATTGCCGCATGGCAAATGTGGTGCCAATATTCAAAAAGGGTCTAAAAACAGAGCCCAGAAACTATAGGCCGGTAAGTTTAACATCTGTTTTGGGTAAACTGTTTGAAGGTTTTCTAAGAGATTGTAACGGGGCGCCAAAGGCACACTCGGTCTCCCATCAGCCACAGACCTGCTGCTTAGCTTCGGGAGCGAGGATCTGTGTTCGGCCTCGTTCCCAGGGCGGCTTTTGCTAGCTGGGAGGCTCCCTGCTCCTAGGTCTGCCTTGAGCGCCGAGCTGATCACTCGGTGCTCGACTTGTCTGTCTGTCGGTCATGTGACGCTGGCCACGTCACATGACCCTCTCTTCCCACTATAAATATAGGCAACCTGCTGGCTACAGGTTGCCTGTGATTTTGGTTTCTTAGGCTGTGTATTATTATTGTTATTAAGCTTACCTTTGGATTTGACCCTTGATCTGCTTCCTGACACCTCTTCTGCCTGCTCCCTGAACCTTGACGCTACCTGACCTCGGCTTGCTTTTGGATTTTGTCTTTGCCTCTTCTCTTGTACTGACGTGACCTCCCGGATCTGTCTCTGTCTCCTCTCTCGTACTGACGTGACCTCCTGGACTGACCCCGGCTAGTTGACCCGCCTCGCCCTTCCGTTTTTGGTGGTACCTTGCTTGGTCCACCTCTCTGTCCGTTCGAGTGCTACCTCTCATTGGCTGTCCGCTTCCCCGCTTCCCTGCTGTCTATATCTCTCTGCTTGCACTTACTCAGGTCAGGGACTGTCGCCCAGTTGCGCCCCGTCACCTAGGGCGGGTGGTGCAAGTAGGCAGGGTCGGGGGACCGGGTCGCAGCTCAGGGGGTGCACCTCCCCTCTATCTTTATACCCGTGACGCTACCCCGTGACAGAGATGTTATCTTGGAGTACCACAATGAAAATAACTAAGGAGAGATCTAATAACTATGTATAAATATGGATGTATTTCTGGAGTGTAATAATATTACAGGTTATATTTACTAGAGAGGGGTCGTTGATCAGGGGAGTTATTCTGATGCCTGATTGGAGTAGGGAAATCATTTTTTCCCCCTTAAATCAGGAAAATTGCCTTCTACCTCCCTTTTTTCCCCCTTCCTCTGGATCAGCATGCAGGATAACAGACTGAACTGGATGGAAGGAGGGCTTTTTTCAGCTTAACAATCTATGTTACTATGATATGGAGGATCATTGCTGGAAAGTATCAGCAGAAAATCTCTCTTACAAAGAACAAAATGAACACCATTCAGTTCAGTTCTTTAATAATTGTACATATTGAAGAGACAATCTTATCCTGTACTTAGGACCCCCAATAATACAGCCATACCGTGTATCCAGCACCGGACACCTCATACCTGTCAATCTGCACAGCGTACATCCCCCAGCAAGCTCCGCTCTGCTCGTCCGGTCACTAAGAAGTCCATGAATAAAGATGCTGTATCTGCAAATACAAAATACATCATCTATTCCTGTAGAATATCACATGGGCTGCAGGGACCTGGACATCTGCTTTATAACACCCCGTACTTACACTTTATTTCCATTCCTCATCTCTTCCAATTCTTTAGTTGATGTTCTTGATTCTGTTATAAAGAAGTGAGATCAGAAAATCCAGGAATCCATACCACAAATACTGAAAATAAAGTTATATTCCTGTGCATAGGAGGCAGCTATCACGACAGGTAGGTAAGCAGGGAAATCACCAAACACGGGAAAACAAACAGAACAAACGACTAGGCCCAAAAGCTAGGGAGAAAAGGGTCACCTCCTAGCGATCCCTAAAAGCTTTCCCTAAACTACTGTGCCCATGTGCATACCCTTGGATATGCACATGCCCTTGTGCCTAAACCTAAACACCCTGGGTAGGGAAAAGGGAAGAGGCAACCTGCTTCTTCAAACGAGGAGGAAGCAAGCGTCTTCCTAGAGGCCTAGATAAAACACACAAAGGGAAATGAAGGAGAGGACTTATCTTGAGAAGAGCTGGAGCAGACGATCCACCACAAATCAAGAGCTCCCAGGAAAGAACTATAACCCGCACAGGCAACTGGGGGAAGGAGGGATAAAAAGCCTCACTAACAATGAAACCCAGTACACCTGAGGGAAGGTGGATCCAGCTCAAACCCCAATCAAAACAAACAAAGAAGTCAGACATCTGCAGCCAGTCTGACAGACCTCCGCACATTCACAGAGCAAGGCGTGACAGCAGTATTATAATATTTATATTCTTGTACATAGGAATTGTATTATAGTAGTTATATTCTTGCACATAGGAGCAGTATTATAGTATCTATATTCCTGTACATAGGAGCAGTATTATAGTATTTATATTCTTGTACATAGGAGCAGTATTATAGTAGTTATATTCTTGTACATAGGAGCAGTATTATAGTAGTTATATTCCTGTACATAGGAGCAGTATTATAGTAGTTATATTCTTGTACATAGGAGCAGTATTATAGTAGTTATATTTTTGTACATAGTCGGCAGTATTATAGTAGTTATATTCTTGTACATAGGAGCTGTATTATAGTAGTTATATTCTTGTACATAAGAAGCAGTATTATAGTAGTTATATTCTTGTACATAGGAGCAGTATTATAGTAGTTATATTATTGTACATAGGAGCAGTATTACAGTAGTTATATTCTTGTACATAGGAGGCAGTATTATAGTAGTTATATTCTTGTACATAAGAAGCAGTATTACAGTAGTTATATTCTTGTACATAGGAGGCAGTATTATAGTAGTTATATTCTTGTACATAGGAGCAGTATTATAGTAGTTATATTCTTGTACATAGGAGCAGTATTATAGTAGTTATATTCTTGTACATAGGAGCAGTATTATAGTAGTTATATTCTTGTACATAGGAGGCAGTATTATAGTAGTTATATTCTTGTACATAGGAGCAGTATTATAGTAGTTATATTCCTGTACAGAGGAGCTGTATTATAGTAGTTATATTCTTGTACATAAGAAGCAGTATTATAGTAGTTATATTCTTGTACATAGGAGGCAGTATTATAGTAGTTATATTCTTGTACATAGGAGCAGTATTATAGTAGTTATATTCTTGTACATAGGAGCAGTATTATAGTAGTTATATTCTTGTACATAGAAGGCAGTATTATAGTAGTTATATTCTTGTACATAGGAGCAGTATTATAGTAGTTATATTCTTGTTCATAGGAGCAGTATTATAGTAGTTATATTCTTGTACATAGGAGCAGTATTCTAATAGTTATATTCTTGTACATAGGAGCAGTATTATAGTAGTTATATTCTTGTACATAGGAGGCAGTTTTATAGTAGTTATATTCTTGTACATAGGAGGCAGTATTATAATAGTTATATTCTTGTACATAGGAGCAGTATTATAGTAGTTATTTTCTTGTACATAGGAGCAGTATTATAGTAGTTATATTCTTGTACATAGGAGCAGTATTATAGTAGTTATATTCTTGTACATAGGAGGCAGTATTATAGTAGTTATATTCTTGTACATAGGAGCAGTATTATAGTAGTTATATTCTTGTACATAGGAGGCAGTATTATAGTAGTTATATTCTTGTACATAGGAGCAGTATTATAGTGGTTATATTCTTGTACATAGGAGTAGTATTATAGTAGTTATATTCTTGTACATAGGAGCAGTATTATAGTAGTTATATTCTTGTACATAGGAGGCAGTATTATAATAGTTATATTCTTGTACATAGGAGCAGTATTATAGTAGTTATATTCTTGTACATAGGAGGCAGTTTTGTAGTAGTTATATTCTTGTACATAGGAGCAGTATTATAGTAGTTATATTCTTGTACATAGGAGCACTATTATAGTAGTTATATTTTTGTACATTGGAGCAGTATTATTGTAGTTATATTCTTGTACATAGGAGGCAGCATTATAGTAGTTATATTCTTGTACATAGGAGCAGTATTGTAGTAGTTATATTCTTGTACATAAGAGCTGTATTATAGTAGTTATATTCTTGTACATAGTCGGCAGTATTATAGTAGTTACATTCTTGTACATAGGAGCTGTATTATAGTAGTTATATTCTTGTACATAAGAAGCAGTATTATAGTAGTTATATTCTTGTACATAGGAGCAGTATTATAGTAGTTATATTATTGTACATAGGAGCAGTATTACAGTAGCTATATTCTTGTACATAGGAGGCAGTATTATAGTAGTTATATTCTTGTACATAAGAAGCAGTATTATAGTAGTTATATTCTTGTACATAGGAGCAGTATTACAGTAGTTATATTCTTGTACATAGGAGGCAGTATTATAGTAGTTATATTCTTGTACATAGGAGCAGTATTATAGTAGTTATATTCTTGTACATAGGAGCAGTATTATAGTAGTTATATTCCTGTACAGAGGAGCTGTATTATAGTAGTTATATTCTTGTACATAAGAAGCAGTATTATAGTAGTTATATTCTTGTACATAGGAGGCAGTATTATAGTAGTTATATTCTTGTACATAGGAGCAGTATTATAGTAGTTATATTCTTGTACATAAGAGCTGTATTATAGTAGTTATATTCTTGTACATAGTCGGCAGTATTATAGTAGTTATATTCTTGTACATAGGAGCTGTATTATAGTAGTTATATTCTTGTACATAAGAAGCAGTATTATAGTAGTTATATTCTTGTACATAGGAGCAGTATTATAGTAGTTATATTATTGTACATAGGAGCAGTATTACAGTAGCTATATTCTTGTACATAGGAGGCAGTATTATAGTAGTTATATTCTTGTACATAAGAAGCAGTATTATAGTAGTTATATTCTTGTACATAGGAGCAGTATTACAGTAGTTATATTCTTGTACATAGGAGGCAGTATTATAGTAGTTATATTCTTGTACATAGGAGCAGTATTATAGTAGTTATATTCTTGTACATAGGAGCAGTATTATAGTAGTTATATTCCTGTACAGAGGAGCTGTATTATAGTAGTTATATTCTTGTACATAAGAAGCAGTATTATAGTAGTTATATTCTTGTACATAGGAGGCAGTATTATAGTAGTTATATTCTTGTACATAGGAGCAGTATTATAGTAGTTATATTCTTGTACATAGGAGCAGTATTATAGTAGTTATATTCTTGTACATAGGAGCAGTATTATAGTAGTCATATTCTTGTACATAGGAGGCAGTATTATAGTAGTTATATTCTTGTACATAGGAGGCAGTTTTATAGTAGTTATATTCTTGTACATAGGAGCAGTATTATAGTAGTTATACTCTTGTACATAGGAGCAGTATTATAGTAGTCATATTCTTGTACATAGGAGGCAGTATTATAGTAGTTATATTCTTGTACATAGGAGCAGTATTATAGTAGTTATATTCTTGTACATAGGAGCAGTATTATAGTAGTTATATTCTTGTACATAGTAAGTAGTATTATAGTAGTTTTATGACAATGTTTTCTCTGAAGTATTCCTTGTAGCTTACTTTTATGCTTTACACTCTGGACTGTCTTTGATGTGGCAATTTCACTCCACGTCTTGTGGTAATTCTCAAAGGAGACAGATTTTATCTTCCTGAAATAAGTATTACAGTAAACACAAATGGATCAAAACTTAATGCAATAAGAGTGATAGGAAATTGGAAATCTTTTTTTGTGGAAAGCACCATTTATAATTATTTTATTAAAACTGTAAAAACACCAATATGCTTTCATATTTGTATGGACATCCTGTTACATTGTTTATTGTGTGGCTGTTGCTGGAGCGTAACTATAATTCACTGCATAATAAGATGGGATGCCCCACCGCCTAGTGTAAGAATACTAAAACAGCATTATAAGTAGCAAAAATCATAGGCACCATTTATTAAAAACACATAATATAGCAAAAAGTTGGCGTATTACTATTCCTCACAAAAAGGTTCAATGTTCTTGCACCTGATTGGGCCCCCCAAACCTCTGGGCCCTATATTTACTATGTTACTATGGCTATACAGTAGTTATGCCTTTGACTGCAAATATCTGATTTACTAATAAACCTAGTTCAGCATTTTTCATTCCATAATAATCTAGGCTTTCTGATGAGAGCTCAGATTTGGTGGGCATCTCACTTCCCCGTGCCAATTCATAGCTGGCATAGATTTAAATTTATGATGCACGGACTGACGAGTGATGCGCCAAATTTATTAAGAGGCCTTTGTACTAAGCTGGGAATGTATCAAACCCTGCAGGCAGGAATTCTGGCAAAAAATAGCATTTTGCGACATTTGGGGTTAAGGCCGCATGCACACAAAAGTTTTTTTTTCCGTTTCCGTTTTCCCGTTCCATTCAAAGATAGAACATGTCCTATTATTGTCCGCATAACGGACAAGGATAGTACTGTTCTATTAGGGGCCAGATATTCTGTTCAGCAAAAAACGGAATGCACACGGATGTCATCCGTATTTTTTGCGGATTTGTTTTTTGCGCACCGCAAAACACTGAAAAAGCCATACGGTCGTGTGCAAGAGGCCTAACTCACCAGCTCTGTTCATCAGCTGCGCTCCAGATTTATCATTGCAAGTTTTAAAAAGTTGGAAAAAAAGTTAAAAACTAACTCCAGTGTGGAAGGGGGTGCGGGAAAACGGGGGAAGCATTTCACAAAAGTGTTAGATTTAAAGATTAATCAAATTTACCAAACGATGGGGGCAGTGGCTTAGCTAGAAATGACTGCGCCCCACAGCAAATTTCTGAATGGGCCCCCCTCCCCCAGTAATTTTTTCGCAACCCCTTCCTTTCATGTCGCCCCCATTCCTGTGGCCAGTAAAGATCGCTCTCTCAGACCAGGCCCGGCCGCTGTTCCATCCGTTTTCTACACTGTCTATACTGTCACTGTATATCATTTCATTGTGTGATACTGTTGAGGGGGCCCTGACCAAATCCTTTAGTCCTCCTCCTCCTGAATGGGCCCCTTCTGGGTCAGGGCCCCAAAGCAGCCGCTCCCCCTGCTTCTACTATAGCTACGCCCCTGGATGGGGGTAATTTATTAAAGGACCCCTTTATGAAGCCCAATATGTGTCATTTGCTAAATTTGGTGCCAAGTCAAGTACGCCAACGCAGATTGAAGGAGAACTGACTTTAACTATTACCCTCATGATAAATTCCCTCCGAGGACTGACATATGTAACACTTATGTATGCATTGAAATCAGGCCCATTTCCTCTAAACTGCGCTCCCTTGTTGGGTGGGACAGAAAACATGTCTGCACGCATGTACGCAACTTTTCTTTTTTGTGCAAATACCTGCTTACATCTCAGTTTCCTAGAGCCCTGATTCTCAGTGTTTTGCGAATTCTCAAGTTTCAGTGGATCTTTGCTTTATTTTGGCTTATATATCTGTGTTTTATAATAAATATATATTGAAATTGGGAGATCAAATGTCTAAACATGGCCTGTTCATTGCCCATAATGAATAACAGCTTTGTCCCCCTTCAGTCTGCGCTCACTGGAAATAAGATGCGACCCCAAATTTGCAATAAAGAGAAAAAAATGTATTATTATTAATTTTAGGCCTCATGCACACGAACGTTTTTTTTCACGGTCCGCAAAAACAGGGTCCGTAGGTCCGTGATCCGTGACCGTTTTTTCGTCCGTGGGTCTTCCTTGATTTTTGGCGGATCCACGGACATGAAAAAAAAGTCATTTTGGTGTCCGCCTGGCCGTGCGGAGCCAAACGGATCCGTCCTGAATTACAATGCAAGTCAATGGGGACGGATCCGTTTGACGTTGACACAATATGGTGCCATTTCAAACGGATCCGTCCCCATTGACTTTCAATGTAAAGTCCGGAGTCCCTTTTATACCATCAGATCGGAGTTTTCTCCAATCCGATGGTATATTTTAACTTGAAGCGTCCCCATCACCATGGGAATGCCTCTATGTTAGAATATACTGTCGGATATGAGTTAGATCGTGAAACCTCATTTCCGACAGTATATTCTAACACAGAGGCGTTCCCATGGTGATGGGGACGCTTCTAGTTAGAATATACTACAAACTGTGTACATGACTGCCATCCGATCTCTTACAGGGGGCCGTGATCAGCACAATTAACCCCTCAGGTGCTGCACCTGAAGGGGTTAATTGTACTATCATATCCCCCTGTAAGAGATCAGGGCTGCCAGGCAGCAGGGGGCAGACCCCCCCCCCCCTCCCCAGTTTGAATATCATTGGTGGCCAGTGCGGCCCCCCCCCCCTTCCTCCATTGTAATAAATCGTTGGTGGCACAGTGTGCGCCCCCCCTTCCTCCCTCTATTGTAATAATTCGTTGGTGGCACAGTGTGCCCCCCCCCCCCGCCTCCCCCCCCCTTCCTCCCTCTATTGTAATAATTCGTTGGTGGCACAGTGTGCGCCCCCCCCCCCCCCCTTCCTCCCTCTATTGTAATAAATTGTTGGTGGCAATCATTGGCCCCCCTCCCTCTATAGCATTAACAACATTGGTGGCCAGTGTGCGGCCTCCCATCTTGCGCCCCCCCCCCCCCCCCCGATCATTGGTGGCAGCGGGTTACTAGCAATAGTACAAGATTCATACTTACCTGGGAGCTGTCATGTTCGTGTCCGGCCGGGAGCTCCTCCTACTGGTAAGTGACGGTTCATTTAGCAATGCGCCGCACAGACCTGAGGCTGTCACTTACCAGTAGGTGGAGCTCCCGGCCGGACACGAACATCGCAGCAGCAGGTAAGTATTAATCTTCTACTATTGTACTATTGCTAAGTAACCATGGCAACGAGGACTGTAGTAGCGTCCTGGTTGCCATGGTTACCGATCGGAGCCCCAGCGATTAAACTGGGACTCCGATCGGAACTCCGCTGCCACCAATGATGATGGGGGGGAGGGGGGGGGAGATGGGAGGCTGCCCACTGGCCACCAACGTTGTTAATGCTATAGAGGGGGGGGGGCAATGGGGGGCGCACACTGTGCCACCAACGATTTATTACAATAGAGGGAGGAAGGGGGGGGGGGCGCACACTGTGCCACCAACGAATTATTACAATAGAGGGAGGGGGGGGGGGGCCGCACTGGCCACCAATGATATTCAAACTGGGGAGGGGGGGGGGGGGGCTGCCCCCTGCTGCCTGGCAGCCCTGATCTCTTACAGGGGGATATGATAGTACAATTAACCCTTTCAGGTGCCGCACCTGAAGGGGTTAATTGTGCTGATCACGGCCCCCTGTAAGAGATCGGGTGCTGCCAGGCAGCAGGGGGCAGTCTTGTACACAGTTTGTAGTGTATTCTAACTAGAAGCGTCCCCATCACCATGGGAACGCTTCTGTGTTAGAATATACTGTCGGTTCTGAGTTTTCACGAAGTGAAAACTCAGCTTTGAAAAAGCTTTATGCAGACGGATCTTCGGATCCGTCTGTATAAAAACTAACCTACGGCCACGGATCACGGACACGGATGCCAATCTTGTGTGCATCCGTGTTCTTTCACGGACCCATTGACTTGAATGGGTCCGTGAACCGTTGGCCGTGAAAAAAATAGGACAGGTCATATTTTTTTCACGGCCAGGAAACACGGATCACGGATGCGGCTGCAAAACGGTGCATTTTCCGATTTTTCCACGGACCCATTGAAAGTCTATGGGTCCGCGAAAAAAAACGGAAAACGGCACAACGGCCACGGGTGCACACAACGGTCGTGTGCATGAGGCCTTAGAGTGTGAATCGAATCAGAAAATCATATTTCCCTCTATTAAAATTAGATTGACATGTTTATAGCACCTCATCTTGGTGCAGTATGTGCAGACTTGCAATGCTGGGGCACAGCCACCAGGGGGCAGTGTCAGAGAGCTGGTGGTCAGGACTGTGCAGGGCACACTGCAGACAGGGTTTGGTTTGTTTGGAGAGTGCATGCTCTGGGGCGGAGGCGCGCAGCTTCTGGACCAGGAGACACTGCGCTCTGTGAGGATATATTCAATAGAAGAATTCAGACTGGGGATTTCCTGTAAACCAAGAAAATGATTCCTGCCACTGCAGAATACATGGCCACATTCACAGGCTGCGTATTACTGCCAAATATCTGGACATAAAGGGGACCTCCTGATCCCCATGTAAAGGCTATGGGTGCACCGTGGCAGGCTCTCTTATGGGTGCACCGTGGCAGGCTCTCTTATGGGTGCACCGTGGCAGGCTCTCTTATGGGTGCACCGTGGCAGGCTCTCTTATGGGTGCACCGTGGCAGGCTCTCTTATGGGTGCACCGTGGCAGGCTCTCTTATGGGTGCACCGTGGCAGGCTCTCTTACGGGTGCACCGTGGCAGGCTCTCTTACGGGTGCACCGTGGCAGGCTCTCTTACGGGTGCACCGTGGCAGGCTCTCTTATGGGTGCACCGTGGCAGGCTCTCTTATGGGTGCACCGTGGCAGGCTCTCTTATGGGTGCACCGTGGCAGGCTCTCTTATGGGTGCACCGTGGCAGGCTCTCTTATGGGTGCACCGTGGCAGGCTCTCTTATGGGTGAACCGTGGCAGGCTCTCTTATGGGTGGACTGTGGCAGGCTCTCTTTATGGGTGCAGGGTGTTAGGCTCTGTTTAGGGTGCACTGTGATTTCACCCTATGTGTTGCACCACAGGTCACTTTCCGGGGTGGATTGTTCTGTATTATTTGGATGAGATTTACCTTACTGCTACTGTAATATGCCGGGGATGTTCTGCCTAGATCCACACTGGACGGAGACGCTGCAGATTTGTTGGAGCAGATTCACTACCTTCTAAAGTACCAAGTATCCACATGCTGCAAAAAATGTGGCAGTGTAAATTGACCTGCGGTGCGGATTTTAAATTTCCTGCATGTTAAGTTGCAGTATTTCATTATGTGGATATGACTATTTGCAATGCAGTAAAATCTGCTGCAAATCTGTGACAAATTCACAGAAATTCCACCTTTTGACCTCAGAATCACCAAAATTCCCCCCACCCCCGTGTGACCGTCCCCTTATAGCATTTGACAGACCCTATTGTAAAGACTGCATTTGCTTTCATTCTTAAAGGGGCTGTAAACCCCTGAGGATCATTTCTGCTGTGACCAGCCCCCGCAGTGGGAATCTGATCCCCGATGCTGGGTTCCGACTCCTTCGCTCCCCTGGCTCTGCCACAGCTCCCGGGTCTCCCTGTATTAATAACGTGGGTCATGTGGCCGCTGCAGCCAATGCCTGACCGCAGCGGTGTCGCCTATGCATCACGTGACAATAAACGGGGCATCTTCTGCCCACCTTACGCTATCTGTAATGGTAATATTATAGCGTTGCTCACTGACGGGGGGTATAAAGGTGCTTATGCGCCAATCTCTCCCAGTCCTTTTACTACAGGATGAAATTAAATGCTGAAACAAGCACAATATAAGAAAATCAGGTCCGTCAACAGCAGCTTGCTGACGATCTCCAGTCAAGAGCACAGTAGAAAAACTGAAACATTGTGCAAAAAACTGAAAACGATGTCACCGAGATAAGTGACCTGGGTCGTGCAATTCATAATAACCAATGAGAAGATATTACAAACCTGGGTGCGGGGGTGCAGAGCGGGGGCGGGGTCCTTCTTATCACGTTGCTGCGTTGTATTGAGCCATCTGCAATTTAAACATGAAGCAATGACCGTGACTGACTACAGCACTGCGGAATATGTCGGCGCTATATAAATAATATTTGAATCGCTTTTGTGGGTCGAGAGGGGTTAACACATAAGGCCTCGTCCACACACCTCCATTTTTCACGCATTTTCCACAGACAGCACACATGCCCATCGATTTGAATGTGTCTGTTCACACATCGGTATTTTTTCACACTACTTTGGTCCGTGATGCGTCTATGGGTCCGTAAAAAAAAAAAATCACGCACACAACACGGATGGGGTCCGTTTTTCACTGAAGATAGATAGAAAAAGCTCTTGAAATTACATTTTCAGCTGAGCAACGTCTGTGGATTACGGATGACGCACAGAGGGGGAAAAAAACGGACACACGAACCATCAATGGATCCTTCACGGATTAAAAAAAGACGCTTTTTTTCACGTTGGTAATGCTGATATGAAAATGTGAACGAGGCCTAAGCCCCGTCCTCTGTGATGAGCGCCACCTGCTTCCCGCCCGGCGCACACAGCGATAAGACAGTCAGAAATGGCTTTTTATAGATCGTTTTTTTGGGAACAGAACCTGAAAGTAAAAGAATCAGCAATGGGAGTGCGGCCAGATGATATAGTCTTACAGGAAAGTTCTACACTCAGCTCTAATCTCAGGACGGAAAGTAGCATTACTTGTACTCATTGGGGACTTTGTGCAAAAGCCATTTGCAAATCTTTTGGTGCCAGATGACGTCTTCCTGTGAGATCACCGGGCTGGGCTGCCAGAAGAAGCAATGATCTGTGTGAAGCCTCGCGGAGAGAGAAGAATTCACTCCTGGTATGTCAGAGCGTCAATATCTCACAACTTTTAATTTTACTTCCCCTCAACCCGATCAGTGCAGAAATGTCTACTGTCACCCCAAAAATTGTGTTTATAGTCTTTCCAGTAAAATAGTTTAAAGGGAACGTGTTATGCTGAACGTGGTGTTTGAGCTGCAGGCAGCGTGTTATAGAGCAGGAGGAGCTGAGCATATTATATATAAAGAGAACCCGTCACCGTGTAATCTGCAGGCAGCGTGTTATAGAGCAGGAGGAGCTGAGCAGATTATATATAAAGAGAACCGGTCACCATGTAATCTGCAGGCAACGTGTTATAGAGCAGGAGGAGCTGAGCAGATTATATATAAAGAGAACCTGTCACCGTGTAATCTGCAGGCAGCGTGTTATAGAGCAGGAGGAGCTGAGCAGATTATATATAAAGAGAACCTGTCACCATGTAATCTGCAGGCAGCGTGTTATAGAGCAGGAGGAGCTGAGCACATTATATATAAAGAGAACCCGTCACCGTGTAATCTGCAGGCAGCATGTTATAGAGCAGGAGAAACTGAGCAGATTATATATAAAGAGAACCTGTCACCATGTAATCTGCAGGCAGCGTGTTATAGAGCAGGAGGAGCTGAGCAGATTATATATAAAGAGAACCCGTCACCGTGTAATCTGCAGGCAGCGTGTTATAGAGCAGGAGGAGCTGAGCAGATTATATATAAAGAGAACCTGTCACCGTGTAATCTGCAGGCAGCGTGTTATAGAGCAGGAGGAGCTGAGCAGATTATAGATAAAGAGAATTGGTCACCGTGTAATCTGCAGGCAGCGTATTATAGAGCAGGAGGAGCTGAGCAGATTATATATAAAGAGGACCTGTCACCGTGTAATCTGCAGGCAGCGTGTTATAGAGCAGGAGGAGCTGAGCAGATTATATATAAAGAGAACCAGTCACCGTGTAATCTGCAGGCAGCGTGTTATAGAGCAGGAGGAGCTGAGCAGATTATATATAAATAGAACCTGTCACCATGTAATCTGCAGGCAGCGTGTTATAGAGCAGGAGGAGCTGAGCAGATTATATATAAAGAGAACCCGTCACCGTGTAATCTGCAGGCAGTGTGTTATAGAGCAGGAGGAGCTGAGCAGATTATATATAAAGAGAACCTGTCACCGTGTAATCTGCAGGCAGCGTGTTATAGAGCAGGAGGAGCTGAGCAGATTATATATAACGAGAACCCGTCACCGTGTAATCTGCAGGCAGCGTGTTATAGAGCAGGAGGAGCTGAGCAGATTATATATAAAGAGAACCTGTCACCATGTAATCTGCAGGCAGCGTGTTATAGAGCAGGAGGAGCTGAGCAGATTATATATAAAGAGAACCTGTCACCGTGTAATCTGCAGGCAGCGTGATATAGAGCAGGAGGAGCTGAGCAGATTATATATAAAGAGAACCTGTCACCGTGTAATCTGCAGGCAGCGTGTTATAGAGCAGGAGGATCTGAGCAGATTATATATAAAGAGAACCTGTCACCATGTAATCTGCAGGCAGCACGTTAAAGAGCAGGAGGAGCTGAGCAGATTATATATAAAGAGGACCAGTCACCATGTAATCTGCAGGCAGTGTGTTATAGAGCAGGAGGAGCTGAGCAGATTATATATAAAGAAAACCTGTCACCGTGTAATCTGCAGGCAGCGTGTTATAGAGCAGGAGGAGCTGAGCAGATTATATATAAAGAGGACCTGTCACCGTGTAATCTGCAGGCAGTGTGTTATAGAGCAGGAGGAGCTGAGCAGATTATATATAAAGAGAACCTGTCACCGTGTAATCTGCAGGCAGCGTGTTATAGAGCAGGAGGAGCTGAGCAGATTATATATAAAGAGGACCTGTCACCGTGTAATCTGCAGGCAGCATGTTATAGAGCAGGAGGAGCTGAGCAAATTATATATAAAGAGGACCTGTCACCGTGTAATCTGCAGGCAGTGTGTTATAGAGCAGGAGGAGCTGAGCAGATTATATATAAAGAGAACCTGTCACTGTGTAATCTGCAGGCAGTGTGTTATAGAGCAGGAGGAGCTGAGCAGATTATATATACAGAGAACCTGTCACCGTGTAATCTGCAGGCAGCGTGTTATAGAGCAGGAGGAGCTGAGCAGATTATATATAAAGAGGACCTGTCACCGTGTAATCTGCAGGCAGTGTGTTATAGAGCAGGAGGAGCTGAGCAGATTATATATAAAGAGAACCTGTCACCGTGTAATCTGCAGGCAGCGTGTTATAGAGCAGGAGGAGCTGAGCAGATTATATATAAAGAGGACCTGTCACCGTGTAATCTGCAGGCGTGTTATAGAGCAGGAGGAGCTGAGCAGATTATATATAAAGAGGACCTGTCACCGTGTAATCTGCAGGCAGCATGTTATAGAGCAGGAGGAGCTGAGCAGATTATATATAAAGAGGACCTGTCACCGTGTAATCTGCAGGCAGTGTGTTATAGAGCAGGAGGAGCTGAGCAGATTATATATAAAGAGAACCTGTCACCATGTAATCTGCAGGCAGCGTGTTATAGAGCAGGAGGAGCTGAGCAGATTATAGATAAAGAGAATTGGTCACCGTGTAATCTGCAGGCAGCGTGTTATAGAGCAGGAGGAGCTGAGCAGATTATATATAAAGAGAACCCGTCACCATGTAATCTGCAGGCAGCGTGTTATAGAGCAGGAGGTGCTGAGCAGATTATATAGAGTTTTATGGAAAAGATTTAGTTATTTCACACTGGTGTTTTGGCTTTCCGTTTCTGAGATGCGTTCAGGGCTCTCACAAGCGGTCCAAAACGGATCAGTTTTCCCTAATGCATTTTGAATGGGAAAAGATGCGCTCAGAATGCATCAGTTTGCCTCCATTCCGTCTCCATTCCACTTTGGCGGCAAGCAGCGTTTTGGTGTCCGTCTGACGAAACTGAGCCAAACGGATCCGTCCCCATTGACTTACATTGTGTGTCAGGACGGATCCGTCTTGGCTATGTTACAGATAATACAAACGGATCCGTTCATGACGATTCATGCGGTTGTATTATTGTAATAAATCCGTTTTTGCAGATCCATGACGGATCTGCCCAAAATGCGATGACATCCGTTTTTTTTTTGTGTGTATTCATTGTAACAATGCCTAAAACGGACAAGATTAGGACATGTTCTATCTTTTTTGTGGGGCTATGGAACGGACATACTGATGCGGACAGCACATGGTGAATGAATAGGTCCCCATCCTATCCACTAAAAAATCTGAACGGACACGGAAACAAACAACGTTCGTGTGCACGCAGCCTAAGCTTGTATTTTATACATTTAAATTCCTGCTCATTCTGGACTTTGGAGTCAGGAAGGCGGTCCTATCAGTGATTGACAGCTATGTCTGTTTACACGGTCATAGAGGGAAGGCTGTCAATCACTGATCCTGTATCATACTCCAGAGCTGCACTCACTATTCTGCTGGTGCAGTCACTGTGTACATACATTACATTACTTATCCTGTACTGATCCTGAGTTACACCCTGTATTATACTCCAGAGCTGCACTCACTATTCTGCTGGTGCAGTCACTGTGTACATACATTACTTATCCTGTACTGATCCAGAGTTACATCCTGTACTATACTCCAGAGCTGCACTCACTATTCTGCTGGTGGAGTCACTGTGTACATACATTACTTATCCTGTACTGATCCAGAGTTACATCCTGTATTATACTCCAGAGCTGCACTCACTATTCTGCTGGTGCAGTCACTGTGTACATACATTACTTATCCTGTACTGATCCAGAGTTACATCCTGTATTATACTCCAGAACTGCACTCACTATTCTGCTGGTGCAGTCACTGTGTACATACATTACTTATCCTGTACTGATCCTGAGTTACATCCTGTATTATACTCCAGAGCTGCACTCACTATTCTGCTGGTGCAGTCACTGTGTTCATACATTTCTTATCCTGTACTGATCCTGAGTTACATCCTGTATTATACTCCAGAGCTGCACTCCCTATTCTGCTGGTGGAGTCCCTGTGTACATACATTACATTACTTATCCTGTACTGATCCTGAGTTACATCCTGTATTATACTCCAGAGCTGCACTCACTATTCTGCTGGTGCAGTCACTGTGTAAATACATTACATTACTTATCCTGTACTGATCCTGAGTTACATCCTGTATTATCCTCCAGAGCTGCACTCACTATTCTGCTGGTGCATTCACTGTGTACATACATTACTTATCCTGTACTGATTCTGAGTTACATCCTGTATTATACCCCAGAGCTGCACTCACTATTCTGCTGGTGCAGTCACTGTGTACATACATTACATTACTTATCCTGATCCTGAGTTACATCCTGTATTATACTCCAGAGCTGCACTCACTATTCTGCTGGTGCAGTCACTGTGTTCATACATTTCTTATCCTGTACTGATCCTGAGTTACATCCTGTATTATACTCCAGAGCTGCACTCACTATTCTGCTGGTGGAGTCACTGTGTACATACATTACATTACTTATCCTGTACTGATCCTGAGTTACATCCTGTATTATACCCCAGAGCTGCACTCACTATTCTGCTGGTGCAGTCACTGTGTACATACATTACTTATCCTGTACAGATCCTGAGTTACATCCTGTATTATACTCCAGAGCTGCACTCACTATTCTGCTGGTGCAGTCACTGTGTACATACATTACATTACTTATCCTGTACTGATCCTGAGTTACATTCTGTATTATACTCCAGAGCTGTATCACAAGCCTTTGGTGTCAGGCCATCTTTGGTGTCCCCTTTAGTAGGTGTGACAGATGCATCTTGTGGGACCACATAGGTCTACCTCCTCTGACCCTGTGTGCAGACACTGAATAAGCTGGGCTTTTTTTATTTTTATTTTAAGTCTGCAGAAGTGTGAATAAAGCTCTGGATTAACGTTCACCCAAGGCAATGTTTGTGCAGTTTTTCCAAGTGGTGCTTTATTGGAGCCTACCATGACAGGCTGGCTTCACCAAACATAGAAGTCTGTTTGAAAATGGCATGGACTTACCTTCAATCATTCTGCTGGTCTTCACACAGTCGAGAACCATCTGCCTGTACAGATCTGCTTTATTCAGCACCAGGTTGGTTGCCTCCAGGTTGACTGCATTTTCCAGTACTGGATTGGAAAGCATTGCCTGCATCATAGGGGTATTCAGAACATAGGACATATCTATACACATATGATCAATGCAGACCGGACATTAATACGTGGACATTTCCAGTACCTGGATCACCAGTGAGATGTACGTCATGGTGTAGGCTGGATTCCATTCTGCTGGGTTATCCAAAAAATCAATGCAAGGTTTCCCGGACGTTTGATCAACTGTAAGAGATAAAGGAGCATATACAGTAATAGCAATGGAACATTAGAAATGATTTCTGTATCTGGCTTGTCAGCTTTGCTCTATGCACTGGAACTGGATGAGCAGAGTCATCTCATTATTATTACTAGGATGGTAACACTATACTCTGTACGCAGCTCCCCTGTCACTACCTGCACTCTGGGGGAGGGGATGCGCTTCATCACTATGACATTTCTCTGTCAATTGAATTCTATTCATTGAGGCTGCCATAAAATGTAGACACCAAATGAAAATTGAGAATAACTGCAATGCACTTCGAGGTTGCACCAACCCCCTTGTACCTGACAAAAGGACTAATACAGCCCCAAAACATGTTCTGGCAAGGTTGGACCATGGATATTGGGACATTGAGGTGCCAAAATCACTTGGAGACCCTGAACAAAGGATACTCATCTTTGACACTTGGGGTACAGGATAATGACACTGACACTTGGGGTACAGGATAATGACACTGACACTCGGGGTACAGGATAATGACACTGACACTCGGGGTACAGGATGAGGACGCGGACACTCGGGGTACAGGATAATGACACTGACACTTGGGGTACAGGATAATGACACTGACACTTGGGGTACAGGATAATGACACTGACACTTGGGGTACAGGATAATGACACTGACATTCGGGGTACGCGATAATGACGCGGACACTCGGGGTACAGGATAATGACGCGGACACTCGGGGTACAGGATGAGGACGCGGACACTCGGGGTACAGGATAATGACACTGACACTCGGGGTACAGGATAATGACACTGACACTCGGGGTACAGGATGATGACACTGACACTCGGGGTACAGGATAATGACACTGACACTTGGGGTACAGGATAATGACGCTGACACTTGGGGTACAGGATAATGACACTGACACTTGGGGTACAGGATAATGACACTGACATTCGGGGTACAGGATGATGACGCTGACACTCGGGGTACAGGATAATGACACTGACACTCGGGGTACAGGATAATGACACTGACACTTGGGGTACAGGATAATGACACTGACACTCGGGGTACAGGATGATGACGCTGGCACTCGGGGTACAGGATGATGACGCTCACACTCGGGGTACAGGATAATGACTCTGACACTCGGGGTACAGGATGATGACACTGACACTCGGGGTACAGGATGATGACGCTGACACTCGGAGTACAGGATGATGACGCTGACACTTGGGGTACAGGACAATGACACTGACACTTGGGGTACAGGATGATGACGCTGACACTCGGGGTACAGGATAATGACGCTGACACTCGGAGTACAGGATGATGACGCTGACACTTGGGGTACAGGACAATGACACTGACACTTGGGGTACAGGATAATGACACTGACACTCGGGGTACAGAACAATGACACTGACACTTGGGGTACAGGACAATGACACTGACACTTGGGGTACAGAATAATGACACTGACACTCGGGGTACAGGATGAGGACGCGGACACTCGGGGTACAGGATAATGACGCTGACACTCGGGGTACAGGATGATGACGCTGACACTCGGGGTACAGGATAATGACACTGACACTCGGGGTACAGGATAATGACACTGACACTCGGAGTACAGGATGATGACACTGACACTCGGTGTACAGGATGATGACGCTGACACTTGGGGTACAGGATAATGACACTGACACTTGGGGTACAGGACAATGACACTGACACTTGGGGTACAGGATAATGACACTGACACTCGGGGTACAGGACAATGACACTGACACTCGGAGTACAGGATAATGACACAGACACTCGGGGTACAGGATGATGACGCTGACACTCGGGGTACAGGACAATGACACTGACACTTGGGGTACAGGATAATGACACTGACACTTGGGGTACAGGATAATGACACTGACACTCGGGGTACAGGATAATGACACTGACACTCGGGGTACAGGATAATGACACTGACACTTGGGGTACAGGATAATGACACTGACACTCGGGGTACAGGATAATGACACTGACACTCGGGGTACAGGATAATGACACTGACACTTGGGGTACAGGATAATGACACTGACACTCGGGGTACAGGATAATGACACTGACACTCGGGGTACAGGATAATGACACTGACACTTGGGGTACAGGATAATGACGCTGACACTCAGGGTACAGGATAATGACACTGACACTTGGGGTACAGGATAATGACACTGACACTCGGGGTACAGGATAATGACACTGACACTTGGGGTACAGGATAATGACACTGACACTTGGGGTACAGGATGATGACACTGACACTCGGGGTACAGGATAATGACACTGACACTTGGGGTACAGGATAATGACACTGACACTCGGGGTACAGGATAATGACACTGACACTTGGGGTACAGGATAATGACACTGACACTTGTGTCCTGGTGGTTGGGAGAACAACAACAAACAGAAATGACAGCAAGGGGTGCACAGAGAAGAACCTCTGCATGGACGGATCGTCTGATTAGAAGAATGGCCCATAGTGATCCACTCTGTACTGCCAGTGAAATTGGATGTAAAATCCCAAGCCTAGGGCGGCAAACAGTGTCTACACACACCATCAGAAGGTGTCTGCATGACATTGGGCTATGAGCTAGATGTCCAGCTACAGGTGCTCCACTGACCTCACGCCACCGCTTTTAAAGGAGTGTTGCACAGCAAGTCGGCAATGTAGTCTGGAATGGAGGTCTGTCCTCTTCAACGACGAGTCACACTTTTGTCCCGGATGCAATGATATTCGGACATTGGTCTGGAGACCACGTGGGCAACACCATGAAGAGGCCTTCACAAGGGAACATCACATAGGTTCTACTCCTGGAATTTGGGATTATGTGGCATAATGTACAGTAGCCGGACCTCTCTAGTCTTTATTTTAGGTACACCAACAGCTCGGCGTTACATTGATTTGGTCGTGCATCCAGTGGTACAGCCATTTCTCCAGAGTCCTAGGAGCTTTTGTTGAACAGGACAATGCCAGACCACATGTTGCTCGTGCTACTGTGAGCAGCCTGTGTGGCCTAAATGTGCTACCATGGCCTGCAGTATCTCTGAACTAGTCTCCCATCGAGGACATCTGGGATGTCATTGGTCAGCAATTGCAAAGGGAGCTGCCAGCAGCAGATCTTGATGATTTGTGTGCTCAAGTGCACTCAGCGTGACAACTTTTGATAACCTCATTATTGAGAGCCAAGGAGTATTAGTGCATGTTTGTCTTCACGTTCTGCTCATACTCCATACTGTATAAAGTTGAGATGTTTTGAATATTTTTGTTCTAATTTTTTATCATTTGCTTATTATTAACATTTCTATTCATCCTGTGATGTCCATCATTCCGAGACTTTTCCTTCTTGGTGTTGTAATTTCATTGTTGAGGAGTGTACATACTAAAACCTCCCATGAACAAATGAGGCAGACCCAAGGCTCAGGACAGATAGGCCTAGTGATGGAGTAGAGTCCTTCCCCGATGTACATGACTATAAGGCTATGTCAATGGCCTCGTTGCCAATGTCAGTCAAGCCCGTTTTGCCCTTGGTTTGCACAGATTACTTACAGATTCTGCTGCCTGGCACAATCTCGGCTGGCCTCACATGTTTTTCATAAGACATATAAAGAAAAGTTTCATAAATCTCTACACTTTCTCCACACATTCAGAAAACCTCCTCCAAGATTCCAGCCCTCAGACCTCTGATACAGCATTATGTGCGTTTCGGCTTTTGTTTTAACACTCTGAAGTCCACATGATCACTCATCATTATCCTGACCATTTGGCACCAAAGTATAAAGAAAAACATAGTCACAAAGCTAGTCGGGGTCTATAGGGCATTTGGCTCAAAAATAGTCAGACAGATGCCTAGCCATATATATAATGCCCATTTATCATTTCACTCAGCTTCAATGTGAAGCTGACAAAGGAGGTTCCCGATTTGTTCTTTCCACTGTACGCCACAATCAGTACAATCTTTGATGGCCACAATCCTGAACACTTCAATCTTGATCAACTGGAGTAAGTTTTTCCTTCACTACTAAACATACGAAGCCCCAAGGAAGCCTTTTGAGATGCATTCTCTTCCACGTCTCTTGCTTCTTGGTCTTAGGACAGGATCCTCAAAAAACCTAGCGTGGCCACTGAGGTAAATACTTTACATACTTGTGTGAACACAAAACCCATTCACGACCACCAGTGTCATGAAAATTACCGACCCATTGCTTTATTGAACACAGATATCAGCATCCTGACTGAGCTCCTGTGTATCGTCTTACAGAAAACCCTTCTTGTCCTTGGTGAGCCAGACCCAGCCGGACCTTGGCGCAATTCTATACCATTCAGTAAACATCCTTACAGAAAATATGAAGTTTCCGGTTACTTGGTTTTGTACTTTATGGTTTTAGATGTTAAGAACAACTTCACAGTCCAGTCATTAGAACATTTTATATATTTTTTATACTCATGTCTTAGTATAATGGAATTGTTTTCTGATTTGACTTTGCCGATTCACAAACTGGTTCATGGGCCAAAATGTTTGGCGATCATATGTCCTGATCATAGCTTTTGTGTCACAAATGGGTAAATTTCTACATGCTTGGATGAGTCACTTGTCCAGAAATGTGTGGTACAATCTGAGACATACAATTTTACCCCTAGAATATCACCCTAGTAGTAGTGAATTTGCCACGGTCCCTCTTCATTTCTATTGGAGTCTATTTTACTATGGGTGGATCTCAAGTTCTTCAGTCATCTTGTAGCCATAATCTTAAGATCTTCTACATCAGGGTTCTCCAACCTTGGCGACTCAATGGTTTTCTGAGGATGGAAATCAAGTTTTTATTGTCCTGTCTTAAAGGGGTATATCCCATAGATGCAAGTTTAACCTCTTGAACCTGCACCTATCTTTACAATAAGCCTCACAGCGTGCTATGTTTCCGTAGCTTGTGAGGTACAGAAACAACATAGTTTGCTCTGCTATGCTGTTTCTGTAACTGAAATGAACTTTTATGGGAGCTACGTTAGCAGAGAAGCACATCCACTCTGTCTTCAAGTATTCTCCAAATTGTGCAACTCAATATTCTCCTTCAAATGGAGATTAAGTCTTCAGTAATGTTCTAGCCATAGTCAAGATCTTCTAGACTAGTATTCTCCAACCTGTGCCACTGATAACTCCAGCCTTCAGATGTCTTCAACTCCTGGTCATAAGTTATTTAAGATAGGTGTCCTCCAACGTATGTTACTGAATATATGGAAGGAAATCTGGTTTCCACTTATCTTCTGGCCTTCAGGTCTTCCCGATTAGTGTTTTCTAACCTGTGTTACTCAATATTTTCTTATGGATGAGGCTTAAGATTTCAGTTGTTTTTTGATAACCATAGTGTTAATATCTTCTAGGCCAGAGTTCTCCAACTAACTTGGTCTTAAGATCTTCTAGACTATTGTTCTCCAAATTCAGTGATCTAATGCTTTCCTATGGATGGAAATAAAGTCTTCAGGCGTCTTCTGATCTTAGTTTTATTATCTTCTAGATCAGTGTGTTCAAACCATGGCAACTCTATAGCACTATGTTTTTTCTATAGTATTCACTTTCCTCTAGACCAGTGTTCTCCATCCTTGGCAACCCAAAGTTTTTCTATCCATGTAATTCAAGTCTTTATTTGTCTTCTAGACTATTGTTCTCCAATCTGTTCAACTAAAGGTTTTCCTACAGATAAGACTCAAGTCTTCAAATGTCATCTAGCCATAGTCTTACACTAAGACTAGCGTTCTCCAACACGTAAAACTCAGTGTCTTCCTACTCATGGACCTACTCAAGTCCTCAATAAGATTTTAGGCATAATCAAAATCTTTTACACCAGTGTTCTCTAACTTAGACAACTCAATGTTTTCCTGTGAGATTCAACTATTCCAATGTCTTATAGACATAGTCTTAAAATCTTCTAGTCCAGTCTTCTCCAATCTGTGTAGCTCGGTGTGTTCCTATGCATTCAGCTTCTAGCCATAGTGAAGGTCTTTTACACCAGTGTCCTCTAATTTGGGTAACTTGATGTTTTCCTATTTGATTCATCTCTTCCAATGTCTTCTAGACACAGTGTTAAAATCTTCTTGACCGGTTTTCTCCAATTGGTGCTTTTTATTATTTTCCTACTGATGGAACTATAGTCTTCAATTGTCTACTAGTTGTGATCTTAAAGTCTAGACCACAATTTTTCTAGACCAGTAACTCAACCCAATATGTATCCAACTTTTTTTCCGGATTCCTTTGGGCTTTAAGATACCGGTAGAATATCTTTTAAAAATAGCGGCTACGGTAGGTTAGACATTTTGATAAGGTACAAATTACAGTAGGAGCACAACTGCAAGGGGTTCTTAAAGGGGCATCCAGGTGTACAATATTTTTGCTTTCATTTTTAAAATGCTGTGAATTAAAACATATATATCTTTATCCAGTTGCAGTCTTGATCATGACCAATTGACATGGGTGCTTAACCCATTACAAAAGAAAGGTCTGATATATTGTAATGGGCTTTGCAACTGTGTCAAAGCACCATAATCAACCTCTGGTTGTAATAGTCCAATAGTCGTACAATCAATAGACCAAGCAGATGCCAGATCATCAGGTCCTTAGGGTCACCAGGCAGCTGCTCAACAAGCTGTTACATATAACGGTGCATTCAATCCTGACTGTTACACATACGGAATAAGCATAATTATGTACACAAGAATGCAGGTTAAGTGCTGCCATTATATATGACATGGGGTTTCCTTCCATGTCCTTCAATCAATGTAGTTGAAGTATGGAAGGTCACGCTGACATCTGGTCACAATTAGGCAAAATCTACTGTAAATGACTTTCATATATGACTCCTGTGCATTCAACTCTGATGTAATTTGCTTTAAGAAGAACTTGACAACCCCATGTGAAGTCACATCACTTACTGTAGATTATACATGACAAGAATGGTGTGCAATATTATATTATTCCATACCAAGACGCCCAGGTTCTACCAGCATGCTCTATTTTACTATATACAAGAAGATGTATAACCTTTACCAGCTGTACATATATAATTATACACAGTAGATGTCCAGGTTATACCAGCATGGTCCATATCATTATATATAAGAAGATGTATAACTTCTACCAGCTGTACATATATAATTATATACAGGAGATACCCAGGTTATACCAGCATGGTCCATATCACTATATACAAGAATATGTATAACTTATACCAGCTGTACATATATAATTATATACGGGAGATACCCAGGTTATACCAGCATGCTCCATATCACTATATACAAGAAGATGTATAACTTCTACCAGCTGTACATATATAATTATATACAGGAGATACCCAGGTTATACCAGCATGGTCCATATCACTATATACAAGAATATGTATAACTTATACCAGCTGTACATATATAATTATATACAGGAGATACCCAGGTTATACCAGCATGGTCCATATCACTATATACAAGAAGATGTATAACTTATACCAGCTGTACATATAGAATTATATACAGGAGATGCCCAGGTTATACCAGCATCATTCATATCACTATATACAAGAAGATGTATAACTTCTACCAGCTGTACATATATAATAATATGCAGGAGATACCCAGGTTATACCAGCATGGTCCATATCACTATATACAAGAAGATGTATAACTTATCCCAGCTGTACATATATAATTATATACAGGAGATGCCCAGGTTATACCAGCATGGTCCATATCACTATATACAAGAAGATGTATAACTTATACCAGCTGTACATATATAATTATATACAGGAGATGCCCAGGTTATACCAGCATGCTCCATATCACTGTATACAGGAAGATGTATAACTTCTACCAGCTGTACATATATAATAATATGCAGGAGATACCCAGGTTATACCAGCATGGTCCATATCACTGTATACAGGAAGATGTATAACTTCTACCAGCTGTACATATATAATAATATGCAGGAGATGCCCAGGTTATACCAGCATGGTCCATATCACTATATACAAGAAGATGTATAACTTATACCAGCTGTACATATATAATTATATACAGGAGATGCCCAGGTTATACCAGGATGGTCCATATCACTATATACAAGAAGATGTATAACTTATACCAGCTGTACATATATAATTATATACAGGAGATACCCAGGTTATACCAGCATGCTCCATATCACTATATGCAAGAAGATGTATAACTTATACCAGATGTTGTGGGGTTTTGCTCTGGTAGACAGGGTAAGCGGGCGCAGTACAGAGGCAAAATACAAGTTCTTAACTCAAAATGTCAGTGTTTATTCACACATAGAAACATAGAAACATAGAATGTGTCGGCAGATAAGAACCATTTGGCCCATCTAGTCTGCCCAATATACTGAATACTATGGATAGCCCCTGGCCCTATCTTATATGAAGGATGGCCTTATGCCTATCCCATGCATGCTTAAACCCCTTCACTGTATTTGCATCTACCACTTCTGCAGGAAGGCTATTCCATGCATCCACTACTCTCTCAGTAAAGTAATACTTCCTGATATTACTTTTAAACCTTTGCCCCTCTAATTTAAAACTGTGTCCTCTTGTGGTAGTTTTTCTTCTTTTAAATATGCTCTCCTCCTTTACCGAGTTGATTCCCTTTATGTATTTAGCAGTTTCTCTCATATCCCCTCTGTCTCGTCTTTCTTCCAAGCTATACATATTAAGGTCCTTTAACCTTTCCTGGTAAGTTTTATCCTGCAATCCATGTACTAGTTTAGTAGCTCTTCTCTGAACTCTCTCTAGAGTATCTATATCCTTCTGGAGATATGGCCTCCAGTACTGCACACAATACTCCAAGTGAGGTCTCACCAGTGTTCTGTACAGCGGCATAAGCACTTCACTCTTTCTACTGCTTATACCTCTCCCTATACATCCAAGCATTCTGCTGGCATTTCGTGCTGCTCTATTACATTGTCTTCCCACCTTTAAGTCTTCTGAAATAATTACTCCTAAATCCCTTTCCTCAGATACTGAGGTCAGGACTGTGTCAAATATTCTATATTCTGCCCTTGGGTTTTTACGCCCCAGGTGCATTATCTTGCACTTATCCACATAAAATTTCAATTTCCAGAGTTCTGACCATTCTTCTAGTTTTCCTAAATCCTTTTCCATTTGGCGTTTCCCTCCAGGAACATCAACCCTGTTACATATCTTTGTGTCATCAGCAAAAAGACAAATGGAGGCACTTGAGGCAATTGCACAGAACAGCAGTAACTTTGCAGTCTCGGTGTTAATTCACACACAATGGAAAGTTCATATAACACAAGTCACCTTGCTGGCAGTTCTGCCTCCAATAGTCCACAGCAGGCTTTAGGGGGCCTGTTTCCCCAGCATGCGGTTCTCAGCCCTCCAGCACGGCACAAAGCCTCAGATCCCAAAAAGAGACATCTCTGCTGAGCCCAGCTGCCTATTTAAGGACAGCCAGGTGCTGCCAAAACCCGGACCGGCACTTAAACTCCGGTCCGGTATTTGACCTCACCTGGCTGGAAACCAGCCCAGCCGCACATGCTGGGAGGAGAATACCTGCCTTGCCAGACACAACCCCTCACTGTGTCACAATGTACATATAAAATTATATACTGGAGATACCCAGGTTATACCAGCATGGTCCGTATCACTATATACAAGAAGATATATAACTTATACCAGCTGTACATATATAATTATATACAGGAAATGCCCAGGTTATACCAGCATGCTCCATATTACTAATCTGGATGGAAAACATCTATAATAATTTTTTTTCTTAAACATTTCCTTACCGTTTGGATGGAATGGGATGGTATTAAATATGACAGTTGGAGGATGGTGGTTATATTGCTCAGTATACGTCAGGGTGAGTTGCAGAACTGCCCCTGGGTTACATAAAAAGAAAACATAATTTTTCATGGGTTTCATTCAAATATTCTTTGTTTCTAAAGTTCTAATGGGGTCCATCGGGCCACCGATCCAGCAATCCTGTGTTGTAGCATCCATTATGAACAGAACAGCTGTAGGCTTTGCTTGTCTTTTACATCTATGTATTTTTATGTATATTATGTATTTTTTTATTGTATTGCGGCTGATCTACCGCCATATTGGTTATTTCTTTAGTCTTTTGGTCCCAGTAGCTGATGACAGGTGGTCCAGTTGGCTGAGGAGCTTCTGCAAATGGAAATGTACACAACTGCAAGACTGTCACTTTTGCAAAAATTCCTGCCCATCCCCATCCCAAAAAATTAGGAATTATATCAATATACCGGTGATTACAAAAATATTTTTTTTTTTTTTTAAGTGAGGACTGTTTACAAACTGTTTATTTGAAATGTATCGGAGCAATAAAAACAATGTTGCAAAAGTCTACAGCCCCCATGAAGCAGAATTCAATATCAATGATACAAAGTAACAATCGGAATACAAACCTTCCCATAACGAGTCTTTCAGCCCCTGCACTTGAACTATCCATTTGAGCAAGTTGTCAGATATCGGCGTCACGCTAATCCCCTAAAATACAAATGAAGCATACGTGTTACATGTTAGTCGCTGCCCGGCGTCTTCCTAACAATGAATAATGGATTCCTCTGCTGGGCGCTGAGTACAGATGACTTATCTGACTTATCTGTGGTTTCTTGTGCCAAAAACTGCAAACCCAACACGTAAGCTCACAGCGGTGTGAAAACAAGGCAGCCACGCCGATCGCAGGCATCTGGGTGAGTGCTCGGGGAATAACATGTGTTCTGCAGATGCTGCTCTACTACAAGCCTCATCATTCACAGGTACTGGGCAGGCTGGGAGACAGCTGGAGAGATTTACTAAAGAGTAGCTTACATGGTGCGCCAAAGTTATTTCATCGCACCAGTTTTCTGGTGTAGAAAAATCACCAATTTTGGTGCATGTGCTCTTTTTCACCAAAATGTGCAATTTTTGTTTTGCAATTATATGCCACCCCTGCCACTTGGTAAATGGGCGTGCTTAGGTATGTCGGACACCTCTTCTTATCCCACCTCATGGCTGCTAAAAAAATTGTTGCACATCGTTAATAAATTTGACGCTTTCTGTTCACCTTCCAGGTCGCACCCCTTGGTTGGTGTAAAAGTATCTATGGTACATTTTATCCTAAATTTTTATGCATTTTTTGGTGCCAATAGTGCAACAGTTCCAGCGCACACCCTATGACCTCATGCACACGAACGTTGTTTGGGTCCGCATCTGAGCCACATTATTTTTGCGGCTTGGATGCGGACCCATTCACTTTAATGGGGCCGCAAAAGATGCGGACAGCACTCGGAGTGTGCGCTGCCCGCATCCCTTGCTCCCTTCCGTGGCCCCCCAAAAAAACAATAGAACACATCCTATTCTTGTCCGTTTAACGGACAAGAATAGGCATTTCTATTATGGACGTCCCGTTCCATTCTGCAAATTGAGGAACGTACACAGGCGGCATCCGTGTTTTGCAAATCTTCAATTTGTGGGCTGCAAAACATGGTGCGGTCTTGTGCATGTAGCCTTAAACTGAAAACAAGTAAAAATTTGCACTTTTTAATCTGAAGCAGTGCTACAGTATAAAGCAGGCATCCTCAAACTGCGGCCCTCCAGCTGTTGTAAAACTACAGCTCCCACAATGCCCCGCTGTAGGCTGATACCTGTAGGCTGTTCGGGCATGCTGGGAGTTGTAGTTTTGCAACAGCTGGAGGGCCGCAGTTTGAGGATGCCTGGTGTAAAGCATGGGGAAAGGACAGAACAGCAGCTTGGACCTCTGGCGAGGCAGGAGATGGATTTCAGACTTCCTTAGACGCCAACAGAAGAAGCTACTAAGTTGGAGTCACTTCTGGTAGCTGTGTCCTAGTGAACTGTACTTCTGCTTTAGTCGAGGCTTCCAGCGTTCGTAGGGTGGGGGATGGGCAGAACTTCATTCATTTATGACATTAATCACAATGATCGTTCCAGGCGAACCACAGATATAAGAGGCAGGACATGAAGTATGGCAGTAGACTCACATATAGCCGGGCGTCCTGCAGCTCCTGATATTCCCTCTCCAGTAATAAATAGCTTCTTGAATGCATGTTCTCCGGCTCCGCGCTCCGATCTGCACGATATACAGATATAATTACACATCGCCAGTATCAGACAGTATGTTATATTACAGTGTAGTCCGTGCTCTCCAGCTATTGGGAAACTACAACTCCCAGCATGTCCTGACAGCCTTCAGTAAGAGCCCTCTCTATGAGAATGTAGACAATACTTAGGCTAAGTCTACACGATGACATGTGTCGCGCGACACATAGGGCACAACTACACTGCAACATGTGTCGCACAACGATTTTTATAATGATAGTCTATGGTGTCGCACTCCATTTCGAATGGATTTTTTGCGACCGACGCGTCGCAGCATGTCGCAGTGCCTATAGTCATCAGTGGTGCTCTTGAGCTGCAATACCAGACACAGCCTGTAGACAAGGGAGGCGCTGTGGCAGGCCCTTTAGGACTCTTGTAGACCCCCTTTAAACTAGCAGCACTTACAGAGGAGTCTCCGGGCGCCCTCACCACATCCCGATCTCCCAGTTTCTGGATTTCTCTCTTATATTAGTTGTCGTTCAGTCCTGCTTCCACTTTCCATGAATTCCTCCCCAGATCGGGAGGTGGGAGCGCTGCTAGACGTTACCTTCCCAGTTCTGGGTTCGCAGGTGACTGGGAGCACTGGGAGCCCAGTTTGTTAGACTCCATTGTCTGCGTTTCTATAGCACCGAGGCCGACAGGGGACGGAATAAAGACTTAACCATTTCATTACCGCAGGGACTGCACACAGTGTCGGAACAGTGCAGCGCCCCTCATGTTCAGCTCTGCTACATGTACGGAACGGTTTCCGATAATTGCTTTTATGACATGAAGTGAGATCCGGTAACTGGGAAACTAAATGGAGCTGGGAATATAGAGGAACCTTAAACTTTGCATCGAAAGTTCTGCAATATGTCAGTAGTAGAAATCTCTGCGCCGTACCAAAGGGCCTGACCCTTTTATTCTGTAAATCAGTGGCGGTCCACGATCCCGGACATATCGCCCACGTCATCTTCTCACTTGTATCTATAGTGCAGCCCACTGCGTAAAGGGTTAAAATGTCTTCATGCAATACATTTGGTTTTGTATAGAGGTTGCAGAAAGGGTTAACCGGCCTAGGGGGTGGAGGGGGCGGGGAGGGGGGGGTAGACTGAGCTGCTGCACCCTCCCCACAAGGGAGATTTATCAAAACTGGTCTGGGTTTTCTGTTTTTTTACATTTCCGTTTTTTACCTCCTGCCTTCCCAGAGCCCTATATATATATTTTTTTTTTCTGTTCACATAGCCATATGAGGGTTTGTTTTTTTGGGGGGGGGGGGGAAGTTGTACTTTCTAATGGTATAATTTACTATCACATACCGTGTAGTGGGAAGCTGGGGAAAATTCCAAATAGGATGGAATTGGCAAAAAAAAACATGCAATTCAGCCGCAGTTTTATGGGTTTTGTTTCTACGGCGTTCCCTGTGCGGTAAAACTGACCTGTGCTCTTCATTCTCCGGATCAGTACGATTACAGCGATACCACATTTATGTAATTCGTCTTGTGTTTTAATGCTTAAAAAAAATAAAAACTTTGGAAAAAACGAATTTTGTTTCTTTGCATCTCCATCTTCTTTACAGTTCTGTCTGCGGAGCTGTGTGAGGGCTCCTGCTTTGTGCCGCGATCTGTAGTTTTTATTCATACCATTTTGGGTTGTGTATGACTCTAATCGCTTTTTTTTTTTTTTTTTGGGGGGGTTGAAGCGACGAAGAAATGGCGAATCGGTCATTTTGCTTTTTTTCTGTTACAGTGTTCACCGTACGGGATAAAGAAGTGTATCAGTAACCTTGCTTACTGTCAGTGAATGGAATTCTGCTATAGAGAATTGAGAAAACTGATCAGGCACCATTTACATGACCTTATTTTTGGTCCGTATCCGATCCGTATTTTATTGCGGATAGGATGCACTACAACTCCCAGCATGTCCAGGCTGATATAATGTGATATCAGAGGACAATACAGCGAGGAAGTATAAGAGGGGAGCACTACAACTCCCAGCATGTCCAGGCTGATATAATGTGATGTCAGAGGACAATCCAGGGAGGAAGTATAAGAGGGGAGCACTACAACTCCCAACATGTCCAGGCTGATATAATGTGATATCAGAGGACAATGCAGCAAGGAAATATAAGAGGGGAGCACTACAACTCCCAACATGTCCAGGCTGATATAATGTGATATTAGAGGACAATACAGGGAGGAAGTATAAGAGGGGAGCACTACAACTCCCAGCATGTCCAGGCTGACATAATGTGATATCAGAGGACAATACAGGGAGGAAGTATAAAGGGGAGCACTACAACTCCCAGCATGTCCAGGCTGATATAATGTGATGTCAGAGGACAATACAGGGAGGAAGTATAAGAGGGGAGCACTACAACTCCCAGCATGTCCAGGCTGATATAATGTGATGTCAGAGGACAATCCAGGGAGGAAGTATAAGAGGGGAGCACTACAACTCCCAGCATGTCCAGGCTGATATAATGTGATGTCAGAGGACAATACAGGGAGGAAGTATAAGAGGGGAGCACTACAACTCCCAGCATGTCCAGGCTGATATAATGTGATGTCAGAGGACAATACAGGGAGGAAGTATAAGAGGGGAGCACTACAACTCCCAACATGTCCAGGCTGATATAATGTGATATTAGAGGACAATACAGGGAGGAAGTATAAGAGGGGAGCACTACAACTCCCAGCACGTCCAGGCTGATATAATGTGATATTAGAGGACAATACAGGGAGGAAGTATAAGGGGGGAGCACTACAACTCCCAAGGTTTCTCAGGCTCTCCACTTTTGCGCTCCACCCCCTACACTGATCACATGTTGGTGATGTCATCACAGGTCCTTTTCACTTCTGATCTCCGCCCCTACACTGATCACATGATAGTGATGTCATCACAGGTCCTTCAGCTCTTGCACTGTAGAAGATGATAGGTCCCAGAAAGAGGTCATGTCCAGTAAAAAGAGGAGTTATGTTCACCCTAAGAATACAACTAGTTAAAATGGCGCCTGCCATGCTTCTGGAGGAGGATTCCATATATAAGCTCCACCTGTGCAGAGCTTGTCCATGGCTCCGCCCACATCACGATGAGTCATGGGGGCGTGGTTTGGCCACAATACTGTTAGGAAGCGGCAGCATGGAGCCTCCTCTTACCTTCCAGCACAAGCTGAGGTGAGGCTGCCTCATAGGAGGAACCCCTCCCGCAGTCTGTGCCGCTATGTGGATGAGGCCTCCGCTGCAAGTCAGTGACCTATGGGCAACTAATCCAGTTCTACATTACACCGGTTGTGATAACTCTCCCTCACTGACTATAAGGGCTCCTGCACACAAACATATCTTTATTCCATGTCCTTTCCGTTTTTTTTATTTTTTGCGGCCACTAGTCTAATATTTTCTTCGGTGCCTTTGATAGACCCAAATGGAGTGTCACGGACAGTGCCCCATGTGTTGGACAAGTCGCCCCTTAATCACTTGGGAATGATGTTGTCACGAGGGTGTCGAGGACCACGCCTGACTCCGTTATACCCGGGGTCAGGAAGTCGCAGCGGTTGGCTGCACGCTCTATTTAAGATAGGGCTGTTTTCCTTATGGTAGCTTTCTGGGTTTGCTTAGCAAACCCTTTTGGCTCACTCAGGGATCCGTAGCTCCTTCTCCTCAGCTGTTCCTTGTCCAGCACTCCCAGACCTCCTTATATTTCTCTCTCACACTTCTCTGGTTGCCAGAGATAGAGCTTCCTGCCTGGACATCTATTCTGACCTTCTGGAGCTGTGTTGCTGCGTTCGCTGGTAGTTGGTCCAGTACGCTACCCTCCAGATCCCTGTTGGACCTTTTTGGTTTATTGTGGTCGCCCACCTGGGTGTATGTGTTTGTATGTTTTGTCTGTCCTCTCCCTGGTGTTTCCCTCTTAGTGATAGTGGTGTGGACTAGCGATCCCACCGGCCTGTTCACTATCCAGGGCTCATATTAGGGAAAGCCTGGGTTTAGGCACGTGATCGCCGCACGGGTGAGGAACCCGTCTAGGGACGTCAGGGCAGTCAGGTGCCAGCCGCAAGGTGAGTTAGGGGTCACCACCTTTCCCTCTCCCTTGGGCAGGGCTCTCCCTGTTTTCCTCCCTGTGCGTGTCGTCGGTCATTACATTATCTCTGGCCTTTATTTTGTGTAGGTAAAAAAAAAAATAATCAAAATTTTTTTTTTACCTACTTAGAATCCAGTATGGATCAAATTGCTGCTCTGTCCAAACAATTTCATGGCCTGTCTTTGGAGGTGGTAGGATTGAAGGTGTCGGTCCTCCAGCAACAGCAGCAATTACAACTGACTGCAAGCCCAGCGGTTGCTACTGGTAACCAGGTTGTTGCGGAACCCAAGGTCCCTCTCCCTGACAGATTTTCTGGGGGAAGGGACAAGTTTTTGACATTCCGTGAGGCCTGTAAGTTATATTTTAAACTGCGCCCTTACTCCTCTGGTAATGAAGATCAGCGGGTGGGGGTTGTTATTTCCCTGCTGCAGGGGGATCCGCAGTCCTGGGCGTTCTCTTTACCTACTGATTCCCAGGCTCTTCGGTCAGTGGATGAGTTTTTCGGGGCCTTGGGTCTCATATATGATGACCCTGACCGAGTCGCCCTGGCTGAATCAAGATTACGGAGACTCTTACAAGGAGAGCGGCCGGTAGAGGAGTATTGCTCTGAATTCCGTAGGTGGGCTACGGATACCCAATGGAACGACCCGGCTCTTAGGAGTCAGTTCTGCTCTGGGTTATCCGAAAGGGTTAAGGATGCGCTTGCATTATATGAGACCCCCTTTTCCCTTGATGCGGTTATGTCCCTTTCTATCCGAATAGATAGACGCCTTAGGGTCAGGTTGAAAAAACCGGAGCAATTGGTAACCCTTCCCAAGCAGCAGTTAGTCTGTACGGACTTAGACGAGCCTATGCAGCTAGGAGGAACTACTCGTCAGGCCCGTCCTCCTGAGGCTCGCCGTAGGCGTGGGGTTTGTTTTTTTTGTGGGGAGAGGGGTCATTTCATTAATGTCTGTCCTTCTTTCCTCAGAAACAAAAGACCGTCGGAAAAACTACTAACCCCAGGCTGTGTGGAGGATGTCAGCCGGGGGGTATACGTTTCCTCCATACGTACATCGCAATTTGTGTTGCCAGCGGTTATTATTTTTGGTGATAAGACAGAGACTATTTCTTTCTTTCTAGACAGTGGAGCAGGGGTAAATTTGATAGATGCCCATTTTGCCCACACTATGGGTTTGTCTCTCTGTACTTTACAGAGACCCATTCCCATATTCGCTATTGATTCTGCTCCCCTGTCTCAGAGAAACCTCACGCACATTGTTCATAATTTACACCTTCGGGTAGGGGACCACCATAACGAGATGCTTTCAGGTTATGTTCTGGAGGGGCTTCCCACTCCGGTAGTGCTGGGTCTTCCCTGGTTGGTAGCGCACAATCCAGTGGTGGATTGGCAGGCCAGGGAGATATTGGAGTGGAGTGAGCAGTGCAGAGAAAATTGCTTAAATAGCAATTGCTTAATCGCCTCCATAGCTTCCCTACCTACATTTATTTCGGACTTTGAGGATGTTTTTTCTGAAAAGGGTTGTCAGAAGTTACCACCTCATCGTCCTTATGATTGCCCGGTTAACCTTATTCCCGGCGCAAAATTACCCAAGACCAGGTTATATAATCTTTCGGGTCCAGAGAGACAAGCCATGAAAGATTATATCTCCGAGAGCTTGGCTAAGGGACACATCAGACCCTCTTCTTCACCCGTGGCTGCAGGGTTTTTCTTCGTTAAAAAGAAAGATGGGGGCCTGCGTCCTTGCTTAGATTTTCGCGAATTAAATCAGATAACCATCCGTGACCCATACCCTCTTCCTCTCATTCCTGACCTGTTTAATCAGATTGCGGGTGCTAGGTGGTTCTCCAAACTTGATCTTAGGGGTGCCTACAATCTGATTCGTATTAAGGAGGGGGATGAGTGGAAGACAGCTTTTAACACCCCTGAGGGGCATTATGAAAATCTTGTTATGCCTTTCGGTCTGACCAATGCTCCTGCCGTCTTTCAACATTTCGTTAATGACATTTTTAGTCATCTAATCGGCAGGTTTGTGGTAATATACCTAGATGATATTTTAATTTATTCGTCCGATCTGAAAACACATGAGGTGCATGTCAGACAAGTACTGCAGGTCCTACGGACGAATGAATTATATGCTAAAATTGAAAAATGTGTCTTCGCCGTTCAGGAGATACAATTCCTGGGTTATTTTTTATCTGCGTCAGGTTTCCGTATGGATCCTAGGAAGGTCCAGGCAATTTTAGATTGGGATCTTCCTGAGAACCTCAAAGCACTACAACGGTTCTTGGGCTTCGCGAATTATATAGGAAATTCATTAAAAATTATTCACTTATTGTAAAACCGCTTACTGACATGACTAGGAAGGGGACTGATTTTTCTAAATGGTCTGACGCCGCTAAAGTTGCTTTTTCCTCTCTAAAAGAGAGGTTTACCTCAGCACCTGTACTGGTCCAACCTGATGTCTCTCAGCCTTTTATTGTTGAAGTCGATGCGTCAGAGGTGGGAGTGGGGGCGGTGCTGTCTCAGGGTCCGTCTCCTGGCAAATGGCGTCCTTGTGCTTTCTTTTCTAAAAAACTATCTGCAGCAGAAAAGAACTACGATATTGGCAATAGGGAACTATTAGCTATTAAACTTGCGTTTGAGGAGTGGCGTCATTTCTTAGAGGGGGCAGTCCACCCCGTCACTGTGATTACGGACCACAAAAATCTTCTGTACCTCGAATCAGCTAAGCGTCTCACCCCTAGACAGGCTAGGTGGTCGCTATTTTTTACCAGGTTTAACTTTGTGATTACCTATCGTCCTGGGGCAAAGAACACCAAGGCTGATGCACTATCTCGTTGTTTCCCTGGAGGGGGTAATGTGAGTGATCCGGTACCCATTCTTCAAAGAGGAGTGGTTGTTTCTGCGGTACACTCTGTTTTGGAGGGGAAGGTGTTAGAGGCCCAGGGGGACGCCCCGGTCTCTTGCCCCTCAGAGAAATTGTTTGTACCGTTGAACTTACGTTTCGAATTATTAAAGGAACATCATAATTCGGCACTTGCTGGGCACCCGGGTAGTAAAGCAACCTTGGAACTATTGTCTCGTCGTTTTTGGTGGCCAAGGTTGCGTCAGGATGTATTGGATTTTGTGTCTTCTTGTTCTACCTGTGCGCGCGCGCAAAAGTTTCACATACACGTCCTGCAGGGTCTCTATTACCACTCGTCATTCCCAATAGACCGTGGACACATCTGTCAATGGATTTTATCACTGACTTACCTTTGTCTGCGGGTAAAACAGTTATTTTGGTAGTAGTGGACAGGTTTAGCAAAATGGTACACTTCATTGCGTTACCCGCACTACCTAATGCTAAGACTCTTGCTCAGGTATTCGTCAGTGAAATCGTGAAGCTTCACGGGGTCCCCTCCGATGTTGTTTCGGATCTGGGTACCCAGTTTATTTCTAAATTTTGGAAAGCTTTTTGTTCCCGTTTGGGGGTACACTTGTCCTTTTCCTCTGCTTTCCATCCTCAGTCGAATGGACAGACTGAGCGTACCAACCAAAACCTTGAGACATATCTAAGATGTTTTGTGTCTGAAAACCAAGAGTTGTGGTCATCATATTTACCGTTAGCTGAGTTTGCCATAAATAATCGTCGTCAGGAATCCACTGGCAAGTCACCATTTCTTGGTGCATATGGTTTTCATCCCCAATTCTGTACTTTCAAAGAGGGGGGGTCTTCTGGGGTTCCCGAAGAGGAACGGTTTTCGTCATCTCTTTCGTCGGTATGGCAGAAGGTGCAAGCTAACTTGAAAAATTTGGGAGGTAAATACAAATGCATGGCTGATAAGAGACGGTCGCCAGGTCCGGACCTAGGAGTGAATGACTATGTGTGGTTGTCTACTAGGAATATTAAATTGAAGGTTCCCTCTTGAAAACTGGGTCCTAGGTTTATTGGCCCTTACAAAATTGTAGCCATCATCAACCCCGTGGCTTTTCGCCTGGAGTTACCTCAGACTTTTAAAATTCATAATGTTTTTCATAAGTCGTTACTCAAAAAATATGTTCCATCTCTAGAACCATCACCGCTGCCACCCCCTCCTGTTGTCGTAGATGGTAACCTCGAATTTCAGATATCCAAAATTGTTAATTCTCGTCGGGTCCGCCGCTCTCTTCAATATCTGGTGCATTGGAGAGGTTACGGTCCCGAGGAAAGAATGTGGGTTCCTGCGTCTGAGGTAAACGCCGACAGGTTAGTTCGGGTTTTTCATGCCTCTCATCCTGAGAGACCTGGTCCTGAGTGTCCGGAGGCCCCTCGTAGAGAGGGGGGTACTGTCACGAGGGTGTCGAGGACCACGCCTGACTCCGTTATACCCGGGGTCAGGAAGTCGCAGCGGTTGGCTGCACGCTCTATTTAAGATAGGGCTGTTTTCCTTATGGTAGCTTTCTGGGTTTGCTTAGCAAACCCTTTTGGCTCACTCAGGGATCCGTAGCTCCTTCTCCTCAGCTGTTCCTTGTCCAGCACTCCCAGACCTCCTTATATTTCTCTCTCACACTTCTCTGGTTGCCAGAGATAGAGCTTCCTGCCTGGACATCTATTCTGACCTTCTGGAGCTGTGTTGCTGCGTTCGCTGGTAGTTGGTCCAGTACGCTACCCTCCAGATCCCTGTTGGACCTTTTTGGTTTATTGTGGTCGCCCACCTGGGTGTATGTGTTTGTATGTTTTGTCTGTCCTCTCCCTGGTGTTTCCCTCTTAGTGATAGTGGTGTGGACTAGCGATCCCACCGCCTGTTCACTATCCAGGGCTCATATTAGGGAAAGCCAGGGTTTAGGCACGTGATCGCCGCACGGGTGAGGAACCCGTCTAGGGATGTCAGGGCAGTCAGGTGCCAGCCGCAAGGTGAGTTAGGGGTCACCACCTTTCCCTCTCCCTTGGGCAGGGCTTTCCCTGTTTTCCTCCCTGTGCGTGACGTCGGTCATTACAGATGTCATGTTATATGCTCCTCCTTGATTTACAAAGGGGAGGGGCATAGGGCGGCGACTAGAAATCTAAGTTATCACCCCCCTGAAAGGTTTTTGTAGAGACCCCATAGTGTTCCCCCTGATTCAGCGATAATTATGGCACCCAGCACGTGGCTTAATGCTAACGGGCTACTTCCAGTGACTGGTCCCCTTTTAAAGGGGATTTTCACCCATAGCCTAAAAATTGGCCAGATATTAGTAAATCAAAACGCTAACAAGGAGTTAAAGTTTTTTTATTGTATTTCATTTCCTTACAGAGATACCGGCCTGTTTCTTTTATGTTGTTGTGACGGCAGGAAAGGCAGCCATATTGTCTCTCACCTTTGAATTATGATAAAAGTGTAACTCTGTCAGCAGGTTCCGTCAATAACAAAGTGATAGTTCAGCAGTTTCTTAAAAGCCAACGCCTAGGTGACAACCAATGTGGCTGCACTTCCTGCTGTCACTTTTGCAAAAATGGTCACCACTGCAACACCAAAAAATGTCTATCTTTATAAGCAGAAGTAACATAATCGCCACATTGTGGCTGCTGCTTTAACTTCTCATTAACTAATTATGCCAATTTTATGTCTTAGGTGGAAGTTCTACTTTAAGGGGACCTGTCAGCAGGATCAACCTCATTTAAAAAAGCATACTGTCTGTATGTATACTTGTCTTGTGCAAATCGGGTGTGAGGTTCCAAAGAGAAAAATACTTTATGCAGATGAGGGCTTCGGAGCACCAAGGGGCAGGGACTAGCCCCTGAGTGCACCTCAGCTTTCCAGTGCTAGCAATGCCTCTCGATGCACTGAAGTCCTTATTTCCATAAAGGATGGAAGTCCATTTTCTTGGGAACGCCACAACTGATTTTCATAATTCAGGTATTGTTTTTGCCAGCAGGATCGACCCTACCAGACAGTATACCTGGCCATATATACGGTTGATCCTGCTGGTAGGTGTTCAAGTGAGTGTTCCTGCAGTAATCCCCTTAAAACTTTCTATAATATGCACCTCATTGTGTAAATTTTGGTTTCTAATTTAGAATAAAAAATAGTGCTGCATACTGTTGTTAATGTCATTAACTAGCAGGCTGCACACTCCATTCAATATGGGATGCGGCAGAAAGACTTGGATTACTGTAGCCCTTTACTTTCTCCTTGCAGTCAGTTATACAAGCAGATAGGTAGATTTGAGATAGATATGAGATAGATACATACTGTGACACAGTGAGAGGTTTTGTCTGGGAAAACAGATATTTTCCTCCCAGCATGTGCTGCTGCGCTGGTTTCCAGCCAGGTGAGGTCAAATACCGGACCGGATTTTAAGTGCCGGTCTGGGTTTTGGCAGCACCTGGCTGTCCTTAAATAGGCAGCTGGGCTCAGAAGCTGTGTCTCTGTGTTAGGATCTGGGAGCCTTGTGTCTGGATGAAGGCTTGCTACCTGTTTGGCGTGAAAACAGGTTGGTGCTGCTATGGTTAAGGACTCTATGAGGCAGAATTGCCACATGGTGTGAATTACCACCAACACCGCAAGGTGACTTTTTGTTTGAGTATGACTGCTTGTTTTGAAACTTGCCTAAAGTGTGAATAAAACACTGAACTGTTTGATCCAAAGAACCTGTTGTTGCCTCTATACTGCGTCCGCTAATCCTGTCTACCAGAGCGAAACCCCACAATACATACATATAAATATATATGGGAAAGATAGATATCACATAGTTGTGAGATAGATATGGGAGAGATGGTTAGGTACATATATATATATATATATAAAAAGAGGGCAGCACTCTTAAAAAGAAAGTCCTTTATTCACCCAAGTGGTAACAGCAAAGGCTGTTGTTGAGCTGAGACGTTGCTGTTACCACAACGGTGAATAAAGGACTTATTTTTTATTTTTAAGAGTTCTGCCCTCTTTTGTATTTTGGTCCATTTTTTAAATATTTATCTATATATATATACACACATGAGATAGATATTACATAGATCGATATGAGAGAGATATGCTAATAAAGACCTGTGATTACAGCAGCATCAGCACTGGTTCAAGTAAGCAGTAGGTGTGGGGTTTGGAGTGTACTAACAGGAGAGCTTAGGCAGGTGTGCCTCAAAGTGAGTGTTTCTGGAGGTTCTTTGTGCACCCCTGGGTGGATCGGAGGTTAAGCCTAAAATGTCGTGCATATGAAAAAATCAAATGCAGGGAGATATTTTGCTGGATATAATGCAAGAGAAGCTAAGATGTTGAGACCTTTATGACCTCCTGCTTGGATTAATCTCTACTTCTCACTCCACGCCCACCCTAGATCCACAACATCTTGTGTCCACTCCAAGAACCAAGGTTTGATGGTCCGTCCGGGACAGACACAGATGCTTAGGATAGTTGAATCTTTTATTGTATTTCTCCCTGTTTTCGGTACTTGACCCCCACGGCTGTTTGATGTGGGCACGTAAGCTGTGGCTCTGCGGGTAAATATATTGATGCTGGAGATGGAAGACCGGAGCTTAATAGGAGACGACCCACTGGGGAAGAAGCCTGGCCCGAGCGAAGAATTATCCAGATATCCAGGAATTTGGTGTATCTACGGTTTCTTCATTGTGAAACATTAAATGTTAACGGATGCAATAAAAAATACATGGAAAACGCAGACAGGTTTACAGGGCGCAGGACAGGAGCTTACTGCATGTAACAGCAGGTCTTAAAGTGATATACCGGTACGTCAAACGTTACAAAGAGACGAATAGATATATACAGTATATACTCCACCCACCTGCTGCGCACCGACCATGGCCATCCTCCATTAGCAGGCATTTTTTATAGTAAAGTTGTGCAACTTTCTATTACAATTAGCGTTTCAGTTTCTCACCAGTTTCAAGATCTCTGCTTGCTCTCAGTGAATGTGAGCATCTTTATTTACATCTGTAGAGGCTACAGCTTTTATCTTTATTACAACTGGTTACAATTGAAATCAGTCTGGACACCAGTTCTTTCCTATGAACACGCAGCAGCGCACTCTTGTAGTCCGGTGCTACAGTTTGTCAATGCAGGTAAATGTATCATCATCAGGCCACGCCCCTTTCTTCCACTTGTCTGCTGAGGCAAAAAAGTGTCTGCAATACTTGAAGGGGTTGTCCAGCAGTTGGTATTGATGACCTATTGTCAGTATCTGGTGTCGTACCCCCGCCGATCAGCTGTGAGACGAGGAGGCCGCTGTCCATGCGAGCGCCGCATCTTCGTCATTACATTACGTCTCATCTTCTGTGTAGCGGTGGCATAGTGTAATTACAAGCACTTGGTCCATTCACTTGAATGGAGCGGGTACTTGTATTACACTGCCCTTCTGAGACACAGTGCAGTGTAATGAAGAGAAGAAGGAGGCGCTCACATAGGTTGCCGCCTCCTTCTCAAACAGCTGATTGGCAGGGGTGCTGGGTGTCAGACCGCCACCGATCTGATATTGATGACCTATCCTGACGATAGGTCATCAATATTAACGGCAGGACAGCATCTTTAATAAATGTGGTGCACGGCCTCTGCACTAGAATTTTCAGTTTAGTTTGTGCGACAAAAAAAGTTGCATTTTCATTACTAAATCTGCCCCATTGTGTTTACATTTTTGGTGCAATTTTCTATTTTTTGGTCACTGTCCAGAAAGTCGAGCTTCAAAGTTGTCTGACATTTCCTTTTTCTGCAGCTTACCTTTCAGCTTTGCTGTGTAGACTGGGAAAACACCAACTGAGTCATCTCATTATCGTTATATTGCAGACTTTGCCGAATCATTCTTTTATCATTAGAGGTAGGTCGAGAAGAGTCATCTCGTTATCATTGTACTGCAGACTTAGCCAAATCATTTCTTTATCACTAGAAGTAGGGCCAGAAGAGTCATCTCATTATCATTAGAGGGTCAGCAGAGTTTCCTATCATTAGAGAGCAGGGACAGTAGAGTTATTGTATTACCATTAGAGGTTAAGGTAAGCAGAGACATCTCTTTATCATTAGAGGGCAGGGTCAATAGAGTCACCTTGTCGTTACAGGACAAGGTCAGCAGAGTCATCTTATCAATAGATGACAGGCAGAACAGAATCATCTCATTATTAGAGGGTCAGCAGAGCGATGGCCGCAGTGCTACTGGGAGCGCTGGTGTCTTCAGATACCCACCAATCAGATACTGATGACCTATCTAGCGGATCGATGATCAACAGTATAAAAATCTCGGAAAACCACTTTAAAAAGCAGGGTCAGTAGAGTCATCTTATTAGAAAGCAAGGTCAGCATAGTTCTCTCATTATGATTACAGGTAAATGTAACCAGAGACATCTCATCATTAGAGGGCAGGGTCAGCAGAGTCATCTCATTGTCATTAGAGGCAGGGTCAGCAGAGTCATCTCATTATTAGAGGGCAGGGTCAGCAGAGTCATCTCATTGTCATTAGAGGCAGGGTCAGCAGAGTCATCTCATTATTAGAGGGCAGGGTCAGCAGAGTCATCTCATTGTCATTAGAGGCAGGGTCAGCAGAGTCATCTCATTATTAGAGGCCAGGGTCAGCAGAGTCATCTCATTGTCATTAGAGGCAGGGTCAGCAGAGTCATCTTATTATCATTAGAGGGCAGAGTCATCTCATTATTGTTAGAGGGCAGGGTCAGCCAGTAGCGTACCTAGAAGTGACTGGGCCCCATTGCAACTTCTTCGCAACCCCCTTCTTCTTTGCAAACCTCACTCCCGTGGCTAGTCAAGATCATTCTCTCAGACTAGACCCGCCAGCCTCTGTCCATTTCCTACAATGTCTCTGTATATAATGTAATTTTATAACGCTGTTGAGGAGGCCCTGACAATAAAATCTACGCCCCTGGGGTCAGCTATGCCATCTTATCATTAAAGGGCAGAGCCATCTCATTATCATTAGAGGGCAGGGTCAGCAGAGTCATTTCATTATCATTAGAGGGCAGGATCAGCAGAGTCATCTCATTATCATTAGAGGGCAGGATCAGTAGAATCATCTCATTATCATTAGAGGGCAGGATCAGCAGAGTTATCTCATTATCATTAGAGGGCAGGATCAGCAGAGTCATCTCATTATCATTAGAGGGCAGGGTCAGCGGAGTCATCTCATTATCATTATAGGGCAGGATCAGCAGAGTCATCTCATCATTAGAGGCAGGATCAGTAGTCATCTCATTGTCATTAGAGGGCAGGGTCAGCAGAGTCATCTCATCATTAGAGGGTAGGGTCAGCAGAGTTATCTCCTTATCATTAGAGGGCAGGATCAGTAGTCATCTCATTGTCATTAGAGGGCAGGGTTCGCAGAGTAATCTCATTATCATTAGAGGGCAGGATCAGTAGAGTCATCTCATCATTAGAGGGCAGGATCAGCAGAGTTATCTCATTATCATTAGAGGGCAGGATCAGTAGTCATCTCATTGTCATTAGAGGGCAGGGTTCGCAGAGTAATCTCATTATCATTAGAGGGCAGGATCAGCAGAGTCATCTCATCATTAGAGGGCAGGATCAGCAGAGTCATCTCATTATCATTAGAGGGCAGGATCAGTAGAGTCATCTCATTGTCATTAGAGAGCAGGGTCAGCAGTCCTCTCATCATTAGAGGGCAGGGTCAGGGGAGTCATCTCATTATCATTAGAGGGCAGGGTCAGCGGAGTCATCTCATTATCATTAGAGGGCAGGATCAGCAGAGTTTTTGTATCAATACAGTATGCATGCAGTGTGCTCCCACTAGTGGCAGCTGCAGGTAACACAGTACCTGTGTGAAGTGAATCAGAGGATTTGGAGCTCTGACCCATATAAAAAAATAATTGCGTTCATGATCACAGAACTGAAGACATAAATCAAAATGATGTTCATAGCTCTAGAAATGACTTATATAGTGTGTGGCTGATAGAGGGTGTTTAGCCCCCGTAGGCAGAGGCTGATCTGAATGTCAGTGCTATATCGGCAGTGGGAGAGGAGTGATATCACGCCGTAGATAGGACCCTTGTCTGGCTACACTCGTGTATTATACAGCAATGTGTACATTACCTGCCACAGCAGTCATTAAACCATAGCAGTTTGCGGTTTCTTGCCGTGTTGACTCGCGGTGAATGGACGGTCTATCATCTGGTGTCTTACCGTACGCAGTGAGCTTTTCCTGCACATAACTTTTTAGGATCCAAAAAGAATGATTTTATGAATATGGATCGACCTCATTTTCTGGAAATATATCTTTCCCTTCAGCTCTATACATTAATATGGAACATGGCTTCAAACTTTCCTTTAACGGGCTGGCTGTGAAATCTGCAGCCAGAAGTTTCCTCAAAGTTTCCATTCATTGTGCAGTCGGCTAAAGGTGAAGCCACTCTGAATATTCGGTGACATTATTAGTCCAAATATTATTAGTGTGAGAAGCCAGAGAGCGCCCAGCATTCCTCCCAGGGCCGCTCCGGCCGCTCACACCTCGGCCATGGATAGCTAACGCTTTTGTATCCTCTGGATGGGGGGTGGTGGGAACGTCCCTCTAATGCTCTGAAGTGAGGCCAGGGGAAAATAAGAACACTGTCCCTTTAATCAGACCCCTCCCCTTCTGACAGTTCAGCTGAACCATGGAGCCAGCCAAACTGTGAAAGGTCCCTTCTTCTCTGGAAGATTTCGACAAGACTGTTTGTTTCACGGGTTTGCAGAAGCCGCTACAGACTGGGCTAAGGATGCATGATTATGATATGTTATATTTCTTAATATTCATTTCCAGCTTTAGTGTCCCTTTAAATCACACACTGGGAATATTAAAAGGGTTTTTACCAATAATCTGTCCTCTGGATCGATACCCAGGACCCCCACCGATCAGCTGTTCGAGAAGGCGCCGGCGCCGCGACCTTCTCTCTGCTCACCAAGCACAGCGCCGTACATTGTATAGTGGCCGTGCTTGATATTGCAGCCCAGCCCCATTGACTTCGATGGGGCTGAGCGGCGCCTAGGCCATGCGACCGATGAACGTGATGTCACATGGCCCAGGGAAAACTGTGAAGAGGCCGTGGCACTACTACGAACGCTGATTGGAGGAAGTCCCGGGTGTCAGACCCCCACCGATCAGATACTCATGACCTATCCTGAGGCCGGGTCATCAGTAAAGAGAGCTCGGAAAACCCCTTTAAATGTTAAAATTTTCATAGTTCCCAAGATATCCTCGCATTTACTTGAGCTGCAATACCAGACAAAACCCATAAGGAGGCGCTGTTTCTAGAAAAAGGACAGCCATGTTTTTAAATGTTATTTTATACAACCCCTTTAAACATGAGATGACCAGTATAACAAGCCCAATATGCTAAAAGGGATCGTCCAGTTTGGTTTAGATGAGCTGATTGCGGGAAAGGGAAGAGGGGGAGGGGTGTAGGACAATCAGTGGGGGGCTGATTTTAGGAATCAAGGGGCTGCAGCACTGATTTATTGTTTGCTGTGTATCCCTTCAGAGCTGCGCTCCTGGTCACGTGGGTAACTCCTGAGGTCCATTCAATTGAATGGGGCCATCTGCAAATCCCTGCATAGCTGATGTCCACATACCCTGATCTGCAGGGAAAACTATCAGGGGGATGTAGCTCTGAAGTAACGCTGCAGCCCCTTCATTATCGAGATCGGTGGGGGTCTCTTTTGTCATCCCAGGGGCTGATACTGTGGCCGCCTCTCCTGTAGACCAGGGTCATAGCTTGTCGATCTTCACTCAGGGGTAGAGATGAGCGAACTTCTGTTTTAAGTTCGGCGTCTAAAGTTCGGCTTCCGGTTAGCGGAGGATCCCGATATGGATTCCGAATTCCGTTGTGGTCCGTGGTAGCGGAATCAATAATGGTCATTATTGATTCCGCTACCACGGACCACAACGGAATTCGGAATCCATATCGGGATCCTCCGCTAACCGGAAGCCGAACTTTAGACGCCGAACTTAAAACAGAAGTTCGCTCATCTCTACTCAGGGGTAACATTGAGTCTACTGCCCTTGCTCTAAATACCTTGGCACCCCCGTCCAGCACCCAGTACCTAAGGCAAATGCCCCATCAGCGCCTCCTGCTGTAAATAAGCAGTAATGCAATTCAATGAATGTAAAAAAAAAAAAAAGGCCACACGCAGACATAAAACACAGACTTGTATTTCCACTTCTGCTGTATAAAACATAACACTTTGTGCAAAACTCATAATACAAAACTGTCAACGGCTGCATCTCCCCCCTCCCCCATAATTACAAAAAACTAGTATTTATATACATAACCCGACAGTGTGAAGATCAGAATAATATCAAAAATACGGTCTGAGCAATGCTGAGTGGTTTTCATAAGAACAGTTCATATTCGCTACAAAATACGGTTCCAAAAGATTCATACAAGTAGAAAAAAAAAAAAGGCACAGGGGGAGGTAAGTACCAGACTGTAGATAGGTAACTGCGGTTCACTGGTTGCTACTATATTGTCACCTAAGCAACAGGAATGTTTTTGTAGGTGCCTAAAGAGGAAAAACAAAAACATCTGGATACATTGTATCTGTGGCTTTCCAGCTGAGGTGAAACTACGACTTCTAGCATGCGGCTGTCAGGGGATGCTGGGAGTTGTAGTTTCAGCACAGCTGGGAAGGTTGATATAAATATGGTATGGAGTGTAGTGTACTCTTTAAAGGGTAACTCCAACCACAAGTGATGGAGCAGTAAATTTCCCTAAAATACCTGACAAACCAATTTCCCCCCCAAAAAAAATAATCTTTCCCAACATGCCTCAGGTTTCAGCAGATTGCTTTTCATCATAGGAGGAGCTTTCTCTTAGGGCTCATGCACACGGCCGTTTCCCGGCCGTTCCCGTATTGCCGCCTGCAAACAGCGGGTCCACAACATGCGGGCACCGGCCGTGTGCACCCCGCATCACGGATGCGAACCCATTCACTTGAATGGGTCCACAATCCGGAACTCCGCGGAAGCACTACGAACATGTTCTATTTTTTGTGGTGCGGATAGATCACAGACACATTGAAGTTGAATGGGTCTCGATCCGTCTGTGGAATCCGCACAGATGTTGCAAATTTCCCCAATGCACGGAACGGCTGAAAAACAGTTGTGTGCATGAGCCCCTATGCTCAGTGTCTCCACCTGCAATGTAAGTGAAGTGGGGGAAGGGAAGCGACAACTGCTCTGAGTCCATTTCTGTCTTGCAAAAGAAGCTGCCACTATTTAAAGGGATCAAGAAAAAATCCCAGAAATCGTCGCTTCCCCCCGCCCATCCTTTCCCTCTGCCCGCCCATCTACTTACTTCTTGTCTCGCCGAGATCCCGCGCCTGTGCGCTGAGTTTGTCAGCCGGCGCATGCGCATTAATTACTGTGATGCCGCACCAGGAATAAACATCGCAATGCGCATGCGCCGGCTGACAAACTCAGCGCGCAGGCGCGGGATTTCGGCGAGACAATAGGTAAGTAGATGGGCGGTCAGAGGGAAAGGATGGCCGGGGGGAAGGGACGATAAGGCAGAGCTGCCTGGGCACCTACGAGGTTGACGCTGCCCCTGGGGACTTGCGAGCCCTCATTTGCATATGCTACTAAGATGATTTTTGCCGGTTTTATAAGTCCACGATTGCTCATAAAGGTAACGTTTTTATCAACTGTAAGGCTGCTAGAAAGCTATGGGAAGGGTTAAAAAGGTGAAACTGTGATGACAGACTCCCTTTAAGCCTACTAATATAATACCGCCCCCTATGGGCCATCAGACTTTTATTCCACCTCTCCCCCATCCTCACACACCTTAAAGGGGTTTTCTGGGATTTTAATATTGATGACCTATGCTTGGCTCGGCGGCTCAGGCACCAGAGAGAAGCACAGAGAAGCCTCAAGCCGGGTGGCTGCCGATTCCGTTTTTTCCACGATAGTAAGAGACACTCTTTCCATCGAGTCTGAGAGTCTTGACTATGATAGACATAATGGCAAACGCGTCTCTGTAGAAGCCTCGCAAGCGTCACACCTCACAGGAGAGTCCTCACTAGATTGTCCATTCTTAAGGCTACATTCACACAACCATGTCCATTTTGGGGTCCGCAAACTGCACATCCGCAAAATCTGGATGCGGTCTGTGTGCATTCTGCATTTTTTTTTGCGGACCAATTGACTTCAGTGGGTCCATGGTCCATGTTTTGCGGACATATTCTACATTTTTGCGGAACGGACGTACGGCTGATTATCCACGTGCTTTCTGCATCTACATGTCCGTTCTGCAAATAGATAGAACATGTCCTATACTTGGCTGCAAAATGCGGACCACCGAGTCAATGGACAATATCTGCAATATACATACGGTTGTGTGTGAGGGAAACATCTTGCAGTGGCCCTGTCAAGATACTGAGCTACAGAGGGGGCTCATGACTAAGGCCTCATGCTGTCCGCAAAAAAACCGATCCGCACAAAATACAGATGACGTCCGCGTGCATTCCATAATAGAAGAGTCCTATCCTTGTCCGTAATGCGGACAATAATAGGACATGTTCTATTTTCTTGCAGAAGGGAAATACGGACAAACAGAAAGGGAATGCACACGGAGTAACTTCCTTTTTTTTTTTTTTAACGGACTCATTTAAATGAATGGTTCCGTATATGGTCCGCAAAAAAAACTAAACGGACACGGAAAGAAAAAATACGTTCGTGTGCATGAGGCCTAAGGATGGTTCACATATGTGCTTTGAACTCCGGCAGGCTGTTCCGGCGGACGAACAGACTGCCAGAGTTCACTGAATCCGTCATAGCCGGATACCACCGCGCACTGCCGGATCCACATTCACTGTAATGGGATATGGGCGCTTTCCGGTACACACGCCAGCTTTCGGCTGGACAAAAAAATGCTGCGTGTAGTAAAGCCGGTCACGTATGCCAGATACAGTGAATTTCGGCAGTCTGTCCCTCCGCCGCCGGAGTTCAAAGTGCATATGTGAACCCATCCTAGGGCCTTATTCACAGTCAGTGTTTCATCAGAGGTGTGGAGGCCATGCAGAGATCAGGTAGATTGGAAAGATCTGCACCTGTTCTGTGTTTTTGACCTGCACCTGGTTTGGGCTCACAATCACTGATGGAAATCACTGATCAAACACTGATGTGTGAAGGCCTAAAAGAGTATAAAATGCGAGCCTCCGATATAAGGTCTCTGGGAGGCTGATTTTAATAGGGCAGGCTCTGGCAGTACAGTTCACTGAGTAAACTGGAAAGCAGCCAGTGCTTGGCAGAGGAGGTGGCACAGGGAGCGGGCGCCGTCTTGCATTCTGAGCTCCGACACTAAACGCCCCCTTTTTAAGCTAAACATAAAGGCTCTGTTCTGGATTAGCAGGAGCTCTGAGCGTTATCATGATTTATAATGCTGCGTGCCTCTGCTTGACCTTACTTCTAAGGAATCATACTGACATAAAGCTGTCAGTATGAGTCTCTATCTGTAAGGTCAAGCAGAGGCACGCAGCATTATAAATCAGTATAATGCCCTGTGCTCCGCAAGTCCAGAATGGAGGATCACACACACACACACGGAGTGTGTTTCCCCCAATGGGCTCGCTGGAGTAAAACAGTCCTAATGCTGATGTGACCCTCTGTGAAAATGAGCTTGACACCCCGTTCTAAAAAGTAGGAGAACCCCCTTTAAAGGGCCCTGGACTGCTAAGGAGACAATAAGTCCGGCGCTACCCTTACATTTTACAGGCCTGGATCCATTACTAGGAAGGTGGAGCTGTGACAAATGCCATCGCGGGATGGATTCTTGTCCTAACAACCTAAAGAAATTACTTTAATGGGGTCTTGTGGTTGATTGATTATTGCAATTTCACTGTACAAGGCTAAGGGCCAATATTTAGATAGGAAAAGGCTTAAAGGGGTTTTCCAGGTCTTGTATACTGATGGCCTATCCTCAGTATCTGACTGGAGGCGGCGTGACTCCCAACCACCTGTGTGACATCGGACACGTGGCCTAGGCTCAGCTGAGTCCCACTGAAGGGAATGGGACTGAGCTGCAATACCAAGCACAGCCACTATCCAATGGAGGGGGGCTGCGGCACACACCGGAATGCCCCAGCCTCTGATAACCAGGGGTCCCGGGAGTCGGACCCCCCACCATCAGATATTAATTACCTATTCTGAAGATAGGTCATCAATATTAAACACCAAGAAAAACCCCTTTAGAAAAAATAAAAGATAGTACTTTGCTTTAAAGGTTTGTTTAAATTGAAGGGCTTGTTTAGGATTAGACGACATGGCCGCTTTCCAAAAATAGTGCCACACCTGTCCACAGGTTGTGTGTGGTATTGCAGCTCAGCCCCAGTCATTTCAATAGAGCTGAGCTGCAATGCCTTCAACACAAGCTGTGGACGGGGGTGAGGCTATTTTTTGGAAAGCGGCCATGTTTTCTAATCCTGGACGGTCCCTCTAAGTATTCATACACCGTGCGCAGAGGGCAGACATCATACACTATTAGAACTACATGAGGTGCACCATATGTCATTATTTCGCCCTGTTGGATACGAATATCAATGTTTTGCCGTAGTTTTGGACAAGGAGGTGATGTTCATGGTTCGGACTCGGCATGGAACGCTGATGACAATGACCAAGGGATTACATTCCGCAGCCAATGGCTTTTTAATGGGTCTCGTCTCACTCAAGATCTTTGGCAATATCATAGATACATATATATGAAATTAAAGAGGTTGTCCAGGAATGAAAAAAAAACAAAAACACGACAGCTTCCTTCCAATAACAAGGTTAACACCAGTCTATGGGTTGTGTTTGGCATCGTAGCGCCATTTAAATGAATGGGACTCGTCTACAATACCACGCACAGCCGGTGGATAGGGTTGGCAGTGGTTTTGGAAGAAAACAGCCATGTTCTTCCAATCCTGGGATCCCGTTTAAAGGCAATTATCTAAGGCGATGACACTGATATGAAACGATAGAGTCACCAATTTCTGAACTACATACAAGTCCACCTGTTGAGGACAATATTCAAACTTCACAGAAGATACATGAAGGAAACATCCGCGGAAGATCTGGAATGACCTCTGTTCAATAAAAATACTTTATATAAAACTTTTTTTTTCTTCTTAAAAGGTCCATTCGATTGTTTTCCTGCATATAGTATGTACATATCTACCACAAAAAAAATTACAGCTCTGCTGAGATCATTGAGTCGTTGTGTCCATGGAGGTCCGAGTCTTCCAGTAAGGAGGACTGTTTCATGTCCACCTTGTACGGTTTCATACCTTTGCTTCCAAAGGACTGTACTCCTATACTACTGGGATGGCTCTGCATAGACATATGGGATAATAAAGGGATGTTTGCATCCTGATTGGATCCTGAAGATGGTAAGCTGGTCACATGACCAGTACTTGTTGATCCGCTTGCACTACTTGGAGAGCGGCTCTTTGGTGGTGGGCAATGCTGAATGACTCTTGGTGGCCCAGGTGGTTGGTAGTGAGCAGTTGGGAAAGCAGCATATCCTGGTGGGATGGGGTATCCATTGATAGGTATGAATCTTTGATTTTGAGGTAATGGTGGGCCTATAAAACCAGTAATCTGGCCCTGTGGCATTCCTTGTGCTGAGAAAATAAAATTAGGATACCTCTGATTGCTCAAATTGCTTACCGGGCTAGCACTCAGAGATGTGGTCTGCGTTGTGGCATTACCTCCCGACGGCGTTGTGGAGCTTGTATGGCTTGAAAGTCCTTCCCATGACCTCAGCCTCATGTGGATATCCTTGAACCTCGGCCTCCTTGATGGCATCTCCTGCCAACATTCAGTCATGAGACTGTGCATTCGCGGTGGACAGTCTTCAGAACATGGAAGCAGTTGCCTCTTCCTGACCATCTCGATGACTTCTTGGTTACTGAACCCATAGTAGGGTTGAAGACCAAAGCTGAAGATTTCCCACAACACCACACCGTAAGACCAGATGTCTGAATCGGTGGAAAATTTCCCATACATGATGGCCTCCGGAGGCATCCATCGAATAGGAAGAAGGGACTTGTTTTGGACTCTGAAGTAATCAGCCGAGTAGATTTCTCTCGAAAGTCCAAGGTCGGAAATTTTTACATGAAGTTGTTCTCCAACTAATATGTTGCGAGCGGCAAGGTCTTTATGGACAAAGAAATGACTTGACAAATACTCCATGCCGGCTGCGATCTGAACAGCAATGTGGAGGAAGTCTCCATGGTCGAGGCTTGACTTAACCGTCCCATCCTCATCGCTGCTACAGCCAACGTCCGAATGAGGGGACCTCATAATGAGGAATTCATGTAGATCCCCAAGATTCATGAACTCGAACAACATGCACACCGGCTGCTCCTGGGTGACCACTCCAAGAAGACACACAATGTTGGGATGGTGTAACTCCGCCATAAGAGACGCCTCCTGCTGGAACTCTGCCCACTGCTGTGGATTGTTATAATCCTTCAACGTTTTGATGGCTACAAGTTGAGCGTGATCCATCCCTGGGAGGTAGAGGTGACCTTTGTAGATCTTCCCAAAGACACATTCCCCCAGCTCTTCCATGAAGCGCACCGCAGACAGGGGGAGCTCTTTAGCCTTGGTCTGCAAAGGTAAAAAAACAGATGAAAATCAATGACTTGGGAACATTTCCACCCAAATAGTACACAGCACTCTGAATGCTACAGAATGCTAGCTTCCGTAGGCAGCTCTGATGGCATTTATGAAGAGCTGCTCAGTCACCAGGTCACCCGGCCTGCATATACAATTGATTTATTTCTCTTACCTCCCTTTTTACTCTCTTAAAGGGGTTATGTCATGACGGATGTAAAAAATGAAAATCAGACATCATAGATAATGACAATCTCTTTCTAACAAAGCCTGTTAGAACCAGCCCTGCACCTCCCATGGATCCAGAGATCTCCCCATTCATTGCTCCAATTGTTCTGCTAGATTTATTTCAGACTGAGAGCTCAGGAGACATCTCCTTTCTGCAGCAGCTCTCTCCCTATCACAGCTCAGGAGACATTTACTTTCTGCAGCAGCTCTCTCCCTTTCACAGCTCAGGGGAGTGTCCTTTCTGCTGCAGCTCTCACCCTATCACAGCTCAGTGGGGGTGTCCTTTCTGCTGCAGCTCTCTCCCTATCACAGCTCAGGAGACATTTACTTTCTGCAGCAGCTCTCTCCCTTTCACAGCTCAGGGGAGTGTCCTTTCTGCTGCAGCTCTCACCCTATCACAGCTCAGTGGGGGTGTCCTTTCTGCTGCAGCTCTCTCCCTATCACAGCTCACGAGAAATTTACTTTCTGCAGCAGCTCTCTACCTATCACAGTACAGGAGACATTTCCTCTCTGCTACAGCTCTCTCCCTTTCACAGCTCAGGGGAGTGTCCTTTCTGCTGCAGCTCTCTACCTATCACAGCTCAGCAGACATCTCCTTTCTGCTGCAGCTCTCTCCCTTTCACAGATGAGGGGAGTGTCCTTTCTGCTGCAGCTCTCACCCTATCACAGCTCAGTGGGTGTGTTCTTTCTGCTGCAGCTCTCATCCTATCACAGCTCAGTGGGGGTGTCCTTTCTGCTCTAGCTCTCTCCCTTTCACAGCTCAGGAGACATTTCCTTTCTGCTGCAGCTCTCTCCCTTTCACAGCTCAGGGGAGTGTCCTTTCTGCTGCAGCTCTCACCCTATCACAGCTCAGGAGACATTTCCTTTCTGCTGCAGCTCTCTCCCTTTCACAGCTCAGGGGAGTGTCCTTTCTGCTGCAGCTCTCACCCTATCACAGCTCAGTGGGTGTGTCCTTTCTGCTGCAGCTCTCTCCCTTTCACAGCTCAGGGGAGTGTCCTTTCCGCTGCAGGCCTTTTCCTGTAACAGCCACAGAAGATATGGCTGGTGACAGCTGAAGATTTAAACTAAGCACATGCGACCACCACATGCGAAATTTAGAATATTTTTCGTGGCACAAATTCGTATTATGTAAGAAATTTAGCTCTCTACCGGAAGAAAAAAAACCCTGTCTCACTGGTGCCCCCTGTTGGAGATAGCTACCTTAAAAATTAATGTCCAATCCATTAAAGAACCCTGGAATATGTCTAGGGATTTAGCCAAAGACTCCTCCAAAAGTAAGAGACACCCATCTGTAGACAAAAAGTTCTTGCCCCTTGTCAGAAGAGAGCAGGGGACGTGGCCTCCCTCATACTGATATTACCATAATTTACGTCAGAAACTGGCATAAATTACGGTAGAACTTTTTTTTTTTTTTTTGGTGAATGGAGCCAAGGATGGGTGTGCCCCTCAAGAAATTTGGCGTATCTTCCTCCAGCTTACTTTGGATTAAGACTGGCGTATGAACCGCCGCCCTCAATAAATCTCCCTCTCCCTCTAGGACCACCTATTTGAGGAGACTATCCTGTAAGCCAGAGTCTGACTTTTTAATGGTTTGGACTCACAGGGTAGCTACCTCCAATAGGTGGCAGTAAAGAGGCAATTTCTTATTAGTATTATGAGTATTATATCCTGGGGTAATACATGAATTACTCCATGCCCATTATACTGCACCACATACAGCTTCCTCCAGGGGGCAGCAGAGTGCTCAGGTTTCTTTGAATATCTATGGCAAATTCCTAGGCGTCTATTAATAGGCGTCTATCAAACGAGCTACTGGCTGCAATTATAAGATGGAAACTTTCCGACATCCGACGTATCAACAAGCAGATTCCATCGTGTCTGCAAAACTACGTCTGCATGAGATGATGAGGTTTATACTCCTGCGTACACAACTAATCAGTGCTCTCTCGGCCGGGAGTAGTTCTGTATGTCAGATAATTAGTATAAATGGTGGGATCTATGGCTGAGACCCCATCTCTTCTTCTGTGGTTCCCAAGCCTTTGCAAAACTACTACAACTCCCAACATGCCAGCACGGTTATATGTGACCTCTATGGATAACCCTTTCCTGTAATGGCACGTGGCGTTTATAAAGGGAGACGGGTCAGTGCAGAGAGGATGATTGCTACTCTTCAGATACAAGGGGGGCAGGTACCCCTTTAATATATGGCAGTAATAATTCCCCTATTACTTTGTGGCTTCTAACAGCCCCGCATCCCCTACTAAGGGTCTGAGAGATCGGACCCCCACAATCATAACATGATGGCATATGCTAGTGACATGCCATCACTTTATGATTTGGAATACCCCATTGAGAAAGGGGGTCCCTTATTTAGATACAAAGAGCGTCTCTCTCTCTCTGGAGGACCCAGCTTGTCCATGCATTACGCACACCATCAATGATGTCAATCAGCCCCGTGTAATTCTCAATTTCCCCTGCGGAGGCGCTGTGGAAGAAATGCCAGGTTCTCCCAAAGACTACTTTGTGGTCTCTCAGCAAGTCTGAGAGACCCTTCTAACAAAATAAGTTGTATAAGGGTTCATGCACACATCCGTAGGTATTTTGCGGTCCTCAAAAAAACAGATCTGCAAAAAAATCCGGATGACGTCCGCGTGCATTCCGTATTTTGCGGAACGGAACAGCTGGCCCCTAATAGAACAGTCCTATCCTTGTCTGTTATGCGGACAATAATAGTACAGGTTCTATTTTTTGTGTGCGGAATGGACACACGCAAACGGAATGCACACGGAGTAACTTCCGTGTTTTTTTTTTGCGAACCCATTGAACTGAATGGTTCCACATATGGTCTGCAAAAAAAACGGAAAGAAAATATGTTCGCGTGCATGAGCCCTAAAACAGACTTCCCCTTTAACCTACAGTTTAGAGGTATGCAATAGAGATTTGTAGTGCTTCTGATCAGAAAATCGTGAAGCGCATAATTTTGTGTGAAAAATTAAAAGGGGCTTTTACCCAAAAAGTACAATAGTAAATCTTTCGGTCCTCATGGCCCCACAGCTCCTTCCGCAGCGGAGATCCCCCTAACAAGACACAAGTGTCCAATTTTACTCCAATTACTAAACTATCGGCCCGATGTAACCGTACCCCGGCGCAGTCAGTGACCATGTTACTGCCTGATTTCTCTTCACACAATTAGTAAGGAGAGGATATCGGACCCAGGTACTGAAATATGGAGCCAGTTAAGTGCACCGCCACGTCAGGAAATTAGCTGTGTTGTCGGACTCCAGATGGTTTACGTTACACGAATCCTTTAGGCCAAACTTGTTTACATCTGGCATATTGTAAATTATATCCCAGTAATGAAAGCGAGGTGACCTCTCCCTCACCTCCGAGCCGGCCGGCCTGAACCCACATCACAGGGGCCTATTAATGCAACCACCAAACTCGCCAAGACTCGGCGCTGCCCGAACGTGTGCAAAGAGACGAAGATAAGAGAAAGACAGAGACACACGGAGATCGTCTTCATCCACAAAAGGGTCTGTCTCATCTTAGGCATTGGAGGCATGTCGCTAGGATGGGCCATCCATGTCAGATAGGCGCGGATCCACACCTAGCTCCAGAGCGCATGCGCAGTGCGCTCTCCTTCATTTTAGGGGCCCCCTTCTGGAAATAGGTGTGGATCTTAGAGGTGGGACCAAGACTTATCTGACTTTGATGACACATCCTAGTGATACACCATCAAAGTCTGAGATGACACAACCCTGGAGGAACACAGAAGATTAAAGGGGTTCTATCATCTCAGACACTGTTGGCATATGTCGCCAATTGAGTCTGCACCTCTCTCCAGAACAAGCCCCAGAAAGTGAAGGAGAGTGAACTGTGCATGCTCGGCGTGCTCTCCATTCATTTCTATAGGAGTTCCGAAAATAGCTCAGCAAGTGTGCAGTATTATAGTAGTTATATTCTTGTACATAGGAGCAATATTATAGCAGTTATATTCTTGTACATAGGAGCAGTATTATAGTAGTTCTATTCTTGTACATAGGAGCAGTATTATAGTAGTTATATTCTTGTACATAGGAGCAGTATTATAGTAGTTATATTCTTGTACATAGGAGGCAGTATTATAGTAGTTATATTCTTGTACATAGGAGCAATATTATAGTAGTTATATTCTTGTACATAGGAGCAGTATTATAGTTATTATATTCTTGTACATAGGAGCAGTATTATAGTAGTTATATTCTTGTACATAGGAGCAGTATTATAGTAGTTATATTCTTGTATATAGGAGCAATATTATAGTAGTTATATTCTTGTACATAGGAGCAGTATTATAGTAGTTATATTCATGTACATAGGAGCAGTATTATAGTAGTTATATTCTTGTACATAGGAGCAGTATTATAGTAGTTATATTCTTGTACATAGGAGCAATATTATAGTAGTTATATTCTTGTACATAGGAGCAATATTATAGCAGTTATATTCTTGTACATAGGATCAGTATTATAGTAGTTATATTCTTGTACATAGGAGACAGTATTATAGTAGTTATATTCTTGTACATAGGAGCAGTATTATAGTAGTTATATTCCTGTACATAGGAGCAGTATTATAGCAGTTATATTCTTGTACATAGGGGCAGTATTATAGGAGTTAAATTCTTGTACATAGGAGCAGTATTATAGCAGTTATATTCTTGTACATAGGAGCAATATTATAGTAGTTATATTCTTGTACATAGGAGCAGTATTATAGTAGTTATATTCTTGTACATAGGAGCAGTATTATAGTAGTTATATTCCTGTACATAGGAGCAGTATTATAGTAGTTATATTCTTGTACATAGGAGCAGTATTATAGTAGTTATATTCTTGTACATAGGAGCAGTATTATAGTAGTTATATTCTTGTACATAGGAGCAGTATTATAGTAGTTATATTCTTGTACATAGGAGCAGTATTATAGTAGTTATATTCCTGTACATAGGAGCAGTATTATAGTAGTTATATTCTTGTACATAGGAGCAGTATTATAGTAGTTATATTCTTGTACATAGGAGCAATATTATAGTAGTTATATTCTTGTACATAGGAGCAGTATTATAGTAGTTATATTCTTGTACATAGGAGCAGTATTATAGTAGTTATATTCCTGTACATAGGAGCAGTATTATAGTAGTTATATTCTTGTACATAGGAGCAGTATTATAGTAGTTATATTCTTGTACATAGGAGCAGTATTATAGTAGTTATATTCTTGTACATAGGAGCAGTATTATAGTAGTTATATTCTTGTACATAGGAGCAATATTATAGTAGTTATATTCTTGTACATAGGAGCAGTATTATAGCAGTTATATTCTTGTACATAGGAGCAATATTATAGTAGTTATATTCTTGTACATAGGAGCAGTATTATAGTAGTTATATTCTTGTACATAGGAGCAGTATTATAGTAGTTATATTCCTGTACATAGGAGCAGTATTATAGTAGTTATATTCTTGTACATAGGAGCAGTATTATAGTAGTTATATTCTTGTACATAGGAGCAGTATTATAGCAGTTATATTCTTGTACATAGGAGCAGTATTATAGCAGTTATATTCTTGTACATAGGGGCAGTATTATAGGAGTTAAATTCTTGTACATAGGAGCAGTATTATAGCAGATATATTCTTGTACATAGGAGCAGTATTATAGTAGTTATATTCTTGTACATAGGAGCAGTATTATAGCAGTTATATTCTTGTACATAGGAGCAGTATTATAGTAGTTATATTCCTGTGCATAGGAGCAGTATTATAGTAGTTATATTCTTGTACATAGGAGCAGTATTATAGTAGTTATATTCTTGTACATAGGAGCAGTATTATAGTAGTTATATTCCTGTACATAGGAGGTAGTATTATAGTAGTTATATTCCTGTACATAGGAGGCAGTATTATAGTAGTTATATTCATGTACATAGGAGCAGTATTATAGTAGTTATATTCCTGTACATAGGAGGTAGTATTATAGTAGTTATATTCTTGTACATAGGAGCAGTATTATAGTAGTTATATTCTTGTACATAGGAGCAGTATTATAGTAGTTATATTCCTGTACATAGGAGCAGTATTATAGTAGTTATATTCCTGTACATAGAAGGCAGTATTATAGTAGTTATATTCTTGTACATAGGAGCAGTATTATAGTAGTTATATTCTTGTACATAGGAGCAGTATTATAGTAGTTATATTCTTGTACTCAGGAGAAGTATTATAGTAGTTATATTCTTATACATAGGAGCAGTATTATAGTAGGTATATTCTTGTACATAGGAGCAGTATTATAGTAGTTATATTCTTGTACATAGGAGGCAGTATTATAGTAGTTATATTCCTGTACATAGGAGCAGTATTATAGTAGTTATATTCTTGTACATAGGAGCAGTATTATAGTAGTTATATTCTTGTACATAGAAGGCAGTATTATAGTTATTATATTCCTGTACATAGGAGCAGTATTATAGTAGTTATATTCTTGTACATAGGAGCAGTATTATAGTAGTTATATTCTTGTACATAGGAGCGGTATTATAGTAGTTATATTCTTGTACATAGAAGGCAGTATTATAGTTATTATATTCCTGTACATAGGAGCAGTATTATAGTAATTATATTGTACTTTTTTTCTAGGGAATCTGTCATGTTAATATCAGTTGTGACTGTAATACGTCTTTAAAGTTTTAAGGCATTAGGCGCATGTTGCATTGGATTTGGAGATAGGTTGTGATTAGATATTTTTGCAGTGATGTCTGTGTTTTAGGATAATCCTAGTCATAAACTGTAATATTTTTGAAGAATTTGCGGTTATGAAATCAGATTTTGTTATACTTTGAGAAATCACGTTTTGTGTCTGTACATTATATTTGCGCCCGTTGGGTTCATGTAAGTACACGATTTTCTGCATCAGATTCATACACAAGGTCAAAATTTTGATAATTGGTAACAGAGCAGGTTTACACCGGATGATTGCTATTCTGCGACTAGATAAATATTCCTCTGACTTTTCTTAGCCCCATCTGTGAGTAACATTTCACTGCATCATTTGGCATGCAGAATCCATGGGATCTAACACCTGCTGGATTATCAAACATCAAATAGTTAAAAAACTGCTTAAAAGAGAACCTGTCACCTTTCTCCAGACATAACCACCTACCTAACCATGCCCACAAGCCATTGTTTAATAATAAAATGTTGAATTCTGCACTGACTGGGAGTGCACTAGAGAAGATGCTCAGCAGGACAAATGCTGCTTCTGAAGAGCCTACTGCCCAGTGTTAATACATTCACAATGGCAGTATCCATGCTCCCTTAAAGGCTACATACACCTTCGGGGGCAATTTTTTTAATGATTGCATTTTACTAGTTTTGGGCTAAAATTAATTTTTTTAATTGATTGTTATTAAAAATATTCAACCGTTCTGTCACAAAAGGTGAACAGTTTGTCTAGCTCTGTGAATTGTACTTTCACTTTGTGCCTGTCATCTAATAAACCTTATCTCTAAATTATTAAAAGGACCATAAACACTTATTTAAGCGTCATTCTCATCAGTAAGATAAGAATTGAGCTATAATTAGAGTTTAGGAGGTCAGAGATGAGGAGCCGTCAGCTGAGCTGCCTGACGGGAGACAGAAAAGATATGGAGCCAGCTACTAGAGAATCTCAAGGCTGTACAGAGAAAGGGACTCAACATTTTTAATAAAGACCAATTGAAAAAATGATTTTAAGCTCAAAATGAATGTAGTAATAATAATAATAAATGCCCCCAAAGGTGTACATAGCCTTTAACCCCTTAAACCACACATTTTTTAAAAAATTGCATTCCAAGAGCTATAACGTTTGTTTTTTCATCAATGTACTTGTATGAGGTCTTAATTTTTGCAGGACAAGTTATAGTTTTTAATGCACCATTTTATGTACATGTAATGGTTGATTAAAGCAAGCTGTTTAGCTAAAACCCCCTTTGTTTACGTCCATAAAAAAGCGTATTAGTGGTCACTAAGGGGTGTTTTCCCATCAAAGATTGTTATGGCATATCAACTATGAATAATGGGAAATTATGCAGTTTAATGGGTGACTCAGTTGGCAAATTATTCTCCTCAATTTGCAAAAAAAGAAACGCCAAATCATCCAAGTGATTTCCTCAATTGGACCCTTAAAGAGATATTCTCAACTTACACATTTATGGCGTAGCTTCCATTCTCCACCTACAGGGAGAATGGAGGTGGCACGCTATCTCCCACAGAAGCGAATGGAGAGATCTCTGCTCATGTGCGACCACCTCACCCAGATATCTTACCAGGCAGGCCAGGGACCCCATTCTCCATATAGTTGCAGGACCCAAAGGTTAGACCTGCACCCATCGGACATATCCTGTGGAAGTGCCATAAATGTCTACATTGCGAATACCTCATTAAGGCAGCGGGGTCGGTCCTGAAACTTGATTTGCGCTAATCAATCCCCAAACTATAAACGACTTCATTATACGAAGAATGAAGGAGTTTGACTTCATAAGATATGGAGATGTCATAAGATATGGAGATGTCGTAAGACAACCTTCAGCCCTCAGTATAACAATGAACGCAGTGTCTCTTACCTTTGGTTTATATGCATTTAACATGGACATCTCAACATTCTGCCCGCGGACGGGCTTGGGTTGCCGCTGCACTGCTGGAGAAGATGTCTTCTGATTATTGCGACAGATACAAATGAAGAAAAACAGCAAGGCGATCGCCAAAGGGATTGTGACACTTGGAACCAGGATGTAGAGAATCTCCATTTTGCTCTTTTCTTTGGAGTCCTGGGTATCTAACATTTAAAAAAACACATGAAGTGAATTAAAGCTCCCACTAGTGGCCTTCAAAGCCCACAGAGAAAAAGTGTAGATTAGGAGACCTTCCAGAAGAAATAAGTAGAAGTAATTAACTTCTGGGAGATGTATGATAATGAGGCCCTTTCTGACTTCTGTCAGGTACAGCATCATCATGGACACCTAGTGCGGACCCGAATCTACGTGAATGCTCACATATATTCAAGCTGGAGAGGATGTTAGATATTGATGTAGAATTATCCTGATGACATCACTGCGCCAGAAGATGACGTGTGACCATCAGAATGTCCCAGTAGTACAGGCTCAGGCTTTGGGCCTTTAACCTCAAGCGATCAGATCTCAGCCTAGAAGTAAAGCCGACCATACATATGAGAAAACGCCTATCCCTTCCGGTCACCTTGTACCTCATATGGATCCAAAGATATCCCTATTTATTGCTTTATTTGTTCTGCTAGATTCATTTCAAACTGGCAGTTCATTGGTGTGCAGTTTCTCAGGGGGCATGTCCTTTCTGCCACCACTCTCTCCCTATCACAGCTCAGGAGTGTGTCCTTTATGCCACCACTCTCTCCCTATCACAGCTCAGGAGCGTGTCCTTTCTGCCACCACTCTCTCCCTATCACAGCTCAGTAGCGTGTCCTTTCTGCTGCAGGTCTCTCCCTATCACAGCTCAGTGGGGAGTGTCCTTTCTGCTGCAGCTCTCTCCCTATCACAGCTCAGGGGGGAGTGTCCTTTCTGCTGCAGCTCTCTCCCTATCACAGCTCAGGGGGGAGTGTCCTTTCTACTGCAGCTCTCTCCCTATCACAGCTCAGGGGGGAGTGTCCTTTCTACTGCAGATCTCTCCCAGTAACTGCCATAGCTTCTAACAGTATATATTGCTGGTGGCAGAATGGAACTGAGCATGTGCGACCACCACAGGGATGTTACTGAGGTGGACAGAGAAATAAGAAAAAGAACAAACAGCAGGTGGAGCTAGACAGATTTAATTTCATTGGCTATATTACATTTTTAATTTCATGCAATTACAAAAGAATTCAGATCCGGTTGCGGTTTTGAAAACTGCAGAATATTTTTCATGGGACAGACCCTTTAAGTTTTAATTTTAGAAACCTTTTACAAAAATGTGTAAACTTTGTAACTAGGAGACTGATGGATCTGACGTGTGGCAGTAACCTTGAGAAATATGTACATGAGGCTTCCTATACAGCAAGTATAAAATCACCATTGTAGATGGAAACCACAAGGTCACAGATGGGAAACGGGCAGTAATGGGACCAATTAGTGCCGTAACTGGGGCCCTTCCGCAATGTTAGCAATGCTTTGGGCCTGAGATATCAGTGCGGATATTTTCTTTCCTTGTAAACATCTACAGTGAGAATATTTGCTGTAATTTCGGGACTTGCTGCACACATGGAGCAGCGGTGAAGCTTTGCCTTGTTGGGGAATTTCCTGTTTGAGATGTTGTGGCTTTCAGATCCCGGCTGCGCTCGGCTCCTCAGCAAGGCTCGTTTTTCATGTACTACAAAGGCCGCCTGTGTCCAGGGGCAGCCGCACCGCACAGTAGCACCGCTAACACGAAACAGGCGCCTCCCTCTCTCCACAATAAAGGGGCATATCGAACTTCCAGGCAGAGGGATGCGTATGGTGCATGCTATTGGAGGTATGACTGGAAACTGCAGGGGGTGCTCCCCCCCAGGGTGCTCCCCTTCCCCCCCCCCCAAATCGTTACTGGAAAGGTATTCCATGGGCCGTTTTCTGAGCAATGTGGCTGAGTTATCAAGCCTGCTTTTACCAAACTCCGCTTAAAGGGGGATTCTGGTTAGAACAAGTTATGTTATCCCCGATCTAGTGGATAGGAGATAACAGTAGGATCAGTGTAGGTCCCACCGCTGGAACCACCACCCATCAAAACAGGGGACCCGTGTTCTCCATTTCAACAGAGCATTGTCAAGCATGGCCTATCACTAGGATATGCATCAAATTGGTGCTGGTTCAACCTGTGGGACCTGCTCCTGTCTACAAAAGGGGGCCCCCAAAGTGCAGGACAACACATAGCGCATTCATCACTATGGGAATACCAAAAATAGCAGAGCGAGGGCACCCAGCTGTATTCAGAAGTCCCACAGCTCGAAATGGAGAGCGCACCGCGCAAGCGCAACCACCACTCCATTCATGCTCTGGCTCGGCTATATTTGGACCTCCCATAACAGTGATTGGAGGGTGGCCATGCATGAGTGGCTGCTCTCCGTTCAATTTGCATGCCGCAGAGTGGCGGTAGAAGTGGGTCCCAGACAAGGGACCTGGGCCTATTTGACATGGCATATCGTAGTCAATGCCTGGGATGGTAATACACCTTTAGGCCTCATGCACACGACCGTTGTGTGCATCCGTGGCCGTTGTGCCGTTTTCCGTTTTTTTTCGCGGACCCATTGACTTTCAATGGGTCCGTGGAAAAAACGGAAAATGCACCGTTTGGCAGCCGCATCCGTGAGCCGTGTTTCCTGGCCGTGAAAAAAATATGACCTGTCCTATTTTTTTCACGGCCAACGGTTCACGGACCCATTCAAGTCAATGGGTCCGTGAAAGAACACGGATGCACACAAGATTGGCATCCGTGTCCGTGATCCGTTGCCGTAGGTTAGTTTTTATACAGACGGATCCGAAGATCCGTCTGCATATAAGCTTTTTCAAAGCTGAGTTTTCACTTCGTGAAAACTCAGAACCGACAGTATATTCTAACACAGAAGTGCTACACTACAAACTGTGTACAAGACTGCCCCCTGCTGCCTGGCAGCACCCGATCTCTTACAGGGGGCCGTGATCAGCACAATTAACCCCTTCAGGTGCGGCACCTGAAGGGGTTAATTGTGCTGATTACGGCCCCCTGTAAGAGATCAGGGCTGCCAGGCAGCAGGGGGCAGACCCTCCCCCCCCTCCCCAGTTTGAATATCATTGGTGGCCAGTGCGGCCCCCCTCCCTCCCTCTATTGTAATAATTCGTTGGTGGCACAGTGTGCGCCCCCCATCGGCCCCCCCTCCCTCTATAGCATTAACAACATTGGTGGCCAGTGTGCGGCCTCCCATCTCCCCCCCCCCCCCCCATCATTGGTGGCAGCGGAGTTCCGATGGGAGTCCCAGTTTAATCGCTGGGGCTCCGATCGGTAACCATGGCAACCGGGACGCTACTACAGTCCTGGTTGCCATGGTTACTTAGCAATAGTACAATAGTAGAAGATTCATACTTACCTGCTGGTGGCTGCTGCGATGTTCGTGTCCGGCCGGGAGCTCCACCTACTGGTAAGTGACAGGTCTGTGCGGCGCATTGCTAAATGAACTGTCACTTACCAGTAGGAGGAGCTCCCGGCCGGACACGAACATCGCAGCTCCCAGGTAAGTATGAATCTTTTACTATTGTACTATTGCTAGTAACCCGCTGCCACCAATGATCGGGGGGGGGGAGATGGGAGGCCGCACACTGGCCACCAATGTTGTTAATGCTATAGAGGGAGGGGGGGCCAATGGGGGGCGCACACTGTGCCACCAACGATTTATTACAATAGAGGGAGGAAGGGGGGGGGGGGGCGCACACTGTGCCACCAACGAATTATTACAATAGAGGGAGGAAGGGGGGGGGGGGCCGCACTGGCCACCAATGATATTCAAACTGGGGAGGGGGGGGTCTGCCCCCTGCTGCCTGGCAGCCCTGATTTCTTACAGGGGGATATGATAGTACAATTAACCCCTTCAGGTGCGGCACCTGAGGGGTTAATTGTGCTAATCACGGCCCCCTGTAAGAGATCGGATGCTGCTAGGCAGCAGGGGGCAGTCATGTACACAGTTTGTAGTATATTCTAACTAGAAGCGTCCCCATCACCATGGGAACGCCTCTGTGTTAGAATATACAGTCGGAAATGAGGTTTCACGATCTAACTCATATCCGACAGTATATTCTAACATAGAGGCGTTCCCATGGTGATGGGGACGCTTCAAGTTAAAATATACCATCGGATTGGAGAAAACTCCGATCTGATGGTATAAAAGGGACTCCAGACTTTACATTGAAAGTCAATGGGGACAGATCCGTTTGAAATGGCACCATATTGTCTCAACGTCAAACGGATCCGTCCCCATTGACTTGCATTGTAATTCAGGACGGATCCGTTTGGCTCCGCACGGCCAGGCGGACACCAAAACAACTTTTTTTTCGTGTCCGTGGATCCTCCAAAAATCAAGGAAGACCCACGGACGAAAAAACGGTCACGGATCACGGGAAAACGGAACCCCGTTTTGCGGACCGCAAAAAAAATACGGTCGTGTGCATGAGGCCTTAGCGTCTATGGGACTGCCACAGATAGCGGAGTGCTCTCTAGCAGTCCCATAGAATTAAAGGGAGCATTGGTGGGACTGGGACCCACACCTATCTAATAGTTAACCCCTATCCACTAATTAGGGGATAACGTCTTCTAATTGAAATACCCCGCTTAAGAAAATATTCTCAAAATTGTATAAAAAATGTTGAATATCATCTAAAAGGTGCATTGTATGATCATAGACAACCCCTTCACAATCAAAGCATCTGCAGCAATCACTTGATTCTCCTGAGGGACGTTGCCATCAGCTGCTTGTTTTCCCTGCAGCGGCCACTACAGGTTAAATGTAGCATTACATGCAGCCATTCAAATACTTGGCCGACCATGTGACACAAGAACTGTCTCACGTTCTCCTCTCTGGTACTTAGTGGAGGAACCTGGAGGGTTTGTCCAGGTTGAAGAACCTCTTAAAGCAGGCCAAATCCTATGTGCCACATTACCCTATCATACATGTGGTACACATGGCAGAGGGTAATGGGGATGAGGGTGCATGACATGAAGGGTTTAGCCTGCGAAGGCACAGGCACAGATCCCCATCACTAGCCACAATAGGGTTCGTATCCATAGGGAGGGCGTGATAAGAAACCTTAGGGGTCTCCACTTTTCAGAAATTGTACTGTTGCGCTTAGTTCACCACACGTGGCGCTGTTCCTGCTATTTATTCTTGCCATAGCTCCCCCTGCAGGGGAAGTCAAGCCTAGCATTTCGCCATAGTGATGACAATGTTTTACGGGGTGGGCTTGTTTGCTATAGGTCTTTCCTACATAATCCACTACTAATCCACCTCTCACCCTGTTACTCCTCTGCCGATCCCTTCACTGGCTCCCCATTGCCCAACGAATTCACTTCAAAATATTAACAAATACATACAAGGCCGTCCACCACCTGTCCCCTCCCTACATCTCTGAGCTACTTTCCCGATACACCCCCACACGCACTCTCCGATCCTCACAAGACCTCCTTCTCTCCTCTCCTCTTATCGCCTCTTCCCACAATCGCCTCCAAGATTTCTCCCGTGCATCCGCCATACTCTGGAACTCGCTGCCCCAACATATCAGACTCTCACCTACAGTGGAATTCTTCAAAAGAAACCTAAAAACCCATCTCTTCAGACAAGCCTACAACCAGTGACCCTGCTGCCTCTATACCGCCATGACATACTTCACCCGCACCTACGGTGTCCTTCTCCCACACCATGTAGATTGTAAGCCTCGCGGGCAGGGCCCTCTCTCCTTCTGTACCAGTCTGTACCTCGTCTTGTTCATGCTTAGTGCAATTGTCTGTATTATGTATGTGCACCGCTTATCATATGTACAGCGCTATGGAATGAATGGCGCTTTAATAATAATAAATAATAATAGTGCCGAGTACAAGGGTCTCTCACGCTTACCACAGGCTGGGATGTCGCACACCTCGTGCTTGACGTTTTCGTCCAGTGTGAAGCACCAGGGAGCTTCTCTCTGATTCCCGGGGTTCCTGCAGTAGGAATGACCCCCGTTAAGCTCCTGGTAACGCATGGCGTTAAACATGTGGGTATGCGGATACTGGGAATTCCACGGCTGACACTGACGTCCTGATTTGGTGACGCTCACCGTTCCCCGATAATCAACCCCGGTGCTGTTGTAGCATTTATGGTCTGCAATGAGAACGGGCGCATTAAAGTAATAATCATAACAAGAAACTACAAACAAGGAGTAAAATCCGACCGATCACAGATCAGCTGCTAGGAATCTGGAGCAAGAGGACTAACTGGTCCCCGTTGGTTCTATGGACGACGTGGACCCTCATCTTGCGGTATGTGCTAAAATAGGAGCCATGTGTTGCTGTGCGGAGGGGCGATTATGTAACATAATGAAACGATTGAGTCCGCGGTTTGTAGCAGATATCAAATTGCTGTGATCAAGAGCTGAGGCTCTCGACCGTGATAGTAAAAAAAAAAAATTACATATGGCCCTGCTGTGGTGTTCCGCAAAAAAAGTCTGCAGGCTTCAAGGTCCTCATCGTGATATGATGGATCATGGTATACGGTAATAAAAGGAGGACAAGTCGGCATAAAAAGATACTGGCGGTATCCCAATGATGCGGAGTGATTGACACATCTGTTCACACGTCTGAGGCATCTCTCGGGGATTCCGACATATTTGATGGCAAGAATGGCACAGCATGCAGCAGTATTCTTCTCATCAAAATGACGGACGCCATGACGAAACTCATGGAGGTCCACTCGGCGCCATTGGTGTCCGTCATATGGCGGATCTGGCAATGAAAGTGTGAACAAAGCTTAATCTGTCTCTCAGATGAGGTCATCGGAAGCACTTACTTTTATTGATCGGGTCCGCTATGGGTATTCCGATCCGTATACAGTTACTGGCCTCGGGGCTGTCCGGCTGCGGAAGGTCCTCGCAGTTGGGTAGTTTTAACGTCCTTAAAATAATCGGGTTGGATCTGGCGAAGATGTACTCGGCCTGACACAGGACGTTCTCCAGGATCTCACACTCGTCCCGGCACAGGTCTCGCGGTTTGGCCGACGAGGATGCTTCAGAGCAGTATGGGAAGGCGTAATGGCAGAGAGAGGGGATGGCAAACTTCGAGCACTTATCCGATAGGTGATTGGAAGTACCGATCATTGTGAAGGCAGCTGAAATAGAAAGAATGGGTTAATAAGCTAGGAAGAAAAAAAGAATTCCCCAGAAACAGCGCCACTCTTGTTCTGGTGGCCGTGTCTAGTAATGCAGGTCAGCTCTATTCATTTCAGAGGCAGAGAGCAGCAAAACCAGACATAGGAGTGGCGCTGTCACTATGTGAGAACATAGTGGAAGTTAATGGCACTTAAATATGGATAGACTGGGAAGAAAACGCGTCACATGTATCACAGCAGAGCGCGCTGTGCAATAGATTCATCGTATATGGCAAGGTAGGCTAGATACTTTTCTGTTCCTTACATCGCCTCTTGTTGGCTTACTCTAAGGCTACATGCACATGACCGTATGTGTTTTGCGGTCCGCAAAAAAAAACTGATGAGATCCGTATGCCATCCGTTTTTTTTTTTTGCTGATCCATTGTAACAATGCCTAAAAGGGATAAGAATAGGACATGTTCTAGTTTTTTTGTGGGGCTACGGAACGGACATACTGATGCGGACAGCACACGGTGTGCTGTCCGCATTTTTTGCGGACCCATTGAAATGAATGGGTCCGCATCCTATCCGCAAAAAAAAAGGAACGGAAATGGAAGCAAAATACGTTCATGTGCATGAGGCCTAAACCAATACCTTGTGTCAAAATTCTGGGGCATGCCATCAATAAAAAAATGGGGGAGATTTATCAAGACTAGAACTTTCTGTGCCGCTCTTGGTATCCTCTGCGCTGCCGGAGGATGGCGAGGCGTAGGCCCTACGAGGCGTAGTCATAAATTAGGCGCATCCTTCAGCAGTCCATGCGCTGCTGTAGAATCCTGGCTTCATTTGCGCCAGAAAACTGGTGTAAATGAAGATAATTTTGTCTCCGCTAACGAAATAAAAAAAATAGAACATGTCCTATTTTGTCCGTTTTCACTGACCAACAGCCCCGATACAACTGGAGGGGACCGGTACCATTTCTCTGAAAGGTGAAAAAAACCTGCGTTAAAAATGGATGGTTTTGCAGTTTTTAAGATTCGCTACTTTTTTTTCACTGTCGTGTCAATGCAGCCTTAGGGCTCGTGCACACGAACGTATTTTCTTTCCGTGTCCGTTTTGCTTTTTTGCAGACCATATGCGGAACCATTCATTTCAATGGGTCCGTGTGCATTCCGTTTCCGTATCTCTGTTCCGCCAAAAAATAGAACATGTCCTATCATTGTCCACATTAGCTGTTCTATTAGGGGCCAGCTGTTCCGTTCCGCAAAATATGGAATGCACACGGACGCTGTGCTTACTTTTTGCGGATCCGTTTTTTTGCGGACCAGCAAAATACATACGGTCGTGTGCATGAGGCCTTAGTGTTTTTGAATCCTTGCATTATGCTTAACCCCTGGGGCCCTGTTTTACCTGGTGTGTTCCTTTAAGAACCAAAGGGTCTGTCACAAAGTATTAGAAGGAACTAAACACTGACATCAAATCTAAACACTATTAAGTCTTGTCTGCTACTGGGAAAGCTGGGTGAGGTTGAGCACAGTCCTGAATGCCAAATCTGCCTATCTGCGGATACATTACGAGGCAGGAGTCTGGGAAAGCAGAGTGATGTCACATATCATACAAGTATATCAGACTTCTTAAATAAATATTGAAAATAAGCAAACCCAATGGTGTCTGCACCTGTGATCTGGTTCTCTATTTCTCCTTGCATGTGCAGAGACTCCATGTAGATGGTCCGGTTGCCGATGAATCGAGCGCAGGCAATTCCTCTGTACGGTTGGCAGTAACCGTCTTCTTCAAACTCATCCCTGGTCAATATAATAACAATTATTAATTATAAAAATAATAATAAATATAATAATAATAATAATAATAATAAATAATAATAATAATAAAACAGATTCTGATCCACCACTAGAGGGCGCCAGAAAACAGTGCACTAAAGAGTTCAGAGCTTCCTTCCTAAAACACAAGAATCCATCAAATAGTATGAGGGGTAAAATACAAGGGCAGGAATAAGAATCACCCACAAAAAGTCACCTTTATTATTCTGCATAAAATTAAACAAATCCACATCTAAGATATTCTTACATAGTGGGTTACTATAGGACTCCTGGGCCCAATGCAAAATTCTACACCTATACGTGTGTCCTCTTAGGTGGCAGAGGGAGGTCAAGCTCCCCTATGGGACCAGGGCCAGGGGGCGACTGCTACCTCTGCACCCCCTATAGCTGTGCCCCTGTAGTGGCTGTGAGGCCTCGTTCACATTCTGATTTACTGCCCTGAGCGCTTTTCAACTTCAGTGAACCTGAAGATCAGCAGACCAGTCAGCCTTTGACCGTAAATTTTGTTAATTAGCTCCTATAGAGTGTCAGTATGACCCCTAGTCAAAGGACCTACTGGTATTCTGGTCCTTAAAGGGGCACACACTGCATAATCCGCAACAAAGAGAAAATGGTTACAATTGTTGCAGATGCCTTTTATGCAGAATGTTACACATGTATTTCATCTTCTAATTGGACGGATGCAGCACCAGAGAAGCGGATGGCATTTTACGAAATTCCATCCACGCTGCAAATAAAAAAAAATTAAAAAAAATCTTTAATTTTTAATCCACAGTGTCAATTTATGCTGCAGATTTCCTTAGTGGATTTCACACTGTGCAATGTATAAGGTAAAATCCACGGCAGAATTTTCTTTGCTCAAAATCCGTCCCTTGTGGCCGTCTCCAACATAGGCCAAACTGCTAGACCCCGTGTTGACAGTTTGTTACAATGTATCAACGCAGTTATACTATATCAGTCTGGACTCCAGAGAATTGTCTAGACTGGAGACAACTGTAGCAGAATCTCAGCAGTGAAAAGTATCAGCTCAGGATGGGTAATAATCTTCTGGATGTAAATTAGACCATTCCCATTCTCTGACAGCAAGCAGAGACCGTGAAACGGTGAGGAACTGAACTTATTAATATTCACCGTTTAAACTTTAATCGGAAAATTAAAAAAAGAAAATAAATCTATCGAATGATATAGTTTAGTCTGGTGTAAATGCTGCAGAACATGCTGTTGACCAGCAGAGGGCAATAAAGGTATATGAAGCCCTGCACCCTGAGAACTTGCCGTAGATCAGCAGAATTTTGAATGCAGCTCTGGATGTAACTGTTGCATACAACACAATGTCACTCAAGCAATGCAGAGTACAGGGTTATACTCAGGCGTCTTATGGCAGGGGAAAAGTTTATACTTTCTTACAGAACTGGCGCTGGGTCAGATTTAAAAATGAGAGCTTTGAAAGTGACTGCCCTTAAGGGCTTATTCAGACAAACATAAGGGCTCCGTGCCCGTGCTGAGGACCGCAAATAGTGGTCCCCGGCTGTGTGCACTCCGTGCTGCGGATGCAGACCCATTGACTTGAATGGGTCTGAGATCCTCAAAATACGTCAAACCATGTATCCTATCTTTTACGGTGTGGAGGCACGGATCAAAAACCTATGAAACCCTTCCGTGGGATTACGGGTCCATGCCTCCACACCGCAAAAGATAGGCCATGTCTTATCTTTTGCCGTATCTTGCGGATCGCGGACCCACTAAAGTCAATAAGTCCGAACGTCAGCACGGTGTTCGCATGGCCAGTGCCTGTGTATTGCGGACCCGCCATTTGTCGTCCGCAATACAGTCGCGGAGCCCTTATGTTCGTGTGCATGTGCCGGAATAGTAGGGATAGTACGCTGGTAAGAACTGAACTGAGGGAAGTGATACGGCAACTCTGGCGCAGGATTCAGCCTGAAAGACTCCACTGGATTCTATAATCAGTAACAAAAGAGGGGCATTCAGGAGATGCCAGGCGCATTCTGAGTGCCCCAGTGATTATACTGCCGGTTGGCACTCCACAAGGTGAAATGCATCAGGGTGACGGCTAATGGCTGCTTTGTGATGTGAATGCAGTTTTTTTGGTCTCCTGTTTGGATCATGTTTTAGCCAAAGACTAAAGGGGAGTCCGGGCTCTGAATTCCTGGCTGCCCTCCATGCGAGTATTGTAAGGCCTTCAGGAATAGAGGGCTGGACGAGCAGACAAGAAACGCGTTGTGTGCGTGCTGGGTGTTAGGACACAGACTAGGAAATCCCTCTTGTCTTCATTTCCTTTTTCCTCCATAGTCTTTAGGCCTCGTTCACATTTCTGTGTCCATTTGATGTCCATGGAAAATCCATGTTTCATCCATGAAGAATCCGCGTGTCAGTTTTTTTTCCCTGCGCGTGTCATCCGTATTCCACGGACACCGCTCAGCTGAAAATTCATTTCCTGAGTATCTCCTACCAATGGTCCTTGAAACACTGACAGGGGGGGCATTTGCCCCAGGTCTGCCACCATTTAGGGGCTTCAACCGACTTGTCCCTGCCATACTAAGGGTGCATTCACACGACCATATGAATGAGTCCGCATCCGTTCCGCAATTCATTTCAATGGGGCTGCAAAAGACCATGTGCTGTCCAAATCCGTAGTTCCGTTCTGCGGCACCGCAAGAAAGATACAGCATGTCCTATTCAAGAATAGGCACTTTCTATATAGCGCCGGCTAAAATGCGGACCACAAAACACTTACGGTCGTGTGAATTCACCCTTAGGGCTCATGCCCACGAACGCAAGGGCTCCGTGCCCGTGCTGTGGACAGCGAATTGCTGTCAGCAATGCACGGGCACCGAACGTGGGGCAGCCGCATGCGGATCGCGGACCCATTCACTTGAATGGAGTCCACGATCTGCATCCGACGGTCCGCACCGCAAAAAAGTAGTGCATTCACTATTTTTTTGCGGTGCGGAGGCACGTACAGTAAACCCACGGAAGAACTCCGTAGTGCTTCCGTGGGCTTCCGTTCCGCATCTCCCGGATTGCGGACCCATTCAAGAGAATGGGTCTGTGATCGGTGATGCACACGGGCCGATGCCCGTGTATTGCGGGCCACAATACGGCCACGGCCGGGCAACGGCCGTGTGCATGAGCCCTTACCCTGAGACAATCCCTTCAATTGATCAGATGGTGGAATTATACCTTCACGATAAAGTACTGCCATATGTTTACTATATGGCTTATATTATACCGCTAATCTATAGCCCTAATCTAGAGCACTGTATAGCACCATGACATATGTTAAATCTGACACCATATGGTGGCATTATTTTGTCGCAGGGTGACGTTATTATTTGGGTGGTATTATGACGGTATTACTTGGCACGCGTTGGCTTAGAAGTTCGGTGTGATGTGTGTGTCCTCTTTGTGAAGGGCCATGAGCCTCCAAGTCCTAAAGGGACAGCAGATGCACAGGTTGCATTCATATACTGTGCGTGCGGAACATATGAGGTCCGGGCTCTCATCCCCTCCTGCACCAATTGTACAACTCACAGACTGGTATACACATGCCCACAGATGGGGGTCTGATCGCCATCTGTGACTGAGCATGCCAAATCCTGGCAATGACTTTTATTACCGACTGCTAATTATTTGTCAGACAGCGCTTGTAAACCTCCGCAGTTTGATCCTATAGAGCAGAACATCTGATTTACATTCGTCCACAGACCCGTTTACAGCCGCGCAGTAATTATGGGACCAGATGTACTGAGATCCCGGCTTCTCCTGACGAGAATCTCATTAGATTGAGCTCAAATGTGTCTCAGGATGTAATATTTTAGGTATGGCCCAAATAAGATTGTCGCCCTCCTCCGGCTAGGCTGCCTGCTCCTCGTATCCCTTAAGTCAGGGATGTCCAACCTGCGGCCCTCCAGTTGTTGTAAAACTACAACTCCCACAATCCCTTCTTTAGACCGATAGCTGTAGGCTGTCCAGGCATGCTGGGAGTTGTAGTTTTGCAACAGCTGGAGGGCCGCAGTTTGGTCATCCCCGCCTTAGGTCAAGGCAATCCTGTGTGTGACCCTAATCATGGGACGCGGGTTATGGGGCCTTTTACTCCTATTGTACTTTTCATCCAGCAAAAGCGGCATCCAAAATGGGGAACCCTTCTGGTGAATGACATTGCACCCCTGGCGGTCTATGGTAGCAGGTTCTGGAGCAAGCTTGTCCCATATCCCCTTGGCAAAGATCCTACCACCCATAAGGGGCTGGCCTCCCTCTGTCTAGGGACCCCAAGAGCTGGGAATGACAATTCCTCCACTCCATGGTTCATTTATGTATAGGGCAATTATATGTAAGACTCTTTCATCTATACCACCAAACATCCTGGCACCACTTTACTATATGGCACTGCTGTCAGGGTATAGGCGGTACTATTACTCTCCATGGTCCTCCTTCCCAAAACGATAATGTCAGCCCCTGACCCAATGTTACCTATGTGCCATGAGATAACACTACCCCCTGGCACACCCGGCCGACTGGCATGACTCAGGGAGTGATGTCATCGACCAGAAGTTTCCGGCTGATGAGGTAATGTGATTAATGAATCCAGTGGAGGAGCATAGGAAAACCCATTCCTCCACAGTGCACTGATGGCTCCTGTGAGCAAAAGGGGCATGTAGTGCCCAAGGGGGATCCGCCACTCTGCCCCCACCATGATCTAAATTGGCTGGGTCATTATTAGAAGCTATGTAGGGTTATATGCACATTACATAGTTCTGTTATTTTGGCAGTGTATACCAGTGCTGAGTGGCTTTATTATGTAAGCACTATATGGTGGTATTATGTGGGCACTGTATAGTATTAGATTTAGTACCACAGGGAGATCTTAATCCAGCATTAGGCTCTTTCACACTGTGCCTTGTACAATTTTCATAAGAGGAGCGTCATGTTACCAGATTCCCAAAGTGCAGATCCACACAACTTTGGAACAATAAGTAACTTTCTCCTACAAGCAAGTTATGTGTAATGAAAAGGGTTTTTCCAGGTTTTTAATATCTGTGACCTATCCTTGGGGTAGATCATCAATAACTGATCACTAGGGTTCCGACACTTGGCACCCCCGCCAATCAGCTTCACCCCCGCCAATCAGCACTGAATGTAATGTCAATGTAAATATGCCTATAGCACTGGGGTGGGGGTATACTGTGCCGTATACTGGGCCTTTGTGTCACTTCATCTGCCCCTGGGTACAACATGCATGCATTATGAGTCTGGAGCACTGCCCCATTACTAATCCCAGCAGACGCCGATGATATGCGTGTTTTATCCACGTTATTTACCTGAGTGATATGTCAGCACAGAACTGCTGACAGCAATATCTCTCCGAAATTAAAAACTGATGTGGAATGTATGGCAGGAAAGATAAGCCCGAGCCTTTCAGCACTTTTAATTACAGCTCATCTGGCTGATGGCGCTCGGCGACTTTTACGGTTCTGACTCCAAAACGGGGCAGATTTATTAATCTGTCTGAAAGAAAAACTCACTCTGTTGCCCAAAGAAACCAATCACAGCGCAGCTTTCATTTTTGAAGAGGAACGAAAGCTGTGCTGTGATTGGTTGCTATGGGCAACAAAGGCGTTTTTATAAATGTCTGACTGTGTAGGCCTCAACCAGACGACACAGGGGGCCCAAGGTCTAGGAGGTTCTGTGATTGGTTGCTATGGGCAACAAAGACACCTTTGTAGATGTCTGACTATGTAGGCCTCAACCAGGCAACAGAGGGGGGTCCGAGGCCTAGGAGTTTCTGTAATTGGTTGCTATGGCCACAAGACACTTTAATGAATTTCTGACAGAGTAGGCCTCAACTCAGGGGGGCCTGAGGCCTAGGAGTTTCTGTAATTGGTTGCTATGGGGAACAAGACACTTTCTGAATTTCTGACAGAGAAGGCCTCAACCAGGCGACAGGGGGGTCCGAGGCCTAGGTAATCTGTATATGGTTGCTATGAGCAACAAGATACTTTCATAAATTTCTGACAAATTAGGCCTCAGGTACTGGTAATGGAAACTTGGCAGTCAGGAATGAAACGTCACTAAACGGTGTCTACTGACATGCCAATTTTAAGGATGAGACCGTGAAAAAAGGTACAAAGGTGTAACCGCCACTCTCTACGCAAACAAGGTGGAAGTAGTAATGGTAGCCCAAGGGACCAGCGAGTGGAGTGGTGTATCCTCCACCCAATACAGTGGTGTTACTGGTAGTGATAAACAATTTAAAGGTGCCAGATGCTAAGATAAGGATATCAATAATATTAAAATCAAAACATCAATTAAAACATCAATCATGATATATTAAAACCGTAAGAAACATACTGTAATAAGTCATAGGATGAAAAATCATAAGGTAAAAAACCCAACCAGAGTATAAACTCTAGTGAACGCACTTCACTGGGGGGTTGGCACCAGGATAAAGCTCAAGACACCTGGGGCAATACCCTCTGGCCGGGATCGCCTGTAGTGTGGTGGAGATTGAAGTCAGCGCTCCGGTCATGCAGTAGAGATGACAAACAGCACGCAGGTCACAATGGGAGTGGGAGCGGTGGAATCTATTTTACGCGAAAGATTTTTAATGGTGAAATGGCGGTGGAGAGTGAGTTTACGTATGAATTGGTTAAGGTCTACGAACAATTCAAAGAGGTCGGGTTGATTGGTAGGACAAAAGGAAAGGCCCTTACTCAACAGTTGTATTTCTTTTCTAGTGAGGACGTACTTTGATAGATTACATATACCCACTTCCCTTTCTAAGGTTTTTTGGTCACCGATGTTACTCTTAGTGGTCTCAGAATTCCTTATTGTTTGGGTTTTGCGGGTCAGCAACTTTTTCTTCAATCACTTTATTGCAAGGATATGCGGCTCAACGCGTTTCGGGGAAAGCATAAAATCCCCTTCATCAGGAGCAATAATAATAATAAAAAACGGGTGACCGGTAGTACACATATAAATACACAAACGGATAACAATATCCGCCAAAGGCCTAGGAGTTTATGTAATTGGCCTCCTAGGTCCGAGGCCTAGGAGTTTCTGTAATTGGTTGCTATGGGCAACAAGATACTTTCCTAAATCTCTGAGAGAGTAGGCCTCAACTGAGAGAGGCCTGAGGCCTAGGAGGTTCCTTCTAGCTCCCAGTCTTATTTACATGGCTGTCCCTGTACAATCATATGAAGCCTGGTGGCTGCGAGGGGTTTCTCCACAGCTGGAACGCTTTGGAGCAATGCCCGCCCACTCCTACTAAGCCCCGCCCACTTTTATCACCCCTTTTGAACAGTAGCGAGGGAAGTGAAAACTCGCAAATTATGGCCCAAATGTAGCGTGTGTCATAATTTGCAAATTTTTACGCGGGAGTATATTATAAACTAAGACACCCCTTTACATACAACCTATGGGGTTATATGGACGTCATATAGCGCAGGGTTTCCTACAACCCTGATGCTTTTTATCTGCATCCTTCCTTCTAGGAAGTTGTTTATAAGATCCCGCCGCCGATTTACAAGGTCTGTGGGGCTTAAATGTAAAAAAAAGGCAACTTCACGATATCTCAGGCCTTGATTACATGGAAGATTTACATACGTGCTCTCTGTAGCGCTGTAATGAAACTCACTGATTACAATTCTATGATGTCAAGTCTAATTACAATAGACCCACGCTGAGACAAGTCAGATTTGTACCGAGACGTAAACATCGGCTGCGGAAGGTGACATGTTAAATGTCCAAATTAAAGGGCGGTCTGCCGTCTAAGAGACGGTAAGAAATCGTGCCAGCATTGTGCGAAGACATTATTTATTGTAGAAGATACAGAAAAATGTAGACTGTAAAAAGACATATTATAGAAGTTATATTCTTGTACATAGGAGCAGTATTATAGTAGTTATATTCTTGTACATAGGAGCAGTATTATAGTAGTTATATTCTTGTACATAGGAGCAGTATTATAGTAGTTATATTCTTGTACATAGGAGCAGTATTATAGTAGTTATATTCTTGTACATAGGAGGCAGTATTATAGTAGTTATATTCTTGTACATAGGAGCAGTATTATAGTAGTTATATTCTTGTACATAGGAGGCAGTATTATAGTAGTTATATTCTTGTACATAGGAGCAGTATTATAGTAGTTATATTCTTGTACATAGGAGCAGTATTATAGTAGTTATATTCTTGTACATAGGAGGCAGTATTATAGTAGTTATATTCTTGTACATAGGAGCAGTATTATAGTAGTTATATTCTTGTACATAGGAGCAGTATTATAGCAGTTATATTCTTGTACATAGGAGCAGTATTATAGTAGTTATATCCCTGTACATAGGAGGCAGTATTATAGTAGTTATATTCTTGTACATAGGAGCAGTATTATAGTAGTTATATCCCTGTACATAGGAGGCAGTATTATAGTAGTTATATTCTTGTACATAGGAGCAGTATTATAGTAGTTATATTCTTGTACATAGGAGGCAGTATTATAGTAATTATATTCTTGCACATAGGAGCAGTATTATAGTAACTATATTCTTGTACACAGGAGCAGTATTATAGTAGTTATATTCTTGTACATAGGAGCAGTATTATAGTAGTTATATTCTTGTACATAGGAGCAGTGTTATAGTAGTTATATTCTTGTACATAGGAGCAGTATTATAGTAGTTATATTCTTGTACATAGGAGCAGTGTTATAGGAATTATATTCTTGTATACAGGAGCAGTATTATAGTAGTTATATTCTTGTACATAGGAGCAGTATTATAGAAGTTATATTCTTGTACATAGGAACAGTATTATAGTAGTTATATTCTTGTACATAGGAGCAGTATTATAGAAGTTATATTCTTGTACATAGGAGCAGTATTATAGTAGTTATATTCTTGTACATAGGAGGCAGTATTATAGTAGTTATATTCTTGTACAGAGGAGGCAGTATTATAGTAGTTATATTCTTGCACATAGGAGCAGTATTATAGTAGTTATATTCTTATACATATAGAGCAGTATTATAGTAGTTATATTCTTGTACATAGAAGCAGTATTATACAGTAGTAGTTATATTCTTGTACAGAGGAGCAGTATTATAGTAGTTATATTCTTGTACATAGGAGCAGTATTATAGTAGCTCTATTCTTGTACATATATGGCAGTAGTATACCAGTTATATTACTGTACATAAGGACAGAATTATAGTAGTTTATCTTGGATGTAACATAGCTTGGGTGCTTCACTGTTTTCGTGACTCCTCTAACTGGCAGTTTAGGTGTCAAAGGATGAAATGCCCACTTATCCAGTTACCTAAAGACATCATTCTCCTACACTTTGGCGTTTGCCCTCTACAGACCACATGAATTCCTGATAATTTCCTCTTAATTACACAAGGTTATTCTCCAGGAGTGTAAATAAGGCTGTAAACACTATTTGTGGGGCAGGTCACATTAATGATCATATTAACCACAGGAGTCAATGAGAGCCTCATTTAAAGGGCAATTACTTATTTCACCACAAATGACCTAACCACAATTAATCACATCTCTTAGAACCGACTTAAGTTTTTCTTCCTCCCCTCTGGCCTCACATGCTGCTGGTAATAATAATGTATCCGCCATGATTTACAGCCATTAATACATTTATTGTACTATAAAACTGGAGATATGTTATAACTGTTAATGTAATGCATCGTATGTCAGCTCCAGGCAGAAAACAGCTCAGTAAGAATTAATAAAAAAAGAACCTGACGCCACATGTACAGTTCCTCTAAACGGGGGCACTTAATGTACAGAAACTGCTTTATGAAGGAACCACAGCTGCACATTTCTGCTGGTGAGAATGCAAAGTACATCTGCAAAAGTCCCGGGCACAGAACAATCCCCTCTGCTCATCATGTGCCAATCACATGGGGAAAAAGTGCCCCTACATGTCGTAGGACTGGCTAAAACCTACACATGATTAGTAGAGGGGGTTCCTCTATACCTCTGCAAGTGTAATTTGCATTGGCAGCAGGTAAGATTTCAAGGCTCCTTACTTCAACACTCACAGGATGCTGTAAGCAGACTGTGCAGACACTAAATAAGCAGGGAGTACTGGGAGATTTCAGCTTTGAAACAAGCAGAATAGTGAGTGCAGCTCTGGAGTATTACACAAGCCATAACTCGGGATCAGTACAGGATAAGTAATGTAATGTATGTACACAGTGACTTCACCAGCAGAATAGTGAGTGCAGCTGTGGAGTATAATACAGGATATAACTCAGGATCAGTACAGGATAAGTTATGTATGTACACAGTGACTGCACCAGCAGAATAGTGAGTGCAGCTCTGGAGTATAATACAGGATGTAACTCAGGATCAGTACAAGATAAGTAATGTAATGTATGTGCACAGTGACTGCACCAGCAGAATAGTGAGTGCAGCTCTGGAGTATAATACAGGATGTAACTCAGGATCAGTACAAGATAAGTAATGTAATGTATGTACACAGTGACTTCACCAGCAGAATAGTGAGTGCAGCTATGCAGTATAATACAGGATGTAACTCAGGATCAGTACAAGATAAGTAATGTAATGTATGTTCACAGTGACTGCACCAGCAGAATAGTGAGTGCAGCTCTGGAGTATAATACAGGATGTAACTCAGGATCAGTACAAGATAAGTAATGTAATGTATGTACACACTGACTGCACCAGCAGAATAGTGAGTGCAGCTCTGGAGTATAATACAGGATGTGACTCAGGATCAGTACAGGATAAGTAATGTATGTACACAGTGACTGCACCAGCAGAATAGTGAGTGCAACTCTGGAGTATAATACAGGATGTAACTCCGGATCAGTACAGGATAGGTAATGTATGTACACAGTGACTGCACCAGCAGAATAGTGAGTGCAGCTCTGGAGTATAATACAGGATGTAACTCAGGATCAGTACAGGATAAGTAATGTATGTACACAGTGACTGCACCAGCAGAATAGTGAGTGCAGTTCTGGAGTATAATACAGGATGTAACTCAGGATCAGTACAGGATAAGTAATGTAATGTATGTACACAGTGACTGCACCAGCAGAATAGTGAGTGCAGCTCTGGAGTATAATACAGGATGTAACTCAGGATCAGTACAGGATAAGTAATGTAATGTATGTACACAGTGACTGCACCAGCAGAATAGTGAGTGCAACTCTGGAGTATAATACAGGATGTAACTCCGGATCAGTACAGGATAAGTAATGTATGTACACAGTGACTGCACCAGCAGAATAGTGAGTGCAGTTCTGGAGTATAATACAGGATGTAACTCAGGATCAGTACAGGATACGTGATGTATGTACACAGTGACTGCACCAGCAGAATAGTGAGTGCAGTTCTGGAGTATAATACAGGATGTAACTCAGGATCAGTACAGGATAAGTAATGTAATGGATGTACACAGTGACTGCACCAGCAGAATAGTGAGTGCAGCTCTGTGGTATAATACAGGATGTAACTCAGGATCAGTACAGGATAAGTAATGTAATGTATGTACACAGTAACTCCACCAGCAGAATAGTGAGTGCAGCTCTGGAGTATAATACAGGATGTAACTCAGGATCAGTACAGGATAAGTAATGTATGTACACAGTGACTGCACCAGCAGAATAGTGAGTGCAGCTCTGGAGTATAATACAGGATGTAACTCAGGATCAGTACAGGATAAGTAATGTAACGTTTTTACAAAATGCCTCTTCTTTTTATGTAGATTCATGTAATAACAAGCAAGTAGTCACAATACACAAATAATATTTGAACCAGAAGAACACATTTAGAATCCTCTTATTTCTATTACCACCTTAAATGAGGTCATCTTGGCTCCATCAGTACGTAGATTACCTTGTATAATATCAGAATTTCCTTTCATACTTTCATGGTACATAACTGGTTCTGTACACAACTGGCACGCTTTTGTGGCCTCAGTCCCAGGCGGCCTTGCAAGGGTTAAATGACAGTCCTAACGTGTTTACAACAGCGGCTGCGCTGAGCAGAGTTAATGCAGCGCCGAAGCCGCTGGACAATTAGAGTCCGGCCCACATCTGGAATTCATCTCGAGTCTCATTTCTAAAGAGCTGCCGCGAGATTGCTGCTTTCCCAATGACAAGTGAATGAGTGTGCGGGAGAACTTCACATCTCATTGATTATAACTTATTAAACACACAGCTCTAACTGCTTCTCCCAGAATGCTTCATTAACTCAACCGGAGCAGAACTCCCCCTCCCCCCACAAAACATATATTTCAACTGGAAAATGATTGAGGTTTATGAACTCGAAAGGACACAGCAGACTGAGCCCATTCCGTACGTGATTTACATTGAGAAGCCGGTTAATAATCGCCGATGGGGCTTTTTAATTCCAAAGTCAAAATTGTATATTAAAGGCAAATCTGCCCGACCTTTTCTAATTATGCAATAATATATCATTAGACGTCCATTATTCCACCCTGCAGCTACATTCACACTGCATGATCACAGGCATGATTTGCTGATACTGGCTGTAATATCTTCCTCTTTCATGATCCTGCTTATTGTCATAATACACATCCATCCATAAGGGCAAACATTTGATAAAGCCGTCTTCATATGGTGCCTTGGAGACATACATTTTTCCCCCTTTACCTTCACATTCTATTACTACAGATATTGTGCAACATGCTTGGTAAAAAGTGGATTTTAGGGCTCGTTCAAACGAACGCGTGATGCCCGCTGTCGTATTGCGGACCGCATTTGCATATCCGCAATACACGGGCACCGTTCCGTGTGCATTCCGCATCACGGATGCGGACCCAATCACTTCAATCGGTCCGCAAATCCGGAGATGCGGAACGGAACACTACGGAGTGCTTTCTGGGGTTCCCTTCTGTGCCTCTGCACCGCAAAAAGATAGAACTTGCTCTATCTTTTTGCGGAACGGAGGGATCGCGGACCCATTCAAGTCAATGGGTCTGCGATCCCCATTCGCCTGCCTCACGGACGGTGCCCATGCATTGCGGACCGCAATTTGAGGTCCACAGCACGGGCTTCACACGTTCGCGTGAACGAGCCCTTAGGCTGTTTCTTCTGTGGCTGAGAGGCAACTTACTGCTGCAGTAACCTCCCTCCCTGCTGTGTCTGTAAGAGGGACCTACTGTAGCCTCACCACTCTATCTAATTCTACCCCAGCAAACATGGAAGCAGCAGGAGGTATTTTATTGTTCTTCTGGTTTTCATATGACTCTTATTATTTTTAGGTTCTGTCCTGAATAAAAGATTCAGAATGGCATGAAGAAAGAAAAAAAAAGTCACACTCATCTCCTCCACCGATTTCCTGCTGCTCCCGTTCCAGCACTCCACTCTACTTCCTGGACACACAGGAAGTTCATTCTCAGCCAATCACTGGTCGCAGCAGTGACCCGTCCCAGCCAATGGATGGCTTTGTAGGCATTTCTTGTGTGTCAAGAGTAACATTGTCCATGACAATGTATCACACTGCTTGACTGATTCTCCTGATGTACCAAATAGTTAGGAAATGTGTTGGCAGAAAATGATGGGATAGAGCAGGTTTGAGCAGGGTGGGGGTGGAGGATATTAGTGTCAAAGAATAGGGAGACGGATTGTGAAGAACACCACTATAAGGGTCCATTCACACAAATGTATTTTCTTTCCGTGTCCGTTTAGGTTTACTCCGCGCGCATTCCGTTTCCGCATGTCCGTATTTCTGTTCCGCAAAAAAATAGAACATGTCCTATTTATTGTCCTGCAAGGATAGTACAGTTCTATGAAGGGCCAGCTGTTCTGCAAAATGCGGATCCGTTTTTTGCGGACCGTAAAACACACCTGGTTGTGTGCATGAGCCTTTTACTGTGTCTATTCATAACGGGACTAAGACCATTAAACCAAAGCAAACCGTGCTTTGTAGAAGACCAGGGGTGGACTGGCCATAGACCCTGCAGTGAAATTTCCCAGTGGGCCAATGTCAAGGGGGCTGCACAGCCCTCCTTACTCCGTCGGCCACTTACATAACGATCTGATGCTCTCAGCATTAATTAATGCTAGTGGCATCAGGTACTTATACACCTGGCTGGTGGCTCCAGATCTCCTCAGGACGGTGATACAGTTGAATAATACTGCAGCGGGCATGGAGTATTTTGGGCTGCACTGTGGTATTTGGTTCTGCTAGGGCGGTATTTTGAGCTGTTCTACAGTATAGCTGGCCCCACCTACTGATGTTGTCTCTATCTCTTTGTAGTGGGTGTAATGATAGGGAATGGCAATCGAGTCGCCCCCCATCATTGAAGCTCTCACATGCCACGTTCATCACTGATCGCGGCATCTGAAGCTACCTTTTAGGGGTTAATCAGGGTAAAAAAAAATACATACTTACCTTATCCGTTTGCTAGTGGAGAGGCAGTTGCGACCATCTTGATTGAAGACACTGTGCAAAATCTTCCGTGATGACCTCAGATTTCAAACGTTATCTTCAATAAAGAAGGCCGCAACGGCCTCTCCACTAGCAAATGGATGACGAGAGTATGTTTTTTTTTTTTTTTTTACCGCCATTTCCGGAAAATTTGATTCAATACCACGAAATGTGAGGAAATTCGGCCTCACAGCGTATCGAATTTTTCCTGAAATTTGAATTGAAGTCAATTCGTTTGGCTTCGACTTGCTCAACACTACTGGTTACACACCTGACTGGCGTCTGTAATAGATCATTGCGTGCTTTTGTGGATTTGGACGTTGTTTTTTAAAGATTTAGTAAAAAGTACATTTTAGTCAAAGTATTTTGCCGTGATACAGTGTATCATGGCTGCATCAGGTGTATCATCATCCAATTCCGAGGAGGCAATTGATACATGCCGGTGACTGGATTTAGAAGCCATGTTTGAGCGCAAATCCGGTTCTTCATCTTGATCTGGACCGCAAAATGTACACACGAGAGAGGCTGTGAGCCCCATGAATGAAGACATGTTCTAGTGCTGGCCGCACTGTGGTGGAGATGTAATGTTTTATGCCTCGTGTAACATATGTGGATGTCGGTTTCTTTACTTCTTGTGCTTTTTGTCTCTGGGATATTGGTGCGAATCCAAATGCTGATCCGTAAATGAGCTCCTGGAGATGGGTTTATCTCAGAGATTTCCCTGTCCTGCTCTATGTCTTTCTAGCTTTGTATCACATTTCTGGATGTTTTCATCCTGCACGGTGGAGGAAGAAGATTGCTGGAATTCCTGACTTGTTGCATGGACAAAGAGACGTTACCGCTGAACCGAAAATCATTCCGCTGGTTTCTTCTCTGGCATCTACAAGGTTATTTTAAGCCAATGCAAAGAAAGGAATCCAAAGAGATGTGACTACTGGGGAAGGAGGTGCTAAGAAGGGCATCCAACAGAGAGAGATATGGCTTCCAAGAACAGTTATTCGATTCCATGTCTTCATGGGTGGTTTAGACCTTTGAGATGGGGTCACAGACAAGCAAGGACCAGGTCTTCCGGTATGGCTTGAGTTTGCACAAGGACAGCGTCCAGTTTACATTTTGCTAAGTTCTCTCTTAGTCATGCATGTAAGCTCAATGTTGAAGGGGTTCATTAGACTAGAAAATGATGGCCTATTCTTAAGACAGGCCATCAATATAAGACTAGTCTGGATCTGACTCTCGACGCCTCTGTTGATCAGCTGATTAGAGGAGCTGTGGTATTGCGGAAAAGGCAGACATTTGAGACCCCCATAAATTGAACAGCACAAAGATCCTCCTCTTCCTGGGGAACCAAGTAGGTCCATGTCTCATGGGCAGCATGTGATCCCTTATTTCCCCTGTGGTGGCGCTGCAGGGGAACTGGAGACTTGCTGTTCGCTCCCCCTGCAGATTACAGCTATTTGTTTAGGGCTCCATCGATGGACGTCCTGTCATCGGCTTCTTTTTTTGTGAAGCCAAAATATCATGTAACAAAAATAACAGCCCCTTTATATATTTAAGGATGAGCACTTGAGGAACACCTCCTGCTTAAAGGGGTTGTCCACGGTAGATAACCCAATTTTATAAAATCAGTTAGGGAATTCTGGGTTAAAGGAGGGTGTCCTCTGTTTAGGATCCTCATTTTTGACCAGATTGTAGAGCATTTATGAAGAGCATCTCTTTCTCTGGAGGACCCCTCCTGTCCTATATTACACAGACAATCCATTGATATGAACGGACATTGTGTAATACTTCCTTTACTCTTTGGGGGCGCTGCAGGGAAACTCACTTACTGGCAGGTTTCTCCATTTTTTCTTATTTTGTGATCAGCTTATTTTCAAAAGACCCTTCTACAGATGCAGTCCGTGTGCCATCTGCATTTTTTCTTTTTTTTTGCACACCCATTGACCTCAATGGGTCCGTGGTCCGTATTTTGCAGACACAGAGGAAATTTATCATGAGGGGAAAATATGAAGTCAGTTTTGCTGACATTTATCAAATGTCTTCTGTTACTTGATAACTTTGTCTTATCCTTAGGCTAAGTTCACATGAACGTGTGTGATCCGTGGCCGTATTGCGGCACGCAAATCGCGGGCCGCAATACACGGCCACAGTTCCGTGTGAATTCCGCATCACGGATGCGGACCCATTCACTTCAATGGGTCTGCAAATCCGGAATCGCGAAACGGCCGCACGGGACGGGACCCCTCGGAAGCACTACGGAGTGCCTCCGTGGGGTTACGTCCCGTACTTCCATTCCGCAAAAAGATAGAACAAGTCCTATCTTTTAGCGGAACGGCCGGATCGCGGACCCATTAAAGTGAATGGGTCCGCGATCCGATGCGGCAGACCTACGGCCGGCGATCGTGCATTGCGGCCCGCTATTTGCGGGCCGCAGCACAGGCACGTGTCACACACGTTCGTGTGAACTCGGCCTTAGACCTAAGACTTTTGTCTAGAGAAGCTACTCCAGTTTTCCTACTCCACCTCCTACTGGAGTGAGATTGCCACTTTTTTGCGACTTAAAAAAAAAAAAAAAGTCTCAGTAATAAATCTGGAGTGAATCTCTTTAACATAGCTAAAACTAACCACACCCACTTTTCCAGCCAAATTACAAAACTGGAGTGAGTAGTGTAAAAATGCAAAAAGTTGCAGAATTTTTAGCAAGTAAGTGCAAAAAGTCACAAAAGCTCTATTTTTGCAACTTTTTGATGCCAGAATTTTGAAGTGAAGGTATGATAAATCAGGGCCATAGTCTATCTTTTTGTACAATGGACATACGGATGCGGAGAACACGCATACAGTATTATCCACAACGTGCTTTCTGCATCTGTATGTCTGTTCTGCAAAACGGTAGAAAATGCCCTATACCTGGCCCCAAAATGCGGACCACAGACCTATTGAAGGCCGCAAAAAATGCCCATGCAACACGGACGGTATCCGTATTTTCCAGGTCCGCAATTTGCGGACCACAAAATGCATACGGTCGTGTGCATGAGCCATGAGGTCTAACAAGTAGGGATTTTCCAAAGAGGAGAACTTCTTTAATACAGAAACCACCGCTGCCCCAGGGGCCAAACAACGACCTCCATTCTCAATAAGGAGGGCACCGAGTCGTCGATGAGCATGTAATGTGGTTCAATGTAAACACGAGCGTATATGTGAAAATGATTTTGCACGACCACAGACAAAACCACATCCCTCCCGTTGTTAACAAGATCAATAAAACCAAGGTGGTTTAAACACCATTTATCCAGAAGGTAATGGAGGCGACTGCATTAAGCGCTCCGTCCTCTGCATGGTTTTAATTATAGAGGTATATTATGTAACACCTCGTAATTGCCTTTTTTTGGACCTCAATTTTTTTTTTTATAATATGATGGGACAATTGGTTACTTTTACCATTTCCAACTATTATAACCTTAGAGGGTAAATTATATTGTCAGGCACTTTAAGGGCTTTTTAAATGCTTTATAACGCACAGCCGCAGAGGAAAGTATATTGGTCTAGCAGAAATTTTACGACCCCATTTAATGTTTTTATTAGGTCAGATAAACATGTTCCCCGGGCCGCTGGGACTGATACAAAGGTCCCTGCGCCGTGATTGACAAGTCTCTACAACAATGGCCTGCATTGTCACGCCAGCACGCCCATTGTTCTCCTCGGTCCCCTATTATGTTTCGCGGTGCCCAGGTGGTCCTGGAAGCACAAACACCATCCTGATTAATGACATCTGAAAGAAGCTACAATTTCCAAAGCACTAATCCTCAAGGAAGGAAAGAAAGGAATAGAAATGAGTCTTTCGGAAGTTCACACCAAGACCACAGTAAATCGGAGGCAATGAAAATATTTTTGAATTTTTTTGAATATCTTTGTACTGGAAAAAATGTGGCATTCCAGTAATTGAAGGATATTGATTGATGATTGGTGCGGGTTTGACTGCTGGGGCTTCAAGTGGCTTCTGTCCAAGTGCTGTGCCCCGTTCAAGTAGATAGGGCTGCAATATCTGTCCCTTGGGTCCACAAGTGATTAAAATACCCTATTTAAAAATAATTTCTAGATCCTTTTTTAAAAAAAGCTCATCAATAACTATTAACCTTTGATTGGTCCCATGGGCAACTGTCCGTGCTTCTCATTCCTATTTCCGCAGGATGCAGAAAACAGACTGAGGGCCGCTCTTCGGCTCTTGTCTGCATTTGACTGCTCATGTCTAATATTTTTATTATATTGCTTTAACAGCCTCTGTGGCCAAATGCAGCACTGCACGTGAAATAAAAAGTACGAATTCAATACTTTGCAAGGAAAACTGTTTTGGGAATCTTTCACTAAAACTGAATAACAGCAACCTGTGGTGTCTGTATATAACTGTATGCGGGTGGCATGAGCAGCATGTACAGTATATAGTGCAAACTGTGAACGGCACCTGATCAAGGACTGATCAGCCTTTACATTTCCATGTTGCACATGAGGGGGATCTGATGGCACTGTGCGGGAGCTTATGGAACTGGGGGAGCTAATCGCATTTGGGGGCTGATGGAACTGGGGGAGCTGAGGGTATTAAGGTAGCTGGTGGCATGGGGGAGCTGATGGCACAGAGGGCTGATGGCACTGGGGGGGAGCTGATGGCACTAGAGGGGAGCTGATGGCACTGGGGGAGCTGATGGCACAGAGGGCTGATGGCACTGGGGGGGAGCTGATGGCACTGGGGGGAGCTGATGGCACTAGAGGGGAGCTGATGGCACTGGGGGAGCTCATGGCATGTGGGGGTGATGGCACTGGGCGGGAGCTGATGGCACTGGGGGGGAGCTCATGGCACTGGGGGAGCTCATGGCATGTGGGGGTGATGGCACTGGGCGGGAGCTGATGGCACATGGGGGGGAGCTGATGGCACTGTGCGGGAGCTGATGGCACATGGGGGGGAGCTGATGGCACTGTGCGGGAGCTGATGGCACATGGGGGGGAGCTGATGGCACATGGGGGGAGCTGATGGCACTGGGGAGGAGCTGATGGCACATGGGGGGGGGAGCTGATGGCACTGAGGAGGCAGCTGATGGCACTGGGGGGGAGCTGATGGCACTGTGCGGGAGCTGATGGAACTGGGGGAGCTAATGGCACTGGGGGGACCTGATGGCATGGGGAGGGGATTGATGGCACGGGGGAGGAGACTGATGGCACTGAGGACTGATGACAGGGGGGGCTAAAGAGTTTTTATTAAAGAAAATGTTCTTTTAATTACTTTTTTTCTTATTAGAGTACTTGATTAATCGTTGGAGTCATTAGTAGAATACTTGATTACTAAAATGATCAATAGCTGCAGCCCTACCTACAACCACCGACTCATTGTACATGGCACATAATACAACGCAGGCTATGGCCACCTGTAGATTGTAAGCTCTAGCGGGCAGTGCCCTACGTCCCTGTGGCTCAATGCTTGCAGACATTAGAAGTAACAGGACGTAGCTTGAAGCCTCCAGGTGTAAAATCCTTACCAGGGACCCCAACCGCAGTATTGCTGCCAGGGCCCCTTGTGGCTCCTACCTCTGCGCCCCCTATAGCTCCAACGCTGAATAATAATAGCGCTAACAATGATAATAAATTGTAATACGGCTGAGCTGCTGACATCTGAGACAAGATAGAAGTCCTTGTCTGATCCCATTAAGTCGCTGCTTAGGTTCCATTAGCGAGAGGCCAAATATAGTAATTAAGTCTCATTCGGCTTGAAATGTAAACCATTCAGGAAGAATTCTCTGTCGCTGTTATTAATTATCTCCCGGCTATTTGCTCATCCACATCAGAAGAGTCCCGGTTATGCCCCCCCCATGCATGACCAAGCAGAGACAAATACAGATCAAACAGACTGAAGCCGCAGCCAAAAAACCCGCTCAGATATTCTCAAAATAAGCATGAGAAAAAAAATGTCATAAAACGGCAAGAAGGCCATAATAATGTACCACTAAACCCCCAGCGTGCGCTGACAAGTGCCTTCATGGGTTAATAAAACGCAATCAGTGTATAATGAAAAGTTCTGCAACTTTGTAATATACGTTCAGGGTCATCTACTAAACTGTCAGTCAGGGACTGGAGTCGGACGGCCGGTCAGGTGTGCACAGGGGCTAACAAAGACCCACATAAACCACTAGTCTTTGATGAAGGACCCCCGTTGTGTTTCAATCCTTCACCATTTTCAAGTTATCTGCTGCCTGTCACTGAATAGAAAGATTCATGTTTATCTACAGAGGCGAGCACATGGCTTGTCTCAGTGCGCCAGAGCTCTCTCTCCTAGCGGAGCTGGCCGCCTGGATACAAGCATGCTTCTTTTCACTGACAGCAAGCGAATGTCTTGTATGAAAAAGCTAAGTAAATTAGCAAAACGCAGAACTACAAAGAGAATGAAAGAAGTCATTTGACTGACAACTAAAATCCAGAATCAGATCTGTATGCAGATGATGTAGCTTATGTACTATGCAATGTATTGCAACCTGTAGCTTCCCAGCTTTTCTGATACTACTACTCTCAGCATGCACGTGCAGCTTCCAGAGGACCTGTAACCTCCCATGACTTGTCTGTTTTACCAAGTACTTGCATTCCCAATTAAATAACAACTCTGCTTTGTTCTATTCTTCTATTATACCTTCTAGAACAGGCATCCTCAAACTGCGGCCCTCCAGCTGTTGTAAAACTACAACTCCCACAATGCCTTGCTGTAGGCTGATACCTGTAGGCTGTTCGGGCATGCTGGGAGTAGTAGTTTTGCAACAGCTGGAGGGCCGCAGTTTGAGGATGCCTGTTCTAGAAGTTATACATTCGTTGCTAGCAGTTTGTAATAAAGGTCCAACTGGGTGTTACCAGTTGGGGGGGGGGGGGAGGGGCGTCCCTAACTCTGGTAGCACTCACTGGATAAGGTCAGACACTCCCCCAACTGTTAACACAAGGCTGCACCTTTATTTCAGACTGCTGGCAATTCACTTATAATTTCTAAAAGGAATAATAAAGGAACAGAACAACAGAGTCATAAGAATAGATTCTCCAAGACTGTTATTACATGGGGAATGTGAGTAGTCAATAAGACATGTCAGTAGAGGGGGCAGCTCCTCTTTAAAGCTGACTGACAGTCTCTGACTTGAACACTCATTCATTAACCTTGCCCTGGCAATCCCTGTGCATGCTGAGAGTTGTAGGTTCAGCTCATAGGTCTACAGCTAAGTGTTTGACTTCTTCTACCCAGCGGGAATTCTTAGACTTTTAATGGCCTTTAAAAATGGCGCCTGCTCAGAAGCTGAGTGGGTGACATAGCTGCCGGGTGCCTGCTGTTTCACACAGCAGACACCCTTAATCAATATCTGTGATCGGCGATAACGCTTATCATGGACATTCAATTCCTCAGATTCTGTGGTCAACTGCGATCATGGTACCTGAGAGGTCTTTCCCCAGAAGCGATGCTCTCCCGGGGCCCGAACGGCTCCTCAGCACTCTATCTCGGGATAGAGGGAGCTGTTCGATTTCTGTGGCAGCCTCAAGCCTTCTGAATGCTCCAAGGCCTCCCATAGGCTGCATTGATAATTCATTGCATTCTATGGGAATAGCAATCTTACATTTGCATATTAAAGACCCCAGGGGGGACTTAACAGAAAAGTGGCTGATTTGCCGTTTTTTCTTCAGTTCACCTGCCAAATTTTTTTAATAAGAAGTAATCAAAAAATCGTACGTACTCCAAAATGGTATCAATAAAATCTACAGATCACCCCACAAATGATGATCCCTCGCACAGCTCCGTAGATGTAGATATAAAAAAAGCTATGGAGTCAGAATTATGGCGATGCAAAGAAAAAAAAAATTCAAAAGTATTAAACTACAAGAAAAACTTATTGCACTGACCCAGAGAATGAAATTAACAGGTCAGTTTTACCACATAGGGAACACAGCAAAAAAGAAACCCAGAAACCTGTGGCAGAATTGTAAATTTTTTCCCAATTTGGAATTTTTTTCTAGCTTCCCATTATATTGTATGCAATATTAAATGGTGCCATTGGAAAGTGCAATTTATCCCGCAAAAAAATAAGCCGTCATTTGGCTATGTGAAGAGAAAAATAAGTAAAGAAAAGTAAGTAAAGTAAAAAAAAAAACGAAAATGGAAAATCGCAGGGTCTTGAAGGGGTTAAATGGAGTTGTAGAAGTTCCAGCAAGTGACTTATGAAACATCTGCAATGAGCTATTAGGGGTACTAAGCCCTGACACCCGGCAGAACGGCTTTCATGTGTTGCACATGTCAGTTTTAGCACTCCGGGCATCACTAGGAAACATAAAATCTGAAACATATATCCATATTTGTCAAAATCAAAATCGTACCCCCGTAGTGCCAGGGAAACTGGCAGGATATTAAAGAGAAAATATCTTGCAGCGTCGGCCGTTGGAGGCAGCGAGTTTGGCAGCTTTCAGTAACCACGTCAGGGATATTTTTGCTTTATTAAATGAAAGGGGAACTGGAGGGCAATGAAAGAATAGGGGGGGAGCTATGAAGCTGCAGGCTGGGGCTGGCGGGTAATGGCGCATAACCATGTGGGGGGCACCCGGGCTGATCTAGAATACAGTCACACAAAGCATCCAGCTGTAAGAGGCTGCAATATATAAATGTTTTCAAAAGTCCAAATCCGCATTTAACATTGCTCTATAGTGCCCCCTCTGGAACAAACTTTTACAAAACTTACAATGAGTAATTTGCCGATACTTTGTTTCACTTATCTTGAGTTTTATACTGATGAGGTATGCTGAGAGATGAGATTGGCAGGGGTCCGACGCCGGGCACCACTGATGATCAGCTGTTTGAGGAGGCCACATGGCTACGGTACTGCCGCCTCCTTGCTGCCTACCAAGCACAGCGCCATCTATTGGATTGTGGCTGTGCTAGGTATTGCAGCTCAGCACCTAGGGACTGGAACTGAGCTGCACCTAGGCTATGTGACTGATGAACGCGACGCCTAGGAAGAGGCTGCGGCAATCACTGATCGCCGGGGGCTGCTGGGAGTCAGGCCCACAACGATCTGTGGACAGGTCATCAATATCAAAATCTCGGACTCCCCAGTGTTTTATACTCCAGTCACATCCAAAGCTGCATTCAAAATGTCACTGGCTAATGACAGACAGATTTAAAGGGGTTGTCTCATCATGGACAATGGGGGCATATCGCTAGGATATGCCTCCATTGTCTTATAGGTGCTGGGACCAGCACCTACAGTATATCGAGAACGGAGCCCCGCAAGTGAAGGCGGGCACACTGCGCATGCGCAGCCGCCCTCCATTCGTTTTCTATGGGGCCGCTGGCTCAGCTATTTCCGTCGGCCCCAAAGAAATGAATGGGAGCGAGGGCCGAGCATGCGCAGTACGCGCCCATTCACTTTCTATGGGAGTCGGATTGGTGGTCGACAGACCAGAGTCCTCCAGCCACCACCTTGCGGGGCTCCGTTCTCGATATAGGTGTGAGTCCCAGCGGTAGGACCCGCACCTATCAGACAATGGGGGCATATCCTAGTGATATGCCCCCATTGTCCATGATGAGACAACCCCTTTAAGGCTCTCACACACACTGCCTCATGTCAATGTTGTATGGATCTGTATTTTTCCACGACCTGCTCCAGGCCCTCCATATATCCTTACATACAACCGGTAACAGTTCTAGCATGTTCCGTCATACGGTGAGACAGAGAGCTATTCTGCCCTTCATACTACAGGATGCTGGACTGAGGTTTGGGTAACAATTACATCTTCTACTAGGCACCACAGGAAGACACGACTGTCCAGACATTGAACAAGAAGGGGCTGCAGGGAGATGTGAAGTCAGCCTGAGAGCTAACAGAAAATCAGCAAACATTGTGGGCACAGTTTTAGATGTGATCGGAGTATAAGGCATGATGAAACCCACCATAGGATTCATTGGCATAATTATTAAACTTTTCATGTAGAAAATGGAAAAGTTTATGGAAGAGGATGTCCAAAGTGGAGTTTTCCTTTAAAGGAAATGCGTCACCAAAAATGTTTTCTGCCAGATACAACCAGATAGTGACACATCTTTCTAATCAGTTTTTATTTAATGATTACAGATTTTCTTTATAAATTCTATTTCCTGAACATGATTATGGGGGCGGCCATCTTGCCTGAACTGTTCTTAACCGCATTTAGAAGGCATTAAGAAAATTGCTTTACCGGCAGCCCCATGGTCCATAGACACAATGGACAGGAGGGGACCTCAATGACTTCTATGGGAGAGTTTTCTGGGCTCCGTGACCTGAGGTCATCGTACAAGGAAACAATAGATAAGCTCTGACAATCACCTATTGTGAATGGTGAATACTGTCTTATCCTTAATTCTAATTCTGCCTGTAATGATATCCCCCTCTGCGTATAGATAAGCAGATAACTGCAGTAAAGTGATCTGTACAGACCAAGAAGTGGCGACTATTATTAGGCTTAGTGGTCACTGCGAAAACTGCAGGATTTTATTTTTTTTGTTTAAAGGGGTTGTTCGGGTTCAGAGCTGAACCCCGACATACCCTTATTTTCACCCAGGCAGCCCCCCTGAGTCTAGCATCGGAGCATCTCATGCTAAATCGCGCAGGGCACGGGCTCTTTTGTTTTCAATAACACACTGCCGGGCGGAAACTTCCGCCCGGCAGTGTGTTCGGTGACGTCACCGGCTCTGAGGGGCGGGCTTTAGCTCTGCCCTAGCCGTTTTACTGGCTAGGGCAGAGCTAAGTCCCGCCCATCAGTGCCGGTGACGTCACCGGGGTTCCTGGCAGCCCCCATCACCGGATCTCCAAAAAATGCCTTTGCTCTGCGCAATTTAGCACAGGGCAAAGGAGAGCATCGGAGCATGAACATGTCAGGGGGGCTGCCGGGGGGGAAATGGAGGGATGTCCGGGTTCAGCTCTGAACAAGAACAACCCCTTTAAATACAGATATTGACATGAAAAATAAATTTGAAAAAAAATCACCAAAAATTCTTTAAAAATATGTTAAACATAAAACATGCTTTAGACAATAGGTCATTTTCTGATGATACATTCCCTTTAAGTAACAGGATTCTATGTAACAAGTCAGAATTAAAAGAATGTGTTACTTACACAGAGCCAGGACTTGCTGTAGGAGGGGGACCTGGAAATGCAACGATAAGGAGTTTAATTAATCCAAATGATTACATAATTACATTAATGTTAAGACACAAAAATTGTTTCTGTTCTCTTCTCAAAAACTCACCAAATTTGACAAACAGGACCCCGGTGGTGGAGACAGTCTTCCTCCCATTCGTGGCCACACACTGGAAATATCCGGTATCGGTTGTGTCCAGGTTTCGTATCCGCAGCCTGGAGCCATAATTAGTGGCACGGAAGGATATCCTGCGGGGTTCTTGCACGACAGGAGCATCATTTTTCAACCATCGAATGGTAGGGGAAGGATTCCCTGACACCCTGCAGTGCAACTCTGCCGTCTGGCCCAGCGACGTTGTTATATTATTCATTGGTTCATCAAGCGTCAAATAAATATCTGTCAGGACAAACCAGAGGACAGGGAGTGTTACAAAAAGTTACATAGTTGCCTTGTGTAGAAACTGTTGACTGAATCCTATTGCACTTGTCCCACCCTCTTATACACACCTGTCAAAAGAGCTGTCAGCCTTTGAGCTGCAGTTTACATACAGATAGGATCTATATAAAAAGTTGAGATACTTTGTAAATACATTGTGTAACTTATTTTGAGTTATGGCTGTACTGAACTCCAGAGCTGCATTCACAATTCTGCCCGTTGCAATGGCAAACAGTCAGCAAGCTTCTTGTCACATACCCCTAATAGTTTAGCTATAATTTAGGGAAAATGTTTTGCTTTTTTTCATCAGATTTCTGTAGAGTATGAAATCTTTCTGCAGAACCTGCTGGTTCAGTGTCTTTACAAATTAACCCCCTGTTCATTTGCATTCCAATAACCTCTCGCCTATTTCCTTGCATTCTGGGAGGTGTTTTCCTAAGTAACCTACCACAAGGTAAATCATGATTAGAACAGACTCTGAACAAGCAGAGACATTTTTTTTAACCAAGTTAGAACATCAGTAACACTGGGTGTGAATATAAAACACAATGAAAGCAGATTTACAGTATTTTGAAAGTTGCTCAGCATTGTACATGGATAATATATAGCTATGAAATAAAAAAAAACTGTGATCACAGAACAATAAAGACTTCAATCTTGAGGAACACAGCGAAGAACCTGTAGATCATTAGGCTATGGACACCTTTAGGGGTATTTTTTATGATTGCATTTTACTCATTTTGGGCTAAAAAATTTTTTTTAATTGGTCTTTATTAAAATTCTTTAGCTATTTCTGAGATACAGGGGTAAAAAAATCAGTATGTTTGTATTTTAATCCTGTCATCTGACAGTTCATGTGTAGCTGTTATCTCTGATCTCCTGACCTCATAAACACTTATTTAAGCCATATTCGTATCAGTTTCAGAATTGAAATTTATCACTTTCTGTTTTCTTTTAATCCTGTCCTCTGACGGTTCATGTGTAGCGCTTATCTCTGATCTTCTGATCTCATAAACACTCATTATAGCTCAATTCTTAACACACTAATAAGAATATGGTTTAAATAAGTGTTTATGAGGTGAGGAGAGCAGAGATAAGAGCTACACATAAACTGACAGGTGACTGGATTCAAAGAAAACAGAAAGTGACAGCTTGCAAACCCATGAGCTCAGAATCAGCTGAACATTTTTTTGGGAAAAAAATAATTTTTAGCCCAACAAGAGTAAAATACAATTATTAAAAAAATACCCCCAAAAGTCTACATACGATGTTAACAACTTGAATTCTATACTGCCGTTCTCACAGGTGCCTTCTGTACAGATTCTTTTTCTCAGGGTCCCATATCTTCCTGTAGACCCTGCTGGTTCAATATCTTTATAAACCACGCTCAGCCCAGTTTTTATTCCAGTAGCCTTTGACCAATTGTGTTTCATTCTAGGACACCTACCAATATGTAAATCATGATTAGAACAGACACTGAAGAAGAAGGGTTTGCTTGGAGATTTTTAGCCTACAGCCAACCGGAAACCAGCAAAATTGTTTGCAGAACATTGTTGCTTGGTCTTAGAATATAGAATATGCAGTGTATATCTGTACAGTGAAAAACAATGGAACGGCAAAGGTAACTAACATCCTGCAACACGCACAGCGCGTAACCAACATGAGAATGTTACCTATTTTCTCAGTCTCTTATAGATTGTATTTGACCTGTTGTATCATATGGATACATTGTGTCAACATAGGAATGTTTCCCGTGCCAAAATAACACGCGGGATGACTAATAAAGCTATCCTTGTTTAATTCCTACTAGAAACTGTCTGTTTAACAGCATTCTTGGTTTTTGCCAAGACAAACACTTTGGACCAATCTCTAGATATGACATGGACATCAAAGCCAGGGGGATCACATAAAAACAGAAGCTTCCCAGAACCAGTCAAACAAAAACTTATTTTTCCCTTTCTTCTTGGCACTGTGGCCACATTGTTCAGCTGCCGGCACCATGTGCGTCTCTTTCATGTCAATCTCCAGCTATTCCTTAGGAAATGAATACTTTTGCTTTGGCTCGGGAGTGCACTGTAAAACGGTAATAATCCCCGATTTTGCCGTGATTGTCACCAGACCATCTTAAGAACCAGCCAAGACAGACGGCTTCGTCAGGAGGGCCCTGATGATGGGACCTGGCAGATTGAAGACTTATCCTGTAATTCTACAGTAATGAAAAGCCAGAATGTTCTTCTAATGATCCGCAATCTTTACTTAATTATCCGAAGACACTCAACACAAGCTCCGCCGTCTCCAAGTAATCTTATCAGGAGAACGGACAGGGAAGGGTGTCCAACAAATGAGTCAACCACTGCCAGGAGAACTCACCAAAGATGCCACACAAACAAATGCACTGTACCACAAAAGTAACCATAGTGGCTGCACCTGGGCCCCCAAAAATAATGGGAACAAAAAAGGGCCCATTGGAGACTGGTAACATAAATTGCACATGATGGGGGTCCTGTTAGATCTTCCATTAGATTCTCAACTCATTCAGTCCTGCATTGATGTAAAAAAGAGGGCAGAAGTATCGTAGATATATCCTCGTACATAGGAGCAGTATTATAGTAGTTATATTCTTGTACATAGGAGCAGTATTATAGTAGTTATATACTTGTACATAGGAGGCAGTATTATAGTAGTTATATTCTTGTACATAGGAGGCAGTATTATAGTAGTTATATTCTTGTACATAGGAGCAGTATTATAGTAGTTATATTCTTGTACATAGGAGGCAGTATTATAGTAGTTATATTCTTGTACATACAGGGAGTGCAGAATTATTAGGCAAGTTGTATTTTTGAGGATTAATTTTATTATTGAAGAACAACAACCATGTTCTCAATGAACCCAAAAAACTCATTAATATCAAAGCTGAATATTTTTGGAAGTAGTTTTTAGTTTGTTTTTTGTTTTAGCTATTTTAGGGGGATATCTGTGTGTGCAGGTGACTATTACTGTGCATAATTATTAGGCAACTTAACAAAAAACAAATATATACCCATTTCAATTATTTATTTTTACCAGTGAAACCAATATAGCATCTCAACATTCACAAATATACATTTCTGACATTCAAAAACAAAACAAAAACAAATCAGTGACCAATATAGCCACCTTTCTTTGCAAGGACACTCAAAAGCCTGCCATCCATGGATTCTGTCAGTGTTTTGATCTGTTCACCATCAACATTGTGTGCAGCAGCAACCACAGCCTCACAGACACTGTTCAGAGAGGTGTACTGTTTTCCCTCCTTGTAAATCTCACATTTGATGATGGACCACAGGTTCTCAATGGGGTTCAGATCAGGTGAACAAGGAGGCCATGTCATTAGATTTTCTTCTTTTATACCCTTTCTTGCCAGCCACGCTGTGGAGTACTTGGACGCGTGTGATGGAGCATTGTCCTGCATGAAAATCATGTTTTTCTTGAAGGATGCAGACTTCTTCCTGTACCACTGCTTGAAGAAGGTGTCTTCCAGAAACTGGCAGTAGGACTGGGAGTTGAGCTTGACTCCATCCTCAACCCGAAAAGGCCCCACAAGCTCATCTTTGATGATACCAGCCCAAACCAGTACTCCACCTCCACCTTGCTGGCGTCTGAGTCGGACTGGAGCTCTCTGCCCTTTACCAATCCAGCCACGGGCCCATCCATCTGGCCCATCAAGACTCACTCTCATTTCATCAGTCCATAAAACCTTAGAAAAATCAGTCTTGAGATATTTCTTGGCCCAGTCTTGACGTTTCAGCTTGTGTGTCTTGTTCAGTGGTGGTCGTCTTTCAGCCTTTCTTACCTTGGCCATGTCTCTGAGTATTGCACACCTTGTGCTTTTGGGCACTCCAGTGATGTTGCAGCTCTGAAATATGGCCAAACTGGTGGCAAGTGGCATCTTGGCAGCTGCACGCTTGACTTTTCTCAGTTCATGGGCAGTTATTTTGCGCCTTGGTTTTTCCACACGCTTCTTGCGACCCTGTTGACTATTTTGAATGAAACGCTTGATTGTTCGATAATCACGCTTCAGAAGCTTTGCAATTTTAAGAGTGCTGCATCCCTCTGCAAGATCTCTCACTATTTTTGACTTTTCTGAGCCTGTCAAGTCCTTCTTTTGACCCATTTTGCCAAAGGAAAGGAAGTTGCCTAATAATTATGCACACCTGATATAGGGTGTTGATGTCATTAGACCACACCCCTTCTCATTACAGAGATGCACATCACCTAATATGCTTAATTGGTAGTAGGCTTTCGAGCCTATACAGCTTGGAGTAAGACAACATGCATAAAGAGGATGATGTGGTCAAAATACTCATTTGCCTAATAATTCTGTACAGGGTGTAGGAGCAGTATTATAGTAGTTATATTCTTGTACATAGGAACAGTATTATAGTAGTTATTTTCTTGTACATAGGAGGCAGTATTATAGTAGTTATATTCTTGTACATAGTAGGCAGTATTATAGTAGTTATATTCTTGTACATAGGAACAGTATTATAGTAGTTATATTCTTGTACATAGGAACAGTATTATAGTAGTTATATTCTTGTACATAGGAGGCAGTATTATAGTAGTTATATTCTTGTACATAGGAGCAGTATTATAGTAGTTATATTCTTGTACATAGGAGCAGTATTATAGTAGTTATATCCTCGTACATAGGAGGCAGTATTATAGTAGTTATATTCTTGTACATAGAGGACAGTATTATAGTAGTTATAGTCTTGTACACAGGAGCAGTATTATAGTAGTTATATTCTTGTACATAGCAGCAGTATTATAGTAGTTATATTCTTGTACATAGAGGACAGTATTATAGTAGTTATAGTCTTGTACACAGGAGCAGTATTATAGTAGTTATATTCTTGTACATAGAGGACAGTATTATAGTAGTTATATTCTTGTACATAGGAGGCAGTATTATAGTAGTTATATTCTTGAACATAGGAGCAGTATTATAGTAGTTATATTCTTGTACATAGGAGCAGTATCATAGTAGTTATATTCTTGTACATAGGAACAGTATTATAGTAGTTATATTCTTGTACATAGGAGCAGTATTATAGTAGTTATATTCTTGTACATAGGAGCAGTATTATAGTAGATATATTCTTGTACATAGAGGACAGTATTATAGTAGTTATAGTCTTGTACACAGGAGCAGTATTATAGTAGTTATATTCTTGTACATAGGAGCAGTATTATAGTAGTTATATTCTTGTACATAGGAGCAGTATTATAGTAGTTATATTCTTGTACATAGGAGCAGTATTATAGTAGTTATATTCTTGTACATAGGAGCAGTATTATAGTAGTTATATTCTTGTACATAGGAGCAGTATTATAGTAGTTATATTCTTGTACATAGAGGACAGTATTATAGTAGTTATAGTCTTGTACACAGGAGCAGTATTATAGTAGTTATATTCTTGTACATAGAGGACAGTATTATAGTAGTTATATTCTTGTACATAGGAGGCAGTATTATAGTAGTTATATTCTTGAACATAGGAGCAGTATTATAGTAGTTATATTCTTGTACATAGGGGCAGTATTATAGTAGTTATATTCTTGTACATAGGAGCAGTATTATAGTAGTTATATTCTTGTACATAGCAGGCAGTATTATAGTAGTTATATTCTTGTACATAGGAGCAGTATTATAATAGCTATATTCCTGTACATAGGAGCAGTATTATAGTAGTTATATTCCTGTACATAGGAGCAGTATTATAGTAGTTTTATTCTTGTACATAGGAGCAGTATTATAGTAGTTATATTCTTGTACATAGGAGGCAGTATTATAGTAGTTATACTCTTGTACATAGGAGCAGTATTATAGTAGTTTTATTCTTGTACATAGGAGCAGTATTTTAGTAGTTCAAGTGTTCCTTTGGTAAGAATTGTCAGGAAGAAAAGAAAATCCCAGCATTTTAGATGTGAGCATGTCTCTTAATATGCAAGAATGTTTGGCACAGTACTCTCTAAATGGTATAATTGTAAGCAAAAAAATATAAAAACAAATTACAATAATTATGTTATTATTTAACCCCATCATTATTTCCAGATTACACTGTTAAAATGTGGCAAAGATTTTCTTCTTTGGGGGGGGGGGATAGAATCTGTATTTTGAACAGTAATTGAATCGAAAATGCATCAGGTTTTGTCACGGTTTGGTTATAGAAAGCCATTTTGGGCCCATATTTTTATTTGAATCAGGCATAACCCCTTCCCACAATGAATAATATAATAGGCATGATGTAGATATAGTGGTCCAGGATTGCTAGTAATGGGTTAATGTGTTGATAATGGTCCAGTACCACTTTGTTAAAGACCTTCTCCTTCCTTCATGTACCTTATCCTCATCCAAGACATCTGCAGCGACTTAAGTCCTTGGCACTTAACTCTGCATGATGCGAGTTCTACCAATCCACAGTCCTCCATTCACTTTCACCAAAGTGAGTTTGGCTCGAGAGCCCGAGACTGCAGCCAGTGTAATATGCCTGCCAGCTACTTCTCTATCTCGGATCTTAAAAAGTAGTAAGAAAACCCAGTAATTAAAGCCCAAAGCTGAAATACTAATTATTTTGTGTCAAAGCGTATCTTCTCTACGATAAATTTGGATTCATAGAATTTAATTCATTCAGTTCACCTTATATTTACAGTATAATTCCACTTTTATTATGACTTCAAGACCTAAATTTACATAAAGTAGTGACTTTATCAATACTTTACTTTTGAGTTATTTTATGTTTTTTTTCCCCCATTTATATTCATCGCTGCTTTCAAATTTCCATTGGTTGCCGGTTGAAACAGACAGAAGTTTAGCTCCACCCCACCGACGGTCATGTGACCTAACAAATGAACTCATGTGCAACATTGTTGCAAGGAGCAGATCTTACATGAAAGTTGTAGAAGACCGAAGATGAAGCTTCAGACTAGCAAAGTGATGACATCTACAGGTACTGTAGAGAATCTATACCTGGGCCCCCACCTAACCGCCTACAATTTCATGACCTTCATTTGTGTAGTGAGATCTGTACAGGATACTTACATTACTGTGCAAAAATCATAGCACCACCTTCCTATAATCCTGCTTTCTTATGTGGCTATGGACCCCCAAGATCTGGAAAGCCATTGCAATTGCTATGTCTGTAGCTCTAACATTTATTAGGTTGGAAGTATTCAGATGTTCTACAAAAAGTCAAACATATTACCTGGAATATGTGTAGAGTAGAAGAAGAAATCAAAATGGCACCCCCTTGTGGAGACAGTTCACTCGACCACATGACAAGTCCTTCTCATCTTTTTCTCCAGTGCAGTGGCGTAGGGATCGCCATAGCAGCCATAGCAATGGCTATGGGGCCCTATGCCACTGGGGGCCCAGGCCGCCGGCTGAGGATTTAAAAAAAATAAATAAAAATTATGCGGCGAGTGGCGGTGCGATAGGGGGCAGCCTCCCCCCCATCATTGGTGGCAGCGGCAGTTCCGATCGGAGTCCCAGCAGTGTAATGCTGGGGCTCCGATCGGTTACCATGGCAGCCAGGACGCTACTGAAGTTCTGGCTGCCATGGTCAGTTACTCTGCAGCAATATACTTACATGCGCTGTGGCTGCCCGACGCTCCTTTTTCTTGTAACTCATCACAGGTCTGTACGGCGCATTGCTATAAGCATAAGCAATGCACCGCACAGACCTGTGAGTTACAAGAAGAAGGAGCGTCGGGCGGCCACAGCGCATGTAAGTATATTGCTGCAGAGTAACTGACCATGGCAGACAGGACTTCAGTAGCGTCCTGGCTGCCATGGTAACCGATCAGAGCCCCAGCATTGCACTGCTGGGACTCCGATCGGAACTGCCGCTGCCACCAATGAAGGGGGGAGCGCACTGCCCACCAATGATTTTAATACCGGGTAGGGGGGGAGGGCGCACTGCCCACCAATGATTTTAATACTAGGGAGGGGGGAGAGAAGGCGCACTGCCCACCAATGATTTTAATACTTGGGAGGGGAAGGGGGAAGGCGCACTGCCCACCAATGACTTTAATACCAGGGAGAAAGGGCAAGGCTCACTGCCCACCAATGATTTTAATACTGGGGGGGGGGGAGGCGCACTGCCCACCAATGATTTTACTACTGGGGAGGGTGCACTGCCCACCAATGATTTTAATACCGCGGAAGAAGGGGAAGGCGCACTGCCCACCAATGATTTTAATACTGGGGGGAGAGAAGGCGCACTGCCCACCAATGATTTTAATACTTGGGAGGGGAAGGGGGAGGGCGCACTGCCCACCAATGACTTTAATACCAGGGAGAAAGGGCAAGGCTCACTGCCCACCAATGATTTTAATACTGGGGGGGGGGGGAGGCGCACTGCCCACCAATGATTTTACTACTGGGGAGGGTGCACTGCCCACCAATGATTTTAATACCGCGGAAGAAGGGGAAGGCGCACTGCCCACCAATGATTTTAATACTGGGGGGGGGGGAATGCGCACTGCCCACCAATGATTTTAATACCGCGGAAGAAGGGGAAGGCGCACTGCCCACCAATGATTTTAATACTTGGGAGGGGAAGGGGGAGGGTGCACTGCCCACCAATGATTTTAATACCGGGGAGGGTGCAGTGCCCACCAATGATTTTAATACCAGGGAGGGGGGGGAATGCGCACTGCCCACCAATGATTTTAATACCGGGGAGGGTGCACTGCCCACCAATGATTTTAATACCGGGGAGGGTGCACTGCCCACCAATGATTTTAATACCGGGGAGGGTGCACTGCCCACCAATGATTTTAATACCGGGGAGGGTGCACTGCCCACCAATGATTTTAATACCGGGGAGGGTGCACTGCCCACCAATGATTTTAATACCGGGGAGGGTGCACTGCCCACCAATGATTTTAATACCGGGGAGGAAGGGGAATGCGCACTGCCCACCAATGATTTTAATACCGCGGAAGAAGGGGAAGGCGCACTGCCCACCAATGATTTTAATACTTGGGAGGGGAAGGGGGAGGGTGCACTGCCCACCAATGATTTTAATACCGGGGAGGGTGCACTGCCCACCAATGATTTTAATACCGGGGAGGAAGGGGAATGCGCACTGCCCACCAATGATTTTAATACCGCGGAAGAAGGGGAAGGCGCACTGCCCACCAATGATTTTAATACTTGGGAGGGGAAGGGGGAGGGTGCACTGCCCACCAATAATTTTAATACCGGGGAGGGTGCAGTGCCCACCAATGATTTTAATACCGGGAAGGGGGGGGGAGGGTGCACTGCCCACCAATGATTTTAATACCGGGGAGGAAGGGGAAGGCGCACTGCCCACCAATGATTTTAATACTTGGGAGGGGAAGGGGGAGGGTGCACTGCCCACCAATAATTTTAATACCGGGGAGGGTGCAGTGCCCACCAATGATTTCAATACCGGGGAGGGGGGGGAGGGTGCACTGCCCACCAATGATTTTAATACTGGGGAGGGGGGGAGGGTGCACTGCCCACCAATGATTTTAATACTGGGGGGGGGGAGGCGCACTGCCCACCAATAATTTTAATATTCGGGAGGGGAAGGGTGAGGGTGCACTGCCCACCAATGATTTTAATACCGGGGAGGGTGCACTGCCCACCAATGATTTGAGGTGTGATCTGAGGTCTTATTGGGGTCTTATTAACATTGGGGATCTTATTGGGGCTGTGAGCTGAGGTCTGATTAACATTGGGGGTCTGATTGGTGGTCTGACCTGAGGTATAATGAATTTTTTTTTTTTCCCGGAGCATCTTGGAGAAAAAAGGCCTCACAGTCTCCCACACTCCTTCTGCCTGGCCAAGCGAGCCAGCACCCCTGAGGCCAAGCCTGCCAGCACCCCTGAGGCCAAGCCTGTCAGCACCCCTGAGGCTAAGCCTGCCAGCACCCCGAGGCTAAGCCTGCCAGCACCCCTGAGGCTAAGCCTGCCAGCACCCCTGAGACCAAGCCTGCCAGCACCCCTGAGGCCAAGCCTGCCAGCACCCCTGAGGCCAAGCCTGCCAGCACCCCTGAGGCCAAGCCTGCCAGCACCCCTGAGGCCAAGCCTGCCAGCACCCCTGAGGCCAAGCCTGCCAGCACCCCTGAGGCTAAGCCTGCCAGCATCCCTGAGGCTAAGCCTGCCAGCACGTGTATCAGCACTAGATATGATATATACCCCTTACTCTCCCTAATACCCAAACTACACAAGATACATATCCCTACCTTCTGTCTAATACACATACACACCCCACGATATGTACTTTCACCTTCTTGTGTTACAGACCCCTGTACAATTTAACAATCTTCTTTAATACACAGACATTTAGATTCATACATTTCGTACACTGGCACAAATGCGTTGCCAGTGACCAACTGTCTGTGCTCAGTCCTACGCGTAACTGTCGCAAGTGCATGAGGAGCTGCGGATGTGGCGGCGAGGTCCGAGAGGTGTGTGGGGGTGGGAGATGCGGGAGGGGGGGCCATAATTTTTTTTTGCTATGGGGCCCAGTCTTTTCTAGCTACGCCCCAGCTCCAGTGTTACAAAAACATGGCCACTTTCTTCCAAAAACAGTGCCACAGATGTCTACAGGTTGTGTTTAGTATTGCACATCAGCTCCACTCCTTTCAATGGAGCTGAGCTGCAAAATCAAACACATGTAGATGTAATGTTGTTCCTGGAAGAAAGAAGTCATATTTATATAACCCTTTGCAAAGAGAAGAACGACCTCCAAGCTAATTCTACTTAGGGTCATTCAAGGCACTGGGGTGGCAATGGCCTTGTGCCATATAATTCTGCACTCAATACCCGATAATGACAAAGTGAGAACCGAACGTTTAAAATTTTTGCTAACTAAAAAATATATGTTGCATTGACATAAGTATTCAGCCCCTTTACTCAGGACATGAGGATTCAGCCCAGGGGCGTAGCTAGAACTGACTGGGCCCCACAGCAAATATTTTGCACGGTACCCCCTCTTCATGACCATCGCATTGCATGTGTGCATATGTAAGAGTGGGTTCACATCACCTTTTTACCATCTGTTTGACATATACGTTAGAAAAAAGGGATACAAAAACGCAGCACACCGCGCTTTTGTATCCTGCAGAGTCCGGCAAAAAAGTATACTTTCTTTTACAATGGAATCCTATATATGCCGCTGTATGACATCAATCTGAGTCATCCGTTAAGGTATACGTTTTTGTATATGTTAAACACATGGCAAAAAGGTGATGTGAACCCAGCCTTAAGTGTGCCAAAATAAGCATTAGTACATGGCGGAGCAACATGGCAGAGAAGGGAGGCTGCCATGTACTGTAGGCTATACTACAGAAGGCTGGTCCTGGTGGTCAGTGGTGTGGACTGTGTTCTACAAGGCTCATTTACTCTACCGGGAAATACAGGCCACACTACAGCATAATATACTGGAATCTACAGTATACACTGTAAATATATTAGCCTTCCAACCAAATAATAACACCGCCATACAATGACCTGATAACACCTACATACAGGGACCGGATAACACCGCCATACAGTGACTGAATGACGCTGCCATACAGTGACTGGATGACGCCACCATACAATGACTGGATAACGCTTAAATACAGTGACTGGATAACACCACCATATTGGATGACGCCACCATACAGTGACCGGATAACACCGCCATACAGTGACTGGATAACGCCGCCATACAGTGACTGGATAACACCTCCATACAATGACTGGATAATGCCTCTATACAGTGACTGGATAACGCCACCATACAGTGACCGGATAACACCGCCATACAGTGACTGGATAACACCGCCATACAGTGACTGGATAACGCCGCCATACAGTGACTGGATAACACCTCCATACAGTGACTGGATAACACCTCCATACAGTGACTGGATATAGGGTATTAAGGGGCACAGTATAGAGTATTAGAGGGCACAGTACAGGGTATGGTAAGGGGGCACAATGGAGGGTATAAAAGGGCATAGTAGAGGTTAGGAGGCACAGTACAGGTGTATCCCCTTATACCCTTGTATTGTGCCACCAACAGTGTATGTTTAGGGGGCACAGTCCAGTGTAGGGTAGTGGGCACAGTCCAGTGTAGGGTAGTGGGCACAGTCCAGGGTATCAGACTCACCAAAGCTGGCAGGGAGTCTGAAGCAGGAGGGTCCTGACTCCTGGCTCTGGCTTGCAGGCCGGCAGCAGCGGTTCTCAGAGGTGGGTGGTGGGCGGCAATTCAAAGCTGCAGCTTGGCGGGCATACAAACGTGCGGCTGGCCGGGCGGCCATACAATATGGCTGGGTGGAAGGGCGGGCAGCCATTCAACCGTGCAGGGTGGCTGAGCAAGAAGGCAGGCAGCCATACAAACGTGCCTCAGCAGTAGGAACCCCACCACCACCGTCAGGGATAGAGTTGAATAGCACCAGGGCCGTATTTAATATTGTTTGGAGTTGGACCCTGGGCAACCCCACAGATCATCCCCCCTTTGTACTTGTTCCGCTGATCCGCTCCGTACTTGTGAGCTGCGCGGGCATGAGTTCGGTCACTTCGGTGCGCAATCCCGTCCTGCGGCGTGTGATCCCGTGAGACCCGTGATTGCACTCCGAAGTGACTGAACTCTTGCCCGCGCCGCCTGCAAGGACGGAGCGGATCAGCGGAACAAGTACAAGGGGGGTGGGGGGATGATCTGTGGGGTTGCCCAGGGTCCAATCGATATTAAAGACGGCCCTGGAATAGCCAAATAAATAAAATAAATTAATAGGGCCCAGATGGCCCCACCCCCCTGCTGCTGCTACCGGGCCCCTCCTCAGCTCGGGCCCCAATGCAGCCGCTTCCCTTGCTTCCCCGATAGCTACGCCACTGATTCAGCCCCTTTACTCAGGACATAAGTACAGTGATCCCTCAAGATACAATGGCCTCAGGATACAATATTTTCAACATACAGGGGTCTTCTCTGACCCATCGTAAGTTGAAACTAGACTCAACATACAATGTCTCAGACTCAGATCCAACCACTCAAGGCCATTTGTCTGGTAAAATATCTGTACTAGTTGGTAGTTATCAGCTCTTATTGACTGTTATATGTGAGGACTTTCCCGCAGCATGATGCTACCACCTCCATGCTTCACTGTAGGGATTGTATTGGGCAGGTGATGGTGCTGGTTTCCTACAGACATGACACTGAGAACTGAGGCCAAAAAGTTTAATCTTGGTTTCATCAGACCAGAGAATTTTGTTTCTCACACTGAGAGTCCTTTAGTTTTGTTTTTGCTGAGTAGAGGCTTCTTTCTGGCCGCTCTGCCATAAAGCCCAGATTGGTGGAGGCTGCAGTGATAGTTGACCTTCTGGAAGTTTCTTTCTGGAGCTCCACCAGAGTGACCATTATGTTCTTGGTCCCCTCTCTTACTAAGGTCCTTCTCCTCTGATTAGTTGTTTGATGGGACAGCCAGCTCTAGGAAGAGTCCTGGTTGCTCCAAACTGGAAACGTTCAGTGCAGCAGAATTTTTGTACCCTTCTCCAGATCTGAGCCTTCACACAATCCTGTCTCTGAGCTCTACAGGCAGTTCTTTCCTCCTCATGGCTTGGTTTTTGCTCTGATATGCATTGTCAGCTGTGAGACCTGATATAGACAGCCCTGTGTCTTTCCACGGCATGTCCAATCATCTCAATTTAGCACAGGTGACTCCAGTCAAGGTGTAGCAACATCTCAAAGATGATCAAGAGAAATGGAAGGCCCCAGAGCTAAATGTCAAGTGTCATAGCAAAGGAGTTTGAATACTTATGTCCAGGCAAAAGTTTCTTTTTTTTCCTTTTTAATAAATCTGCAAACATTCTGCTTTCACCTTCTCATTATGGGATATTAAGTGCAGATTGATGTGGAAAACTCGATTTATTTTTAATTTTAGCAAGAGGAGCAACATAACAAAATCAGAAAAAGTGAAAGGGTCTGAAGACTTTCCAAATGCATTGTAGGACCAGAATGGGAGCCACATTTTATTTGCCTCCATGTTATGTACACCCTTGACCGTAACGATATTCCTCTACATATTCAGCCCTATATCGCTGGAAATCTCACCTCCTCTAGACTCACAGGTCCTTTCTCCTTGCTTCTTCAGGCAATATCTCGTTCTCTGTACACCATTTTTATTGGCAGTTGTTAATTTAAAAGTTGAGAAAAAAGTTAAATTCTTTCCACAAATCAGTAAAACTTAAGAATAGTAGAGATATATCGTTGGCGATAATGTCTTGTGATGTATGGCGAGATTCATGGCTCTCTTATGTATAGTTCTGCTGTAACACTCAACATAAATATTGGATCAACCACAAAGCATGAAATGTATGGGAAGAGCCGTCTCTGGCACGAGGAGAGCTGCGAGCCTTCAGGAATGGGGCTCTTTCCTCACTAATGAGAGAAGTTTTCCCAACAGTGCTTTTTTTTTTTTCTTTTCTGCTTCAAAAAATTGGCTTTTTAGTGGGTTCCTCAACATTTTTCTTGGCTCATCTTCTCACCAGCAGAGGAGACAAGGATTTCCTTAATAAAATGCATCAATCCTGGTGTGACTTCCTTAAAGAACATTAGAAGCCGTTGCGTTTTTGAGGAAAGGTATCAGACAGGTACCGCCTTGCACTGAAGATGTATGGGGGAGGGGGTGAGAGGCAGCGCTGGGAGTAGTTGTTCCCCTGCCAAGTTCTAGACTCATGGTCTGAAGTGATGTTGCTGGCCACCAGTTCTTTCCTGAATCTTGATGTTTATGTGAACATTTAATGAGTTCCGTGCTGTAAGCATGAATCAATGTAAAATCACGGAGCAGCGAGCGGGGACAGTGAACTGATTCTGCAGGGCAGCAGATCTCAGTACAAGCTGTGAAACAACAGGGAATCAGAACAAAGAAGTACGTGCAGGTTCAGGAGGGGCCACAGATTCTCTCAGGGCACGGTGCACTTTTTTTTTTTCCATTCCATTGCAAAACACTTAAAGAGCATTTCCAGTCACTACTCAGATAAAGATCAATGATGCAGTAACATTCCTCAGTTATATTGTAAAGATATAACAGAAATAGATTTTATTACTAATTATCACTCCCATAATATCTCAGGATAGAGAGCACTGGTTCGATAATCTCTTTCTACTGGGAGAAGTGTTTGCTGTGTGCTCATTACTGCCCCCTGTCGAGTAAACAACTTTGTATCAGCTACCATAAGGAGTGAGGGAAGAGGAGTGACAAATGCTCTGAAATGTCTTCAAGAGTGACCTGCCAAATGAAGGAAATATACAATATTTTTTAGACTATAAGACGCACCAAACTAAAAGATGCACCTTTCAGACTCCCCAACTTTCATCAGCCTCCTATCAGACCCCCAAGCTTTAGATCAGACCCCCCCAGCTTCCATTAGCCTCAGACAACCACCGCTACAGCCCCCCCAGCCCCCATCACACTCATATCAGACCCCCAATAAGCCTTGGATCTGGCCCAGTCAGCCTCAGATAGGACCCCCCAGCCACAATCTGCCTCAGATCAGAACCCCCCCAACCCCCATCAGCCTCAGATCTGCCCCCATCACACTCAGATCAGACCCCCAGCACCAATCAACTTCAGATTGGAACCCCCCATCCCCAATCGGACCCCCTATTAGACCCTATCCGTCTCAGATTGCACCACCATCAGCCTCAGATCGGACCCCCATCAGATCTCAGATCAGATGTTACAAATAATAAATAAACTTACCTTGCTTCCTTATCTTATAGTCCGAAAAATACGGTAACTACTAATAGAATCATATAATGCTGCCACCTATCTACAAGAATATAACTACTATAATACTGCCTCTTATATACAAGGATTTAACTACTATAATACTGCTGCTATGTCCAAGAATATAACTACTATAATACTGCTCCTATGTACAATAATATAACTACTATAATACTGCTCCTATGCACAGGAATATAACTACTATAATACTGCCCCTATGTACAAGAATATAACTTCTATAATACTGCTCCTATGTACAAGAATATAACTACTATAATACTGCTCCTATGTACAAGAATATAACTACTATAATACTGCTCCTATGTACAAGAATATAACTACAATAATACTGCCTCCTATGTACAAGAATATAACTACTATAATACTGCTCCTATGTACAAGAATATAACTACTATAATACTGCTCCTATGTACAAGAATATAACTACTATAATACTGCTCCCATGTACAAGAATATAACTACTATAATACTGCCTCCTATGTACAAGAATATAACTACTATAATACTGCTCCTATGTACAAGAATATAACTACAATAATACTGCTCCCATGTACAAGAATATAACTACTATAATACTGCCTCCTATGTACAAGAATATAACTACTATAATACTGCCTCCTATGTACAAGAATATAACTACTATAATACTGCCTCCTATGTACAAGAATATAACTACTATAATACTGCTCCTATGTACAAGAATATAACTACTATAATACTGCTCCCATGTACAAGAATATAACTACTATAATACTGCCTCCTATGTACAAGAATATAACTACTATAATACTGCTCCTATGTACAAGAATATAACTACTATAATACTGCTCCTATGTACAGGAATATAACTACTATAATACTGCTCCTATGTACAAGAATATAACTACTATAATACTGCCTCCTATGTACAAGAATATAACTACTATAATACTGCTCCTATGTACAAGAATATAACTACTATAATACTGCTCCTATGTACAAGAATATAACTACTATAATACTGCTCCCATGTACAAGAATATAACTACTATAATACTGCTCCTATGTACAAGAATATAACTACTATAATACTGCTCCTATGTACAAGAATATAACTACAATAATACTGCCTCATATGTACAAGAATATAACTACTATAATACTGCTCCTATGTACAAGAATATAACTACTATAATACTGCTCCTATGTACAAGAATATAACTACTATAATACTGCTCCCATGTACAAGAATATAACTACTATAATACTGCCTCCTATGTACAAGAATATAACTACTATAATACTGCTCCTATGTACAAGAATATAACTACAATAATACTGCTCCCATGTACAAGAATATAACTACTATAATACTGCCTCCTATGTACAAGAATATAACTACTATAATACTGCCTCCTATGTACAAGAATATAACTACTATAATACTGCCTCCTATGTACAAGAATATAACTACTATAATACTGCTCCTATGTACAAGAATATAACTACTATAATACTGCTCCCATGTACAAGAATATAACTACTATAATACTGCCTCCTATGTACAAGAATATAACTACTATAATACTGCTCCTATGTACAAGAATATAACTACTATAATACTGCTCCTATGTACAGGAATATAACTACTATAATACTGCTCCTATGTACAAGAATATAACTACTATAATACTGCCTCCTATGTACAAGAATATAACTACTATAATACTGCTCCTATGTACAAGAATATAACTACTATAATACTGCTCCTATGTACAAGAATATAACTACTATAATACTGCTCCCATGTACAAGAATATAACTACTATAATACTGCTCCTATGTACAAGAATATAACTACTATAATACTGCTCCTATGTACAAGAATATAACTACTATAATACTGCTCCTATGTACAGGGATATAACTACTATAATACTGCTCCTGTGTACAAGAATATAACTACTATAATACTGCTCCTATGTACAGGGATATAACTACTATAATAAGTAGTTATATTATTATATATAATATAACTACTGCAAAACTGTCTCAGACTAACTACTGCAGAATAAAGCAGATTTGTGATTAAGATGCTGGGATACTCAGAGGACAACCCCAGGAGGAGTCTTAGAAGCCATATTTGTTGTCAGCCTGGTTTCCCTGGAACTTTTGTGATAATTTTTGGTTTTATTGGAAATCCTATGTACAGTGAATACTGTAAAATTCCTTACTTCTCACGCCATATGGTGAATTTCAGGTGACACTGATTTTAGGACCATTTATTATCAATTTTAAGACACTGGGTTCTCCAGAACATTTGGTGCCAGATTAACAAACCGCCATCAATATGGGGGAACCCCTCTCCCACACTGATATACACAGATCTTCTAGGATGTAAAGTCTATTTTTCAATGCACCAGCTCCATGAATTATGGTCCCCCCAGATGTCCAGAGGGGTCTCCAGACTCAATTGATCACAAGAGAACAGTCGGAGTCTCTCACCTCCAGGACATGAGTGATCTGCTGTCACACGGGGTGCACATACATACGAGACAGGAGGGGCTCATTTATAAGCTTTCATGAATATCTATACGCCTGACTTTCAATAATAAATATCCACATTAGATCTATTCCTTTACACCCCATAATTCAGCCGCTTTGTGTTTTCGGCTGGTGGATGACATTTCCCAGGCGGGAGGAATGTAGCAGAGCTGTGTGTAAAGCCATCTCACATACAACATGCTCAGTCACTGGAAAGATGGAATACCATCCTGGAGCTGGGTGACTCCCACCTACAGTCCAGGCGCTGCCATAACTCACCAGTGCCCTGCCCGAAGTCATCAACATAGAATATTGTCCAGTTTTCTTTATTATATGCAAGTTCCTCCTTCACTTTCATGTTTTTTTATGTTGTTTGACATATTGTTTGGTTTGTAGCCTGGGTGGGATGATGGTTTGGCAGTTGGACAGTACCATACAACCCCCGAGCAAATGGTGAGACCAAGTGGTAGACCAATATCTGAACCTCCAGCTAATTGCTTCGCCTTGTCCCACTATGTGATGTCACAGCACTGGTCGATGATGTCACTAAGGAACCCATCTGTCCACCCTTCCTACAACGCTATCGTTCTGTCTATTGCCCAGATGTTCATGGCCATTTCCAGTTGAAGTCTCCTGCAGACACCTTTGGTGGCCAAACTATGGTGCACTGCAACACATGCGTACAGTAGGGAGTGTGCAAAGTTAAGGCTATGCGTAAAACCATAAAAAAAAAAATGCAATATTGTATTTTAATGTATGGCTCCATCATTGTATATCACTTTAGTTTATTAGCATGTGTCCTTCTGCAACTTTCGCTTTTTTTTTTTTCATTTTAGCCATGAATTTATATAATTTGATACAACTGTAACATAAAAAAAAACTAAATAACCCAAAATATTATTGTCAGTGTGCGCAAGACTGATCCTTTAGTCTAGAAACACAATGGTGTGGATGTTTTGGAGACACCATAGAGATGACCATTGTAATGCAATAGCCTAATCGCCCGGTGGTCCCGAAGATACAGCCTTAGCCTGGACCCTCAGCTATTGGAATTTTACTGAAATCATATGTTCATATAGTTTTAAACATAATGCGACATCACTCTGCAAACAAATAAAGTAAAGTGTGTTTTTTTCTTCGTGTTTCTAGCCATGGCAGCGTGCATCTGCGCATTGGGATGTGCTGACGGACCCCCTTTTTTTGCACTTTGTACTGGAGGTGTGGCTGACTCCAGTTAGTCTTGCACCCCTGACCGGCCTGTCTGCCCCACTGGCTGATTTTAATCCGTGTAAGGCCTCCTGCACACGAACATGTGCACCCTGTGCCCGTGCTGCATGAACACCGACCGTGGGGCAGCCGCAGCGGATCGCGGACCCATTCACTTTAATGGGTCCGCGATCCGCCCGTTCTGCAAAAAGATAGGACATGTTCTATCTTTTTTGCGGAACGGAAGTACGGGACGAAACCCCACGGAAGTACGCTGCCAAAATCCCGACTACGTCAAAGTGAGGAAGCCGGCATCAGGAGAGCGGCCTTCACTCACTGCGCCTGCGCCGAATACAGAAGTGAACGGCGCAGGCGCGGGATTTCGGCAGCGATGCAGGGAACAGTGACATCAATCAAGAGGAGCGGGGCGGGCAGAACCGGGGACCTGGGCGGGATAAAGGGTGAGTGGACGGAGCCTCTAGGTGCTGATCTTACGCCCTAGAGGCTCATTAGCATATTTAAAAAGTGCAGGGACAAATGTCAGAAACTTACTGTTATGTAGCGCATCGCTACTGTCAGTCAGCTACATAACAGTATTTCTGGTGGTAGAAACCCTTGATTGTCACATTGGCTCATAATTGTACAGATAGGCATTCTGTGTGTATATATTATATGCTGACTGGCATATATATAGTTAATATATAGTAATAAGAGGCTCTCTAAAGAAAGGGATCTATAAAATGTCAAACTGGTTTTTCCTTAAAAGTCCCTACTTGTTAGAAGGGTCTAATGACAACAAGCTGATCACAAATTGTCCTCCTCCCGGAACCTCCAACAATCAGATGTCATTTGTAACGTGTTCAGTTTTCCTGCAGCGCCTCCACGGGAGAAAGGAAGCATTACACATGTCCATTCAAATCAGCAGGATGTTATGTCTGTGTCTTCCAGAAGGAGAGATGCTCATTGAGATGAGGAACCAGAACAGAGGACCCCCCTCTACTGATCCCCAAATAGTGTGTGCCTGGCATCCAGCTGAAAAGGACTGGGAGGGGTGTTACAAAAAAGTCCTGTCTGCTGCAGAAGACATGATATGATTGGACATAGAGATGCAAATGGTAAACTATGACCTCTTTATGGACACAATTATTTATTCTTTACACCAGTGCACACCCACAATGGGTTAACGCTGGAGCGTGTAGCAGCATAAACAGTTGTCACCCATGTTACATGCTCCACATTGCCGTATACAGGAAACATTACTCATCGATTTCTGCCATAACTAATGCAGGACGTTTTATTTAGCCGATCCTATTCTTAATATGTTCCAAAATCTCCGTTCTGTTAAGAAAATGTTTAGTTTTTTTTTACTTGGAGAGCGCGTCGGAGCCCGTGCGTTTCGTATCTGTGTACAGTATATGTTATGTGAATTATGAGGCTGAATTATGATGTGTTTTGTGGGAGCTTTGCAGATATTGGTGAACGTTCCCAAGTTTATAACTGCTGACTACCCCATTGTTATCCTTTATGTATACAGATAGTGCTGACAGAGTCCGCCGCCGCCGCGCTGGACTGGAGCGGCCCCTGCAACAGCAAAGCATGCAATCTAATGGTCATGTCTGCGCAAATTAGACTCAGCTGCTGTGGAATACACAAAGGGGAAGGAGGGCAAAAAGCAAAAATAGAAAGGAGGTCCCCTCCTGTCACCTCCACCACCCCACCTACAGCTAGAAGGACCTGCTGCATGTTTTCTGCAGCCTCTCTGAAGGAGAGAATGATGGTGCGGCCCTAGAACCGGTTCCTCTCTCATTTGCTAATGTTCCTGTGGGGAGAAGTAGCATCAGCTGCACTTCCCCCCATCTATATGCTCCTCGGGGGTGTATCTATAGGAGGTGCAGAGGACGCAGTCACACCTGCTCACCAGTCCCTGAGGAGGGTCATAAATGGCTGCAATGTTACAGGTCTTGCATTGAGGAGGACCAGGTTCTTCAAGTTAATCCTTTGGGCCCCATAGATACATATGGCCATGTTCAACTGGGTAATACCCTGATCCTGCCCAAAGGATTAAGTTGTGGGGTGCAGTTGGAATGTGTCAGAGGAAGGGATAAGGCCAAGTAGGACCTATGGAAAACCAACATGAACATGGGGAGAGCAAGCAGTGGTGTGATGGGGTCTGATGAAAAGGGGTCCACTCACTTAATATTTATCTGCAATGAACATGGAAAGATTGGCCGAATTCCACCTGTACTATGAGGTCCCAGGGTGGTGACCCAGATGGGCCCAATTCTACACAGCTTGAAACTCCTGTGCCCCCTAACAGTTACCGGACCCTTATAGTCCTCCAAGGTGCAAAAAGCCTTTAGGCCCCAACAAACGTGACTGTAACCTCGGCTCTACACCCCCCATAACCGACCCACTGGTCCCATTATGACTTTTTATGGATTGGAGTGAAAGAAAGTAAATCCATATGAACACCTCCTTTCAGTAGTCATGGGAGAATTAGGAAACAAGAGCAAAAGTTTAGCAAACGAATTAGGACCGGAATGAAATCTAAAACAAATGTAAGACACAATATTAAATGACCAATTAGCAGATACCGCGTCAAAAAGGAAACTGCGCCAGTTGACATAGTGGTCATGTGATATGCTCCCCATAGAGGGCCGACCTTAGGGCCTGTATGGGCCCCAGTAGCCGTCCCTCTCCCAACCTTAAATTAGACTTGACGCGTCCTAAAACTTCGAGGGACTGTCCTTTTAAGAAATGGAATACATTGTTACAATGCCCGATCCATCTTAAAGGGCCATTACTCCTATTCTTTTGGGATATGGGGCATGTGTTTTCCACATTCTCTAGACTGTTATTTCTCCTTATCTCTCGCAGACAGGCAGAGGAGCCCCCGAGGGGCATTGGGGAGCGAGTGTAATAATTTATCCCCCACTACCATGTATCAGAAGTCGGACTCTGGGAATTCCTGACATGCACACAGAGACAAACTTTTCCGATTATCTAGCAGTCAGCACATACCCAATCAGAGTCATGAGAGGCCTGATGAAACAAAGGCTAATGTGATATCTGTCTAACACGATTAGGTTGTATAAGGTTATGCTTCCCCCCCACCCCCCTTTCTTTAATAAATGTTTGCAATCGGGTATTATTGCAAAACTCCTCTGGAGCGGCTGGAGATGGACCCCATCTGGATGTGCAGCTGTACAGACCATCTGGGTCTTCTTATGAAATGATAACACAAATATTAACAGAAGGTTAAACGATCTATTACGTGGTGTGTTTTGCAGGGAAGAAGCATTTGAAGGGCAGTTCCATCCAGAGACAAAATACTGAGTCCGATCAGCAGCACTTATCTATAGATGGGTCTTTAAAAGGGTTGTCTAATTTAGGGAATATTGAGTTGACCAGAGCATCTACAAAGAGTGTCTCAGTACAAACCATGCATCACACATAAAGCCCATTGACTTTAATGGGAACTGTGTAATTCCTCATTTGTCCTGTAGTGGCGCTGCGGGGAAAATGACTACTTACAGCTGGGTTCTTTTGCGGATCTCAGCCGATTGCTAGGGTTCCCTTGGTTGGGAGATTCAAAAAGCAATTGACCAAAACAGACAATCCCTTTAAGGGCATTCTGATCATCCCATAATGTACATACTTTTTCAGTCCTATAGGTAGTATTATAGCTACTAGTGGCGGAATGTGGTACTGCAAGACAAATGCAAATGAAAATAAGAAGGCATTATTCCTTAGTACCTAGAACGGAGCATTAAAAGGGACTGTCCCCAGATTTACCCTTATCTCCTTTTCACAGAATGGCTATAAGAACATTATCGCGGGGGTCTGATAATGTATGAGTTGAGCATACACGCTGGCGCTCCATTCCTCTCCATGGGACTGCAGGAGATAGCCATGCCCTGTACTTAGCCATCTCCAGCAGTCCCATAGAGATAAATGGAGCGGCAGTGCGCATGCTCCATGGCGCCTCCATTCATAAGACCCTCGTTCCCAGCAGAGGGAACAAATCAGAGATTTGTCACAAATGTAATTTTTTTATTATGTGGAAGAAAATTATACAAAAGAAAACTTTAAAAAAAAGTAGCGCTCCCTGACTTTACCTAACTTTTATGTCAGCACTTCATAAATATGGCGCCCATTACGACGCCTGTATTTCTGAATGTACTTTTTGCAAAAATAAATCTTCCGCTCACACAGCGTATTATAAAAGTAGCTGCCTGCAGTCACCACAAGGGGGAGCTCAGTGCAAAAGAATGTATACAGTTACCATTGAAATGAATGGAAGTTGTACAAATCTCTTTTCGTTATGCTCCCTCTAGTACAGACTTCAGGAAAATGCCAATTGCTTTATGTCGGGACCAAAAGAAGGAGTTCAGCGCTGGTCCCCAGGCCACAGAGCAAGAGCAGTCTCTTGGTCTTCCTTCATAGAAGGTAGGGCACTGTATAGATCTAAGAGTTAATGATGATAAAATTCTGCCACCACTAGGGGGAGCTTAGGAACTTACTAAATAGTGTGTACGCCAGGGATGCCCAACCTGCGGCCCTTCGGCTGTTGCAAAACTACAATTCCCAGCATGCCTGGACAGCCTACACCTATAAGGGCATGCCGGGAGTTGTAGTTTTGCAACAGGTTGAGCATCCCCGTGTACACATTGAACTGAACAATAGCACAGTATGCAGACAGCTCCCTCTAGTGGCAACAGCAGGCAGCCAAAATTGTATCATGTCTGTGCAGGGACTTTGGAGCTCTGTAACAGTAAGTAAGACTGGGATTCAACTGCGATAAAAAGAAACCAATATACCATAATATGTTATATTGTATGTGAGTTTGGGTCAATTGCATTTAAACCATAAACTAAATGAAGACTATAAACAACTTGCAAAATTGACACCTATTGCATATATATGTATACATGTCACGGGCAGAACAAGATCTTAAATGTCTGCGTGCTGTGGATCAGGGGATACTTAGGCTCTATTAGCGCTGGGCATTATGGAATGGAGAGAATTTAATGGCAAAAAGTTCAAAAACGCCAACTATTCTGACACTAAGACATATGGCTTTCATTGACTTCGGCTTCCATTAGCCTAAAGTTTACCTGCTAAGCGTCTGGCTAACAGCAGTGTCATATGACTTCAAGCAGAAAGGTATAATGGGACAAGTCTCTTGACCTCTTCATCACTTAACGTCTCCGAAGAACAAAAAAAAAAAAAAAAGTGTTTGGCGAGCCCGGCAGGCATTATTAATATAATGTGTTTAATTAGTTATTTACGACCGCACAGTTTGAGATGAATGGATCCCAGGAGAATTACATTTCACTCGGGGTCTCCAGTCCTGGAAAACATGTGATTTGCGATACAGTATTGTGCGCCCTATAAATATTCATAGACCGGTAGTAAAAAAATAAATAAATTATCATATAAAATGCTGTTTCCTCGACTCCTATGGAAAAGAAAACAAAAGGAGTAAATGTTCTGCATCTACAATAATGTTTAAATAAACTGCTGGTAATTTAGTGCTCGGGGCCCCGGGGGGGCCGGGGGGGGGGGGGGGGGTCGCACGCAGGCCTCGCTGGGAGTGATTTAGTAAATGGCTGAGGATGACTGGGGGAGGGGGAATAAAAAGGTTAATTGGGCGTTCAAGCCTCTGTTTGTGTTCCAGTTTATTGGATAGAAGTCATTTATTAACACAAGATTTAAAGTGATGGATAAAAAGTTCAAAAGTTTGGAAAGAAACAGAATCACTGCTGGAGCGATCCAGATTATATGGATTAAAGGGGAGGCCATCTAATGGGAATGTCAGAATTTACCCCCCCGATGGCGGATGTTGGGGCAAAGAAGGTTCGGCCTGTTGGATTTCAACATGCCCAATGGGACTCAATTCTTCGGAGCGCCTTATTTGCATTTCATCGTAGCCAGAAGTCCCACATTTTTCAGGGATGGTCCCTAATTTTTCGAGACCGTCCAGACAAATGGGCCATTTGTGGGCGGTGCTTTGTGGGGTTGGTTGTTCCTCTGGGCGGGGATTATTAAATGTCCCAAATTTACTGACTACCATGTGACCATTTTGTTGCAGCCATTTTAATCTTGACTTGAAGACTGAACAGAAGAACTAACCTAAAGAAAACCCGTGCGGTGATAGAGCCCCTTTAAATCAAATTCAAAGGGATTTTAAGAAAATCTCAGAGATAGTCTTGTAATATAGAACATGATGGGGGTCATTTATTAAGACCAGCATTATACACCCTGTCTTAAAAAAAATCTCTGCGTTTGGCGTTGGTGGATCCACCGAAGTTATGAAGAGGCACCGGCATCCGCCGCCAGTCTACATGTAGGACGGCTTCCTCGCTGTCTTACATATAGATCATTTTCTACACTTAAAACAGGCGTAGAAAATGATAAATGAGACGGTCCTCCTGGCCCGTCCCCACCCACGCCAAGCCCACTTTTTTTTAGACATGACGCGAGCAGGGAAAATTCGCAGATAGCGGCGCCTCAATCTGCGATGGATATACTCCAGAAAACTGTCGTATATCTGATAGTAAATGACCCCCGATATTTCTACACACTGTGAAGCAGGAGGCGGAACATGAAACACGTCTTTTCTCCTGTTATAATTAATACGTTTTCTCCCGCGGATATTATTACATCACAGTGCGACGTCCAATTTCCACCTGTCAATCAAAGGCAGGGAAATTGCTCCACCTGTACCTGACGTGTGTCAGGGAGTCGTGACCCGCTCTCACTATCGGATTAGGTCACTTCCACATGTGGCGGATTTATGAGGCAATAAGAAGCCAGTCTTTGGAGGGAAAGTTGACTCGCCGGGTCGGCCGTGGCGGCAAATTCAAGAACAATGGCCTGTATTCAGTGCGGATCCCGGCTGCTCATTGTACTGCAGGGACATCCCGAGCCCAAAGGTCACTCATATCTGCAGAACCAACAGTAAGTTTTAAGATGCCCTATAGATTAGTTACAGGCCGAAGCCTGAGGCTGCACTACTGAGAGATTTTGAGGCCACCAGGCCCGCTTCCCATTAATATCAAGTATAGAAACACACATCACACGCAGCTTTCATCTCTTAGGGCAGAGGTTCAGCAACCTCCGGCACTCCAGCTGTTGTGAGACTACAACTCCCAGCATGAACATTTGCTCTGCTGTTCTCAAAACTTCCATAGAAGAGAATCGAGCACACTGGGAGTTGTAGTTTCCTAACAGCTGGAGCGCCAGAGGCTGCTGGACCCTGTCTTAGGGGGGTTCACATCACGTTTCTGTCATACGTTCAAGGGGCTGTTCACATCTCATTTTCGTTGTACTTCAAGCGGATACATTTGCAGAAAAAAAACGTATAGAAACGTATTAGGCTACTTTCACACTAGCGTTTTAGTTTTCCGGTATTAAGTTCCTTCATAGGGGGCTCAATACCGGAAAAAAACGCTTCCGTTTTGTCCCCATTCATTGTCAATAAGGACAAAACTGAACTGAACAGAACGGAGCGCTCCAAAATGAATTCCATTCCGTTTAGTTGCGTTCCCAGACCGGAGAGCAAACCGCAACATGGGGTTGGGACGGATCCGTTTTCTTTGACACAATCTGCCACAATAGAAAACGTACCCATGTTTGACTTGACTAGTACCCAAAAGCATACCACGCTTTTCTATGGTGCACAAAATCGTATACGTTTTTTGTTTAAAAAACCCCCAGACACAAACGTATTGAAACGTTCGCACATCCATCAAATGTATACCTAAAAAAATTGCATCCGTTTGTGTTACTGTATAGCTAAACATATCCGCTTGACGTACAGCAAACACTAGATGCGAACAGCCCCTGAAATATATTTAAGGGGTTGTCCGCGTGCAGAGCTGAACCCAGACGCAGCCCCTCTGAGTGGAGCATCGGAGCAGGTTTCCTCGCCCTGTTTGTTTGCCTTTCGACACTGCTAGGTGGAGGCTTCCGCCTAGCAGTGTTGCCGATGACGTCACCGGCACCGATGGGTGGGCTTTAGTGCTGGCCTGGCCATTTTACAGGCTAGGGCAGCGCTAAAGCCCGCCCATTAGTGCCGGTGATGTCACCGGGCTCACTGCTAGGAGAAAGCCTCTGCCTAGTTTACCCATGGAGAGCCCCGATACGTCACCGGATCTCCAGAGAAGGCCATTTCGGTGAAGGGCAAAGGGGAGCATCGGATGCTGCTATGCTTATATCGGAGGGGCTGAGTTGGGGAAGAAGGGGATATGTCTGGGTTCAGCTCTGACAGATGCCACAGACCAATGTCATACAGCGGGATCTGTCACCCTAGAGTTTCATTGTGGAAAAAAACTAAAACTTATATGTTAATGTAGACATTTTTTTGCTGGACTTTGCAGGAAGGATAGTGTACCACGTTTTTCTATCCTGCACGTTGTACCACGTTTTTCTATCCTGCAGAGTCTTGCAAAAACAATATAAATAAGTATACATTAATGTACACGTTTCTTTTCACCATGGCACTCTGTGGTGACGGACGCCACATCAGTCTGAGGTATCCGTCAACATATACGGTAACCCACTGCGGTATCGTGCAGCCACACCAGCCACAGTGGGCTCTAAATAATAAGGACACACTGTTTAGGCGGTCTGCTTCGGTAATGGCTGTGTGGCACCCCCAAAACCGCACGGTTATTGACAATGCAGCCCGACTAAACAGTGCGGCCCTAATTAGTTGTGTGGCTGGTCGCAACTGCAGCGCGCCCGTGCCGTGTGGTCGCACCCTCAGACAGTTTTTATAAATTTTCAGTACCCCAGAGCATGCGACCAATGTAATCTCAAGGGGGACTCCGGGACTTCAGATTTCTTGATCGCTGGGGGTCTCAAGGACCCGATTAGTGTTGACAATGAAATGTGTATCTTGCACCCAGGACCACCCGCTTTGGGGTTAGTTTGCACAAACACTGCCCCCTTGTGGTCAGCCCTGCCTGTTTCTTCACACTGCTGTCAACTATGGTCCCCATCACATGCAGCCCAGTCCTCTTTACCATCATCCCAGAGTAGACCGGCCTTCCACTCCATCAGCACACTCCTCTCCTGAAAAGCTCTGTGCTGCTGTGCAAATCTGAAGCTCATTCATTAGCAAGAACGATCTGGTAACTAGAGGTGTGAACAAAGGCTTGTCTGCCCCTAAGAAGAACATGAGGCAGATCGACCGTAAGCACCGAGGCTCCACTGGGGGGGGGACGCAAATTACCAAGCAGGTGATGACTGCGCAGCCGGCGGTTCATAAGTAATTACTTCAATTATAAATGTGCCCCAGCGACAACCCGCCCAATGGTACCAGTGATCTCCGTAACACAGTGCAGGCCTCGCGAGGTACGAGACATCTTGAAACATTTTCACCATGTGGAACATTTTATAAAAAGGAAAAAAATAATTCCCGTCAAATCACCAAAGATATTACTACTTAGATGTCAGAGCGATTACGAGATGAAGACAGCCGCCTGCGGATGGGGCCGGCTGATGGGACGCACCTTTGTCGAGGTCACTTGAAGCGCTCCACGGTGAGGTAGGCCGTAAATCAGCGTCAACTGTCAGCTCGGTTCCTGTTCGGGACAAAACAAGACATATTTAATATGCATCAATTTATGAGCTGCCACCAAGTCTGAATATACGAGGCCGCGGAAATCTCTAGGAGAAATGGCTGACGTGCTCTAGAGTTACCGGCAACTAATGAGATGTAAGTGACTCCAGAGATAGCGAGAGCGAACGCGGAGTCAAAGGGTCACATACAGAAGGGGCTACATATAACGGGTCAATATAAAGGGAAAAGGGTCACATACAGAAGGGGCTACATATAAAGGGTCAATATAAAGGGAAAAGGATCACATACAGAAGGGGCTACATATAAAGGGTCAATATAAAGGGGAAAGGGTCACATACAGAAGGGGCTACATATAACGGGTCAATATAAAGGGGAAAGGATCACATACAGAAGGGGCTACATATAAAGGGTCAATATAAAGGGTCAATATAAAGCGAAAAGGGTCACATACAGAAGGGGCTACATATAAAGGGTCAATATAAAGGGGAAAGGGTCACATACAGAGAGGGCGATATGTAAAGGGTGAATATAAAAGGGAAAAGAGTCAGACCCAAAAGGTCACATTGTATGAAGAGCGATATCTAAAGCGTCATATAGAAAGGGCCACATATAAAGGGAGGCTTCCGCCCATCAGTGTATTCGGTGACGTTACCTGCTCTGATGGGCAGTCTTTAGCACAGCCCTAACCATTTTACAGGCTAGGTCTTCACTAAAGCCCGACCATCAGTGCCGATGACGTCACCGGGCTCACTGCTGGGTCGAAGCCTACGCCTGGCAGTCCCCATGGAGAGCCCGCTACGTCACCGGATCTCCAAAAAATGCCTTTGCCTTGCGCAATTCAGAGCATCAGAGCATTTCATATCAGGGGGGCTGTTGGGGTGAAAATGGGGATATGTCCAAGACAATTCCTTTAAGAGCACGGCAGCCATGTTTAATCCTGTACAAACCCTCTTCTCCCACCTTACAGAATTTGCCATGAGTCATCCCTCACTACAACCACAATCATCCTTCTCCCAAAATATTCAAGGAATTTCTTCTAAAAGGATAATATTTAATGTTCTGTAACATTGAGGCATTGACTCTGGATGGATCCTGAGAGCAAACGACTGAGAGGAAAATCATCACCTACAATTAACACAGATATGTCCATCAATGATGCTACAAATGAGCAACGCCTAAGAGGACATATAGTAACCAGATCACCTTCCCGAGAAAGAGAATAATAATAGGAGCAGTATTATAGTAGTTATATTCTTGTACATAGGAGCAGTATTATAGTAGTTATATTCTTGTACATAGGAGCAGTATTATAGTAGTTATATTCTTGTACATAGGAGCAGTATTATAGTAGTTATATTCTTGTACATAGGAGGCAGTATTATAGTAGTTATATTCTTGTACATAGGAGGCAGTATTATAGTAGTTATATTCTTGTACATAGGAGCAGTATTATAGTAGTTATATTCTTGTACATAGGAGGCAGTATTATAGTAGTTATATTCTTGTACATAGGAGGCAGTATTATAGTAGTTATATTCTTGTATATAGGAGCAGTATTATAGTAGTTATATTCTTGTACATATATCCTTGTACATAGGAGCAGTATTATAGTAGTTATGTTCTTGTACATAGGAGCAGTATTATAGTAGTTATATTCTTGTACATAGGAGGCAGTATTATAGTAGTTATATTCTTGTACAAAGGAGCAGTATTATAGTAGTTATATTCTGGTACATAGGAGGCAGTATTATAGTAGTTATATTCTTGTACATAGGAGCAGTATTATAGTAGTTATATTCTGGTACATAGGAGCAGTATTATAGTAGTTATATTCTTGTACATAGGAGGCAGTATTATAGTAGTTATATTCTTGTACATAGGAGCAGTATTATAGTAGTTACATTCTGGTACATAGGAGGCAGTATTATAATCTTGTACATAGGAGGCAGTATTATAGTAGTTATATTCCTGTACATAGGAGCAGTATTATAGTAGTTATATTCTTGTACATAGAAGCAGTATTATAGTAGTTATATTCTTGTACATAGGAGCAGTATTATAGTAGTTATATTCTTGTACATAGGAGGCAGTATTATAATCTTGTACATAGGAGGCAGTATTATAGTAGTTATATTCTTGTACATAGGAGGCAGTATTATAATCTTGTACATAGGAGGCAGTATTATAGTAGTTATATTCCTGTACATAGGAGCAGTATTATAGTAGTTATATTCTTGTACATAGAAGCAGTATTATAGTAGTTATATTCCTGTACATAGGAGGCAGTATTATAGTAGTTATATTCCTGTACATAGGAGCAGTATTATAGTAGTTATATTCTTGTACATAGAAGCAGTATTATAGTAGTTATATTCTTGTACATAGGAGGCAGTATTATAATCTTGTACATAGGAGGCAGTATTATAGTAGTTATATTCTTGTACATAGGAGGCAGTATTATAATCTTGTACATAGGAGGCAGTATTATAGTAGTTATATTCCTGTACATAGGAGCAGTATTATAGTAGTAATATTCTTGTACATAGAAGCAGTATTATAGTAGTTATATTCTTGTACATAGGAGCGGTATTATAGTAGTTATATTCTTGTACATAGGAGCAGTATTATAGTAGTTATATTCTTGTACATAGGAGCAGTATTATAGTAGTTATATTCTTGTACATAGGAGCAGTATTATAGTAGTTATATCCTTGTACATAGGAGCAGTATTATAGTAGTTATATTCTTGTACATAGGAGCAGTATTATAGTAGTTATATTCTGGTACATAGGAGGCAGTATTATAGTAGTTATATTCTTGTACATAGGAGCAGTATTATAGTAGTTATATTCTGGTACATAGGAGCAGTATTATAGTAGTTATATTCTTGTACATAGGAGGCAGTATTATAGTAGTTATATTCTTGTACAAAGGAGCAGTATTATAGTAGTTATATTCTGGTACATAGGAGGCAGTATTATAATCTTGTACATAGGAGGCAGTATTATAGTAGTTATATTCCTGTACATAGGAGCAGTATTATAGTAGTTATATTCTTGTACATAGAAGCAGTATTATAGTAGTTATATTCTTGTACATAGGAGCAGTATTATAGTAGTTATATTCTTGTACATAGGAGGCAGTATTATAATCTTGTACATAGGAGGCAGTATTATAGTAGTTATATTCTTGTACATAGGAGGCAGTATTATAATCTTGTACATAGGAGGCAGTATTATAGTAGTTATATTCCTGTACATAGGAGCAGTTTTATAGTAGTTATATTCTTGTACATAGAAGCAGTATTATAGTAGTTATATTCCTGTACATAGGAGGCAGTATTATAGTAGTTATATTCCTGTACATAGGAGCAGTATTATAGTAGTTATATTCTTGTACATAGAAGCAGTATTATAGTAGTTATATTCTTGTACATAGGAGCGGTATTATAGTAGTTATATTCTTGTACATAGGAGGCAGTATTATAGTAGTTATATTCTTGTACATAGGAGCAGTATTATAGTAGTTATATTCTTGTACACAGGAGCAGTATTATAGTAGTTATATTCTTGTACATAGGAGCAGTATTATAATAGTTATATTCTTGGACATAGGAGCAGTATTATAGTAGTTATATTCTTGTACATAGGAGGCAGTATTATAGTAGTTATATTCTTGTACATAGGAGCAGTATTATAGTAGTTATATTCTTGTACATAGAAGCAGTATTATAGTAGTTATATTCCTGTACATAGGAGGCAGTATTATAGTAGTTATATTCCTGTACATAGGAGCAGTATTATAGTAGTTATATTCTTGTACATAGAAGCAGTATTATAGTAGTTATATTCTTGTACATAGGAGGCAGTATTATAATCTTGTACATAGGGAGCAGTATTATAGTAGTTATATTCTTGTACATAGGAGCAGTATTACAGTAGTTATATTCTTGTACATAGGAGCAGTATTATAGTAGTTATATTCTTGTACATAGGAGGCAGTATTATAATCTTGTACATAGGAGGCAGTATTATAGTAGTTATATTCTTGTACATAGGAGGCAGTATTATAATCTTGTACATAGCAGGCAGTATTATAGTAGTTATATTCTTGTACATAGGAGGCAGTATTATAATCTTGTACATAGGAGGCAGTATTATAGTAGTTATATTCCTGTACATAGGAGCAGTATTATAGTAGTTATATTCTTGTACATAGGAGCGGTATTATAGTAGTTATATTCTTGTACATAGGAGGCAGTATTATAGTAGTTATATTTTTGTACATGGGAGGCAGTATTATAGTAGGTATATTCTTGTACATAGGAGCAGTATTATAGTAGTTATATTCTTGTACATAGGAGGCAGTATTATAGTAGTTATATTCCTGTACATAGGAGCAGTATTATAGTAGTTATATTCTTGTACATAGAAGCAGTATTATAGTAGTTATATTCTTGTACATAGGAGCGGTATTATAGTAGTTATATTCTTGTACATAGGAGGCAGTATTATAGTAGTTATATTCTTGTACATAGGAGCAGTATTATAGTAGTTATATTCTTGTACACAGGAGCAGTATTATAGTAGTTATATTCTTGTACACAGGAGCAGTATTATAGTAGTTATATTCTAGTACATAGGAGCAGTATTATAGTAGTTATATTCTTGTACATAGGAGCAGTATTATAGTAGTTATATTCTTGTACATAGGAGCAGTATTATAATAGTTATATTCTTGGACATAGGAGCAGTATTATAGTAGTTATATTCTTGTACATAGGAGGCAGTATTATAGTAGTTATATTCTTGTACATAGGAGCAGTATTATAGTAGTTATATTCTTGCACATAGGAGCAGTATTATAGTAGTTATATTCTTGTACATAGGAGCAGTATTATAGTAGTTATATTCTTGTACATAGGAGCAGTATTATAGTAGTTATATTCTTGTACATAGGAGCAGTATTATAGTAGTTATATTCTTGGACATAGGAGCAGTATTAAAGCAGTTACTAACTGCCTATTTACTAATCCTATAGATGGTGTAAGCTTAGACCGGTATGAGATTTATCACAGTGGCTCAGGCTGGATGGTGAATGTGGTGCAGGGATAGACCTACATGTCAATTGCACCCCTCTCAGATAGAAATGTGGAGCCTGATCCCCGCTTTCTTTGAACTTTTGAGGTCCCGGAGAAAGAATCCTCACCAATCATATTTTAATGGAAGTTCTTCAACTTCCCCCGCCTTTCACATTATTGGTACAATGTTTTTACAGGTCAAACAGGATGAAACTCCATTACATAAACATGAATACTATATAAATAACCAAATGTTCTTCACGTGCCCCCAAAAAAACTAAAGCACAGAGTTTCCCTTCTCTTCTCTACCACCATGCTGCATATTTTCTGTATCGGAGCAGACAGTGTTCCCTACTGACATTCTTCCACCCCGATCTTATCTTCCTGCGGCTTCATCTCACCGAGACGTTACAGTTTGATCTGAGCTTCTATTGTGTGGAGTTTTTTTATAAGACATAAATTATTAAAATATAGCGGACCACCCTGGAGACGATGAGAGATGGGCCTCGCTCAAGCACTTTTAATATAACTGTAATGTGTCATTTGTATCCATCAATGCTATGGGATGTGGCGTCTGATCCTGCAACACTGGATCCTCTGCTATCAAGGCATGCTGAGAGTTGTAGTTTGAAAGTAGTGGTTTCTAACCTGTGGTTCTCCAGCTGTTGCAAAACTGCAGCCCCCTTCATGTCCCAATAGCCTGCGGAGGTGTAGTTTTGCAACAGCTGGAGAGTCACGGGTCTAGGAACGTTGGTGTAGGACATACAATGATATATGGTGGAGTAGGTAAGTATATCTAATAGGAATCCTCTTACAGAAATGTAGGTGATTGACGACTTTTGACTTAGTTCTTGTACCAACACGAGGATCAGAAGGCACTTGTACCGAAGTCAGATTTTTTATAATTATTTGAAATTATAAGCAACTGGTTTTATAGGAAAGTTTCTAGGTAAGTTGGGTGACAGCTCGGGTGGACACCCAGTTTCCCAAATTCCTAAATGTCAAGTCGGCCTAATTTTGCAGTACCTGGGTGTCCCCATCACCTGGTGCTTCAAACTTTAGCTAAGACCAGTATGAGGTCCTGTGCAATGGGTGCAGCTCTTGGTTTTAGGTTACACAGTTGATCCCCAACCCAGGCAGTGGCGGATCCAGGGGGGAATCAACGGAGCAATTGCCCCCCCCCCCCCGAGCTGCTCAGAGGCGGGGGCGGCGGCAGGACATCGATACAGAAGGCGGTGCGGAGGAGCAGGGGAGAGGTGTGTCCCTTCCCTGTTCCTCTGATAGGCTGCAGGCACTAGGCCAGCAGCCTATCAGAGGCCGGCGCAGGACACAGGTCGGAAGAGGCCTGCATCGCATCGCTGCCAAGGAGGTAAGTATAAATGTTTATTTTTTTTATATATATATAATACTTTTACTGGCACATTGGGGGGGCTGTTATTACTGGCACATAATGAGGGGAGGCTGTTATTACTGGCACATAATGAGGGGAGGCTGTTATTACTGGCACATAATGGGGGGGGCCTGTTTCTACTGGCACATAATGGGGGGCTGTTATTACTGGCACATAATGGGGGGGGGGGCTGTTATTACTGGCACATAATGGGGGGGCCTGTTATTACTGGCACATAATGAGGGGAGGCTGTTATTACTGGCACATAATGGGGGGCCTGTTTTTACTGTCACATAATGGGGGGCTGTTATTACTGGCACATAATGGGGGGGCTGTTATTACTGGCACATAATGGGGGGGGCCTGTTATTACTGGCACATGATGGGGGGGCACTATAGGGGCATCTACTAAGGCCACAAAGGAGGGGTATTTTATATGGGGGCCTCTCCCTGCTCTGCTATCCCTCTGCCCCTTCTCCAAATCCTTATTATAAAATTTTTCTCATTAGGATAAAACACAACATCAGCTTCGCCGAGCCCCCGGCCAAAGTGTGGAAGTGGCGTCCGAGATCCCCAAGGACCAAGCCAAGTAATTGTAAGTTTTCATGTGAAATATGTTTGTTATACACATATAACCTACACTGTGCCACACAATGTACAGTATACCGCTACACTGTGCCACACAATATACAGTATACCGCTACACTGTGCTCCACAATATACAGTATACCGCTACACTGTGCTCCACAATATACAGTATACCTCTACACTGTGCCACACAATATACAGTATACCTCTACACTGTGCCCCACAATATACAGTATACCGCTACACTGTGCTCCACAATATACAGTATACCGCTACACTGTTCCCCACAATATACAGTATACTTGTACACTGTGCCACACAATATACAGTATACCGCTACACTGTGCCCCACAATATACAGTATACCTCTACACTGTGCCCCACAATATACAGTATACCTCTACACTGTGCCACACAATATACAGTATACCGCTACACTGTGCCCCACAATATACAGTATACCTCTACACTGTGCCACACAATATACAGTATACCTCTACACTGTGCCAATGTACAGTATACTGCTACACTGTGCCACACAATATACAGTATACCTCTACACTGTGCCAATGTACAGTATACTGCTACACTGTGCCACACAATATACAGTATACCTCTACACTGTGCCACACAATATACAGTATACCGCTACACTGTGCCACACAATATACCTCTACACTGTGCCCCACAATATACAGTATACCTCTACACTGTGCCACACAATATACAGTATACCTCTACACTGTGCCACACAATATACAGTATACCTCTACACTGTGCCAATGTACAGTATACTGCTACACTGTGCCACACACTATACAGTATACCTCTACACTGTGCCACACAATATACAGTATACCTCTACACTGTGCCAATGTACAGTATACTGCTACACTGTGCCACACAATATACAGTATACCTCTACACTGTGCCCCACAATATACAGTATACCTCTACACTGTGCCCCACAATATACAGTATACCGCTACACTGTGCCCCACAATATACAGTATACCGCTACACTGTGCCACACAATATACATTATACCTCTACACTGTGCCACACAATATACAGTGTACCGCTACACTGTGCCCCACAATATACAGTGTACCGCTACACTGTGCCCCACAATATACAGTATACCTCTACACTGTGCCACACAATATACAGTATACCTCTACACTGTGCCACACAATATACAGTATACCTCTACACTGTGCCCCACAATATACAGTATACCTCTACACTGTGCCCCACAATATACAGTATACCTCTACACTGTGCCACACAATGTACAGTATACCGCTACACTGTGTAGTCTGTTCTATAAGCACCATTGTTTTGTGGCGGCGGACAGAAAATAATCTGGAAGTGCCCCTCCCGAGACCAGGCTCTGGATCCGCCATTTAACCCAGGGCCCCCCTCCATGCCCCCCCAGTCCAGGCTGCACCTGCTTCCCAATAATGTCCCGGTCCGATTATTTTTCCCCAATTATCCTGACAATAAATATTTGACTTTGGCTGTCAGTGTTAAGTGCTTGCGTTGCCTTTGGACACATCAACGACTCCATTCACTTCCTGAACGACTGCAAAAATGCTTATTATTTTCAGCCGCGTCTGGCGTGACATAAGATTTCCATACAAGGCCTATATTGTCCGGCGTGAGAGGGACAGCAGACCATCTGGACAGTGCTGGAGATTGTTTATACAAGTGTCAGCGAGTCTGGGCGGCGAGGGCGGCAGGAAAATGAAAGATCTTCATCCACCATCACCACGATAAGGGTCATTCTGTCCGGGTAGAAAAAAATCTGAAATCTGGAGGCAAATCTTCCTGTCTATGGGCAACTATATACCTAACCTCAGATACTTCTGCTGTATCTGACTATACGTCATGGTCCCGGCACCGGCGTCAGGTCTGCTCCTTAAAGAAGCCATCCAATCTAATTGAATAGGGTTTAAAGGAAATCTGTCACATTGAACATGATGTCTAATCCACAGGCAGCAGGTTATAGAGCAGGAGGAGCTGAGCAGAACGATGGGAAAAGATTCAGTATAACCTGTATTTTGGTCATGTAAATCCCTGCACTTTCTATGCTGAGGAGTCCAGTGGACGAGCTTTCTCTATATGCAGGACAGCCCACCGGACTCCGAAGTATAGAAAGTGCAGCGATTTACAAGAAGAAAATAGGGTCCATTCACACGTCCGTTGTTTTGGGTCAAAATTGCAGAACGGGTGCGGACCCATTCATTTCAAAGGGGCCACAAAAGAAACGGACAGCACACCGGGTGTTCCCTGGCCCCACAAAAAAAGATAGAGCATGTCCAATTCTTGCCCGCGGACAAGAATAGGCATTTCTATCATAGGGCAGGCCATGTGCAGTCTACAAAATGCAGAACGCACACGACCAGTATCCATGTGTTGCGGATCCCTTATACTAAATATTTTCCCATAAAACTATATATTAATCTTCTCAGCTCCTCCTACTCTATAACATGCTGCCAGCACATTACACACAGGCTCTATATGCAGGACCGCCCACTGGACTCCGAAGCATATAAAGTGCATCGATTTACAAGAATAAAATACTGAATATTTTCCCGTAAGAATATATATCAATCTGCTCAGCTCCCCCTGCTCTATAACATGCTGCCAGCACATTAGACATCACATTTAATGTGACAGGGTCCTGAGTCCAGTGGGCGCGCTGGTCTCTATATGCAGGACCGCCCACTGGACTCCGAAGAATTGAAAGTGCAGGAATATTGCAAGAAGAAAACACAAGATTTACAGAATCTTCTCCCATAAAACTATATATCAATCTGCTCAGCTGCTCCTGCTCTATAACATTATAAGCATTCTTGTTTGCTGAGGATTTGTTACAATGTGTCAGCAGAGAACAAGTTCGGTCTGGAATGTATAAGGCAGATAGAAGTTACACCAGCTCTGTGAGCATGAATAGCTTAGGATGGTTTTTCAACAATTAGTATTTGCATTCAGTGGCAGTCAGCAGAGATCTTAAAAATGATGAAAACACAAACATAAAGTACATTAGACAGATACACATAGCCAATGAGAATATTCCAAGATGTGTTAGTTTCCATTGTCAGTACAGGATTAGGAAAAAAAAGATTGTTGCCTTTGTAGCTGGCCAGCTAAGACCTGTCCTAGGTTGCTAATATAGCTTATATGTTTATACAGCTAAACCTGCCAATAACCTTAATACAGTTCCTATGTTTGTGTGTTAAAGACAAAAGCAGAGTTATTTACAGTGACTTCATGTTTGGATGTAATATAACTGTTATATATATTGTGTTCACAGAAGCAGAAAAGATAACATAAGATTCATTATATAATGTAAGGTAAGCTCAATGACACAGCAGAAACAACAGAAAGCATAGAGTTAAACTGTTGTTGCTGGGCAGGAGTCTCGACCAATCACAGCCAGCCTCACACACAGCAAGAGTTTTGACCAATCACAGCCAGCCTCACACAGTAAGAGTTTTGACCAATCACAGCCAGCCTCACACACAGGCTGTGTGGGAAATTCCCCTAGCAGGATCTGCTAGAATCATTACACTCCACTAAGAGCTGTGTTTTATGGAAGCAGAGAGGCCAAAATAGGTATTTAAACCATATAAACATAGAAAACATAGAAAACAGTTATATAATGTTCCTACTGTTAATATAGTGATTAGAACTGTATACTGAACCAGTTATATGTGTGTTTACTTACAGTTCCACCAATTGCATACAAACTAACTACTGAGCCATACAATCATACATTACTACAAATTGCATACAAATGCGAACTGCTCATACCAGATTATAAGCAATTGTATAGAGCAAACTGCAAACCAAGTAGAGCAAGTGAACTATTGGTTAACCTCAGATATACCTCTCAGAGAGATCACAAAGTGCTTAAATAACTTAAAGTGAGAGTACAGATACTGAGGAGAGAAATTTATCCACCATTTTATGTTGAATGACAAGATTGAACAGTTGAACCACCATTTTATGCATACCGCCATTTTATGATACTTTATTCAACACGTGTTTTGTACATGGACTATCTGCTGCGGAGGCGGCAGTGTTATATGAAGAAAAGTTGAATCTAATAAAGAAGTTATTTCAAGCATTTGATGTGCTATTTAAACCTACTGCTTCCATAGAACGGCACTAGAGGAATTACAGAGTAACAGACAGTCTGGTTAGACTAAAAAGTCAGAGATATGAAAATTCTTCTAATGACACAGCGCAAAAGGCACTTCATAGTGTTGCGCCTGCCACAGTGGAACTATTACCCTCAGAGGGCGAAGTGATAGCGCTCCTCAACTTGCAACTGTTCCCTGTGTGAGGAAGCAAAGACACCTCAGCGGAGCTACCTTAGAGCCCATAGAACGTGTGCATTAGTCAAACTGCAGCCGACTCTTAAAGTTGCAGAACAGCAAAGGCAAAATAGTCAGAGAAAGAGCCAACCCTCCTGCGATCCCTAGAGAGAGAAAGAGACGCATGGTGGGAGGCAAAAGTCCAGAGCTTGAGTGCCCGCACAGCTATCAACCGAGAGACCACGTACTGCAGCCAGCTAGTTTCCCGCCACTAGGCCCAAAGCATACAAGCAGCGTATCCAAGCCAGCGCATTGCAAGTCTGCACAGAGCATCGCAAGTCTACACAGAGCATCGCAAGTCAGCACAGAGCATCGCATCATTTCAAGAAAAGACACGTCTCCTTTCAGACTGACATTTGTTCCTGCTCTTCAGAATAAGGTCAGAGCTTTCCTTTTATTACTTATCATTGCATATAGGCTTTGGCATAAAGAGTCATTTTTTGTGTTCAGAAATTAGAGACTTTAAAGTAAAAACAAAGAACAGTTTGTAGTATATGGACTCTAAAGTATTTAAAGTGAAAGCCATTTATTGCCTGTATCTATTGCTATTGCATTTAAAGTGAAAGTCATTTATTTATGCATTTTGTCAGTATTGCATTTAAAGTGAAAGGCATTTATTTCTGCATTTGTCAATATTGCATTTGAAGTGAAAGGTCCTTTAATATTCGTATTGATTGTTATAGCATTTAAAGTAAAATGTCTGAGCCTAGTATTACCATGTCACTGTTAGAGGATGCAAAGATAGATGGAGTAGAAGTTGAAGAGCAAGGGAACCTGTCTGAGGTAGAATAGTCTGATACAGCATTAGTCTTGCCTCAAACAAATATAGCCCAAGCAGATAAACTAAGACATACATCACGTGCCAGAAAACCGACCTCAAAGATGCTGGAAAATTTGGAGCAAGAAGCAGCATTAAAAGAGAAAAAGTGAAAATTATACATTAAAGACATTCGTAAAAAACTAAAGCAAGAAAGTATAAAAGGGAACTTGAGTGATATGGTAGAGACGGTAGAAGAATCTGAATCACAGCTTATGGCAGTATATGTCACCCTGTGGTCGACACCTTTCCAGGATATTGTAAGGAACATGGACACATGTACTGCAGTCGCTAATGATTTAGTAAAGAGATGAGAACTTTCATCTGCATTTACCGTATTTTTTGCCCTATAAGATGCTCTGACCCATAAGACGCACCTAGGTTTTAGAGGGGGACAATAAGAAAAAAATATTTTTCATTACACCTCAGGTCAGTCCACCAATCAGACCCACAATGTTAATAAGACCCTAATAAGACCTCAGATCAGACCTCAGCTCAGACCCCAATGTGAATGACCCCCAATAAGACCTCAGATAAGAGCCCCATGCCTCTCTGCAGCCCCCATATGCCTCTCTTCAGCCTCCATATGCCTCTCTTCAGCCCCCATATGCCTCTTTTTAGCCCCATATGCCTCTCTTTAGCCCCATTTGCCTCTCTTTAGCCCGAATATGCCTCTCTTTAGCCCCCCCATATGCCTCTCTTTAGCCCCCCATATGCCTCTCTTTAGCCCCATATGCCTCTCTTTAGCCCCATATGCCTCTGTTCAGCCCCCATATGCCTCTCTTCAGTCCCCAGTGCCTCCATCAGCCCCGAAATAAAATAACACTTACCTTTCCTGCTCCAGACGCTCCTCACCGCCCGTGCTTTGTAATCCTCCTCTTCAGTCTGCTGTGTGACTCCCACAGTGTGAGGTCACAACGTGCCCACACCCGTGCGCAGCCTTCACAGCAGAGCGCCGAGGACCAGGAAGAAGTGAGTATAGCCCTTTCACCACTTCCCGGTCCACCGGTACTAATCAGCGCTTCCATACGGTAATTATGATGAAGTTAAAGCAAGAAGTAGAATGAATGAGATTTTTATGAGAGACTATGCTAGGTCCTCAGGGGGAACCACAATCTCCAGTATGACTTCCTTTGCTAGCAGAAGTACCACCCACATATCAGAGTCCTCAAATACTAGCCAAAAGAAAGGAATTAGCTGAACAACTTGCTGTCAAGAGAGAAGAAACTGAAATGGAAGCTGCCATCGAGGCACAGCGCTGTCAAATGGAAGCACAGTGCCATCAAATGGAAGCTGAAATGGAGGCACAGCACCAACAAATGGAAGCTGAATAGAAAAGTTTGGAAAGGCAAAAAGAAGTTAAGATCATAGAAGCCAGACTCAGAGTACACGAAGAGGATATGAATCAGAGTAGTCATAGGTTCAAATCTGTACTAAGTGAAGAAGCAGACTCCTACTTTCCTACATACTCCCAGGAGAATAGAAGGAAATCTCCAGCACTTAGTGAGGAAATAAGTCATTATCCTTCCATCACTGCTCAGAAAGACAAAGAGAGGCCTAGTCCAGTGGTAGGAAAAAGGTGTGTGGATTTACCCTCTATCTCTACCGGAAAAGAAGAAGAAAGGGACTCACCTAATTCAGAACTAAGTGAGAAAATAGAACCGGATGATTCTATTCCTAGATGCCACGGCAATGCTCAGAAGAATGTTACAACCATTGTCCTAGCAAGAACACAGAGAACAGTCCTAACTAGACTTCCCGTTCCGGAACCTACTGTATTTTCGGGAGACGTACTGAAGTTCATAGAGTGGAAGGCAAGTTTTGAAATGATCATTGAGCATCATTGCTTCAGTCCAGTTGACAAGTTATTCTTCCTTCAGAGATATGTTGGTGGGGAAGCAAAGAAAGTTCTTGAAGGTAACTTCTATAGAAAAGACGAAGAAGCCTACAAGCTAGCTTGGGAAAAATTGAATGCAATATATGCTCATCCTTTCTTAGTACAAAGAGCTTTTAGAGAGAAATTGAATAACTGACCCAAAATAGGTCCTAAATAACACTTCAGACTCCAAGAGTATGGTGACTTCCTGCAAGCATGCAGCAATGCCATCCCACATGTTCAAGGTCTAGAAGTACTGAACGACTATCTAGAAAACCACAGGATGCTAGCCAAGCTGCCTGAAGAAGTGGTTTCTAGATGGAATCGCTATGTGACTGAACAGTTAGATCTAGGCAAGAACTTCCCAAGTTTTAAAGAGTTCTCTGAGTTCGTCAATAAGGAAGCACGGATAGCATGTAATCCAGTAACATCATTTACGTCGTAAAATCCTTAGAAGAAAGGCCTACAAGAGAGATAAGACGTGCAAGAGCAACTAGCTTTGCAACCAACACAGCAGCTAAAAGTCCAGATACCTACGAGAGCAAGTTCAAAGTCACTACTGGGATCAGTAGAGAGACAGAACCAACACATCTTTAGACTACCTTCAAATGTATGTTCTGTGTAGAGAACCACTCCATACACAAGTGCCAACAATTAAAGGAGAAGTCCCCAGATGAAAAGAAAAGGTTTGTACTTGAGGACCAACTGTGTTTCGGTTGCCTAAGAAAAGGCCATGTTACTAAGGAGTGTAAGAAAAAGGCCACATGCAGCGTTTGCAAAGGGCGCCTTCCTACACCACTACATGAAGAACGTCCAAAGAAAGATAAATCCTCAATACCTAAAGATACTGAGGAAGGAAAGAAAGTATCAGTATTCTCTTGAGGAGTGAGGGAAGGAGAAAGCAATGGCACATCAGTGGTTGTACCAGTGTGCATTTCAAATCCTAAATGGAGGAACAAGAAGGTATACGCCTATGCGCTACTGGATGCCCTGAGTGACGTCACCTTCATTGATCAAGAAATCTGCAAGAAATTACAAGTGGCTACAGAACCAGTGAAGCTCAAACTCACCACAATGACAGGGAGAGACACATTAGTGAACAGTCAAAAGGACAAAGGACTGAGAATTAGAGGACTTCATTCAAACTGCACATTAGATCTACCTCCAGCTTATACAAAAGACGATATACCTCTAGATCGAGATTGCGTACCTACCTAAGAAACAGCCAATAAATGGGAGCACCTATCTGTCATATTACATGAAATGTCCCCGCTGAAGGAGTTTGGTATTGGACTGTTAATAGGCTACGATTGTTCCGAAGCTTTGGTACCACGGAAGGTAATCACAGAAGGAAAGGGTGAACCCTACACTGTTCAAACTGATCTATGATGGGGTGTTGGAGGAAAACAGCAGATCGCAAACTCAAGACAGGTGACAGGATTGTGTCATCGAATATCTGTCCAAGAGTTACCAACTGTAAGCCCAGCAAAAGTAATTAAGATCCTTGAATCCGACTTTGCAGACATAAGTTCTAAAGTGTATCCCAAGAAGACATAAAGTTCGTACACACTCTAGAAGAAGAAAGTATTCAGCAGAATCAACAAGGTCATCTTGAAATGCCCTTACCTTTTAGAGAACGACCTCGTCTGCCAAATAACAGAAATCTTGCCATAGCAAGATTAAAATGTTTGAAGAAAAGGATGGGAAGAGATCCCAAACTTAAAAATGATTATTTGAAATTCATGGAAGGCATCCTCAAAGAAGAACATGCTGAGAAAGTTAATAACCAAACTAAAGAAGAAGTGTGGTACATCCCACATCAAGGTGTTTACCACTCAAAGAAACCAGATAAGATTAGAGTAGTATTTGATTGCTCAGCAAAGTACGATGGTGTTGCATTGAATGATCATCTACTTAAAGGAACAGATCTTACAAACACTCTGCCTGGAGTAATCTGTAGATTCAGAAAGTATCCCGTAGCGGTCATGTGTGACGTTGAAAAGATGTTCCACCAGTTTCATGTGAAGAATGAAGATAGAGACTTCCTGAGGTTTCTATGGTGGGAGGATGGAGATACAGATACAGAGCCAACAGAATACAGAATGAAAGTACACTTGTTTGAAGCAGCATCATCTCCAGGTTGCGCCAATTATGGTATAAAGTACCTGGCCAATCAGAGTGAAAAGGATTGCCCATCAGCAGCAAATTTTCTGAAGAAAAACTTTTATGTAGATGATGGTCTCATATGTCTAGAGTCCACAAAATTATGCGCAAGAGGAAACCTGCGGCTTCATAAATTCATCTCAAACAGAGAGGTACTGGAATCCATCAGTGACTCTGAACGTGCATCATCAATGAAGAATGTAGATCTCAATTATGATCATCTTCCAGTCCAGAACATACTTGGATTGGGATGGAATGTAGAGAATGACAATTTCTTCTTTGAAGTGTCTATTGAAGAGAAAATTTCAACTAGACGTACCATTCTTTCCACAGTGGCTTCTATATTTGATCCATTGGGATTCTTGGCCCCAGTAATCCTCAGAGCAAAATAAATACAAGAATTATGCAGACAGAAGTAGGGATGGGATAAGCCCATACCTTAAAATTTGAGACCAAGGTGGGAGAGTTAGATAAGAGACCTGCAAAACTTGAGAGAAGTTCGAATACCCAGATGTTTTGTACCTCATGATTTCGGAAAATACAAAAAAATAGAACTTCATCACTTTTCAGATCCTAGTAGTTATGGTTATGGTCAGTGCTCCTACATCAGAGTGATAGGAGAAGAAAAGATACACTGTTCCCTGGTTATGGAAAAGGCCAGAGTTGCACCTACCAGTATTCAGACAACACCAAGACTTGAACTGACATCAGCTGTTGTTTCAGCATCAGTAAGCAAGTTTCTGAGAGAAGAATTGGAATAAAAAATAGATAAAGAATATTTTTGGACACACACACAAGTTGTCCTAGGATACATAAACAACAAAGCACGAATATTCCATATCTTTGTCACCAACAGAGTTGAGAAAATTCAGAAAATAACAAATCCGGCACATTGGCATCACATTGACACAAAGCATAACCCAGCAGATCATGCTTCAAGAGGCCTGAATGTAACAGAATAGAAAAATTCTAATTCGTTCACAGGCCCAGAATTCCTTTGGAAAAAGGAAATCACGCCCAATAAAGGTTACATAGAATTGTCTATGGGTGATCCAGAAGTAAAAGTTGTACAAACATTGAGCACTGCTGCCAAGTGTCAAGATGACATACTTGAAAGACCAGCCAGATGTTCAAAATGGAATACGGACATAAATGTAGTAGCTCGAATTCAATGTTTGGCAAAGGGAATCAGAAAGAAGGAATTTTTGAATGTAGAAGAAAGAATGAAAGCTGAAGAAGACTCATTCAACAGAGATTCTACAGTGAAGAGTTGAAGAGACTTAGTCAAGAACCTAAAAGGCTTCCAAACAACCACCCATTGTACAAGCTTAATCTTGTTCTGCAGGATGGTATACTGAATGTGGGAGGGAGACTGGAAAATGCATTGTTACCTAGCAGAGTGAGGCACCAGCAATTCTACCCAGAAACTCTACCTTCACAAGATTGATTATTGATCACCACCACAACAAATCCTTACATGAAGGAAGAAGCTTTACCAAAAGCTGTTTGGGAGAAGGTGGTTACTGGATAGTGAAAGGAAGCAAAGTTATAGCAAAGTATATAAGTAAATGTGTAGTCTGCAGAAAGGCACGTAGACCTACTGAAGAACAAAGAATGGCAGATTTACCGGCAGATCGTGTAAACCCATCACCACCATTTCTTTACAGCGGAATGTATTGCTTTGTACCATTCATCACCAAACAGAACCGCAAGGAGTACAAGAGATATGGACTAATATTTACATGTCTAAGCTCCAGAACAATTCACCTGGAAATGTTAGAAGATATGTCAAATGACACATTCATCAATGCCTTGAGATGTTTCATAGCCATTAGAGGTACTGTCAGAGAGCTTAGATCTGACCAAGGATCTAATTTTGTCGGAGCGAAGAATGAATTGAAGAAAGATCTAAAAGAGATCGATAAAGAAAAAGTAACTGAGTATTTGTTAGAGAAACAGTGTGATTTTCACATGAATGCTCCACATGCAAGCCATCCAGGAGGAGTTTGGGAAAGACAAATCAGAACTGTAAGAAATGTGTTAAGTTCAGTGTTGAAAAAGAATGCCGGAAGAATGTATGATGCTTCACTTAGGATCAGTAGCGTAGCTAGAAATGACTGGGCCCCACAGCAAACTTTTGAATGGGGCCCCCCTCCTCCAGTAATTTTTTCACAACCCTTTCCTTTCATGCCGCCCCCATTCCTGTGACTAGTAAAGATCGCTTTTTCAGACCAGGCCCGGCAGCTGTTCCTTCCGTTTTCTACACTGTCTATACTGTCACTGTATATAATTTCATTGTGTAATACTGTTGAGGGGGCCCTGACAAAATCTTTTAGTCCTCCTCCTCCTGGATGGGCCTCTTCTGGGTCAGGGCCCAAAAGCAGCCGCTTCCCCTGCTTCCCCTATAGTTACGCCCCTGCTTAGGACCCTATTCTATGAAGCAATGTCTATTGTTAACAGTCGTCCACTTACAGTTGATAACATCAACGATCCAACAAGTTTGGACCCTTTAACTCCCAACCATCTACTTCATCCAAAGTCTGATTACATACAGCCACCACCTGGCAAGTTCACCAAAGAGGATTTATATGCCAAAAACAATGGCCAAGAGTTCAATATCTATCAGAACAGTTTTGGAATAGATGGAGGAAAGAGTACTTAGCCAATCTTATGCTAAGAAGTAAATGGCAAACACCCAGAAGAAATTTCCAAGTTGGTGACATAGTGAAAGAAGATTTACCTAGGAGTCAATGGAAATTGGCCAAAGTTCTAGAAGTTCAAAAAGGATGAAGACAAACTAGTAAGAAGAGTGTTGTTACAAATAAGAGACTCAAAACTTAACAAAAAGGGAAAATGTCTCACTACTCCACTCAAGTTGTTATGTCCTATACAGAAGTTAGTTGTTCTACATGAGAGTGATAAAAGACACTTGGAAGTTGAGAACCTGATGGAAAATCCCTCAAATTCATGTTCAATTCCTACCACTAAGAACATAGAATTATAGGTCATTTTGGTGGGAGTGTAGCTGGCCAGCTAAGACCTGTCCTAGGTTGCTAATATAGCTTATATGTTTATACAGCTAGACCTGCCAATAACCTTAATACAGTTCCTATGTTTGTGTGTTAAAGACAAAAGCAGAGTTATTTACAGTGACTTCATGTTTGGATGTCATATAACTGTTTTATATATTGTGTTCACAGAAGCAGAAATGATAATATGTCTTAAAGATTCATTATATAATGTAAGGTAAGCTCAATGACACAGCAGAAACAACAGAAAGCATAGAGTTAAACTGTTGTTGCTGGGCAGGAGTCTCGACCAATCACAGCCAGCCTCACACACAGCAAGAGTTTTGACCAATCACAGCCAGCCTCACACACATCCTGTGTGGGAAATTCCCCTAGCAGGAGCTGCTAGAATCATTACACCAGAGGAGAGAAGCTGAACAGACATTCACTCCACTAAGAGCTGTGTTTTATGGAAGCAGAGAGGACAAAGTAGGTATTTAAGACGGTTATATAATGTGCCTACTGTTAATATAGTGATTAGAACTGTATACTGAACCAGTTATATGTGTGTTTACTTACATTTCCACAAATTTCATACAAACAAACTACTGAGCCATACAATCATACAATCCAAACAAATTGCAAACAAATGCGAACTGCTCATACCAGATTATAAGAAATTGTATAGAGAAAACTGCAAACCAAGTAGAGCAAGTGAACTATTGGTTAATTTCAGATATACCTCTCAGAGAGATCACAAAGTGCTTAAATAACTTAAAGTGAGAGTACAGATACTGAGGAGAGAAATATATCCACCATGTTATGTTGAATAACAAGATTGAACTGTTGAACCACCATCTTATGCATACCGCCCTTTAATGATACTTTATTCAACACGTGTTTTGTACATGCACTATCTGCTGCGGAGGCGGCAGTGTTATATATGAAGAAAAGTTGAAGTTAATAAAGAAGTTATTTTGAGCATTTGGTGTGTTCATTAAACCTACTGCTTCCATAGAACGGCGCTAGAGGAATTACAGAGTAATAGAGAGTCTGGTTAGACTAAAAAGTCAGAGATATCAAAATTCTTCTAATGCCACAGCGCAAAAGGCACTTCATAGTGCTGCGCCTGCCACAGCCTTCTTCCAAAAACAGTGCCACACCTGTCCTCAGGTGTGTGGTATTGCAGCTCAGCACCATTGCCTTTTTGCAATACCCGATGCAGACATTGACAGGTGTGGCGCTGTTTCTAGAAGCAGCTATGTTTTCTAAACTTATGCAACTTGACAAAACTTTTTTTTATTTTTATAAAACTATAAATTGCATCCCCTTCGCCCACTGCACCATAGACGACTGCCTAATCTGCCTCTTCCATGTGTCTCTGCTAAATGCAGTGCAATACTTTTTAAAACCAGAAAATTGAGTGCATGCCGCGATTTGATAACAACACCAGCAAAAATCAAAAACTTCACATGCTCCTACTACTGACTACCTGCAAATAAATCATCAATGTGATTAGAGCAACAAAAAATGGCAGAAAATGGCACGGAGTAAATATTTGTAGGTGCCATTAAAAGAAAAAAAGTAACAAAAAATTTAATAATAATATAAAATGTGCAAAATGATATAAACATGTAAAATAGTATTTAAAAAAAATATACCGTAATACAATTTAATAATACATTTTTTTTTTTACAATTTTCCAAATGATATATTCATTCCTACAGTTTTACTATAGGCCTCTTTCACACTACTGATACGGATTGTGTCAAGAAACTGAACTGATGGTTTTGCACGCAAGTTCAATCAGTTTTTTATGCAACTGGGTTCAGTGTGTGCGTTTTTTTCCGTCCGGATTGTACCCGGATTGCATGCGTTTTTCAGAAGAAAAACGGAAGAATAACAATCTACATCTCCTATCGACCATCAGTGAATAACCCAATGCACCCGGATGTCTCCGGTTTTCACGCAAGCCCCATTAACTTCTATGGGGACAGAGCGGTGTGAAAAACGCAGAATACAGAACCTGCTGCAAATTTTCCTGAACGCAGAGATGATGCGTGAAAAACGACGCCCATGTGCACCGACACAATGACACGGATGGCTCAGGATTCAGTATGAGTTTGCTACATGCATCGCATCTGGGTGGAAAACTCGCTCGTGTGAAAGAAGGCCTTATACCGGACGACTATTGAAACGCTCCCTCAGCTCTGCTTAGTCATACAAGATACATCTGTTCTGTGCAAACTGAAGCAGGAAGTACGCAGGACTCCAGGTTACAGGGCTCCGGAGCTTTACCAGACCTGGCCGCAGCATTCTCAACCACTTCTGTGCACCGGGCCTGGTTCAAAGTCAACGCCTACCCAAAAAATATTAAAAGCCACAAAAACAACACCCAACTTCCTTGTATTAAATTTCAAGCATGTTCAGACCATGGCCAATTGGTACATGTGTGATTTGCTAGTATGTCAGTCTTTACTATAATTTTTACTTTCAGTTCATGCCCCACCCAAACAGAATGTCATCTATATGGGGCGTCCAGTAATAGTTTTTATTTAAAGGGATTGTACAGGATTAATAAAACATGGCTGCAGAAACAGCGCCCCCCTGTCCATAGGTTGTGTCTGGTATTGCAACTCGGCTACACTGTAAGTGAATGGGACCGAGCTGCAATACCACCCACACTCTGCGCACAGGTGTGGCGCTGTTTTTTTAGCAGGGAAGCAGCCATGTTTTACTAATCCCATACAACCCCTTTAACGATTATCGTAATCCTTCTGTGGTGTTATGACATGGGACGTGATCCAAACCCTGCAGGCGAACTCATCTTGCATTCAGCTCCACCACCTCGGGCGGCCGAGACGATCCTTAGGAATTTACCTACATTTAAATATGCCGAGGGATTACACAATATTCTCTGGATTTATTTTGGCACTTTGGGAGGACAGCGTGGCGCCATTTCTGCAAACGCAACGATTCTTCAGTCCAAGATTGTTCAGATTAGGTTTATTGAATATTTAGAAAGATCAAATCTTGACCCAATTTTGAATAAAGGGGGGGGGGGGGGTTTGGAGTCATAATAAAAGAAGACATCTGTATGTCTGTTAAAAATTTTCAAAAAAACCTGATTCCCAGAATTCAATACATTTTTATACTACAGTTAGAAATAAATGTATCAATCCGCTTTTATTTTACCGCATATACTGTACATATAACTGCAATTTAAAGGTGGTGTGCTCTTTCTGCTGTAGCTTTCTCTCTATCACAGCTCAGGGGGCGTGTCCTTTCATCTGCAGCTCTCTGCCTATCACAGCTCAGGGGGCGTGTTCTTTTGGCTGCAGCTCTCTGCCTATCACAGCTCAGGGGGCGTGTCCTTTTGGCTGCAGCTCTCTGCCTATGACAGAGCAGGGGGCGTGTCCTTTCTACTGAATCTCTCTCCCTATCACAGCTCAGGGGACGTGTCCTTTCTACTGCAGCTCTCTCCCTATTACAGTTCAGGGGCTGTGTCCTTTCTGCTGCAGCTCTTTCCCTATCACAGCTCAAGAGGCTTCCCCTCTCTGCTGCAGCTCTGTTCTTCTGACAGCTCCAGGGGCATGTCATTTCTGTGGCAGCCCTTTCCCTATCACAGCTCAGGGGGGGCATGTCCTTCTGCCGCAGCTTCCTCCCTATCACAAGTCATGCAGTTTGAAAAGTATTCAGATCCAGGGGCTGGTTTGAAAAATGTGGAATATTTTTTGCGGGGGGAAAACCCTTTAGGTATAAATGCTGCTCATTTTTCTGAAATAGACCTGCCAAAATTGTGACTTTTGGCAAGACTGTGTCATCCAATGACTCTTAGGTCGGCAATACACAGATGGCTGCAGCGCGAATGTTCATTGGACTGACTGCAATCTCTTTTGCCCTCTTTTAGATGCATACTCAGCTCAGCCGAGCATGCATGTCTCCTAAACACAGAGAGGGAAGAAAGCCATGGCCACGCTCCTCTGGAGCCATCTTATATGAATGTGTTGAAATCTAACAGCCGACATCTGTTCCACCACTCTGGTGCATGGACGCCTATTGAAGTAATACCAGGCACCGCCCAGGGACAATGGTGGCGTTATTTCTAATCCTGGACAACCCCTTTAATGAGAAATCACCCCATTAGGCCTCATGCACACGACCGTTACGTTTTTTGTAATCCGCAACTTGCGGATTTGTAAAACACGGAACCCGCCCGTGTGCCTTCTGCAATTTGCGAAACGGAACAGGCGACCCATTGTAGAAATGCCTATTCTTGTCCGCAAAACGGACATTAATTTTTTTTGCGGAGCCACGGAACGGGGCAACGGATGCGGACAGCACACGGATTGAAGTAAATGGGTACGCACCCGAGCCGCAAAAACTGCAGCTGGGATGCGGGCCAGAACAACGGTCGTGTGCATGAGGCCTTATCATGCAGATTTCATCAGTTTCTGGTGACTCCCCACTGGTCCCTATGTAACGAGGTCACGCTCATGGCCACTTCCAGGACAGGAACCAACCTGCACGTGATACCGGCAGCTGTAATGGATCACTTTAAGACCCATCATGTGGCGATGATTGCTCGGGTTTCATCATGTGGAGAATGCAGGGATTTCTCTGGAGACCTTTCAAGCCTCAATGTTTTCTTAGGAGGAAAGAAGCAGAAAAGCCGAACAGATATAAACAGATTTGTTGTGTGTTAAAAGCAAGAAGTAAATCCGATATTGTCACAACACTGCAGCGGATGGAGCGGCCTCCTCCATAGCTCCAGGGGAGGCCGAGAACACGTCAAGAGCCATGACAGCAACGTTACACCTTGTGGTAATGAAGTGACTAGCGTGAACGGAGGAGAAATCTCTCATAGACTGAAGTAACACGAGAATATATTTATAATTAACAGTAATTTACCAGCCTAGAATAATTGTGTACATATATTATATTAATTATCCTGTATTATACTCCAGAGCTGCACTCATTATTCTGCTGTTGAAGACCTTGCGTGCATACATTACATTACTTATCCTGTACTGATCCTGAGTTACATCCTGTATTATACTCCAGAGCTGCATTCACTATTCTGCTGGTGCAGTCACTGTGTACATACATTACATTACTTATCCTGTACTGATCCTGAGTTACATCCTGTATTATACTCCAGAGCTGCACTCACTATTCTGCTGGTGCAGTCACTTTGTACATACATTACTTATCCTGTGCTGATCCTGAATTACATTCTGTATTATACGCCAGAGCTGCACTCACTATTCTGCTGGTGGAGACACTGTGTACATACATTACTTATTCTGTACTGATCCCCAGTTACATCCTGTATTATACTCCAGAGCTGCACTCACTATTCTGCTGGTGGAGTCGCTGTGTACATACATTACATTACTTATCCTGTACTGATCCTGAGTTACATCCTGTATTATACTCCAGAGCTGCACTCACTATTCTGCTGGTGCAGTCACTGTGTACATACATTACATTACTTATCCTGTACTGATCCTGAGTTACATTCTGTATTATACTCCAGAGCTGCACTCACTATTCTGCTGGTGCAGTCACTGTGTACATACATTACTTATCCTGTACTGATCCTGAGTTACATCCAGTATTATACTCCAGAGCAGAACTCACTATTCTGCTGTTCCTTCTGCCCTCTTCTCCAGGCTCAGCCACTACCAAATATACAGCACCATGCCTGGTAAACAGTGAGGAGGACCCTTCAGGCAGCTGATCAGCGGGGGGAGTCAAGAGTCAGACCACCACCAATCTGGTATTGATAGTTTATCTGAGGTATAGGCCGTCAACATCCCCCAAAAAAAACCTTTAAAGTTTATTCATTGACATGAAGTGGATTTTGGAGGCTCCCCCTATTCTGGGGTCTCTGCCGGGGGTCCGGTAACAGGAGACGCTCAGTAACAAAACTGCCTTTGTGATGCTGAGAGACAGCAGATGGGATCCTGCAGGTTCGGGAGGAACAGAAATACCCCACAGACTTCATACCAGATGCCAGGAGCTCCACATACAGAGAGAGAGAGCGAGACAGAGAGAGCAAAAGAGAGAGCAAGTCAGCGAGACAGAGCAAGTGAGAGACAGAGAGCAAAAGAGAGAGAGCGAGTCAGAGAGACAGAGCAAGTGAGAAACAGAGAGAGCAAAAGAGAGCGAGTCAGAGAGACAGAGCAAAAGAGAGTCAGAGAGACAAAGCAAGTGAGAGAGCAAGTCAGTAAGATAGCAAGTGAGAGAGAGAGACAGAGAGAGAGAGCGAGACAGCATAAGTAAGAGAGAAAGAAAGCAAAAGAGTGAGAGCGAGAGACAGTGAAAGAGAGCAAATGAGAGAGGGACTGAGTGAGAGAGAGTGAGAAAGAGCAAGAGAGAGCAAAACGGAGAGCAGTACAGAGAGAATAAGAGCAAAAGATCAATAGAGAAAGAGCAAGAGAGAGATTCTCCTAAAGGACGTGTCTTATTGGCTCCTTAACTTACAGGTGTAGCTATGGGGGGCAGAGCAGTCACATCCTGGCCCTGGTGTCTGAGGGGCCCCTCTGCCTCATAAGAAGACACCAGTATTATATATAGCACATGGTAGGTGGGGCCCCCGTTATAGATTTTGCTTTGGGGCCCAGGCGCTTCAGCTGTGAGCACATCCTATAATATATATGGTAAGGGAAACCTTCTTCTCCAATGGAGAGGAGTAAGCGCTCCTTAAAGGCACACCGCCATGAGGGCAGAGACATTCCTGATTAGTTTTGCCCCAATTAATGGACTTGTCCTGGGGCTTTCACCTCTCAGAGGTCTAGTGACAGGCTTCTCCTGAGCTTATAAGACATCCATAGGGGCAGCCATATTGCCTCCAGGCCCGAGGAGTTAACCTAAAGCTCCTGAGCCCCTATGCAAAATCTGTCAACCCCCTCACCATGTGCCATCTATAATAGTATCCGGATGTGACTGCTACCCCTGTACCCAATAGTGTGAACGGAGAAGAAGATATTGTGCAACTCAAAAATGGTAGAAAGTAAATAATGCAAAGAATTTCCAAAGTTGCTCAGCGTATCCTGAAGATGTTAAAGGTGCAGTACTGTCAACTGCTCTTTCAAAGTGGAGCTCTCCTTTAAAGGGGTTGTCCTACAAAAACTCATCTACATTTTTTAAACCAGCACCTGGATCTGAACACTACTGCAATAAAAAATGTCGTTTGGCCACGGAGTTAGGCTACCAGTGCTTCTCAAATAGTGGGGCGCGCCCCCCAGGGGGGGCGCCAGGCTCCGTGAAGGGGGGCTCGTTCAGGGCCTGGAGCTGGGGGCCGGCAATAGCGGTGGGGCGGTGCGGTCGCTGTACTATAGCCCCGCCCCACCGCTCCTCCCCACTTATAGAATGTGTAAAATTAATAATGATTCTATTCACGAGGCCCCCTCTGTAGTAGAACATTCAATATATCCATCCTACTCACAGGGCTGTTATCGTAATCCAGGCCGGCCGGGCAGACGAGCGGCAGCGTCACTGACTGACGTCACGTGCCCGGCATACTTTATGAATGAAGCAGGCGGCGCAGGCACGTGACGTCAGTCAGTGACGCTGCCGCTCGTCTGCCCGGCCGGCCTGGATTACGATAACAGCCCTGTGAGTAGGATGGATATATTGAATGTTCTACTACAGAGGGGGCCTCGTGAATAGAATCATTATTAATTTTACACATTCTATAACTGTACTGGAGCGGCAATGGGGGGAAGGTCTGTGGATGGCACTGTTATGGGGTGGGGGGGTCTGTGGATGGCACATATATAACAGTGCCAGCCACAGATCCCCCTGTAACAGTGCCAGCCACAGATCCCCCCCATAAGTGTCCGTCATCCACAGATCCCCCCATAAGTGTCTGTCATCCACAGATCCCCCCCCATAGGTGTCCGTCATCCACAGATCCCCCCATAAGTGTGTGTCCATCATCCACAGATCCCCCCCATAAGTGTCCGTCATCCACAGATCCCCCCCATAAGTGTCCATCATCCACAGATCCCCCCCATAAGTGTCCGTCATCCACAGATCCCCCCCATAAGTGTCCGTCATCCACAGATCCCCCCATAAGTGTGTGTCCATCATCCACAGATCCCCCCCATAAGTGTCCGTCATCCACAGATCCCCCCCATAAGTGTCCATCATCGACAGATCCCCCCCATAAGTGTCCGTCATCCACAGATCCCCCCCATAAGTGTCCTTCATCCACAGATCCCCCCCCATAAGTGTCCGTCATCCACAGATCCCCCCCATAAGTGTCCGTCACCCACAGATCCCCCCCATAAGTGTCCGTCATCCACAGATCCCCCCATAAATGTCCGTCATCCACAGATCCCCCCATAAGTGTCCGTCATCCACAGATCCCCCCCATAAGTGTCCGTCATCCACAGATCCCCCCCATAAGTGTCCGTCATCCACAGATCCCCCCCATAAGTGTCCGTTATCCACAGATCCCCCCATAAGTGTCCGTCATCCACAAGCGGCGTCCCACGCGGCGTCGGTTCCCTAGCAACTCTACGGCTGGAGAGAGGGAGCCCCCGACAAATTATACTATTTACAGTCGCGCGGGGGGCGCGAAATGTTTTCTTCTTCCTAGGGGGGGCATGACAGAAAATAATTGAGAAGCACTGGGCTACATGCACACGACCGTATGTGCTTTGCGGTCCGCATGCATCTGTATGCCATCTGTTGTTTTTTTTTTTGCGGATTCATTGTAACAATGCCTAAAACAGACAAGAATAGGACATGCTCTATCTTTTTGCGGGGCTACGGAACGGACATACTGATGCGGACAGCACACGGTGTGCTGTCTGCATTTTTTGCGGACCCATTGAAATGAATGGGTCCGCATCCTATCCGCAAAAAAAAACAAAAACGGAACGGACAAGAAAACAAACAACGTTCATGTGCATGTAAGCCTTATTCAGTAAAAATGTATCCGTATGACGCCACCTGCTGTTTGCTCTTTTCCTTATTTTATGTCCACCTTGCTGGGGTGGTCGCACATGCTCAGTTCTATCCTTCAAATGCCACCACTCATATCTACTGTTAGAAGCTGTGATAGCTACAAGGAGAGAGTTGCAACAGAAAGGGCATGCTTCCTAAGCTTTGATAGGGTGAGAGCTGCAGCAGAGAGGGAACACCCCCCCGAGCCGTCATAGGGAAAGATCTGCAGCAGAAAGGACACAGCCCCTGAACTGTGATAGAGAAAGAGCTGCAGGAGAAAGCTTACATTTCTTAAGGCGTGATAGGGAGACAGTTACAGTAGAAAGGACACGTCCCCCTGAGCTGTGATAGGCAGAGAGCTGCAGCCTAAAGGACATGACCCCTGAGTTGTGAAAGGGAAAGAGCTGCAGCGGAAAGGTCAGATCACATTTAAAGTGCAGCTATATGTACAGTACTTGCGGTAACATATAAGCGGATTGCCAGAGACTTAATAGAGAGAGCTGCAGCGGAAAGGACACGCCTCCTGAACTGTGAAAGAGGGAAAGCTGCAGCAGAGAGTGCACGTCCCCTGAGCTGTCAGCTTGAAATAAATCTTGCAGAGCGATTGGAGCAATGAATGGGGAAATCTCAGGATCCATGTGAGGTGCAGGGCTGGTTCTACTTTTGTTAGAAAGAGATTCATGGTTTAACCCCTTGATGGATGAGGACCGGCTTCTCTGGCACGTCTACAGTCAGCTGACCTGGAGACGTCTCAGATCCTACTGTTTAGCTTTGCCGATAGCTGGAGCTTTATATGGGCAGCCAGATACATGAGTCTTGGCAGTGGTGGACAAGAAGCTAATTCCTTGTATCACCGGAGGAAGCTGCTGACGTCCCACTGAAGAGAATTTCCAAAATGAAGATGATCTTGCAGACAAGGGAGATGCACTGTCTGTGGGCGACGTGTGGAAGGATGACCACGATCCTCATTCAGATGGAAAAATTAAACACAAACACATGGACAGGTAATTGCCCCTAAATGCGCCAATTACAGGAGACATCATTTGGTCATTTTCGGTAACACGATACAGAAAATTAGGCGAAAAGTGAAAATAACTAATTCATCCTGACATCCGAAGATTTAGGAATCATGTGAAATGAAAAAATGTGGGGGTCTGGGTCACCCCGTTACAGGGCTTCAATGTCATATCCCACATGTGGGTCAATCACTCCTGGAATTTTTATGTCATTTACAAAAAGTTCTTGATTTTCTTCTGGGTGTCATTTTATTTTTATTTTTTTAATTTAATTGACATATCATGAAAAGTTGTACAGTTTTCTAATATACCTAGTGCTTCAATTCTGCATCATATTCAAAATCTTTGCTTGCTGTCGACGAATGGAAATACTTACCGTAGATGCAAATCCAAGTGTCTTTATGCCTTTTAGGTGAGAAATGGCTAGAATCCAGTCAGGACAATGCTCTGTGAGCGAAGCACATCAGCAGCAGCTGCACAGATCTGGTTTGTGACAATGTATCAGTCTGACGTCACAGAGCGTTGTCTAACCTGGTTATAATTGTATCCACTTCTCAGCTATCAATGTACTGTATTTTTCACCCCATAAGACGCACTTTTTCACCCAAAACAGGGGGGAAATGCCAGTGCGTCTTATGGAGTAAATACTAATGAGAGCTTCCATCAAGGAAGCGTTCATAAGTACTGGAGGACCAGGAAGCGGTGAATGCAGCACCCCCCGGGGTCTCTACTCACCGCCTCCTGGTATTCCTCTGCCATCGTCTGTGCTGTGCGCGTCAAGTCACAGCAGAGGCCAGGCAACAAGAGATGGCGCCAGATCCTGGGACCAGCAGTGGCAATGCCCAGCGCAGGAGAGGTAAGTGGATTTTTTTATTTTGTTTGCTCTGAGCAAGGGTGTCTTACTGAGGCCTGGGGATAATTCACATTCAGTGGTCTGATCTGAGGTCTAAATGGGGGGGGGGGGGGGGGGGGGGGTCTGGGAGTCGTTCAAATTGGGGGTCTGATCTGAGGTCTGAATGGGGGGGTTCTTATTCATATTGGGAGTCTGATCTGAAGTCTGGGGGGTCATTCACATTGGGGTCTGAGATGAGGTCTGATTTGAGGTGTTATTGGGGTCTTATTAACAGGGGGTCTGATCTGAGGTCTGATTGAAGGTCTTATTAACATTGGGGGTCTGATCTGAGGTCTGATTAAAGGTCTTATTAACATTGGGGGTCTGATCTGAGGTCTGATTAAAGGTCTTATTAACATTGGGGGTCTCATCTGGGGTCTAATGAAAAATATTTTTTTCCTTATTCTCCTCTTAGGTGCGTCTTATATGGCGAAAAATATGGTACATAAGTGTGTTCTCAGCAAACAGATATCTTGAAAATGGTGAGGAATTGAAACACAATCTCTATTAGAAGATGCAGAACTTTTTATTATATAGTAATTAAAGGGGTGTTTCAGTAATAACAAGTTATCCCCTATCTACTGGGTTAGGGGTAACGGCTAGGTCGATGGGGACCTGACTGCTGGGTTTCAATGAAATCTGAGGATCCTCACCGGGGGACACCAATGATGTGATTGATGGCAATCTCTAAACAGAAGCAATCGGCAGCAGAATTTTAACGAATTTTGAATAAATTAGAATTTATGCAAAATATATTTTTTATGTACACGATTTTAGACAAGCTATAAACAAGCAGAATATAATATAACACAACTGTTCTATAAACCTAAACAAGACTATAAGACATTGGACGCCACCAGCCCCTTGTTTCCCTCTCATATGATTCGTGACCTTAAAGGGCCCCATTAAGACTTGAGGAGTAAACCTAATATCTGTCCCTCCCGATTATATCTGTTTAGTAAATCTATCCTGAGAGTGACTCCCTGTGAGCTGCAATGAACTGTTCCTTCAGGGATAAGCTCATTAAAGAATGTTAATAACCTAAAGCAAAGTCATGCGTAGTGATACAAAACACAAGAAGTACCCGGGAAAAACAAAAACCTGCAGAACCCACATCCCTCCATCGCTATATCTCCTAAATCCCTGCCGAAAGCCAAGGAAGCCATCAGGAGATAGCGACCACGGCTGATAACTGGAGCAGTCTGGAGGAGCAGGGATTCTAACAAATGACCTGATATCTCCATCCCTGTGAGATAATATATCTGGACTGGGCACATGCTGGATGTTGAGCCCCAGGTTTATCTCAGACCTTTGTTGTTGGAGTGATGGGTAACAAGTTGCAGAGCCCAACAACATCCTGGCTCCTGGCCTAACATTCTACCGCCAGATATCTGACAGGGCCACTAAGCCCAGAATAGAATTTGATCCTTTTGTGAAAGGTCTCAGCAAAAACTGAATGTTGTAATGTATAAATACATTGTATAAATAAAAGTTGAAACATGTATCCAATTTTTTAACTGTTTAGATAAAAAAACAACTTCTCTAAATAATATTAATTATTAAATATATTGAACTAAATAAAATCCCATTTAAAGGGCATCTGTCAGCAGTTTTGTACCTATGACACCGGCTGACCTGTTACATGTGCGCTTGGCAGCTGAAGGCATCTGTGTTGGCCCCATGTTCATGTGTGCCCGCATTGCTGAGAAAAATTATGTTATAATACATGCAAATGAGCCTCTAGGAGCAACGGGGGCGTTACCATTACACCTAGAGGCTTTGCTCTCTCTGCAACTGCTGCACCCCCCCATTTCCACTTTAATTGACAGGGCCAGGTGTGATGGCGTTTTCTCTGCTTGACACTGTCAATAAAAAATAAATAAAAAAGATCCCTGTCTGTAACTATAGAGGAGTAAAACATAATGAAATGACAATAAAATAAAATTATTACGCAAATACATTTTCTTTACAGGATTTTTACGGTGCAATGGAAATGAAAATGGCGCTGTCCTAAAGGACTAGTGTTGTAGCTGGGCTTTCCCTTACTCGGGGTAAAGGTCCGGTCCTCTGCCCCGATACCTACCAACATTTAAAAAGGCAAAAATTGGACATTTAAGCCCTGCCCCCTGGGACTCCCCAAACCTGCCTAGGAAGACCACCAGACACCCACTTTTGGATCGGCTTTCCTGCCTCTTTTTGGCAGTGGGACTTGGTTTTCTGGCTCAGTTGTGAATGTTGGTCAAGGCAAAGGTGCTTATTTGCATCGGCTGGCGCCCGGCACTCAGGTCACATGCCCGGTAGCCCCCTCCAGCTATGACCTGGACTATGGCCCACCCTATAACATCTAAAAATGATGCAAGAAAGCCAGAATTTGGTTACTCACTGCTAACAAATCCTTCAAAACATTTTAACATTATACACTATTAAAGGGGTTGTCTCATCTCAGACAATGGGGGCATATCGCTAGGACATGCCCCCATTGTTTGATAGTTGTGGGACCCACACCTATATTGAGAACGGAGCCTCAAAAGTGGTGGAGGGCGCACTACGCATGCACAGCAGTCTTTCTTTCATTTCTATGGGGCTCATAGAAGTGAATGGGAGCGGCGGCCGGTCATGCGCAGTGCGCTCCCATTTACTTCTATGGGGAGAGCACTTGGCGGTGGCCGTACCGGAGTCCTCCAGCCACCACCTTGCTGTCTCCATTTAGGAGATAGGTGCGGGTCCAAAAATGATCAACCTTCCCATATACAACAGCTACCCCTGAACTGCGCAAAATATAATTTATAATGAAACCTAAAAACGGAAGCCTTGACAATTACATTTACAGGTGAATCTGCTCCACGTGAACGCACTCCCAGATCTGTGTTATTAATCTTAAAGGGGATGTCGACTAGTAGGAAAAAGGCTATTCGTTTTTCCAAGCAGTAGCGCCATCATAGGCAGTGAATGGTATTGCAACTCATTCCCATTCAAATAAATTGGCTTAGCTGCAATACCAAATACAGTCTATGCACACGTGTGGCACTGTTTCAAAAAGTATCCTTTAAATTCTGACTTTACGGCGAACAGATATAGAAAATGACGGCGAGGACGTGAAGCAATCACCAACTGTAATGGAGAATTAATACGGGGTGGTGAGCAGCCAAGTGAATATTTCAGTTAATAAGTTGGATCGCTCCTCTTATTCTTCGAGCAAAGCCAGCAGGAATTCCCGGGGACTGATCTTCCAAGGCATTCAATTTCCATGAAAAGTTTTCCTTCCAAAACCACAAGTAATAATCTGTCTGAAGAGGCCGGGAAGGATTATGAGATTTATGCTCCGTACAGGCGGCTCCAGGTAGTTCGCGAAGGAGCCGATGACAACGTCTTTGTCTTTAGAGGCCGAAGATGAAGACATGTAAAGTTGCGAAAGGCTTTCGTCATCATTATACCAACCAGTCGGTAACCAAATCTGAGCGTCAACAAGAAGGTCTGGAAATAATCCTCCAGAAAATAGAAAAAGTGGCAAAATTCTACGGTTAGAAAGAAACCCGTGTAACCCATTAAACTGATATAAAACAACCCCCCCCCCTCCCAATATTATTTTTATGGCAATACATGGTGTTTTTTGGCATCTAGGGAGGAGATGCTGCACAACTGGTCCAGTATAGTGCCATCAGATATAGTATCATCAGATTTTCTATACACATCTCCATCCAATGGCATTGGTGGGACCAAAAATGGGCAGATGTCTCAAGGACCCTTTCCTACAAGATCTACCCAGCTACTTCTAAACCACTGTTTACCTATCTATATCTATTCTAATCTGCATGCCTGATCTGGCACAAATGCCGGCTGTCGGCCAGACGAAGAATGGTGCATGCAACAGTTTTTGTCTCGAAACTCGCCATCTATGCCGGAAAGCAGATGGATCACCGTTGAACCCCATTATAGTCAATGGGGGTCCGGCAAACTGTAGAATCCGGAAATGCTGGATCCAGCGAAATCTGTCAGGCTGCTCTACTCTGGGACAGCCTCCGCTGATGCATATGTGAACGTAGGGACTGTGCCGCTTTCTCCTGCCCATAAAAGTTGGGTGAACTGGGCAATTTTGGTCAACTATTGGACTGTTCATGATGGCCGGCCTCTCTGCCAAGCTAGAAAATTTTGGCCATGGTGGGCTGAGCCTACAGTGGTTCAGGCGTGATCAAGCCGATTTCTCACTACTCTGCCCACTTTTTGTCTACACTGGTTCCCTGATGGGCCAGTTTTGCCAGTTTTAGAAAACGGAACCGCTTTTGAGAGCTGAAGCTTTACATGGTCCTACAGGCCTGGTCCTGAATGAGGATCCCATGTGGCCCCTTTTAATAAATGTATATAATACTGGTGTCTTATGTGGTAGGGAGACCTTTGGGCAGGGTGCACCTAGCCTTTTTGCTGCCTGAGGCGAAAAAAACTGAAACAGTAACCCCCCCCCCCCCCCCCAATGCCAATTTCTTAACCTAACCCCTTGGCCACAATGAAAGCGCTCATTGCCCGTGGCCCTTCCGCTGCCCCCCTCTTGCCCCTTCGTGGTGCTGCCTGAGGCGATCGCCTCACCCCGCCTCATTAGTGGTGCGCCCCTGCCTTTGAGGCCTGTTCCTCCCCTCCCCTGCAATCAATACAATACTGGGAAATGATGTGAGCCAATCCATAACATGCACCATATTTGTCCATTTTTGTAATTATTTTTTTTAAAAACTCTGCCTCTGCATTTAAAAAAAAGCAAAGGGTCAAAAAAATGTGTTACATGTACAGAAGACGTTCACCATTCAGTGTACATGTATGTTACCCATCTGTGCATGGAAGCGTCGACACGACTGCCTTTCAGGTATAATTGAAATTTAAAGGGGTGACATCACCATCTCTTACATTATGACCCTCCAAACGTACATTGACTTCACTACTCACCAAGCACGGGGATGTTATTTTCCAGATATTCATGTCACTTGTGTAATATATAGTCATATACAATGTAGGCAGGTGTGCTAATTGGCAAGCGTCGGGCCCACAGAGCATTCCTTTTCCATTGTGTGATCTTTTTTGGCAATTTTAAATGTTTCTTTTTATATTATTTTTTATTTGTTTTAATAAATCTGCTTCGTTCTTTATGGCTTATTACACTGGCAGGATGTACGCAGCCCTGGCGCTGTCGCTCTTGTTTTATTATTATTTTTTACAAGTATTTTGGTGCAGAGAGCTTCAAAACTAAAGTATGTTTTCCTTGGCCGATACGTCATTTTTTAATGCAGTTTCGACTGACATTTTAAGATTTTTTTTTATAGCACTGCTCTCTGCGTTTAACATCCGTGGAGGTCAAAAAGGAAATAGCTGTTCTAGAAAAATATAGATCTGTGGCATAGAAGACAGGAGTCAGCTGTGAATGGCTGCATTGTGGCCGTTCTACATGTTGGGTCTTCAGGGATGAGGGTAAAATTCAGGTTTTATTGCTAGGTCCTTGCTTTACAGACAGAGGGAGGAAGAGTATCACTTTATGGAAGAAATTGATCCAATTTTATATATGTTATCATTATAGAATTCATTTTTTTATCTCCCCCACAGATATATTACTATAAAGGTTTTGGCTCCTCATGGGTGTGGTCAATTTATTTACCATCAGACTAACCACACCCACTTCAGTAAAACTCTGCACCATCTTAACTGATGGAAATTGGACTACTGGCAGGCAATAGGAGTAGGCTGCTGTATTGCAGACTAAGCCCATATACAAGGTATAATTAGGCACCAATTAATATTTCTGGTGTTATATAAAAAAAAATTAACAACAGATATCTATGAAGTGTAATAAAGCCACATACTACAAAGAATCGTGCAATTTCTATTCACCACTGGCTAAGGAGAAGAGTTCAGTAAATTAAAGGGGCTCTCTGATAACATCCTAGTCATGTTCTACCAAAAGACGGATGGGCTTCAGAACCCTTATATTTTAGACAGAGGAGACAGCAGCTACAAAGACCATCTGGTACTCTGGAGGACCCGATGCATTACATGGACGGCCCATTCTATTTTAAAAGGAACGGTGTAATCCTTCAAGTTACCTGTGGTGGCGCTGCAGGGGAATTGAACACTTTCTGATGGATCCTTTCACAGATTACAGCTGATCACTAGGGAATTTTGCAGCAGAACAACCTGTGATCACCTTATGATTAGGGGAAGGGACCCTTCTAAATTAAGGAGGAGAATCTAGATAGATAGATAGATAGATAGATAGATATGAGATAGATATGAGATAGATAGATAGATAGATAGGAGATAGATAGATAATAGATAGATAGATAGATAGATAGATAGATAGATAGATAGATAGATAATAGATAGATAGATAGATAGATATGAGATAGATAGATAAATACAAACCGGATTCCAAAAAAGTTGGGACACTATACAAATCGTGAATAAAAACTGAATGCAATGATGTGGAGGAGCCAACTTCTAATATTTTATTCAGAATAGAACATAAATCACGGAACAAAAGTATAAACTGAGAAAATGTACAATTTTAAGGGAAAAATATGCTGAATCAGAATTTCATGGTGTCAACAAATCCCAAAAAAGTTGGGACAAGGCCATTTTCACCACTGTGTGGCATCTCCCCTTCTTCTTACAGCACTCAACAGACGTCTGGGGACCGAGGAGACCAGTTTCTCAAGTTTAGAAATAGGAATGCTCTCCCATTCTTGTCTAATACAGGCCTCTAACTGTTCAATCGTCTTGGGCCTTCTTTGTTGCACCTTCCTCTTTATGATGCGCCAAATGTTCTCTATAGGTGAAAGATCTGGACTGCAGACTGGCCATTTCAGTACCCGGATCCTTCTCCTACGCAGCCATGATGTTGTGATTGATGCAGAATGTGGTCTGGCATTATCTTGTTGAGAAATGCAGGGTCTTCCCTGAAAGAGATGACGTCTGGATGGGAGCAGATGTTGTTCTAGAACCTGAATATATTTTTCTGCATTGATGGTGCCTTTCCAGACATGCAAGCTGCCCATGCCACACGCACTCATGCAACCCCATACCATCAGAGATGCAGGCTTCTGAACTGAGCGTTGATAACAACTTGGGTTGTCCTTGTCCTCTTTGGTCCGGATGACATGGCGTCCCAGATTTCCAAAAAGAACTTCGAATCGTGACTCGTCTGACCACAGAACAGTCTTCCATTTTGCCACACTCCATTTTAAATGATCCCTGGCCCAGTGAAAACGCCTGAGCTTGTGGATCTTGCTTAGAAATGGCTTCTTCTTTGCACTGTAGAGTTTCAGCTGGCAACGGCGGATGGCCCGGTGGATTGTGTTCACTGACAATGGTTTCTGGAAGTATTCCTGAGCCCATTCTGTGATCTCCTTTACAGTAGCATTCCTGTTTGTGGTGCAGTGTCGTTTAAGGGCCCAGAGATCACGGGCATCCAGTATGGTTTTACCGCCTTGACCTTTACGCACAGAGATTGTTCCAGATTCTCTGAATCTTCGGATGATGTTATGCACAGTTGATGATGATAGATGCAAAGTCTTTGCAATTTTTCGCTGGGTAACACCTTTCTGATATTGCTCCACTATCTTTCTGCGCAACATTGTGGGAATTGGTGATCCTCTACCCATCTTGGCTTCTGAGAGACACTGCCACTCTGAGAAGCTCTTTTTATACCCAATCATGTTGCCAATTGACCTAATTAGTGTTAATTGGTCTTCCAGCTCTTCGTTATGCTCAAATTTACTTTTTCCAGCCTCTTATTGCTACTTGTCCCAACTTTTTGGGGGATTTGTTGACACCGTGAAAATTGGAATCAACGTATTTTTCCTTTAAAATGATACATTTACTCGGATTAAACGTTTGATCCGTCATCTACGTTCTATTACAAATAAAATATTGACATTTGCCATCTCCACATCATTGCATTCAGTTTTTATTCACAATTTGTTTAGTGTCCCAACTTTTTTGGAATCCGGTTTGTAGATAGATAGATAGATAGATTTTTTTTAACACTTAACAAGTGACAAAATATTTTTTTTATAATTTTTTTTATAATTCTGTATCATCACTCTGTAGTGGGTGGAAAAAAAATTCCACAAGAGCTTACAAGTAGGCGCTCTTCAAAGGTGAGGGATTTAGAAGGATATGAACTCGTACACCTCACAGGTCAAATTAAAAAATCAAAGCCGGGAACCTGGATGCTTGACATAGCTGAGACAAGCGAGCAAATTCATCCACCGCTCCTGATGTGACGCCCCCGGGGGGCGAGAGCATCAGACGATATCAATCACAAGTCAGGAGGGGAAGTATAGATAAAAGAGGGGCAGATGTCCACCAATCACCTGCAATCATAATGTATAATATGTTACACAACATGCAAAATATTCTAAACGCGGGACTAAGGCGACTTTCACACTAGAGTTTTTACTGCATCCTTTATGGATCAGCAAAAACGCTTCAGTTCCTGATGATACAACCGTCTGCATCTGTTATGAACGGATCCGGTTGTATTATCTTTAACATTGCAAAGACGGATCCGTCATGAACTCCATTGAAAGTCAATGGAGGACGGATCCGTTTTCTATTGTATCAGATTGGGTCAGAGAAAACGGATCCGTCTTCCATTGACTTGCATTGTGGGTCATGACGGAAAGAAAACTACAGCTTGCTGGGGTTGGCTCTCCGGTATGAAAACGCAACCAAATGGAACGGAATGCATTTTGGAGCTCTCCGTTCTGTTCAGTTATGTTTTGTCCCCACTGACAATGAATGGGGACAAAGCGGAAGCGTTTTTCTCCTGTATTGAGACCCTCTGACAGATCTCAATACCGGAAAATGTAAACACAAGTGTGAAAGTAGCCTAAGGCCTCATGCACACGACCGTATGTGTTTTGCGGTCCGCAAATTGCGGATCCGCGAAAAAAACGGATGACGTTCCGTATGGTATCCGGTTTTTTTTTTTGCGGATCCATTGTAATAATGCCTATCCTTGTCCGCAAACTAGAAAAAAATAGGACATGCACTATTTTTTTTTGCGGAGCAACGGAACGGACATACTGATGCGGACAGCACACAGTGTGCTGTCCGTGTTTTTTGCGGACCCATTGAAATGAATGGATCCGCATCCTATCCGCAAAAAAAACGGATCGGACACGGAAACAAAATACGGTCGTGTGCATGAAGCCTAAGACTGAAGAGGATATCACTGAGGAGCATGTGGAGAGCAGTAACCAGAGGGCGGAGTGGTGGAGGGAAAAGGATACAAAGTAAGACAATGTATCTAACGTATCCAACGCCCATGGCGCTACTCCCATCATTCAGGTCCTGAGGCTGATAACTCCAGGTTCCTCCGCTGGCAGCACAGGTCCAATCACCATAGTTCTGCTACGTCCTTGGATGTAGATAGTGATGGAGGAGCCCGGCTGGTAAGGCTACTTTCACACTTGCATCGTGAAGATCCGGCAGGCAGTTCCATCACCGGAACTGCCTGCCAGATCCAGAAATCCGTGTGCAAGCGGATACCATTTGTAGACGGATCTGGATGCGGATCCGTTTAACAAATGCATTTAAACACCAGCTCCGTCTCTTCGGTGTCATCCGGAAAAATGGATCCAGTATTTTATTTTTTTGCATTTTTAAAGGTCTGCACATCCATTTTGCCGGAACACTTGGTGCCGGATCCGGCATTAATGCATTTCAACGGAAGTGTTCTGGAATTTTGGACGGAGAAAATACCGCAGCATGCTGCAGTATTTTCTCCAGCCAAATACCGTAAGAGTGACTGAACCGAAGACATCCTGATGCGGATCGCTCTCCATTCAGAATGCATTAGGATAAAAAAGATCAGTTATTTTCCGGTATTGAGCCCCTAGGACGGAACTTAATACCGGAAAAGAATAACGCTGGTGTGAAAGTACCGTAACACAACTCCAACATGTTATTTTTATCATGTATGATGACTATACTATGATTACTATTATTTATATCCATTTCTGAAACCAAATGTCGCAACCATTAGACATATTATATAAAGTCAGGAGCCATAGAGTAATCTACCCCACTCCTCACTTGAATGGGGTGGGGGGAGGGGTGTGGCTTAGCGAAAGGGATGAGGCATAAAAAGAGAGAGGACATAAAGAAAAGTCATTACACCATCTTTACCAACTAATTGGGGCAGTTTGCAGAACAGGGACTCAAGAATAACACAGTATACAGTGAGCTCCCCCTAGTGGTGAATGAAGGTAACCAGGATTTTCTCATTTACCCTAATGTCTGTAGGGATTTGGAGTTCTGCTTCAGAAAAACAAAGCTCCGACCTCTATAAAGATATGTTAGGAAATTACTCCGCACAGAATGTTCTATCTAAACCTGGTGTTAATATTTGGAGATCGCATCGTTTTTTCTGAATTTGCTCTCCCGGACTAAACGTCTCCTGTTAGTTTCGAGGATCTGAGACAATCCTCACCTAGACTTCTACTTACTCTGAAGTCAGATACGACCAATGCACAGAGGGGGGGGGGACGCTTCATGCTGCATTGTAATCTGTCATTCTGGTCGGGGGGCCTGTAAACCCCTGCGGGGTATAGCAGATGACACAGGAAAGGGAGCGTCATTCATGTACAAAGTACAGACACAAATATTTTGAATTGCTTTGATTTTTGCTGAGTTTTGTGGTCAGTGGAGCGTGACGGGAATACCTCACCCCATGGTGGAAATATATGGGGCGTCGTTTAAAGCAGGAAACAGAAATAAAAAATAATAATTATCACTAATAATAATTTATAAGAGATGAATCAAGAGAGACTGTAACACTATAAGGCCTCTTGCACACAAACGTTTATTTATTTATTTATTTTTTCTTCGGTTATGGTCCGTTTTTTTTGTTCCGTATATGGACCGTATACAGAACCATTTATTTCAATGAATCCGCAAAAAAAAGGAAGGTACTCCGTATGCCTTCCGTTTTCTGTATTTCGGTTTTTCCGTTCCGTTCAAAGATAGAACATGTCCAATTATTGTCCGCATAACGGACAAGGATAGTAGTGTTCTATCAGGGGCCACCTGTTCCGTTCCACCAAAAAATGGAATGCACACGGACGTCATCCGTATTTTTTGTGGATCCGTTTTTTGCGGACCGCAAAATACTGAAAAAGCCATACGGTCGTGTGCAAGAGGCCTAACACTGCACTAAGGCTACTTTCACACTAGCGTGTTGGATCTGGCAGGGTTCAGCAAAAACGCTTCCGTTACTGATAATACAACTGTCTGCATCCGTTATGAACGGATCCGGTTGTATTGTCTGTAACATAGCCGAGACGGATCCGTCATGAACTCCACTGAAAGTCAATGGAGGACGGATCCGTTTTCTATTGTGTCAGATTGTGTCATAGATCCGTTCCCATTGACTTGCATTGTGGGTCATGACGGATCCGTCTTGCTCCGCATCCCAGGACGGAGAGCAAACCGCAGCACGCTGCTCTCCGATATGAGAACGGAACGGAATGCATTTTGGAGCGCTCCGTTCTGCTCAGTTACTTTTTGTCCCCATTGACAATGAATGGGGACAAAACGGAAGCGTTTTTTCCCAGTATTGAGACCCTATGACGGATCTCACTACCGGAAAATATTAACGCTAGTGTGAAAGTAGCCTCATACCATACTAATACTATACTACTGTACCATACTACTACATTTACTATAATTCTATGCTATTTTATATTACCCTAGTATTCAAATACTACCCAACTATACTATGATAGTATATTGCATTATGCTAGACTGCTAATAGTTCCCCGTTATTATACCATACTAAATGATACTGGATTATACTGCTCAATTATATGACAGTGTTACACAATACAAAATGCTGCTGTATTATACACGATTATATTATTATGTACACAATGATACTATATTATATGACACAGTTATATTATACTGTTATGCTATACAAAATGCTAGCGTATTACACATTGTTATATTATACTGTTATTTTATGTTGTACAAAGTGACACTGTTATATTATACTATACAAAATGAGAATACATTATACCACATATTACACTATACTGTGATACTACGTTACTTAGATTACCCCATTCTTTTCCGCTCTCCCTCCATCTACATAGACAGCTGTGCTTTTAAAAAATTCTTCCTTTTCATCACTTCATAAAATGTTTTTTACAACTAAATGATTTCAACCTGATTATCTTATCAGCAAAATCCAGCAGATTGCACAGACACATGACATCATGCGATGACATCACGGCGAGGGGATGAAATTACCGCTATTATGATACGGACATTTCCCAGGGGCCCAGAACTTTGAATGATTTCCAATTTGTCAATGAGCTGCTTTACATTTCCTGCACAAATCACAGCGATATTAGTCATTGGGAAGGGTTTAGATTCCCCCTCAGGGGAAAAGAAGAATGGAATCCGATTCCTCCGGCACTTTGTGGTAACGGCGAAGAGGAAGACGGATTGTGTTATGTTTTGTATCTTGTGCGGCCATTGTACTTGTTATTACCCTGAGTCTGGGAGAGGCTTCTGCAAAACATCAGCTCCTATGACACAGTGAGATAGTAGGGACTAGAAAACATCACATTTAAAGGGGCTGTCCAGGATTAGAAAAACATGGCTGCTCTCTTGTAGAAACAGTGCCCCACCTGTCTGCAGGTTGTGTTTGGTATTGCAACTCAGCTTTTTGGTAGTGAATGGGGCTGAGCTTCAATACCACACACAACCTGTGAAGAGGTGTGGCGCTCTCCTTGGAAGAAAGCAGCCATTTTTTTTTTTTTTAATAATTCTGCAACGAGAGGCCCCTTTAAATTAGGGCACTTGTATCTGCCTTAATATAGGGAGCATATGCAAGAACAGCCATTATTAGGAGGTCAAAATGAAGCATGCTCCAGAAGGGCATTGGTGCGAATACTCATTGTCTACAGCTCCTATGCAGAACTATGTGTCTCCATGGTAACAAGCTTCAAGATGTGTATCTAATTCTGCAATCACAGTTGCTTCCATCTGTCCCCCACGTCTTATATAAATGTGGCAGGTTACCATAAAGGGAAAAATGGACAGCAAAATGACTGCAGCATCAGACTGCACACTGGTTGTAGTCTGTTACCATGGAGACGCACAGGTCTGCATAGAAGCTGCAGTCACAAGACTATGGGATATTTTTAAATAACATTATTTGCAAAGCTGTTTCTTTTTCCGTACCAGAGGCAATGGCGCAATATAATACCTGGCTGTGATGGTGGACATGGCCTTTAAGAAACCCTTTTCAAAATCAATGAAGCCATCGGATTGGTTGCTTTTGATAATGTAGCCATTCGCCGGTTATTGTGTCGGAGAAAACGGATCCGTCCCCATTGACTTGCATTGCGTGTCACGCCGGATCCGTTTTGCTCCACATTCCATGACGTTGTGGTTTGCTCTCCGGTATGAGAACGGAATGCGTTTTGGAGCGTTCTGTTCGGTTCCGTTTTGTCCCCATTGACAATGAATGGGAACAAAATGGAAACGTTTTTCTCCAGGTATTGAGACCCTATGACGGAACTCAATACCGGAAAATGTAAACGCTAGTGTGAAAGTAGCCTTAATCTCAGTAACAATAGTTTATTTACAGTTTATCGGCGCTGACTCCGCGCCAGCATCTCCGCGTCCAAAGTAAACCCATTAGTGGAGCTTGAAAGGAAGCAGTTAATGCTATCTGGCAGAAAATAACTGTAATAAGATTATGAGAACGATATCAGAGACATGGAGACAGTCCGCGAGGGAAATTCCAGAAGAATGACTTATTTCAGGAGAAGGAGATCAGGTTATTAGAGTCGAGACTGATAGGGGCAAAGTCATGCAATGAGAAATAACTGTCATTTAGGTACTTTCACACTTGCATTTTTCTTTTCCGGCGCTGAGTTCCGTCAAAAGGGCTCAATGCCGGAAAAGAACTGATCAGTTTCATCCCCATGCATTCTGGATGGAGAGCAATGCGTTCAGGATGCATCAGGATGCCTTCAGTTCAGTCGTTTTGACTGATCAGGCAAAAGAGAAAACCGCAGCATGCTACAGTTCAGTGATGGCCAGTTCGCCAGCGAACACATGCGGGCTGCCATCTTTAGTAAGGTAGACTCACCCGTCCGGCGATGCACAGGTAGGCCCTTACCTGTGCCTGTGCGGGGAGCCGGTCTGAAATCAAACGCAGTCACTGGGAGCAGAACAGCCGTTGGGGGCCTTCATCGGGCTGTTCTCGGTGAATGCGTTTGATTTCAGACCGGCTCCCCGCACAGGCACAGGTAAGGGCCTACCTGTGCATCGCCGGACGGGTGAGTCTACCTTACTAAAGATGGCAGCCCGCATGTGTTCGCTGGCGAACACTGCGAACTGGCCATCACTGCTGCAGTTTTATCTCCGGCAAAAAAAAACGGAACACTTGCCTGAATGCCGGATCCAGCGTTTTTTTCCCCATAGGAATGTATTAGTGCCGGATCTGGCATTCAAAATACCGGAATGCTGGATCCGTCCATGCGCAGACCGAAAAAAAGGTGAAAAAAATAAATGCCGGATCCGTTTTGCCTGATGACACCGGAAAGACGGATCCGGCATTTCAATGCATTTGTAACGGATCAGGATCCTGACAGTCTTACAAATGCCATCAGTTGGCGTACGTTTTGCTGGATCCGGCGACGGAACTGCTTGCCGGATCACTCTGCTGCAAGCGTGAAAGTAGCCTAACACGTAATTAATGCGACAGATAGATAAATAGATAGATAGATAGATAGATAGATAGATATGAGATAGATAGATAGATAATAGATAGATAGATAGATAGATAGATAGATAGATAGATAATAGATAGATAATAGATAGATAGATAGATAGATAGATAGATAGATAATAGATAGATAATAGATAGATAGATATGAGATAGATAGATAGATAGATAGATAGATAGATAGATAGATAGATAGATAGATAGATAGATAGATATGAGATAGATAGATAGATAGATAATAGATAGATAGATAATAGATAGATAGATAATAGATAGATAATAGATAGATAATAGATAGATAGATATGAGATAGATAGATAGATAGATAGATAGATAGATAATAGATAGATAATAGATAGATAGATATGAGATAGATAGATAGATAGATAGATAGATAGATAGATAGATAGATAGATAGATAGATAATAGATAGATAGATAGATAGATAGATAGATAGATAGATAATAGATAGATAGATAGATAGATAGATAGATAGATAGATAGATAGATAATAGATAGATAGATAATAGATAGATAGATAGATAGATAGATAATAGATAGATAGATAGATAGATAGATAGATAGATAAATAGATAATAGATAGATAGATAGATAGATAGATAGATAGATAGATAGATAGATAGATTGATATGAGATAGATAGATAATAGATAGATTGATAATAGATAGATAGATAGATAGATATGAGATAGATAGATAGATAGATAGATAGATAGATAGATAGATAGATAGATATGAGATAGATAGAAGATAGATAGATAGATAGATAGATAGATAGATAGATAGATAGATAGATAATAGATAGATAGATAGATAGATAGATAGATAGATAGATAGGAGATATGCCCGCCTTCTGCCTCCATGTATGAGACACTCCATGGTAATAGCTTGGCATTACCATGAAGGGTTAACGCCGGTTGCGCAGATGACTTCATGCTGGGTGGGTAGAACATTACACTCAATTAGTCCTGTGAAGCTATTTTGGGGCAGATTAGGGCCAGAATGGGGTTTCGCAGCATGTGCACGGTTTGGGTGGAGATCCCTCAGACATGTCTGCTCTGCCCCGAGAATTGATTACGTGAGATTTCGGAGCCCTCTGGGGGCGATTTACCTCTACGGAGAGACGCTGAGAACTCTGCATCATCCACATGTAACACGCCTCACTCATCACTCCTTTTAGGAGGGCAGATGTAGCAGAGCTGAGTTTGTCAATGTAGAAGATTAGAGTTTATAATGCAGCAGGGTTGAATTTGTCAATGTAGCTGAGCTGAGCTGAGTTGGTCATAGCAGTACTGAGTTTATCGGCGTAGCAAAGCTGAGTCTGTCATTTTATCAGGGTTGAGGTTGTCAAGTTAACATTGCTGAGTTTGTCATATGACAGGACTGTCCGTCAACTCCGTCCATTCTCCATCAGAATTCAGTTTGTCTATGTAGCAGTACTGAGTTTGTTTATGCAAAGGACTGAGTTTGTTAATGTAGCAGTGCTGAGTTTTTCAATGTAGCAAAGCTTAAGTTTGCAATTGTAGCAAATCTGAGCTTGTTAACCTAGCAGGCCTGAGTTTAGTAACATAGCAGAGCTGATTTTGTTTACGTAGCAGAACTGAATGTGTGAATGTATTAGAGCTGAGTATGTCAGTAGGGCAGGCCTTGTCACAGATGAGTTTGTTAATGTGGTAATGCTAAGTTTCTTAATGTAGCAGTGCTGAGTTTCTCAACGTGGCATAGATGTCTTTGTTAGAGTAGCGGGGTTGAGTTTGTATTGTAGAAAAACTGAATTATTTAATGTAGCAGGGTTGAGTTTCTCAATGTAGCAGAGCTGACTCTATTAGAGTAGGAGAGTTGAGTTTGTTAATGTAGCTGGGCTGAGTTTGTCAGCTTAGTGGTGTTGAGTTTGTATTGTAGAAAGGCTGAATTATTTAATATAGCAGGGCTGAGTTTATCCATGTCGCTGGGCATTTCAGGGACAAACGCCAATGTCAACCATGAAAAAAACCCTGCAGAATCAAGTCCTTATGCAAACGAGTCAAGGTCCCATGATGATTGTGCAGTCATGAAAGAATTCACACACATCTCACAAGGTCTTGGGCCTATGTCATGCAATGGTGTGGGTGCAGTAACGTGCCCACAGCGGGGGGCTGCCCGCTACAAATGCAGTACAGGGACCACAGACTGGCAGCAACAAAACCATCAGGTCATTTATTAACAGTGACGAGCCGGATTAATTAATGCACAAAGTTCACCGAGAGGTTAATACAGAGAAGGCATTGAGGGCCCGAGTGTCAATCACAAGATGGATGGGACGGACAGGAATATTCTGTCCTGGTTTCCCAGGAGGGGACCTTACAGTAGATCTGATACAAAGGGGACATTCATCTGCTCGTTACTCATCAGCCACTAATAAAGTCTCAATAATGAGGAGGACACGAGAGGCTAAGGGGACATTAGATGAGTTCTGGGACAGGACGCCGCCGCCGTCGTCTAAAGGGTCCCCAGTGTAAAATCTGTGTCAGGGCCCCTCATGTATTATAAAGGCTCATAGAGGGGGCCCTGGGTTACAAGCAAAGCAGGGTCCCTATCTTTCCAGTTTCAGCCAACACAATAGTGGAAAGATAATTATATATATATATATATGTGTGTAGTCCATGTAGTGCTTTTATATAGTTCCAAAGAATATTGCCAGATAGTTCTCACATAATCCTGTTATATAGATTCCACATAATGCTGCTATATAATGGACTACTATATATTGTCCACATGATACTACCATATAGTTCCCACATTATACTGCCACACCGTTCTTACATAATACTGCCAAATGGTTTACATATAATACTGCCATATATAATCCCCATAATACTACCATATATAGTCCATATAATACTGCCATATAGTTCACAAATAATACTGTCACACATCTGTCACATACTACTGCCATATATTTTACATATATAATACTGCCATATATAATCCCCATAATACTACCATATATAGTCCACATAATACTGCCATATAGTTTACATATAAAACTGCCATATATAATCCACATAATGCCGCCATACAGTTCACACCTGAATCAAATTCCGTGGCCAATTTGGACGAATTGGACCGAAACCAATGTTAGGAAATAATCTCTATTTCACATAATAGTGCCATATAGTTTCCACATAATACAGCCATACATAGTACACATAATACTGTCAAACAGCTCCCACTTAATACTTCCATATAGTTCCCACATAATACTGCAGTAGAGTTCCTACTTAATACTGTCATATCGTTCCCACGTAATACTGCCATACAGTTCCCACATAATACTGACATATAGTTTTTATAAAAGACTGTCATGCAGCTTTCACATTATACTGCCACATAGTTCTCATATAATACAGTTCCCACATAAAACTACAATGGATTTCACAGATAATACCACCAAACATCATTACATAATACTGGGTGGGTTCAGTGTCCTTCTAGGGTTCTTGTCTTTGGGGGGCACCTAGGAAATTGGGGAGATGCCCGTTCAGCAGCATACTAATGCCAGACGTTCTCTTACGTGGCAGACATGGAGGAATGCAGAGCTGTATCACACATGATAATACAAGTGGCAACTATGCAGAGCTATATAATGAAGATGATATATGGGGAACATCAAAATTATTATTATTATTATTAAAGCACCATTCATTCCATAGCGCTGTACATATGATAAGCGGTGCACATACATAATACAGACAATTGCACTAAGTATGAACAAGACGAGGTACAGACTGGTGCAGAAGGAGAGAGGGCCCTGCCCGCGAGGCTTACAATCTACATGGTGTGGGAGAAGGACACGGTAGGTGCGGGTGAAGTATGTCATGGCGGTATAGAGGCAGCGGGGTCACTGGTTGTAGGCTTGTCTGAAGAGGTGGTTTTCAGGTTTCTTTTGAAGGATTTCCCTGTAGGTGAGAGTCTGATATGTTGGGGCAGCGAGTTCCAGAGTGTGGGGGATGCACGGGAGAAATCTTGGAGGTGATTGTGGGAAGAGGCGATAAGAGGAGAGAAGGAGGTCTTGTGAGGATCGGAGAGTGCGTGTGGGGATGTATCGGGAAAGTAGCTCAGAAATGTAGGGAGGGGACAGGTTATGGACGGCCTTGTATGTATTTGTTAGTACTTTGAAGTGAATTCGCTGGGCAATGGGGAGCCAGTGAAGGGATCGGCAGAGGGGAGAGGCAGAGGAGTAACAGGGTGAGAGGTGGATCAGTCGGGCAGCAGAGTTGAGGATAGATTGGAGGGGTGCGAGAGTGCTAGATTGAAGGCCACAGAGGAGAATGTTGCAGTAGTCTAGGCGGGAGATGATGAGGGCATGTACAATTAGTTTTGCAGACTCAAAGTTAAGGAAAGCGCGGATGCGGGAGATGTTTTTGAGTTGGAGGCGGCAGGTGGTGGAAAGGGCTTGGATGTGCGGTCGGAAGGAGAGGGCAGAATCCAAGGTCACTCCAAGGCAGCGGACTTGGTTGACCGGGAAGAGTGTGCCGCCATTGATCGTGATAGATAGGTCTGTTGGGTGGGTTGAGCAAGATGGGGGAAAGATGATGAATTCTGTTTTATCCATGTTAAGTTTTAGAAATCGAGAGGAGAAGAAGGATGATATGGAAGATAAACATTGATTCTGGATAGTAAGGTGGTGATGTCTGGACCAGAGAGGTAGATTTGTGTGTCGTCAGCATAAAAGTGATACTGAAAGCCATGGGACTCTATGAGCTGCCCCAGGCCAAAAGTGTAGATAGAGAAGAGCAGGGGTCCAAGACAGAGCCTTGCGGGACACCAACAGAGAGGGAATGAGACGAGGAGGTGGTGCGAGAGTGGGAGACGCTAAACGTCCGGTCTGTGAGGTGTGATGTGATCCAGGAGAGGGCCAGGTCAGTGATGCCAAGAGATGAGAGAGTTTGCAACAGAAGGGAATGGTCGACAGTGTCAAAGGCAGAGGACAGGTCAAGGAGAAGGAGGACAGAGTAATGGAGAAGGCAGAGGACAGGTCAAGGAGAAGGAGGACAGAGTAATGGAGAAGGCAGAGGACAGGTCAAGGAGAAGGAGGACAGAGTAATGTTTTTTGGTTTTGGCTGTTAGTAGGTCATTGGTGACTTTGGTAAGGGCAGTCTCAGTCGAGTGGTGGGGTCGGAAGACAGATTGTAGGCGGTCAAAGAGGGAGCAGGAGGAGAGGTGAGAGGACAGTTCAGAATGGACATGTTGTTCAAGTAGCTTTAAGGCCTACGGAAGAAGTGACATGGGGCGATAACTAGACAAAGAAGATGGGTCAAGTGAAGGCTTTTTGAGGATGGGTGTAATGGTAGCATGTTTAAAAGCAGAGGGGAAGACACCAGAGGTTAGTGATAGGTTGAAGAGATGAGTTAGGGCTGGGATAAACACTGTGGTGAGGTTAGGGATGAGGTGGGATGGGATTGGGTCAAGTGCACAGGTGGTGAGATGAGATCTGGAGAGTAGAGTGGAGAGTTTTTCTTCTGTAATGGCGGAGAAGTGGGTTTTGGTAGAAGAGGACCGAGCAGTTGTGTAGAGGGTCTGTGGGGACTGTGCACTGAAGTTCCCTTGTCTTCGGGGCTCCCTTTCAGGATTAAGAGGCTGCCATAGTGCCGACAGACAAACCAGAGTGTCGACAACTGCCAAGCGGCCGGGGTCATGGCTTCACCAGTTGAAGGCCGGGCTGACAGTCGCCCAGTTGGTTCGCCCTATCGATAACACAGCTGCTATTTGCCATTGTATCAGGTAGACCGTGGGAGATTGATCTTGTGCACTGCTGAGCTCCCCCCCCCCCCCCCCCCCAGCTCATATTCTCATGTAATGTACGCAGAGCTGGTCCCTTCTGTACTGTACTGCCATTTAAAGGTACGGAGTACCACAACGACAGATGAGGATTATGTTGTCCCACTGGACATGGTCCCTGTCCCTGCAGTTGTCACTCTTTCCACATTGATAAGATCTAGATATATTTGTCAATGACAAAACCATAGGGACAGAATATACATCAGAGGGCTGGTGGGGATTAACATGAGCCAGTGAAACAAAGTATCCAGCAATGTATAAACAAAGAAGATTTATTGTTACAATGCATGAAATTGCGGATTTAAAGGGCAACTCGATTCTATGTATTCATTAAAAAAGACAATGTCAGAGCATGATGGGAGTAACTGTGTTTGCAGCTTGGGGACTCAGGGGATGAATCCATGATTAAATAATTAATTTTAATTTGTTATGTTGCGAATAAACATGTTTAAATTGCTGTCTAGCAACAGACACAGCAGACTACAGGTGACATCACCGCGGCACCTTTCTCTTGTGTTGTCACTTATCGGTTTGTAGAATTTCTGGATCTTGTTTCTTTACTGCATTTAGAGTTAATAAATGGGAGTCCTCCATTTAGGACCCTCGTCCATTCACCAGAGCAGAGAAAAGCCACAAAGAGCATCTCTCACTCCGGAGGACCCGACGCGTCCATCCATTACATGGACAACCCATTCTTTTCAATGGGGACTGTGTAATACTTTATTTCTCCTGTGGTGGCGCTGCAGAAAAACGGAACACCTGCTGCTGGGTTCCTTTACAGCTGATCACAGGAGCTAGCAGCGGAACATCCTGTGATCTGCCTTGAGTTGGAGGACCCCTTTACTTTCTAGTGCAATAGATCAAATGCTAAGCATGCTTTCTGCAAGTCTGGAATTTCTGGAAGATGACGCCATTTCTGCTTCATATCTGGACAGAGAAGTTTCCCGCTAACCACTGGCAGGACTGCTTCTAGGCCTCTTTAATCATCTGCTGATGAAAAAGTCCCTTGGATTCCATCAGTATTATCTGCTGATCAAAGCCTTGAGGAAAGACAGACATGAGCCTCGGATCCAGCCCCCCAGACGCCATGCTGGGACAGAAGGACTGCTGATCTGAGAGCAGTGCAGAGGCTATCCTTAATAAAAACAGCATCACATGAGCAGACTGACAGCCGCGCCAAACTGCACCGTGCGACGTATGTGCACCACATGTATGTAGTATGTGTCATATACTTATCAATAGTGTCCTACATTACAATGAAACAAAACAAGTGTGCATGATGGGAGATGTAGTTTCACCACAGCTGGAGTGCCGGAGGTTGCTGCCCCCTGGTCTAGTCCTTTCGGGCGTGCCCCCTTTTTTGTTGGTTGCTGACCCCTGGACTAGACTATTGCCCAATACACAAAGTAGCAAAAAGGCAGCACTGATTTTGGAGTGCTGCCTTTTTGCTACTTTTTATTTATCTATCTATCTACCTGTCTCTCTATCTGTCACTCATATCTGTTTATAGTTTTGCTTTTTAACACTTGATGCGCTGGAATTGGCCACTTGTGGCCTGTAAATGGCTTGTTAAATGCTGGGAAATGTTACCTCGTAAAAGTAAAACATCTACAACGTAACCGCTTGTAAATGGCGTCCTGAACGGCAGCAATAACACCGTTTACTGGCGCTCTCTAAAGGGACTGATGTTTGAGCTGGGACTTTCCCTCATTAGCGGCGTTTCATGTAATTAGTAATATCATTGAAGCGTCTTCAGAAGTTTCTTACAAGAAACGCAAAATGAAAAGTGAGACGTCTGTATTTAGGATAATGTTTGGCCCTATACTTTACTGCGACAGGCCGGATCCTCGGGCGCGGTATTTTCTGGATCTCGGAGGACTTTCAGTCTTTTTAAGAGTTTGTGGTTGTTAAGCCCCTGGAAGAACGCGCCCTCCTGTTTTCCTAATTTATTGGACCTGCCATGTTTGGGTCTCTCCAATAAATAAAAGTTCTTAGAGATTCAGCGAGCACATGAAGATATATGTCTCCTGTAGTAGATCTGCGGTCAGGAATGCTGGGAGTGCGCTACTATAAATCTACCGCATATTTTTCCTGTTAGAAAAATTGTTCTCATAAACCATAACCTACACAAGTTGGGATGAACATAGAGCTGCGTGTGTTCTCCGCCAGCCATTATACAGCACTGGATAGCCCCTCAGTTTAAGTAGTCGCCTAGACCTGGGTGACTACCCGGTGATCTGCACTCTCTTGTGGTCACCACTGATACAGAAGGTGATCCGGTGCCCTAGGCAGGTAATAATTGCACCCAACTTGCCATATACACTGTGCTTAGTTCCAGAGAGTTCCTACCACTCAAATGAATGTCTAGGGCTAGGCACATTCATGGCTATTCCTATATACAGGGCCCACCTACAATGCTACTGTATATATAGTGCTCCAGCCAGAGAGGAGCCACACCGTAATCCTATATACTGAGCCTTGGCCAGAAAGACCCCTAATCATCATAGCGTTGGGTCAACCTGAAGATCCTCCTGTGCCGACCTTCAGTGTAAAGGATGGAAATGATGCGTTACATGGCAACCAATGAAAAAATGGCAGCAGGTGCCTGTGGTGCTTCTAGAACTGAGGTCTTGGCTTTGTCTATTGGGGGTGGGGGTCCCCTCAATTCGCTTACTAGGGCATACGAGAGGAATTTGAATGGGGTTGTCTAGAACACTTCATACCTAAGTGCTGCTGAGTTGCTTCCAAGTTTCCACATTCATGTTCCAGGAAAAATTTCAACTCAGAGATTAAACATTTATCCTCAATGTCACCGAATAAGCCCGAGATTCCATGTGACTGATCTGAGAGTCTCCTCTGTCCGGCGAAAATCTAACTCTGAATGTAAAATGCTTCCTTAATTTCCACTGACGTTGTCTTTGTACCAGTGCAACAGATGGGAGGGGGTTAAAGAATATGGGTAATGGACTGTGGTTTACAGAGTGCAAGTTACAGATGGCAGGTTACAGACTGATTATAGACTGCACATTACAGACTGCAAGTTACAGATGGCAGGTTACAGACTGCAGGTTACAGACTGATTATAGACTGCAGGTTACAGACTATGGGCTCATGCACACGACTGTATTTATTTTACGGAAAGGAACAGCCCGCTCCTAATAGAACAGTGCTACCCTTATCCGTAATGCAGACAATAATAAGACATGTTCTATTTTTTTGCTGAACGGAAATACGGACATAAGGAAACGGAATGCACACGGAGTAACTTCCGTTTTTTTTTTTGCGGACCTATTGAAATGAATGGTTCCGCATACGGTCTGCAAAAAAAACAGGACGGACACGGAAAGAAAATATGTTCGTGTGCATGGGCCCTACAACATACAGGCTACAGATTGCAGACTGCAAGATACAGACTGCAGGTTACAGACCTTTTCCACTTCGGAAGAAAAAAGGAATGAAGGAACGGTGAAAAGGATGGAAGGAGAAATGTAAAAAAAAAAGAGGTGAGAGGAAAACAAATGTGAAAGGGATTTTCTGTGATCAGCTCTGATGCTCCCCACGGGTCTTAGGCCTCTTTCACACGGGCGTTGCGGGAAAAGGGTGCGGGTGCGTTGCGGGAACATGCGCGATTTTTCCGCGCGAGTGCAAAACATTGTAATGCGTTTTGCACTCGTGTGAGAAAAATCGCGAATGTTTGGTACCCAAACCGAACTTCTTCACAGAAGTTTGGGCTTGGGATCGGTGTTCTGTAGATTGTATTATTTTCCCTTATAACATGGTTATAAGGGAAAATAATAGCATTCTGAATGCAGAATGCATAGTAAAACAGCGCTGGAGGGGTTAAAAAAATAAAAAATAATTTAACTTACCTTAATCCACTTGCTCTCGCAGCCGTCTTCTCTTCTGTCTCATTCTTTGCTGATTGTAGGAACAGGACCTGTGGTGACGTCACTCCGGTCATCACATGATCCATCACATGATCCATCACCATGGTAAAAGATCATGTGATGATCACAGTGACGTCACCACAGGTCCTTTTCCTGCAATCAGCAAAGAAGGAGACAGAAGAGAAGCCGGCTGCGCGAGCAAGTGGATTAACCACCTCCGGACCGCCTAACGCAGGATTGCGTTCCGGAGGTGGCAGCGCTGCGCAGAGTCACGCATATACGCGTCATCTCGCGAGACGCGAGATTTCGCTCAAAGCCGGCCCGCGCATGCGCATCGCGGGCCGGCAAAATTAAAAGAAGTATTTCGTCACCAGCCTGCCAGCAACGATCATTGGCTGGCAGGCTGGCGATTTTCAAAAAATCCAATCCAAAGTCATATAACAGATCATATTAGTAAATATGATCTGTTATATGGCTTGTCTGCTCCTGTGCTGGTCCTTTTCGTCGGTTGGATCCAGCACAGGAGCAGACTGAACTGTGAGTACACCAAACACTACACCTTAGCCCCAGATCACCCACCTGCACCCCAATTAACCCTTTGATCACCCCTTTGATCGCCCCTGTCAATCACTAGTGAAAGGAAAAAAAGTGATCAGTGTAAACTGTCACTTTTTTTTTTTCACTGGTATTGGCTGTTAGGTTTTAGGGATAGTTTAGGCCCCTTGGTTAGGTAGTTAGCGTCAGTTAGCGCCCACCCCACCGCACCGCAGTCACTTTTATTCGCTGTTTAGCGTATCGCTAATCAGCATTTGTACTTTTATAGTATCTGTAAGTGATCAAAACTGATCACGGTCAGATCTATAATAGTATTAGTGTCACCTTAGCTCGCCCTCCACCCAAAACGCAGTGTTTGCCCGATCAGGCCTGATCGGTCGCCCACACGTGCGTTCACCCACGCCCGCCCCACCGCAGTGACAAAAAATTATTATTTTTTGATCACTGCACATTCATTTTACACGCACTGCGGCGATAAAAAAATCAGTTTTGATATTTTTTATCAACCGCAGCAGCCTCCGGTACTTCGCTAGCCTCCCCTTTGTAAGACAGGTTTGCTTTTTTTCTTGGGTAGTCTCAGGGAATACCCCTAAATTTAGTAGTCCAAAATGTCAAACAGGGGGTATTCTTCTGAAGAGGCCTACAGGATTCTGACCCAGTCGGATGAGGAGTGGGAACCCTCATCTGACGAATCTAGCGGGTCAGAATATGAACCTGTGGAAAGCAGTGGCTCTCTGACCCAAAGTTCGGACGAGGAGGTGGAGGTCCCTGGCAGCACCAGGCGTACCCGGCCCCATGTCGCTAGACCACAGGTTACGCAGGATCCGCTTCAAGAGCAGCAGAGTGGGGCTGTCGCTGCCGGATCACGTGGTGAGGCATACACCAGCAGCGCAGCCCTTCCTGGACCTAGTACCAGCACTGCCGTACAACCTGGTGAAGTAGCGAGCACCAGAAGGGCAGTTGAAGCTGGTACGGTGGCACGTGCAATAGTTACCCCGTCGCAGCCACCGCAAAGACGGGCCCGTAGAGCCCCTAGAGTCCCTGAGGTGCTGGCAAATCCTGATTGGCAGTCACCAACTTCAGCCGCACCAGTAGTTCCCCCTTTCACCGCCCAGTCTGGAGTTCGGGTTGAGACGGCTCAAATCGGTTCGGCCCTGGGATTTTTTGAGCTGTTCTTGACTGCGGAGCTCTTGGACTTAGTCGTGGCAGAGACCAACCAGTATGCCACACAATTTATAACCGCTAACCCGGGAAGCTATTATGCCCAGCCTTTCCGGTGGAAACCAGTCCAAGTTTCCGAGCTTAAAATTTTTTTGGGCCTTCTCCTCAACATGGGCCTGACAAAAAAGCATGAATTGCGGTCATATTGGTCAACGCACCCAATTCATCACATGCCCATGTTCTCTGCTGCTATGTCCAGGACACGATTTGAGACCATCCTACGTTTTCTGCATTTTAGCGACAATACCACCTCCCGTCCCAGAGGCCACCCTGCTTTTGACCGGCTCCACAAAATTCGGCCCCTCATAGACCATTTCAACCTGAAATTTGCAGATTTGTATACCCCCGAGCAAAACATCTGCGTAGACGAGTCCCTAATACATTTTACCGGGCGCCTTGGCTTCAAACAATACATCCCAAGCAAGCGTGCCCGGTATGGGGTCAAATTGTATAAGCTCTGTGAAAGGGCCACAGGCTATACCCACAAATTTCGGATCTATGAGGGAAAAGATCAGACCCTGGAGCCGGTCGGTTGCCCTGACTACCTGGGGAGCAGTGGGAAGACAGTCTGGGACTTGGTGTCACCCTTATTCGGCAAGGGGTACCATCTTTATGTGGACAATTTCTACACAAGTGTGGCCCTCTTTAGGCATTTGTTTCTAGAACGGATTTGCGCCTGTGGCACCATGCGAACTAGTCGCGTGGGCTTCCCCCAACGGCTTGTAACCACCCGTCTTGCAAGGGGGCAGAGGGCTGCCTTGTGTAACGAAGAACTGCTCGCGGTGAAATGGAGAGACAAGCGTGACGTTTACATGCTCTCCTCCATTCACGCAGACACGACAATCCAAATTGAGCGAGCAACCCGTGTCATTGAAAAGCCCCTCTGTGTCCACGACTATAATGCGCTCATGGGAGGGGTGGACTTCAATGACCAGATGTTGTCTCCGTATTTAGTTTCCCGCAGAACCAGACGCTGGTATAAGAAGGTGTCTGTATATTTAATTCAATTGGCGCTCTACAATAGTTTTGTTCTCTACAGTAAGGCTGGGAGAACAGGATCCTTCCTCAAATTCCAGGAAGAGATCATCGAGAACCTCCTTTACCCAGGAGGTTCCGTGGCCCCATCCACCAGTGTAGTTAGCCGTCTACACGAGCGACATTTCCCCAGTGTCGTTCCTGGTACCTCAACCCAACCGTCACCCCGAAAAAGATGTCGTGTCTGTAGCAGGAGTGGAATAAGGCGTGACACCCGCTATTTCTGTCCTGACTGTGCTGACCACCCTGCCCTATGCTATGGAGAGTGTTTCCGGAAGTACCACACACAGGTACACTTAGCATAGGGATCACATCTCACCAGGACAGGCACACAGGGCTATTAGGGCCCATTCACTCACAGCTGCTGCAAACCTCTCCTTTCACCTGGGATAAAGTGCATAATGTACTTCGCCACATCTTTGGGCGATTTGCGCTTTGCACATTGTCCCATGGGGAAGGAGAGGTTTGTTCTATAAAAGGTAAAAAAAACTAAACAAAAAAAAAAATACCGGTAAGTAAAAAAGTTAAATGTTCAGTTAAAAAAGTTTAAAAAAAGTTTCTATGTTCTGTTCAACAGTTAATAAAGTTATTGCTTTGCGGCCTGGTTTTTTCTTTTTTGTTTTGTTTTTTTTACCTTTCAGGTGGACCAACCGATCGACCAGCTGCAGCACTGATGTGCATTCGGACAGAAGCATTGCGCTGCTGTCAGATTACACGCAAGTCGGTGTATGCGGCGCTGCAAGACGAGATTTCTCCTCTGCAGTAAAAGATACGTTTGCCGAGGCATATGAGCTGAGGAGGTGGCGGTGTTCATATACTTTGGCAAACACTTTGTATATATAAAAAAAAAAATCCCGGCAATGATTTATTCATCCACATCGATTGATGTGAATGGAGAAATCTGGTTTGCCAGGGCATACGAGCTGAAGTGGGTATGGATGTTGGGCGGAGCTCCTATGTCCTGGCAGACGCCTTTCCCCTCCTTTTTCTTTTTTTGGCAGAGATTTTTTCATCCACATTGATCGATGCGAATGAAGAAATCTGTGCCGTTCATTTTTTTCTTTCAGCCCAGAGGCTGAACGGAAAAAAAAAATCTCATTACCCGTATGCTCAATATAAGGAGAATAGCAGAAACTCCTAATGCTGGGCATACATGTAATGATTGCGGAGACCCTCAAATGCCAGGGCAGTACAAACACCCCACAAATAACACCATTTTGGAAAGAAGACACCCCAAGGTATTCGCTGAGGGGCATATTGAGTCCATGAAAGATTGAAATTTTTGTCCCAAGTTAGCGGAAAGGGAGACTTTGTGAGAACAAAATCAAAAAAATCAATTTCCGCTAACTTGTGCCAAATTTTTTTTTTTTCAATGAACTCGCCATGCCCCTCATTGAATACCTTGGGGTGTCTTCTTTCCAAAATGGGGTCACATGTGGGGTATTTATACTGCCCTGGCATTTTAGGGGCCCCAAAGCGTGAGAAGAAGTCTGGTATCCAAATGTCTAAAAATGCCCTCCTAAAAGGAATTTGGGCACCTTTGCCCACCTAGGCTGCAAAAAAGTGTCACACATGTGGTATCTCCGTATTCAGCAGAAGTTGGGGAATATGTTTTGGGGTGTCATTTTACATATACCCATGCTGGGTGAGATAAATATCTTGGTCAAATGCCAACTTTGTATAAAAAAAATGGGAAAAGTTGTCTTTTGCCAAGATATTTCTCTCACCCAGCATGGGTATATGTAAAAAGACACCCCAAAACACATTCCCCACCTTCTCCTGAGTACGGAGATACCAGATGTGTGACACTTTTTTGCAGCCTAGGTGGGCAAAGGGGCCCACATTCCAAAGAGCACCTTTCGGATTTCACAGGTCATTTACCTACTTACCAGACATTAGGGCCCCTGGAAAATGCCAGGGCAGTATTACTACCCCACAAGTGACCCCATTTTGGAAAGAAGACACCCCAAGGTATTCCGTGAGGGGCATGGCAAGTTCCTAGAATTTTTTATTTTTTGTCACAAGTTAGTGGAAAATGATGATTTTTATTTTTTATTTTTTTTTCATACAAAGTCTCATATTCCACTAACTTGTGACAAAAAATAAAAATTTCCATGAACTCACTATGCCTATCAGCGAATACCTTGGGGTCTCTTCTTTCCAAAATGGGGTCACTTGTGGGGTAGTTATACTGCCCTGGCATTCTAGGGGCCCAAATGTGTGGTAAGGAGTTTGAAATCAAATTCAGTAAAAAATGACCTATGAAATCCAAAAGGTGCTCTTTGGAATGTGGGCCCCTTTGCCCACCTAGGCTGCAAAAAAGTGTCACACATCTGGTATCCCCGTACTCAGGAGAAGTTGAGGAATGTGTTTTGGGGTGTCTTTTTACATATACCCATGCTGGGTGAGATAAATATCTTGGTCAAATGCCAACTTTGTATAAAAAAATGGGAAAAGTTGTCTTTTGCCAAGATATTTCTCTCACCCAGCATGGGTATATGTAAAATGACACCCCAAAACACATTCCCCACCTTCTCCTGAGTACGGAGATACCAGATGTGTGACACTTTTTTGCAGCCTAGGTGGGCAAAGGGGCCCATATTCCAAAGAGCACCTTTCGGATTTGACAGGTCATTTTTTTCAGAATTTGATTTCAAACTCCTTACCACACATTTGGGCCCCTAGAATGCCAGGGCAGTATAACTACCCCACAAGTGACCCCATTTTGGAAAGAAGACACCCCAAGGTATTCCGTGAGGGGCATGGCAAGTTCCTAGAATTTTTTATTTTTTGTCACAAGTTAGTGGAAAATGATGATTTTTTTTTTTTTTTTTTTTTTCATACAAAGTCTCATATTCCACTAACTTGTGACAAAAAATAAAAACTTCCATGAACTCACTATGCCCATCAGCGAATACCTTGGGGTGTCTTCTTTCCAAAATGGGGTCACTTGTGGGGTAGTTATACTGCCCTGGCATTCTAGGGGCCCAAATGTGTGGTAAGGAGTTTGAAATCAAATTCTGAAAAAAATGACCTGTCAAATCCGAAAGGTGCTCTTTGGAATATGGGCCCCTTTGCCCACCTAGGCTGCAAAAAAGTGTCACACATCTGGTATCTCCGTACTCAGGAGAAGGTGGGGAATGTGTTTTGGGGTGTCATTTTACATATACCCATGCTGGGTGAGAGAAATATCTTGGCAAAAGACAACTTTTCCCATTTTTTTATACAAAGTTGGCATTTGACCAAGATATTTATCTCACCCAGCATGGGTATATGTAAAAAGACACCCCAAAACACATTCCTCAACTTCTCCTGAGTACGGGGATACCAGATGTGTGACACTTTTTTGCAGCCTAGGTGGGCAAAGGGGCCCACATTCCAAAGAGCACCTTTTGGATTTCATAGGTCATTTTTTACTGAATTTGATTTCAAACTCCTTACCACACATTTGGGCCCCTAGAATGCCAGGGCAGTATAACTACCCCACAAGTGACCCCATTTTGGAAAGAAGAGACCCCAAGGTATTCGCTGATGGGCATAGTGAGTTCATGGAAGTTTTTATTTTTTGTCACAAGTTAGTGGAATATGAGACTTTGTATGAAAAAAAAAAAAAAAAAAAAAAATCATAATTTTCCACTAACTTGTGACAAAAAATAAAAAATTCTAGGAACTCGCCATGCCCCTCACGGAATACCTTGGGGTGTCTTCTTTCCAAAATGGGGTCACTTGTGGGGTAGTTATACTGCCCTGTCATTCTAGGGGCCCAAATGTGTGGTAAGGAGTTTGAAATCAAATTCTGAAAAAAATGACCTGTCAAATCCGAAAGGTGCTCTTTGGAATATGGGCCCCTTTGCCCACCTAGGCTGCAAAAAAGTGTCACACATCTGGTATCTCCGTACTCAGGAGAAGGTGGGGAATGTGTTTTGGGGTGTCATTTTATATATACCCATGCTGGGTGAGATAAATATCTTGGTGAAATGCCAACTTTGTATAAAAAAATGGGAAAAGTTGTCTTTTGCCAAGATATTTCTCTCACCCAGCATGGGTATATATAAAATGACACCCCAAAACACATTCCCCACCTTCTCCTGAGTACGGAGATACCAGATGTGTGACACTTTTTTGCAGCCTAGGTGGGCAAAGGGGCCCATATTCCAAAGAGCACCTTTCGGATTTGACAGGTCATTTTTTTCAGAATTTGATTTCAAACTCCTTACCACACATTTGGGCCCCTAGAATGCCAGGGCAGTATAACTACCCCACAAGTGACCCCATTTTGGAAAGAAGAGACCCCAAGGTATTTCGTTATGGGCATAGTGAGTTCATAGAAGTTTTTATTTTTTGTCACAAGTTAGTGGAATATGAGACTTTGTAAGAAAAAAAAAAAAAAAAAAAAAAAATCATCATTTTCCGCTAACTTGTGACAAAAAATAAAAAGTTCTATGAACTCACTATGCCCATCAGCGAATACCTTAGGGTGTGTACTTTCCGAAATGGGGTCATTTGTGGGGTGTTTGTACTGTCTGGGCATTGCAGAACCTCAGGAAACATGACAGGTGCTCAGAAAGTCAGAGCTGCTTCAAAAAGCGGAAATTCACATTTTTGTACCATAGTTTGTAAACGCTATAACTTTTACCCAAACCATTTTTTTTTTACCCAAACATTTTTTTTTTATCAAAGACATGTAGAACTATAAATTTAGAGCAAAATTTCTATATGGATGTCGTTTTTTTTTGCAAAATTTTACAACTGAAAGTGAAAAATGTCATTTTTTTGCAAAAAAATCGTTAAATTTCGATTAATAACAAAAAAAGTAAAAATGTCAGCAGCAATGAAATACCACCAAATGAAAGCTCTATTAGTGAGAAGAAAAGGAGGTAAAATTCATTTGGGTGGTAAGTTGCATGACCGAGCAATAAACGGTGAAAGTAGTGTAGGTCAGAAGTGTAAAAAGTGGCCTGGTCTTTCAGGGTGTTTAAGCACTGGGGGCTGAGGTGGTTAAGGTGAGTTTAATTATTTCTTTTATTTTTTTTAACCCCTCCAGCCCTATTTTACTATGCATTCTGTATTCAGAATGCTATTATTTTCCCTTATAACCATGTTATAAGGGGAAATAATAATGATCGGGTCCCCATCCCGATCGTCTCCTAGCAACCGTGCGTGAAAATCGCACCGCATCCGCACTTGCTTGCGGATGCTTGCGATTTTCACGCAACCCCTTTCATTTCTATGGTGCCTGCGTTACGTGAAAAACGCACAAAGAGGAGCATGCTGCGATTTTCACGCAACGCACAAGTGATGCGTGAAAATCACCGCTCGTGTGCACAGCCCCATAGAAATGAATGGGTCAGGATTCAGTGCGGGGAGTAGGGAAGAAAGGAAGTGATAAGAGAGATAGTAGAGGAAAGGCATTAAAAGAATGACAGGTGAGGGGAGGGGAAGAACAGTGAAGTGGAAGGAAGGTTGGAATATCCTCATATTTTATTTCTACTTATTATTTCACTTGCTTCATTCTCCTCCAGAACCTTTTATAGCAGAAGGATTTCTCAATACTTTCACTGAGATTTTTATTAAGAATAAGCTTCACCTATTGACCTCATCAGTGAAATATAACTTTACAATGATTCTGAGAATACATTCCAGGAAAATCATTCACTGATAAAGAACATGTGACGCCTATTGTTTCCCAATGGAAATTTGCTGCCAATATTCTTAGCGAATCCCACATTTTATTACAGAGAATTCTACAGTATGATGTCTACTTATTGCTAACCTTTTATGATCACCAGATAAATATACAGAGGAAGAAATGCACTCCTGCCCTCACTGCTCAGTAATACAGTTCTCTGAACTGCAAGAAAGAGTAGGAAGGGAACCAACTACTACTCTGAGCATGAGTCTGCCTCACAAAAGTGGCTTTCACTTTCACAAATCATTCATTCATTGCCCTAATCAGTATTGTAATTGCACTAGCACTAAAAATCTAAATACTATAAATCAATACTGTGCCTTTACTACAAGAATAATACTGCCTCCTATGTACAAGGATATAACCACTATAATACTGCCTCCTATGTACAAGAACATAACACCTACAATAAAATAGAACTACTATAATACTGCTGCTATGGACAGGAATATAACTACTATAATACTGCTAATACCGCTCCTATGTACAAGAATATAACTACTATAATACTGCCTCCTATGTACAAGAATATAACTACTATAATACTGCCTCCTATGTACAAGAATATAACTACTATAATACTGCTCCTATGTACAAGAATATAACTACTATAATACTGCTCCTATGTACAAGAATATAACTGCTATAATACTGCTCCTATGTACTAGAATATAACTACTATAATACTGCTCCTATGTACAAGAATATAACTACTATAATACTGCTCCTATGTACGAGAATATAACTACTATAATACTGCTCCTATGTACAAAAATATAACTACTATAATACTGCTCCTATGTACAAGAATATAACTACTATAATACTGCTCCTATGTACAAGAATATAACTACTATAATACTGCTCCTATGTACAAGAATATAACTACTATAATACTGCCTCCTATGTACAAGAATATAACTACTATAATACTGCTCCTATGTACAAGAATATAACTACTATAATACTGCTCCTATGTACAAGAATATAGCTACTATAATACTGCTCCTATGTACAAGAATATAGCTACTATAATACTGCTCCTATGTACAAGAATATAACTACTATAATACTGTTCCTATGTACAAGAATATAACTACTATAATACTGCTCCTATGTACAAGAATATAACTACTATAATACTGCCTCCTATGTACAAGAATATAACTACTATAATACTGCCTCCTATGTACAAGAATATAACTACTATAATACTGCTCCTATGTACAAGAATATAACTACTATAATACTGCTCCTATGTACAAGAATATAACTACTATAATACTGCTCCTATGTACAAGAATATAACTACTATAATACTGCCTCCTATGTACAAGAATATAACTACTATAATACTGCTCCTATGTACAAGAATATAACTACTATAATACTGCCTCCTATGTACAAGAATATAACTACTATAATACTGCCTGCTATGTACAAGAATATAACTACTATAATACTGCTCCTATGTACAGGAATATAACTACTATAATACCGCTCCTATGTACAAGAATATAACTACTATAATACTGCTCCTATGTACAAGAACATAACTACTATAATACTGCTCCTATGTACAAGAATATAACTACTATGTTACTGCTCCTGTGTACAAGAATATAACTACTATAATACTGCTCCTATGTACAAGAATATAACTACTATAATACCGCTCCTATGTACAAGAATATAACTACTATAATACTGCTCCTATGTACAAGAATATAACTACTATAATACTGCTCCTATGTACAAGAATATAACTACTATGTTACTGCCTCCTATACACAGGAGTCAGGCCCCTCTAGTGCAGACACTGACCCCAATACTCAGGGAACTGAGCCTCCGTCAGGCCTCTCTAGAGCAGACACGCACCCCAATACATAGGGGAAGTGAGCCCCGTCAGGCCCCTCTAGTGTAGACACTGACCCCAATACTCAGGGTAGTGATCCTCCGTGAGGCCTCTCTAGTGCAGACACTGACCCCAATACACAGGGTAGTGAGCCCCCGTCAGGCCCCTCTAGTGCAGATACTGACCCCAATAGACAGGGAACTGAGCCCCCGTCAGGCCCCTCTAGTGCAGATACTGACCCCAATACACAGGGAACTGAGCCTCCGTCAGGCCTCTCTAGTGCAGACACGCACCCCAATACTCAGGGAAGTGAGCCTCCGTCAGGGTCCTCCCAGAAACGCCTGGAGCCGCTCCATCCTTCACCTCCAGTGCAGGCTATACAGGCCAGGCGTTTAAGAGGAGGAACGTGGTGAGGTTTAAATACTGAGGCACCAAAGAAGACCTCCTAGACAGGAGGTTTGTGGTGAGGGAACTCCTGTGTCACCAGATGGGGTTTGCTCCAGAGGACATCCTGGCAGTGATAAACCTACCAGACAGGCAGGGCTATGATGTCAGCTTTAAGCTCATGTCTAGTCTGGATAGGTTCTGGGCAAACTTTGCCAGGTTGAGGGACACAGATGGCTGGAATAAATTCATTTTCATTCCGATTTCCAAGCCAGACACAGTTATTGTCAATGTCATCTTCTGGAATGAACCTGTTCCTCCGCAGGACATTGTGGTGTGGCTCCGGAGGCACTGTGACCTCGTGTCTGACCTCACCAAGAACAGGGACGATGATGGTGTCTGGACTGGAGGGTGGAAGGTGCTGGTGAAGCTGCGCCAGCACAATAACATCACCTTACATCTTCCTAACCCCTTCTTTATTGGTAGAGGAAAAAGGCGTCTGCTTCTATCCTGGGCAACCTAGGAAGTGCTTCAAATGTGGCAAAGTCGGTCATGTGGCAAGTGTGTGCACCGTGGTCAAGTGCAACCCGTGCGGTGAGCTCGGCCATCTAAGTGCAATGTGCAAGAATGTTAGATGCAATCTCTGTGGACAGATAGGCCACTCTCATAAGGATTGCCCAGATGCCTGGCATAACGTATGCAGGGAGCTTCCAGATAAAGATCTAGTGGAGGCCGCAGACGCTGTAGAGGAGGAGGCTTTGATGTCAGGGACCATACTGACAAGGCAAGAGGTGCAACAGGGGTCAGGTGAGACAACACCCCAACCTCAGCCTTCAGAGAACACACAGGGCACCATGGAGGTAGTCACTCAGGACCAGCCTCAGGCAGCCGCCTCTGTATCACCTTCTGTATATGAAGAGGCCAAGAGGAACAAAAGGAGGAAAAAAGATAAGTCTTCCCATAAGTCTGAGGAGGAACATAACCTGGGCCAAAACACCAGGAGAAAAGTCAGTAACGGTGCAGGAGTCCTGGTCCTATCAAACAGATATGAGGCTTTATCAGAGTCTGATGGGGATTATGAGCAAGAGCTGCAGAGAATAGATAACGAATGCGAAGCAGACACAGGGGACCCCCCAACAAAGAAGAAGCCCCCTCCTGTAGAAGCCCCTATAGAGTCAGATATGGAGACTGGTGGTAGGCAGGAAGCCTCTGATTCTGACATAGGATGATGGGAGTCGCTTATCTGCTCTTTCTCTGTTGTCTTATGATGGCTGGGTTTTCTCTAAAAGTTGCTTTAATGCAATGTGAACAGCATCAAAGTAAGAAGGACCAGACACGAGGTATACGATCCCCTCAGATATCTAGATGCAGATGTCCTCTTTCTACAGGAGACGTGTTTGACCACCTTAGTCTACTTTCACACTGGCGGTTTGGTTTCCGTTTGTGAGATCCGTTCAGGGCTCTCACAATCGGTCCAAAATGGGTCAGTTTCGCCCTAGTGCATTCTGAATGGAAAAGGATCCGTTCAAAATGCATCAGTTTGCCTCTGTTCCGCCTCCATTCTGCTCGGGAGGCTGCCTGCAGCGTTTTGGTGTCGGCCTGACGAGTCGGCACACAATGTAAGTCAATGAGGACGGATCAGTTTTCACTGACACAATCTGGCACAATAGAAAACGGATCCATCCTCCATTGATGGATCCGTTTTGGCTATGTTACAGATAATACAAACGGATCCGTTCTGAACGGATGCATGCGGTTGTATTATGTGAACGGAAGCGTTTTTGCGGATCCATGAGTGTGAAAGTAGCCTTAGGGCATCTACGGGAGGCTGAGAGTGAATGGCGGTCTGGTCCTTCTTACTGCTCACTGGCTGTGGAGCCTTATGCCGGGGTGGCCATATTGTTTAATACCAATGACGTGACAGGTTCGGCACAGTAATAGGGCGGAACATCTCTGGAGCAGTCATCTCGATAAGGGAGATGTTTGAGAGATGTAAAGCTTTTAGGTGTGGGAAATATGTTGTTGGTCTTGACCAGGCTAAAGCCTTTGACAGAGTAGACCATGAGTATCTTTGGGCCACTTTGTCAAAGTACGGTATTCCGGGACAATTTATTGATTGGCTAAAAACCTTATATTGTGAGGCGAAGAGCTTTCCTCTGATCAATGGTTGGCAAGGGGACACCTCTGAAGTAGAGGCAGGGGTGAGACAGGGTTGCCCGTTGAGTCCACTACTGTATGTGTTTGCCTTAGACCCGTTCCTGAGGTCGCTGCAGAGTATGATTTTCAGGGGATGCAGGTCCCCCACTGCTTGCCTTTGAAAGTAGTTGCTTACGCGGATGATGTGACTGTGGTGATATCTGAGCCTCGTAAGGTGCAGATGTTGTCTGCAGCCATCAGAAGCTACTCAGAGGCCTCCGGGTCTCTGGTCAATCTTGAGAAGAGTCAAGCTTTATGACGACAGAGGGTATGGATAAGTGCAGCCCTAAACTCCACCCCACCTCTGTCCCTGCCTACTTGCACGGCCCGTCCTAACCGACGGCGTACAACTTGGCAGCAGTCCCTCGCTTAAATATGTGCATGGGCCTAAGAAGATAACAGAAGTACCGTAACAGAGTCAGACAAGCCAAAGTCAAAGCCAGGAGGTCACGCAGGTACACAGGAAAGTCAAAACACAATCCGGAGTCTGAAGCCAAGAGGTCACGTCAATTCCAGGGAGGTCACAAGGTCGAGGTCAAAAACAGAGCCAAGGTCCAAAACACACAGAAGGCACAATACGGAAATGCTGGTGAGGGTAGCAAGACCATTCCCAGGCAACCTGTGGCCAGCAGGCTGCCTGTTTAAATAGCAGAACAAGTGGGTCACATGACGTGGCCATGGTCACGTGACCCAAGTCCAGCCCAAACCATCTGAGCGCCGATTAATTGAGATCGGCGCTCAGTACCTCTTTCAGCTAGGAGGATGCCTCCCCGCTCCCAGGTCCCCATGGAGACGAGGCCGCAGGCCGCGTCCTCGCTCCTGCACAGATGCAGGATGCCGGCAGCGCCGCAAGGAGGAAGCGCGTCACCGGCACCCCGTTACACTTTCTAGACTTTAAGTACTGATCCTGGCTTTGATCTGCCACAATTTGCAAAGGCCTCCACCTATATTAAAATCCTTGGGGTCAAATTTGGGAGGGATGATAACGCCAAACTAAATTGGGAAGAAAACTTGGAATCCGAAAATGCAAAGGTTCAGAGATGGAAGAACTGGAGGCTGACCTATAGAGAAAGGGTTACTATTTTGGAGACTTACCTGGTCCCTGTCTTCCTATATATGTCTCTGTTGTCTTTCCTTTGCCAGAATCTTTCTCGGCTAGGCTCTTTAGCCTGTTCTTTCAACTTTTGTAGGAGAACAGGTTGAACCCAATAAAAAGAGGCATCACCTACCTACAGAGGAGAGAAGGTGGTTTGGATATGTTAAATCCAAGGGTTTTCTTTGACTCCATGTTTCTAAAAGTTAATTTTGGTTGCCTGGACTCAGAGAACAGCTCCCTGTGGGTGAACAGGGTCAGGGACTGGATATTGCCTTTTGCAGAGTCTTGGGTGCGAGGCGGCAGTCTCAAGAGGGGTCGGTTGACTCGTGACTACCTCCCTAAGTACCTGGAATATGGTCTTAAGTGCCTGAAGAAGTGGAGAATAGAGAAGGTTTATCTGGAGACTATGACCAGGAAGGATCTCTATATCAGGATCTGTAGGACCTTCTATAACTTGCAGCCAGCACTGAGAGACTGCACAAAGGCCACCTTGCAGGAGAGTCTAAAGTTCCTCAATGGATCGAGGCTCCCTGCTAAGTTTTTTTTGTATACGGTGTATCACAGGTAGCTGACATTGACCGGGGGACCATGCATCTGATTATTGCCACCATCAAATATTAGCACTGGCATACAAGAACGATTGAGCCCTTCAATCATGTGAAAGCCGTAAACCTCATCCTGTCAGAGCTAAGGTGGATCAGATCTATAGAGGTTAGGAAAAAGGGTCAGAATGAAAAATTATGGAGGAATGTATATTTGGAGTAATTTTGGCTCAAGTATCCTGAAATTATGTTTATTTATTAATTCCCCCCCCCCCCATTTATTTGTGATGGACTATTAAGTTAAAGTTAATATACATTTATTCTTTAGACAATATGTATGAGTTGTTTGTTCATTCTGTTTCTGAAATGTATTACTGTATTTTTGCTTGTTCTTACTAATAAAAATTGTCTCCTATGTACAAATATATAACTACTATAATACTGCCCCTATGTACAGGAATATAACTACTATAATACCGCTCCTATGTACAAGAATATAACTACTATAATACTGCTCCTATGTACAAGAATATAACTACTATAATACTACCTCCTATGTACAAGAATATAACTACTATAATACTGCCTCCTATGTACAAGAATATAACTACTATAATACTGCTCCTATGTACAAGAATATAACTACTATAATACAGCTCCTATGTACAAGAATATAACTACTATAATACTGCCCCTATGTACAGGAATATAACTACTATAATACTGCTCCTATGTACAAGAATATAACTACTATAATACTGCCTCCTATGTACAAGAATATAACTACTATAATACTGCTCCTATGTACAGGAATATAACTACTATAATACTGCTCTTGTATACAAGAATATAACTAATATAATACTGCCTCCTATGTACAAGAATATAACTACTATAATACTGCTCCTATGTACAAGAATATAACTACTATAATACTGCCTCCTATGTACAAGAATATAACTACTATAATACTGCTCCTATGTACAGGAATATAACTACTATAATACTGCTCCTATGTACAAGAATATAACTACTATAATACTGCCTCCTATGTAGAAGAATATAACTACTATAATACTGCCTCCTATGTACAATAATATAACTACTATAATACTGCTCCTATGTACAGGAATATAACTACTATAATACTGCTCCTATGTACAAGAATATAACTACTATAATACTGCTCCTATGTACAAGAATATAACTACTATAATACTGCTCCTATGTACAAGAATATAACTACTATAATACTGCCTTCTATGTACAAGAATATAACTACTATAATACTGCCTCCTATATACAAGAATATAACTACTATAATACTGCCTCCTATGTACAAGAATATAACTACTATAATACTGCTCCTATGTACAAGAATATAACTACTATAATACTGCTCCTATGTACAAGAATATAACTACTATAATACAGCTCCTATGTACAAGAATATAACTACTATAATACTGCCCCTATGTACAGGAATATAACTACTATAATACTGCTCCTATGTACAAGAATATAACTACTATAATACTGCCTCCTATGTACAAGAATATAACTACTATAATACTGCTCCTATGTACAGGAATATAACTACTATAATACTGCTCTTGTATACAAGAATATAACTAATATAATACTGCCTCCTATGTACAAGAATATAACTACTATAATACTGCTCCTATGTACAAGAATATAACTACTATAATACTGCCTCCTATGTACAAGAATATAACTACTATAATACTGCTCCTATGTACAGGAATATAACTACTATAATACTGCTCCTATGTACAAGAATATAACTACTATAATACTGCCTCCTATGTAGAAGAATATAACTACTATAATACTGCCTCCTATGTACAATAATATAACTACTATAATACTGCTCCTATGTACAGGAATATAACTACTATAATACTGCTCCTATGTACAAGAATATAACTACTATAATACTGCTCCTATGTACAAGAATATAACTACTATAATACTGCTCCTATGTACAAGAATATAACTACTATAATACTGCCTTCTATGTACAAGAATATAACTACTATAATACTGCCTCCTATATACAAGAATATAACTACTATAATACTGCCTCCTATGTACAAGAATATAACTACTATAATACTGCTCCTATGTACAAGAATATAACTACTATAATACTGCTCCTATGTACAAGAATATAACTACTATAATACTGCTCCTATGTACAAGAATAGAACTACTATAATACTGTCTCCTATATACAAGAATATAACTACTATAATACTGCCTCCTATGTACAAGAATATAACTACTATAATACTGCCTCCTATGTACAAGAATATAACTACTATAATACTGCTCCTGTGTACAAGAATATAACTACTATAATACTGCTCCTATGTACAAGAATATAACTACTATAATACTGCTCCTATGTACAAGAATATAACTACTATAATACTGCCTCCTATGTACAAGAATATAACTACTATAATACTGCTCCTATGTACAAGAATATAACTACTATAATACTGCTTATATGTACAAGAATATAACTACTATAATACTGTCTCCTATTTACAAGAATATAACTGCTATAAAATGATAACAATTTGTGGCTGTAATCTAAAATAAAAAAATTTCACATAGAAACAATAACTCTTGCAAGGCTCAAACTAAATAACAGTCTTATTCCTTTATACATATGGGTCGGCTTCTTTATCGTCTGTTACTTAGGAAAAAGTTCTGGACTCTGAGTATTTCTGACAGTTTCCTGAATTCCATTCCTTTAGGACTGACCTTCTCAGATGAAAATTCCTAGATCCTTATCTTTGGGCTGAGATTCAGTATAATTTTTTTGTATTCTTGGACGGCAGAATTTGGGGTGACTTCTTGTTTGGCCAAAATGCTTATTGTTCGATCAGAATATTTATTTATCTTCCAACAATGAACAATTTTAGAGTCTGTACAAATGGCCGCCGCAAAGTCACTTCTTGTTTTACATCCTCTTGTGTTTTAGTTTATTATTATACTCTGGGCAAAGTCCTGTCCAAATAAACGTGACAGGCTATTTACTCGGTAGTTGGCTGAGGCCTCACTGCCCCAAGAGCGGTGATGACAGAACCTCTTGGGTGTCTGTAGCTATGGGTTAGCGCATACAAGTATCAAAAACAAAGGCTGTCAAATCGAAAATGTGCTCATGCAGGAATATAATTCTAACATATTCTGTGCCCTGGGAAGAGGGGGTGGGGGATGCATGGCAGAAACATAGAGTTGAACATTTTGTCATGTAACATTCACACAGTCCAATCACACAAGTAAAGAAAAAACTTTAAGGGCATAAAAAATTCTCCCAAAAATATAAATAACATACGGCCTTTAAGTTTTTCTTTTTCCTCAACTTTATTTTTTGAAATTTTGCTAATCCCATTTCTTTGCTACAACTTTATCTTCTTTATAATTTTTCTAGGAAGAGGCTGCCATTACATCCCCAACAGAAGTAGTCACCTATTGTTTCCAGACTATTGTAAGGATAACTGGTTACACTCTGCTGTGCAGGTAAAACTGGATGTAGTGCTAAACCAGTGCTGCTGCCCCTCCATTCTCAGTGGGGGGTACCCTAGAGGTCATAACTCAACTAATCATAAAATGATGGAATTTCCTAGAGACCACTTTGCCTTTGATGGACAAAACCAAGTATGACAACCAGTTTTATGATTCAGATTTCTGTTCAAAGCAGTTGTCAGTCCCCTTCCCCATCTCCTCCTCTCACTGGCTGATAAAAAAAACTGCATTACGGAGCAGGGGGCGCCAATGAGCCCAGGAGAAAGCTCATCACATGGGGACTATGCGCAACCTGTGCTCCATTCTGAGGAATCACAAGAATCAGAAGAATGAGAACTTTTTGAAACTCAAAAACAGTTCTATACAGTGTGACAACCTTCCATTCAGTTGTCCTCAGGGTTGACCTGATTTCCTTCTGAATCCCGTATGTTAATTATTTTATTCGGGGCTCATGAGAGGTTGACAAGAAAAATACGATATGTAATAGCCATAGGCAGAAGAAAGAATTTGGTTCAGGTCAGAGAGACGGGAACGCCAGCCTTAAATAATTAGAGGGATTAGTTTTGTATAACACACAAGGCAGATTACTAATGATGTTATGATACAAGATCGTGGGCACCGGCGTACACGGTATGGAACATTTAACCCTCCGCTGGTCCTCAACCCAAGTTACTTAAGGACACGTTAAGGAACAGATTAATAAATGTGAGTAAATCCACATTTCTGGCCTTCAAGCCAAAAATCCAAAAAAGCCTGTTACTGGGATAGACATTTGATGTGAAACCTGACCTCTCCACCGCTTAAATCTTTAAGTCCTCCAAACAAACATCTTGGAGGAAACCTTTGGAAAGCGACAGACCCTCAAGATCACGAGCGTGAATTTTATACTTAGGAAGGAAAACCATTAATTCCTAAGAGAGGAAACAAAAGAAACATTACAACGTATTGTTGAAAACCTTCAGACCTCCAATAGCAAAATAGTATCTGGTGTATATGGACCATATAGGTCAGTGCAGCCGACACAAGGTCAGGTCTGGGCTGCCCAGGTTCCAGAATGTCAAATAATCCCACACTAAGTAGGAAGATATGCCTTCAGGACTCCAGTAAAGCTAACTGGAAACCCATTTGAGAAATGCAATGGCAGCCATACTGGTTGTAACCCTAACCCTAACCCCTAAACCAAACCCATAAAGACGTTATCCAATGTTCTGAACTATACTTTGTTAGAAAAGTGGCAATCATAAGTTTCCGTTGCTGAAACCCCCATCGATCAATTGTAATATGCAGAAGAATAGAACAGCAACTGCTTAGTGTCCCTGCAGCTCCCCCACAGGAGAAATGAGGCATTGCATGGTGCACATAGAATTCAATAAGTTTTTCACATACTCTATGAATATGCCGGATCTTCCAGAAAGAGAGGTGCTCTCTGTAAGCGCTCGTCCTTTAATTGAAGGAGGGTCCAAACAAGGAGCCACCCACTGTTAATGTTCTAGAGACCAGATGACCCCATTGAGAAATGGTTATATACTATAAACATAAAATAGGAATTCCACTGCCGTCAGTCATTCATCATGTCTGTTAGACCATGGATAAGGTATCCAGAGAGAGACACTCTAGATGCAGCAGGGGGCAACCAAAACTGGACTCAAGAATCCTCTGACCAAATTTTTCTCTCTGGGATCAGTCACTGAAGCAGCATTTTTAGAAGACAGCAGAGACGCACAATAATACCCTGGAGATTCACAGTTTCAGGTTCCCACAATTACCAACCCGGCTGCCCTGATGCTTTTACATGTCCAGGGAGCCTGGTGCCAAATCTGTAGGGGCTCAGATATAATTACATACCCAAATAATGAACAGTAGATGTCTGCCCTCAAACTGTTTATTTGGGGCTGATGGAATTCACAAAAGTTCACAATTCTGGGCTTATTAATTTAATAAATCAATTTTTATAGCGGTCATTTTTTCTGATGCAAAGCTCCATATCTCCTACATGGACACAAAATGAGATGCCACAATTCTGTCTGCCTGCAGCCACCACTAGGGGGAGAGATGAGGAGCTTACTGCAGACATGCTTTGCATTGAATCCAATCATAAATCTGTCTTCAGTAAGCTTTTAAGCTCCTTCTAGTGGATGGTAAGTCTGACCCCTATAAATAAAGTATTTCTTAGAAATGATTAGAAACAGAAGCTCAGATCTTTTTAAAAAAAATGGTGCTAAAAGACAGTATAAGCGGGTCATAGACGTTGAATATTTGTAGGCCGGTCCTGCAGATTTCAACTGAATCTACCAACAGGATAATGTCAGGTTGTAATCTTTCCGATCCTTAATTGTCCACATTGTAAGCAATGAAAAGGTAGTCCTACACATCAAACAACTGTTGGTGGACTGCTCATTTGCCAAACAGTCGTCCGTTCCAACCCCCCCACCCCCATTCGCATGCACATTTGGCTTGGTTGAGCATACATGCGTTCAGAATGGGGAGAGGAGAGAAAGTCGCCACCAGACACCTCCAGCGGCTGCTTAAATCTTGAAAACAAAAAGATCAGGCATATTGAAATCGAACAGCCCTATCCCAGACGTTGGGGGAGAGTCAGGGGGCTTAGCTCGGCCAATCCTGCCAAATATAGGTGGGCTGGACTGAGAAGCATCCGTGGTATGGCTGTGTATGGTGATTTTACTAAAATAAGCTGGATCAGCCACTGATCTGCAGATAAACATCTCGGTCTGCGGCCAGCACTAGCTGCAGGACCCTCGACTACAAAGAAAGAAATCCGTATTAGAGCTGTTTTTTTTCGTTTTATTGAGTCTTTCCAGATAAAACATTGTTTTCATATCTTCTAAGATTTATCCAAAAGTCATAAAGTCTGCAGCATTTTCACATCTCAGTCAAAAAATATTGTTACTTCAGATATAAAAATACAGATAATAGGGTCTGATCTGGCAGCTCGGTGAGAAGGAACACAGGCGCGATGCCATCACACACGCCTGAAAGCGGCAAGACCATAATGTGAAGGGGAAGCTCTGCTCGGGGGAGCCTTTCACCTCACACAGAATATCATTTTGTAACATAAACTGGTCATACACATTGATATTGACTGAAGCTCCGATTTTGGCAGAACCCATCGACCATCTAATGTGTATGGGAGGGGAAGGGAAGGGGGGGGGGGGGGTGTCCAGACTTTTTCCCAACAGAATGACACCTTGCAGGATAAAGCTGCTGGATTTCAACATGATACTGATCCTATTGTGTTCAGGGGAAACAAGCCATCGCCAGTGGAGTTTGGCAACAGTTTACTCCCATCTCGCCATCCAGAACACATGCATGCCCGGCTAGGGGGGGGGGGGGGGGGGGGTGGAGAAGGATAAGCTATTGACAGCTATCTAAAGAATATAGCCAGCTATAGAATATACACTAACTTTGTGACACAAAATACTATCGTGTGATACAAAATAAAATAGGAATAAAAAAGGATACAATTTGGTGACAAATTATGCTCGTTTATTTGACTATTTGATGTCACAGAGTAATATTTTATGACCTGTAATCTTACTTTCTGTCATTTTGCAAGAGTTGCTTTTAATTTTGATCAATTTATGTATTTTGTGTTTACAAAATATGTTTTTTACTACAGAATATACTGTTTACAAACAACATCTGGACTCTGGCCCCTGTAGCTGCTGTACCACAGGCAGAGCCGTCTGCAGTACAAGCCGCTTATCGATAAAGGTTAGGGGAGCCCAGAAGGGTTTGGTCCGAGATTATGACAAAAGCAATTTTTGCAGATTTTTTTTTTTTTTGTAAATGGCTCCTGATACTATAGGTATAATAAACACCTTTTCTTGGAAGAAAGCGTTAAGACACAACAAGGCATTACTATTCCAAGTAATTATAGCTTCTAAGGCTTTGTTGAGCCTTGGACTTAAGACCCCCTAATGTCATTAATTTACAGCACTTTAAAGCCAGGTCAACCATTCTGACCCCGGGGCTTTACTTTCAGACACTTCCCTTTGAAGGTGTTTTCCATTCTGCTCCTGTTGACTGTTTACAAACCTCTCGCCCTCCATGTAAGGGCTCATGCACACGACCGTATGGCTTTTTCAGTGTTTTGCAGGCGATTTTTAACGGATCCCTTTTTTTGTTTCAGTAGTGTTTCAGTAGTGTTTCCGGTTCCATTCCGTTTTTCCGTTCCGTTTTTCTGTATCGCATATACAGTCGTGGCCAAAAGTTTTGAGAATGACACAAATATTAGTTTTCACAAAGTTTGCTGCTAAACTGCTTTTAGATCTTTGTTTCAGTTGTTTCTGTGATGTAGTGAAATATAATTACACGCACTTCACACTTTTATCGACAATTACATGACATTTATGCAAAGAGTCAGTATTTGCAGTGTTGGCCCTTCTTTTTCAGGACCTCTGCAATCCGACTGGGCATGCTCTCAATCAACTTCTGGGCCAATTCCTGACTGATAGCAACCCATTCTTTCATAATCACTTCTTGGAGTTTGTCAGAATTAGTGGGTTTTTGTTTGTCCACCCGCCTCTTGAGGATTGACCACAAGTTCTCAATGGGATTAAGATCTGGGGAGTTTCCAGGCCATGGACCCAAAAGGTCAACGTTTTGGTCCCCGAGCCACTTAGTTATCACTTTTGCCTTATGGCACGATGCTCCATCGTGCTGGAAAATGCATTGTTCTTCACCAAAATGTTGTTGGATTGTTGGAAGAAGTTGCTGTTGGAGGGTGTTTTGGTGCCATTCTTTATTCATGGCTGTGTTTTGGGGCAAAATTGTGAGTGAGCCCACTCCCTTGGATGAGAAGCAACCCCACACATGAATGGTCTCAGGATGCTTTACTGTTGGCATGACACAGGACTGATGGTAGCGCTCACCTTTTCTTCTCCGGACAAGCCTTTTTCCAGATGCCCCAAACAATCGGAAAGAGGCTTCATCGGAGAATATGACTTTGCCCCAGTCCTCAGCAGTCCATTCACCATACTTTCTGCAGAAGATCAATCTGTCCCTGATGTTTTTTTTTGGAGAGAAGTGGCTTCTTTGCTGCCCTTCTTGACACCACGCCATCTTCCAAAAGTCTTGGCCTCACTGTGCATGCAGATGCGCTCACACCTGCCTGCTGCCATTCCTGAGCAAGCTCTGCACTGGTGGCACTCCGATCCCGCAGCTGAATCCTCTTTAGGAGACGATCCTGGCGCTTGCTGGACTTTCTTGGACGCCTTGAAGCCTTCTTAACAAGAATTGAACCTCTTTCCTTGAAGTTCTTGATGATCCTATAAATTGTTGATTGAGGTGCAATCTTAGTAGCCACAATATCCTTGCCTGTGAAGCCATTTTTATGCAACGCAATGATGGCTGCACGTGTTTCTTTGCAGGTCACCATGGTTAACAATGGAAGAACAATGATTTCAAGCATCACCCTCCTTTTAACATGTCAAGTCTGCCATTTTAACCCAATCAGCCTGACATAATGATCTCCAGCCTTGTGCTCGTCAACATTCTCACCTGAGTTAACAAGACGATTACTGAAATGATCTCAGCAGGTCCTTTAATGACAGCAATGAAATGCAGTGGAAAGGTTTTGTTGGGATTAAGTTAATTTTCATGGCAAAGAAGGACTATGCAATTCATCTGATCACTCTTCATAACATTCTGGAGTATATGCAATTTGCTATTATAAAAACTTAAGCAGCAACTTTTCCAATTTCCAATATTTATCTAATTCTCAAAACTTTTGGCCACGACTGTACAGTATACAGTAATTACATAGAAAAAATTGGGCTGGGCATAAAATTTCCAATAGATGGTTCCAATAGATACGGAAGAAATATGTATTTTTTTTGCAGACCCATTGAAATGAATAGTTCAGTATAAGTAACGCATACTGAACTCAAAAAACGTTTGTGTGCATGAGCCCTTTCTCAGCTGAAGGTGGGCGATCCGCTGATATCTCTGCTGGTTATATCTTTACCCTATGTTATATCAGTTAAAGGGGTTTTCCCATGAGCTCCATTACAGCATATGGACATTAGAGGTGGGAAGCCCCCTGTTTGAGTCAGAGTGAAGAGCCACTGGCATTCATATGCATGGCCTCCATTTAAAGGCATGTTCAGATGGTGTTTTTTTGTGTTGGAAAAATCCACTGCAGAAGATGACGCTCCTAATTCCACAGCAGATTTGCAGCTTCACATGCCGCAGATTCAGCCCCATTCAATGGGGTCAATCTGTGTGTGGCCGCCTGCCGCAATTTCCAAATGGGATCCGTTACACGTCAGTTCTTTTTTTTTCTGCAGGGAGGATTTTCAAATCTGCATCGGAAAATCCAAAACCTTATATTACCGCACAGATTTCCCTTTAAAATCAATGGGGTGTAGATTGTGGTTGTATTAAATGCAGAATATGCGTCAAAATCTTCGTTAATATTGCATCGTGCGAACATGCCCTTGGAAGCTGTGAAAGGGGTTGTATGGGAGTAGAAAAACATGGCTGCTTTTTTCCCCAAATAAAATATACCGCCAGGTTGTGTGTGGTATTGCAGGTTAGCTCAGTTCACTTCAATACCAGATACAGGCCATGTATAGGTGCGGTGCTCTATCTGGAAGAAAGCAGCCATGTTTTTGTAATCCTGGACAACCACTTTACGGGGATAGATCACACTAACTACTGGAGGGGCATCTGTTATCCTAGAAGGAACACACAGTGAATGCTGATATACCCAAAATAAGCACTTGCAATCGAAATCAATGGGCGCCCCCTGACTTTATTGGCCCTTCAGAGAAATAAGTTCTGCTTGCCCTTCTGCAGGTAGACATTATAGCTCTGCTACCTTGCGGTCGTGGTTTCGAATGTTTACGTGCTTCCTTCCTTACTACAAGGACCTTTTTTGTGATTCTTTTATTTGATTTTTGTGCAAAAAGAAGCAAGACCAAAAATCTGTAATACGGGCATGAAGTACTGAAAGAACTCATTGACGTCTTACTAACACTTAGCTCAGCAGTGGAGGACGGTCCGGTGAGAGATCAGATCCCGCCGTCTCATCACAAGGAACCTGTATTGAGAGCTACAAGTTGATTCCTAAGACAAACTGCTGTCCCCCCCCCCCCCCCCCCATTAAAATGGACGGGGGTCATTTGTCAGGGTCTTTGGGGAATGATACAGATGTTAAAGTCTTCTCGATGTATCGCACTGTATATCCATCCCGCTCTCGGGGGCTCAATGAAGTTCTAATCTTTGAAGTAATATTTAAAGTAAATTACATTCCAAACTCTTCTAAAAGGGAACGTTTATGTTTCTATTTAAAGCAGAACTGTGGGTTCTCACTTCTCGGCTCTCGGGGGTCCGGACGGTGGTCTCTTCCGCTCACATGGTGACTGGCAGCTTCTAACATTTTCATACAGCCAATGGTATCAGATGTTCCAGACCATACAGATAATTACGTGGCTGATAAATCACAGATAGGCGATACATATACCTATTATCCCGTACCCTGCACTGATCTATATGGCCACGCAGTTCAGGAAGAGAAGGACAAAGGGGTGCATCACATTCAGATTCCTGCATCAGGCAGCACAGAATGCGGTGGGGCCTTCACTGCCCTACACCACCAGGGATACTGATGTCAACCACTTCTCTAGACCATCAGGGATGGTGGCATTAATCCCTTTACTGCCCTAGATCACCAAGAATCCTTCATTCAAAGACTTTTCTGGAACTTAATAATTGATGAGCTGTCCTCAGTATATCTGATCAGTGGGGGTCTGACTCCCAACACCCTGACCCCAGCACTCAGTCAATCTCCATGGCCTCTTTCTTGGCTCGTGACATCACATCCATTGGTCACACGTGTAGCTCAGTCCCATTCAAGTGAATGAGCTGCAATATCAAACACAGCCAGTATACAATGTGTGGCAATGGGCTTATACTGGGAAGAAGCCATAGTGCTTTTCAATGCACTGGGGCCCTTTCAACCAGTTGATCGTTGGAGGTGCTGGGTGTCAAATCCTCGCAGATCAAATATTGATGAACTATCCTCAATATATAAATCCCCAAAAACATATTTCACCCTTCCAGTAGTCCATCAGGGAGGACGGCACTAAACTCTTCACTACCTTACACCACCATGCACTGTGGCCCGTTCAACCAGTTGATCGATGGGGGTGCCGGGGCGTCAGACCCTCGCCAATCAGATATGGATGACCTGTCCTCAATATATAAATCCCAAAAAGCTAATTTTACTCTTTCACTAGGCCACCAGGGATGGTGGTGTTAAGCTCTTTGCTACCCTAGACCTCCAGGGATACTGAGCTAGCCCTCTTCACTATCCCAGACCACCAAAGTTATTACCATTATGTCATTAATCCACATAGTCTATCTAGGATAAAAGTATGCATGTGCATGTAGTAGTGTACCACCCAAGACTACCAGGGACATAATTAACCCCTAAGAAATCTCATACCTCCTTATGCAGGGGGAGGGGGTCAATAATTTAATCTTGGTAGGAAGCCCAGAACTTTTTTGAGTAGGAATGTATGTGACATCTAATCCACTGTTAGGGCCAACAATGTGACTGAAATGGATAAATATGTTTGGCCCCTACCTCAATGGCAGGTACGCTACTGAAAACTAGATGGCCAAGAATTTTTGGATGGTGCTGCCAACTCTACTGAGCTCACGGCTTGCACCACACCATATTTGCACCAGTCTCCGTATTGAACATGCACCCTTAAAATACATTAGACAGACGTGGATGGAAGTGACATGTGTTTATATACAGGGATCTGCTCCCAAATACAATACTGTCCTTTAATGTCCTATACACAAACAATAAGGAGCTGGACATCATTACTCAAGTAATACTCAGGTTAAAAAAAAGGGACCAGGGTTCCCATCCATCAGACTTTGTTGTCCCCATGAATTGGTCGGCCATAAATCATGACGTAGTGTTTAGTAAACCCCAGTCACATGACAGAGTGCAGGATTTAGGATTCCCGACAAAGACAGCCTATGTTTAACAGTCATTAGTCTTAATGATCCCGTTAATGATCCTAAATGGCGGCTGCGCCTGCTTTCAAGCTCTGCTAAATGTTACATGGCAGGAAATGGTCTAACCGTATTAAACCGCCATGAGCAGCGCAGTCTGGAGTCATTTGTGGGAGAATTAAAGCGGTTGTCACTGGGGGCAATCCCCACCGGAGAGGAGCCGAGTATGGAGGGGGCGCGCTAAGGACTTACATAGAGCACAACTCCCAACATGGCCATGGCACAAATCTATTGTACTACTGTATACATAGAACACTATAACCAACAAGATGACCATAATACAATTGTATTACACTCTATACTTAGAGCACTATAACCCCCAACATGACCGCCACACAATTCTATTATACTATATAGATAAAACATTATAAACCCCAACATGACCTGACCTCTATTATACGCTATAAATAGAATACTACAACTCCCAACATGACCCAACCACTGGACAGGACTATAATACAATTCTATTATGCTCTATACATAGAGCACTACAACCCCCAACATGACCTGACCACTGGACATGGCCATAATACAATTCTATTATACTCCATAGATAGATCACTACAACCCCCAACATGACCTAACCATTGGGCATTTCCATAATACAATCCTATTATACTGTATACATAGAACACTATAACTCCCAATATAACCCAACCACTGGAAATGACCATAATACAATCCTATTGTACTCTATACATAGAACACTACAACTCCCAACATGACCCAACCATTGGACATAACCATAATACAATCCTATTGTACTCTATACATAGAATACAACAACTCCCAATATCACCCAACCATTGGACATTACCATAATACAATCCTATTGTACTCCATACATAGAATACTACAACTCCCAACATGACCCAACCATTGGACATTACCATAATACAATCCTATTGTACTCCATACATAGAATACTACAACTCCCAACATGACCCAACCATTGGACATTACCATAATACAATCCTATTGTACTCCATACATAGAATACTACAACTCCCAACATGACCCAACCATTGGACATTACCATAATACAATCCTATTGTACTCCATACATAGAATACTACAACTCCCAACATGACCCAACCATTGGACATAACCATAGTACAATTCTCTAATGCTCTATAGAACACTATAACCCCCTACATGACCTGACCACTGGACATGACCATAATACAGCTCTATTATACATTCTACATTTAAAAAAAAAAATACTCCCCCCATCATGACCTGACACAGTCATTCAGATTCAGTATCAAGTCTAATGACTCTATTGAGATGTCATCTGCCCTGCTCTTGGGTTAATATCTGGACTGTCAGAAGCTCTTGGACTTTCTTCCTCTTTCTTCCAGTCCCGGACACAATCAAGTAGAAGGCACTTTCCCAAATTTTTATATTTCAGCAGGTCCAGTCCATGCATTATCACTGGGCGGTGACCTGCACTGGTCATGGTTTATTTGCAGGGTGACTATGAGAAATCTGTCTGCAAACCACAGCACAAAGAGGGAGGAATTCAAAGACTCTGAGATCCTGGACTCATGGATCCACGATTGCTGAATAAACATAGGTAAGAAGACACAGATCAGATGTCACAGGGAAGTTTCCCTTTCATACGCAGTTCCAGCAAGGTCACGGCCACATGTGTTCAGGAGATCACAGGGCACTCTCATGCAGAGAGGGCTGCCATTAGTCAAATTCTTGGTCCTTACCCTTTAGACCCTGAGCATTAAGGTTGGTGAGATGTCCCCTCTAGACACTGAACATAAAGGTGGGTGAGATGCCTCCTGCAACCAGATATGGGACAAACCCAATGCAAAGTCAACATCTAGGCTCAATCCATCTGCCCTATGATCAACCTTAAAACTAAACAGTACAATCTAGAAGTCCAAGTCCAATTGGACTTCTAATGCATGCAAGTATGACTGAAGAAGGTCCAGGTTTAGCAAAGGGGAACATACAACAGAGTAGTGGTCTTCAACCTGTGGTTCTCCATATGTTGTAAAACTACAACGCTCAGCATGCTCTGAGTATGTCAGCAGTATGTGGTGTTCAAAGGCGGCCAGTCTGATGAATGTCAGTCCGTCCGTGTGGTATCTGTGAGAGCAGATCCTAATTTGGATTCATAGAGGCGATTTCAGAGCAGGGCCCCCACCAGTATGGCATCCAAACAGAACATTCATAGAGCCCCTTTAAGCTCTAACAAACCCACACAAATTCCAATATATTTGGTAACATAAAGCTCCAAAATAAATTTCATTAAGATCCGGTGAGGTCATGGGATTCCAGATAATTTTGGCTTTTTCCATTGTGTACATAGTGGAAATGTAAAGTCATAACATTAAGTCAAAATACATAATATCTAAAGTAAATACATTAAATACATTGTATCAAATGATTTCGTCTCAGATACAAAGTACATTTTCCTGAAGAAAATCTGCAAAAACCCCCCCCCCCCCAAAAAAATGCAATAATTTATATACTAAAAATAATCATAATAGGGAAGAAAATAAAATGTAATTTGTGTTAGCGGCATCCAACATTTTTGCTGCGGTCATTTGTATGGGCTTAATAGCCACCACATCCTGGTGGTCTGCACGCTACACAAATTGGGTTGTAATTTAATAAAAAGTCTGGATGGGTCGGGCATTCCTGGGTCGTCCCAGAACCCTTTGTGGCTCCACGGATCTCAGTTGGTCAGCGACTTGAGGCTTAGCCAATATCTACTGGTATCAGCGGCTACAGAATGGTAATTTTAGAAGAATATTGTACTGTCTGATATTTATGACGGTCGTCCTTATTATGCCAAATTTCAATCAAGACATCCACAGAGGAAGAAAAAGAAAGGGACACTACACCTAATATCAGTCACACACTGGAGGAGCATGGCCATAGACAACACAGCCAGCCGGCTGATTTCAGTGGGCACAGTGTAATACTTTATCTCTCCTGGGGTGGCGCTGCATGGAACCTGAACACTTGCTGTCAGATCAGCTTGAAAATTACAGCTAATTACTGGGGATCCCAAGGTGGAGCAAACTGAGAATAATTTATTTTTGGGGTACGCTTCTAACAAAAGGGGACTGCGGACTGCAAACGGACCCTTTTAATATACACTGAACAAAAATATAAACGCAACACTTTCGGTTTTGCTGCCATTTTGCATGAGCTGAACTCAAAGATCTGAAACATTTTCTACAGACACAAAAGACCCATTCCTCTCAGATATTGTTAACAAATCTGTCTAGATCTGTGTTAGTAAGCGCTTCTCCTTTGCCGAGATAATCCATCCCACCTCACAGGTGTGGCACATCAAGGTGCTGATTAGACAGCATGAATATTGCACAGGTGTGCCTTAGACTGCCCACAATAAAAGGCCACTCTGAAATGTGCAGTTTGATCACACAGCACAATGCCACAGATGTCGCAACGTTTGAGGGAGCGTGCAGTTGGCATGCTGACTGCAGGAATGTCTACCAGAGCTGTTGCCCTTGCAATGAATGTTCATTTCTCTACCATAAGCCGTCTCCAAAGGCATTTTAGAGAATTTGGCAGTACATCCAACCGGCCTCACAACCGCAGACCACGTGTAACCACCGCAGCCCAGGACCTCCACATCCAGCATGTTCACCTCCATGTTCGTCTGAGACCAGCCACCCGGACAGCTGCAGCAACAATCGGTTTGCATAACCAAAGAATTTCTGCACAAACTGTCAGACACCGTCTCAGGGAAGGTCATCTGCATGCTCGTCGTCCTCATCGGGGTCTGGACCTGACTGCAGTTCATCGTCATAACCGACTTGAGTTGGCAAATGCTCACATTCGATGGCGTCTGGAACGGTGGGGAGGCGTTCTGTTCACGGATGAGACCCGGTTTTAACTGTTCAGGGCAGATGGCAGACAGCGTGTGTGGCGTCGTGTGGGTGAGCGGTTTGCCAACGTCAACGTTGTGGATCGAGTGGCCCATGGTGGCAGTGGGGTTATGGTATGGGCAGGCGTATGTTATGGACAACGAACACAGGTGCATTTTATTGATGGCATTTTGAATGCACAGAGATCCCGTGAGGAGATCCTGAGGCCATTGTTGTGCCGTTCATCCACGACCATCACCTCATGTTGCAGCATTATAATGCACGGCCCCATATTGCAAGGATCTGTACACCATTCCTGGAAGCTGAAAACATCCCAGTTCTTGCACGGCCAGCATACTCACCGGACATGTCACCCATTGAGCATGTATGGGATGCTCTGGATCGTCGTATACGGCAGCGTGTTCCAGTTCCTGCCAATATTCTGCAACTTCGCACAGAAGAGGAACGGACCAACAATCCACAGGCCACAATCAACAACCTGATCAACTCTATGCCACGGAGATGTGTTGCCCTGCGTGAGACAAATGGTGGCCACACCAGATACTGACTGGTTTTCTGACCCCTCCCCCAGTAAGGCAAAACTGTGCAGATTTCAGAGTGGCCTTTTATTGTGGGCAGTCTAAGGCACACCTGTGCAATATTCATGCTGTCTAAGCAGCACCTTGATATGCCGCACCTGTGAGGTGGGATGGATTATCTCAGCGAAGGAGAAGTGATCACTAACGCAGATCTAGACAGATTTGTGAACAATATTTGAGAGTAATGGGTCTTTTGTGTCTGTAGAAAATGTTTCAGATCTTTGAGTTCAGCTCATGCAAAATGGGAGCAAAACCGAAAGTGTTGTGTTTATATTTTTGTCCAGTGTATTTCTAGATGAAACTTCTCCTCTGATTAACATTAGATCTAAAGTCAGAAAAAATAAAATCCAAAATGTTTTTATTTTTTATTTTTAAAATTTTATGACCTTTTCTTTGCTAATTTGTCTTCACTGTACAACGTAGGGTAAAAAAAAAAAAAAGGATTGCTTACTGGAAACTGTCAGCAAGCAGATGCTGACTGATGCACAGTTTGATTCAATAGCACATGAACATGCAAATAGCCTGACCTGGGAATATCTAGTAACTATATTGAGTATTTATGTGTTAATAAGTAGTGGCTGCAGGGGGCTATTAAGGGGTTAATGAGCAAATGAACCCATTCACATGAGGAAACCATCAGGGTATATTTACAGAGGGACGTAATAGGGCAATGACCAAACTTCTGCAAATCCACATGTACTTACATGCACGGTTGTGCCGCAGATGCAGTTTTGCTCTCTGTCGCACCGTCACCGCCCTGTGTGAATATACCCTTAGGCCCCTGGCTGTATATATTGAGTGCCTATGGCAGATTAATAATACAGTTATTACGCTTTCCCTTTCACCCCCTACGGCTCTGAAGACAGGACTCACTGACAGATGATGATTCTTCCCTTCTGGAGGAGCAGGTGACAGAGGAGCCATAGATAAAGGGAATGGCCTCCTAGACTCCAGACACATACAGTGAACGGCAGGGGGTCCGGTAACCGATCCCAGCGTTCCTCCTCTTCCTGGACACGGGGTCCTACCCTTTGTAATGTTATGCAGGGGTATTACCTCTCCGCAGGAGGACTGGACCCTGGTATAATAATTATCTGCTCATCATGATACATAATACATGATAAAGAGCCGAGGGGTTTACACTAGAAAGAATGAATTTAAAGGGACAGTATGCCATATATACAGTATATAGAAAAGTTGTATCATTCGCTAAACAGCTGCATAAATCACAACAGGACGGCAAATATGTGATATAACCATGTGATTGTATGACCCACGGACTCCAGCTCATGCATACACTGAGGTCAAAGTGCGATTCAATATGTCCGCCTCCATAGGCTATTATGGGCCCATACCGTACCGCCATATAGCCACTCCATCACATGCCATGTTATGAGGCACTTTCCCCTACAAGCACAGCTCCTGTGGGAGAACTCAAATGAGTCGCGTCCACTGGATCACGGAATAAGGGCTCATGCACACGATCGCATGTATTTTGCGGTCCGCAAAAAACGGATCCGCAAAAAATACGGATGACGTCCGTGTGCATTCCATATTTTGCGGAACGGAAGAGCTGGCCCTTCATAGAACTGTAAAATCCTTGTCCGTAATGCGGACAATAATAGGACCTGTTCTATCTTTTTGCGGAACGGAAATACGGACATATGGAAATGGAATGCACACGGAGTAAATTCAGTTTTTTTTTGCGGAACCATTGAAGTGAATGGTTTCGCATACGGTCCGCAAAAAAAAAAACAGAACGGTCACGGAAAGAAAATATGCTTGTGTGCATGAGCCCTAAAGGAATTTTTAAAATACATGTAATAATTGCAATCAGCCATGACAAGATGAAGGCGGCTCCCCCTGCACCCGCCGCTATACAGACCCCAGATCCGGTTTTCCTCCTTCCTTTGCCTACCCTATCAATGGAACAAACCGTGCAAGGAATGCAACATGGAGAGGGGAGCGGCATAAGGATCACGTCCCCTGGGTGGCAGGGCTGGTCTTACACTAAAAAATGTCCACTTTTCCATTTCAAGTTTTTATAATTTCAGGCTGAATATGGCCATATAGTGAAAAGAGGGAAAATACTATATAGAATATAGGGTCCACATAAAACCACCACAGAGTGCTCAAATAATATGCCGCATCTGAATACTCCCATAGAGATCTCACATAATACTGCCATATAGATCATATTATACTGCCATATGGTTCACATATGATACTGCAATAGAGTTTACACTTAATACTGCCATAGAGTTGACATATAACACAGCTATACAGTTTACATATAATACTGCCATATAGCTCTCACATAAGGCTACTTTCAGATAATACAACCGCATGCATCCGTTCAGAACGGATCAGTTTGTATTATCTTTAACATAGCCAAAACGGATCCGTCTTGAACACCATTGAAAGTCAATGGAGGACGGATCCGTTTTCTATTGTGCCTTATTGTGTCCGTGAAAACGGATCCGTCCCCATTGACTTACATTGTGTGTCAGGACGGATCTGTTTGGCTCAGTTTCGCCAGACGGACACCAAAACGCTGCAGGCGGCCTCCAAAGCGGAATGGAGACTGAACGGAGCCAAACTGATGAATTCTGAGCGGATCCTTATCCATTAAGAATGCATTAAGGGCAAAACTGATCCGTTTTGGACCCAGAACGGATCTCACAAACCGAAACCAAAACGCCAGTGTGAAAGTAGCCTAATACGGCCATATACTGTGCCTCACACATAATACTGCCATATAGTTCATACATAATACTGCTACATATTGCATACATAATATTATCATACAGTTCACACATAATAATTGCAATGTACTTCACAAATAATACTGCCATACAGTTCACACATAATACATAATTGATAAATAATGAGTTGGGTGGTATAAATTTGTATATGGAGATTTTATCTATGATGCCCCCATTAAATAGTGGCCCAGGGCTAAGGCCCAGCTTCCCAAAAATGTGTCCTAGCATCTTGATTTTCTACAGTCCCCTCAATCCATAAACTTCTGTTCAATAAATCTAGAAGGTTGGGGGACATTGGGCCAAAGAATCCTCTTCCTGGCCTAGAGAAAAAAGTTCAAAGCTACTACAACCTCCAACAGAAGCGGATAATCGCAGCTTCACAGGCGGTTTTATTCCACATTATTGGAGAACATCACAGCCTAAGAAAACAACCTTGAATACAAGGTCCTCAGGGGGTCTATGATTTGTAAGCAACATTTCAAAATTTTCAAAGAACTCCCACAAAAGCTGAAGTTACCCAACTTTGGCCTTGAGAACCAACGATAAATTACATCCTACAGTAACAGCAACACCATGAAGAGATGTCAGCCATACCAAAGAGATGTCCATAGCGTCGCAGTGTGCGCTGACAGGCTCCATATGCTCTGTTTAAAGAAGAGTTTAATGCGAAGGAGAAAGATCTGAGGCCTGACATAACAAATAGATCACACCTCAGTAATCCTGCCCCGGAAGATACTGGGAAAATAACGCAAAAAAAGAGGTTAACTCCTTCAGAACGACACGGTGGCGTTTACAGACCTGTAGTTACAGGATATTCTCTGATGGAGTTCAGACATATAACATGACATTGGCTTCACATACTGTAGCAATGACAGGGTTGGGTCGAAATTAAGAAACTGAGAAGACGAACTACTATAATACTGCCTCCTATGTACAAGAATAGAACTACTATAATACTGCTCCTATGTACAAGAATATAACTACTATAATACTGCCTCCTATGTACAAGAATATAACTACTATAATACTGCTCCTATGTACAAGAATATAACTACTATAATACTGCTCCTATGTACAAGAATATAACTACTATAATACTGCTCCTATGTACAAGAATATAACTACTATAATACTGCCTCCTATGTACAAGAATATAACTACTATAATACTGCTTCTTATGTACAAGAATATAACTACTATAATACAGCTCCTCTGTACAGGAATATAACTACTATAATACTGCTCCTATGTACAAGAATATAACTAATATAATACTGCTCCTATGTACAAGAATATAACTACTATAATACTGCTCCTATGTACAAGAATATAACTACTATAATACTGCTCCTACGTCCAAGAATATAACTACTATAATACTGCCTCCTATGTACAAGAATATAACTACTATAATACTGCTCCTATGTACAAGAATATAACTACTATAATACTGCCTCCTATGTATAAGAATATAACTACTATAATACTGCTCCTATGTGCAAGAATATACCTACTATAATACTGCTCCTATGTACAAGAATATTACTACTATAATACTGCCTCCTATGTACAAGAATATAACTACTATAATACTGCCTCCTATGTACAAGAATATAACTACTATAATACTGCCCCTATGTACAAGAATATAACTGCTATAATACTGCTCCTATGTACAAGAATATAACTACTATAATACTGCCTCCTATGTACAAGAATATAACTACTATAATACTGCTCCTATGTACAAGAATATAACTACTATAATACTGCCTCCTATGTACAAGAATATAACTACTATAATACTGCTCCTATGTACAAGAATATAACTACTATAACACTGCCTCCTATGTATAAGAATATAACTACTATAATACTGCTCCTATGTACAAGAATATAACTACTATAATACTGCCTCCTATGTACAAGAATATAACTACTATAATACTGCTTCTTATGTACAAGAATATAACTACTATAATACAGCTCCTCTGTACAGGAATATAACTACTATAATACTGCTCCTATGTACAAGAATATAACTAATATAATACTGCTCCTATGTACAAGAATATAACTACTATAATACTGCTCCTATGTACAAGAATATAACTACTATAATACTGCTCCTACGTCCAAGAATATAACTACTATAATACTGCCTCCTATGTACAAGAATATAACTACTATAATACTGCTCCTATGTACAAGAATATAACTACTATAATACTGCCTCCTATGTATAAGAATATAACTACTATAATACTGCTCCTATGTGCAAGAATATACCTACTATAATACTGCTCCTATGTACAAGAATATTACTACTATAATATTGCTCCTATGTACAAGAATATAACTACTATAATACTGCTCCTATGTACAAGAATATAACTACTATAATACTGCCTCCTATGTACAAGAATATAACTACTATAATACTGCTCCTATGTACAAGAATATAACTACTATAATACTGCCTCCTATGTACAAGAATATAACTACAATAATACTGCTCCTATGTACAAGAATATAACTACTATAATACTGCTCCTATGTACAAGAATATAACTACTATAATACTGCTCCTATATACAAGAATATAACTACTATAATACTGCCTCCTATGTACAAGAATATAACTACTATAATACTGCCTCCTATGTACAAGAATATAACTACTATAATACTGCCTCCTATGTACAAGAATATAACTACTATAATACTGCCCCTATGTACAAGAATATAACTGCTATAATACTGCTCCTATGTACAAGAATATAACTACTATAATACTGCCTCCTATGTACAAGAATATAACTACTATAATACTGCTCCTATATACAAGAATATAACTACTATAATACTGCTCCTATGTACAAGAATATAACTACTATAATACTGCCTCCTATGTACAAGAATATAACTACTATAATACTGCCTCCTATGTACAAGAATATAACTACTATAATACTGCCTCCTATATACAAGAATATAACTACTATAATACTGCCTCCTATGTACAAGAATATAACTACTATAATACTGCTCCTATGTACAAGAATATGACTACTATAATACTGCCTCCTATGTACAAGAATATAACTACTATAATACTGCTCCTATGTACAAGAATATAACTACTATAATACTGTTCTCTATGTACAAGAATATAACTACTATAATACTGCTCCTATGTACAAGAATATAACTACTATAATACTGCTCCTATGTCCAAAAATATAACTACTATAATACTGCTCCTATGTACAAGAATATAACTACTATAATACTGTTCTCTATGTACAAGAATATAACTACTATAATACTGCTCCTATGTACAAGAATATAACTACTATAATACTGCTCCTATGTACAAGAATATAACTACTATAATACTGCTCCTATGTCCAAAAATATAACTACTATAATACTGCTCCTATGTACAAGAATATAACTACTATAATACTGCCTCCTATGTACAGGAATATAACTACTATAATACTGCCTCCTATGTACAGGAATATAACTACTATAATACTGCTCCTATGTACAAGAATATAACTACTATAATACTGCTCCTGTGTACAAGAATATAACTAATATAATACTGCTCCTATGTACAAGAATATAACTACTATAATACTGCTCCTATGTACAAGAATATACCTACTATAATACTGCTCCTATGTACAAGAATATAACTACTATAATACTGCTCCTATGTACAAGAATATAACTACTATAATACTTCCTCCTATGTACAAGAATATAACTACTATAATACTGTCTCCTATGTACAAGAATATACCTACTATAATACTGCTCCTATGTATAAGAATATAACTACTATAATACTGCTCCTATGTACAAGAATATAACTACTATAATACTGCCTCCTATATATAAGAATATAACTACTATAATACTGTTCCTATGTACAAGAATATAACTACTATAATACTGCCCCTATTTACAAGAATATAACTACTATAATACTGCTCCTATGTACAAGAATATAACTACTATAATACTGCTCCTATGTACAAGAATATAACTACTATAATACTGCTCCTATGTACAAGAATATAACTACTATAATACTGCCTCCTATGTACAAGAATATAACTACTATAATACTGCTCCTATGTACAAGAATATAACTACTATAATACTGCCTCCTATGTACTAGAATATAACTACTATAATACTGCTCCTATGTACAAGAATATAACTACTATAATACTGCCTCCTATATATAAGAATATAACTACTATAATACTGTTCCTATGTACAAGAATATAACTACTATAATACTGCCCCTATTTACAAGAATATAACTACTATAATACTGCTCCTATGTACAAGAATATAACTACTATAATACTGCTCCTATGTACAAGAATATAACTACTATAATACTGCCCCTATGTACAAGAATATAACTACTATAATACTGCCTCCTATGTACAAGAATATAACTACTATAATACTGCTCCTATGTACAAGAATATAACTACTATAATACTGCCTCCTATGTAAAAGAATATAACTACTATAATACTGCTCCTATGTACAAGAATATAACTACTATAATACTGCTCCTATGTACAAGAATATAACTACTATAATACTGCTCCTATGTACAGGAATATAACTACTATAATACTGCCTCCTATGTACAGGACGGTATTATGTGTTTCATATAGTGGCTCATGATACATGAATAATCTGAGCTACAGAGACATTTACAGAATTTCTTTTAGGTACAGTCTCTGACTTCAGTCAGGTCTTTAAGTAAGAGATAAATGGGCGGCCTGCCCCGGGCAGCGGACCCCTGTGTGTTTGTTGGGGCCCATCCTCTGATTGGTCAGCTCCGGACGTTTTTTTATGTTTCATATTGACTGTAAATTACACAGAAAAGAATCGGGTCAGTGTGCAGAGCAGCAGGCCCCGGCTCATGCTGCTGTCGCCCCTCTGCAGCCCATGGGAAGTTATGAGAGGGGAGTTTTCAGTGTCAGCCGCGCCAATTTATGAAAGCCAGATGTGTGAACAGTGGGCTAAGGTGACTCCACAGGAGTATTCTCCATATACCGGCTGGGGACGCACCGACTGTGTCCATGTTTCTGACCCCAAAAATATGACTTCCCCCATTTTCTGGATAACGCTTCTCTCTAGAAGCCAAGATAGCATTTCCCTGCGCAAGAGCGCGCCGGATGCGACATCTGTACAACACATTGCACAAACATGGCCGCCCGCTGAGCCTCCTGATATCTCAGGACGACTTCCGTGAATTAATCAGAGGAAATAGTCATCACATACAATACATTTAACCTCGCAAGCGCCGAGCTCATGTGCACTCTTAGCGCCAGTTCACACAGAGTTTCAGGGCGCTGAATTTGGAGCGGTTCCATCTCAAAACAGCCTTCCATTCATTTCAATGAGAAGCACGTGTAAAAAAGAGGCAGCGCAACCTACATTGGGTTGGAGTCCGCACTGAATCTCCCTTTGAAATTAATGGGAAGTGTCAAGAAATCGCCCCGTACTTGTATGTGCGGTTTCTGCGCAATTTCTGCATGAGTCGCACCAAACACCGCAGGAATTTTTCAGTTTCTGCCTCCCCGCCGTCCAATGATTTGCAGATTTTTTTTCACTGAAGGTTGGATCACATTCACTGTCATCCGTTACAATGTAGCAGCGCAATGTTACAATGTTACCATGCACAACCCCAGGGCGCCATGTGGCTTTCGCCTTTACCCCTGAGACGACCCCTTTCTATTTACCCGTCATGGGTCTCCACATGAGACCTTCTCTCTTCTAGTAAGGCCTCATGCACACGGACGGTTTCCGTTGTTTCGTGATCCGTTTTTTTCATCCGTGGGTCTTCCTTGATTTTTGGAGGATCCACGGACATGAAAAGTTAAAAAAAAAACTAAGTCAAGTTTGCATTGAAAATGATAGGAAAAACGGACACGGATCACGGACACGGATCACGGACGCGGATGACTATCTTGTGCGCATCCGTGATTTTTCACGGACCCATTGACTTGAATGGGTCCGTGAACCGTTGTCCGTGAAGAAAATAGGACAGGTCATATTTTTTTCGCGGACTGGAAAAACGGATCACGGACGCGGAAGCAAAACGGTGCATTTTCCGATTTTTCCACGGACCCATTGAAAGTCAATGGGTCCGCGAAAAAAAGGAAAACGGAACAACGGCCGCGGATGCACACAACGGTCGTGTGCATGAGGCCTAAGAGCGGACCTGGTCCATCTACGGATTCCGTGGTCGGCCATTCTTCTGGATGAGGTCATGTGATATCCCCAGCATCCGACGCCGCAGAATGAACGTATGGACGGAAAGTAATACATTGTGATACCAGCGGTTCATCAGAAGCCGAAGAAAAAGATTTAGGGCTCATGCACACAAACATATTTTCTTTCCGTGTTTATTCTTTTTATTTTTTTGCAGACCGTATACGGAACCATTCATTTCAATGGGTCCGCAAAACAAAACGGAAGGAACTCCATGTGCATTCCGTTTCCGTATGTCCGTATTTCTGTTCCGCAAAAAAATAGAACATGTCCTATTATTGTCCGCATTACGGACAAGGATATTACTGTTCTATTAGGGGCCAACTGCTCCGTTCCGCAAAATACGGAATGCGTATTTTTTGCGGACCGCAAAATACATACGGTCGTGTGCATGAGGCCTTACACATAGCACGCTTAGATACAGCAGCTCAGCAGCATAATATCACACATAATAGGCTTAGATACACCAGCTTAGTAGGCAGGATTACGTGTAATAGGATGAGATACACCAGCTCAGCAGACAGTATCGCATATGATATGATAGATTAGATACAGCAAATATACAGACTGTATCACACATAATAGGATTAGATACACTAATTCAGCAAACATGATCACACACGATAGGATTAGATTAGATATTTTGGCTGAACATAGAGTCCTACATAGAATTGGCTTAGATACACAACCTAAGTAGGAAGTATCACACAGGATAGAATGAGATACATCCGATAGCATCCTACATGATAGGCTTAGATACAGCATCTCAATAGACAGTACCACACATGAGAAGATTAAATATATTAGCTGAACAAACAAATAAACACATGATAGGCTTAGATACACTACCTCAGTAGGCAGTATCACACATGAGAGAATGAGATACACCAGACAGCATCATACATGATGGACGTAGATTCAGCAGTCAGTATTGCAGATGCTAGGCTTAGATACAGCAGATCAGTAGACAGTATCACACATGCTAGGCTTAGATACAGCAGTTCAGTAGACCGTATCACATATGATAGGATAAGATACACAGCTCATTAGGCAGTATCAGACCACACAGGATTAGATACACAGCTCAGCATTCAGTATCCCACATGATAGGCTTAGATACATAGCTCAGCATTTAGTATCCCACATGATAGGCTTAGATACACAGCTCAGCATTCAGTATCCCACATGATAGGCTTAGATACACAGCTCAGCATTCAGTATCCCACATGATAGGCTTAGATACACAGCTCAGCATTCAGTATCCCACATGATAGGCTTAGATACACAGCTCAGCATTCAGTATCCCACATGATAGGCTTAGATACACAGCTCAGCATTCAGTATCCCACATGATAGGCTTAGATACACAGCTCAGCATTCAGTATCCCACATGATAGGCTTAGATACAGAGCTCAGCATTCAGTATCCCACATGATAGGCTTAGATACACAGCTCAGCATTCAGTATCCCACATGATAGGCTTAGATACACAGTTCAACATTCAGTATCCCACATGATAGGCTTAGATACACAGTTTAACATTCAGTATCCCACATGATAGGCTTAGATACACAGCTCAGCATTCAGTATCCCACATGCTAGGCTTAGATACACAGCTCAGCATTCAGTATCCCACATGATAGGCTTAGATACACAGTTCAACATTCAGTATCCCACATGATAGGCTTAGATACACAGTTCAGCATTCAGTATCCCACATGATAGGCTTAGATACACAGCTCAGCATTCAGTATCCCACATGCTAGGCTTAGATACACAGCTCAGCATTCAGTATCCCACATGCTAGGCTTAGATACACAGCTCAGCATTCAGTATCCCACATGATAGGCTTAGATACACAGCTCAGCATTCAGTATCCCACATGATAGGCTTAGATACACAGCTCAGCATTCAGTATCCCACATGATAGGCTTAGATACACAGCTCAGCATTCAGTATCCCACATGATAGGCTTAGATACACAGCTCAGCAGAGAGCATCACACATGACAAGCTTAGATACCTATAATAAAACATCCCAGTATCTTTCACTGCGACAAGTAGGAGTTTGGAGGAATAAGGAAGGAATTAGTGACAGATGTGAAAATAAACCTAATATTTCGTACACAGCGATGAAGATACAGGAGGAGAGAAGGGCTCGTCCCATTCGTCTCGGTGAAGTCATTCATTTTGACAACCCGCGTCACTCTCACTCTGTAATTTTCCACCATAAACTGAAGATGGTCGTCTTTGAAGACAATGTTCGCAGATGGTCCAAGATTAATTCCCTTTCTCAACCGTCCCTGTACAATCATCGATGCCCCGATCCCCTCCCAAGCTTCCTACAAGAATAACACAGGTGTTCCCCCCGGCCGCAGGAGCAGGAAATACCGAGCTGATTAAAAAGTGGAATGACACGAGACAAAGCAGCGAGGCGGTTTTATATTTGACTTTTTTTTTTAAAATAGCAGAAATCACAAGAACTGCGTTTACCGCAAAGTTCACCCCTAAACATCAATAAACCAAAGAAAATCTGACTTATTATCAGGTTACGGGAAAACACAAGAAACACAACTTTCTGAGTCTAGAACTAAAAATACTAAAACATTTACAAAAAATGATAATAACAACAGAGTAGATTTATATGGTCTTCACGCAGTCTTTATAGTTCCTCCACTAAACAACAAAAAGTTGACAATATTGTATCCAGAAAAAAGTTTTTAAACCATAAAATATTTTTTATATGTATTTGTGTCAATTAGAATGCTAAGACAAGGATCACAGGTTAGAGGGTCTTAAAGGGGTCCTTCCATGATTAATGTGAAAAATGAAAATCAGACCTCATACAGCACATGACAGTCTCTGTCTAACAAAGCTAGGACCAGTCCTGCACCTCACATGGATCTAGAGATCTCCTCATTCATTGCTCTGCTACATTTATTTCGGGCAGACAGCTCAAGGGCGTGTCCTTTTGCAGCTCTCTCCCTGGCACCTGGCACCTAGCACAGCTCAAGGGTGTTTCCTTACTCAGGGGGTGTGTCCCTTCTGCTGCAGTTCTCCCTCTCTCACATCTCAGGGGGCATGTCTTTATTCAAGGAGCATGTCCTTTTGGCTGCAGCTCTCTCCCTAACACAGATCAGTAAGTGTGCCCTTTCTGCTGAAGTTCTCTCCCTATCACAGCTCAGGGGGCATGTCCTTTATGCTGCAGCTCTTTTCCTATCACAGCTCAGTAGGTGTGCCCTTTCAGCTGCAGCTCTCTCCCTATCACAACTTGGGGGGTGTTTTTCCTGCTTCAGCTCTTTCCATATCACAACTCAGGAGCTGTGTCTTTTCTGCTACAACTCTCTCCCTATCACAGCTCAAAGGTAGTGTTTCATTTCTACTGCAGCTCTCTCCCTATCCCAGCTCAGGGGGTGTGTCCTTTCTACTGCAGCTCTCTCCCTATCCCAGCTCAGAGTGTGTGTCTTTTCTACTGCAGCTATGTCCCTATCCCAGCTCAGGGGGTGTGTCCTTTCTAATGCTGCTCTCCCCTATCCCAGCTCAGGGGGTGTGTCCTTTCTACTGCAGCTCTCTCCCTATCCCAGCTCAGGGTGTATGTTTTTTTTACTGCAGCTCTCTCCCTATCCCAGCTCAGAGGGTGTGTCCTTTCTACTGCAGCTCTCTCCCCATCCCAGCTCAAGGGGCATGCCATTTCTAGTGCAGATTTGTTCATATCACAGCTCAGGGGACGTGTCCTTCTTGCTGCAGCTCTCTCTCTGTAACTACCACAGTAGATAGGACTGGTGGCAGTTGATGGATGGAACTGAGCAAGTGCAACCACGCCAGCGATGTTACTGCGGTAGATAGAGAAATAAGGAAAGGAGTGAACAGCAGGTGGCGCTACACAGATACATTTTATTGGATATTTAGTGGCTATACTAAATCTATAATTACCTGTAAATGCTATTATAAAAGTATTCAGATCCAGCTGCTGGTTTGAAAAAAGGTATAATATTTTTTGAATGAGAACATCTCCAAAAATAAAGTCAATATTGCACACAAAATATAGAAAATAAAGCAAAATAACCAAGAAATGATTTAATAACATGCACCTCATGCATTTGAATTTGTATGTTAGCCAATACTGAATATAAAAAAGCTTAAAAAAATCTCATAAATTAAAATGAAAACATAATATAATTTAATAATGCATTTTTTCTCATTTACTATTTCATCTTATTTTCACCATTTATAAAAAAAATTCAGCCTATACCATAATTAAAAAAATGCAAACAATAAAAAAAAAAAAAAATCAGGATAAGATTTTATGAAATGCCTTCTTTCCCCATTTGCAATTTTTAGATGCAGTTCGCTCAGGATGATGATGTGGAGGGGCTTTTATGATTAGACAGTTTTCATTGAATGTGAAGGTACAGGGCCATATGTAAAAGCTATTTTTTTACAAGCAACTTTGCCAGAGCATGCACACAACTGTAATTTAGTCTATAAATGAGCCCACACCACACCTCTAAGTGCCCCTAATTTTGCATTAGGTCAGGTTCTATTGGACTCTGTAGAATCAGCACACAGGGGCCCTAGAGCTCCATAGTACGGATCATAGGGGCTCCTGGTGCCTCCATACAGGCTCTGCACCTGGTCACTGCAGCAAAATATCAGAGCAGCGGAATCAAAGTAAAAAAAATAAAAGAGACAAAGAAAATAAAAATCAAGATAAATAAAAAGTATTTTTAGACCATTAGCTTTTATTGTTTCTTTCTCGCAGTTTTCAGGGTTTTTCAGCTTTCAGGATATTTTACACAACATTGTCATATTAGGGGAGTATTTGTTTTTCAGGCAGGAGTTGTGTGCGAGGAAATTACCCGTTACGGGTCACCGACTCCCAGAAATCAGAGTCTTTTTCACCTTTGCCCTAAATTGTAGATTGCAGTAATCTTCCTTTAAAGCCACAGGGACTCGCAGCACATTGCTGGGTTATGGCCTGGAACTTTGCAGGATTTTCCCTTCACAGAGGGATTAATGGTGACCCAGACTCAAACACAGTAAATTCCTATAAATAAAAAAAGATTAAGTCCCGGGACAATTATCGAGGTATTGATTAAGTAAAGTCAACACCGGGTTGTTTGCTGTGTAAAATTGGTCTTTAATAAATTGCATCTGTCGGCCGCCATATTGCAAGGCAAGGCAGATACAGAGGCTCCTATAAATTCCTCATCATGAAGACTGGCCGTAACACTCTATATGGTAGAGATACATTGTTACAACCAGCACCATTATTACCATACACCATGTTAGTGAGGCTTAGACCTGTGTTACACCGACAGATTATCTGACAGATTTTCTGACCAATCATTGCTCAGATGGCCGTTTACACACAAATATTGTAAGAAATGTTTAAGGATCCAGCATCTTGGAATTTAAGATAAAACATAGCTTTTATTTACATGACTAAAAAAAACTTCATGGTGTCCTCGGCCATGGAGACCAACTATTGGTCTGATTGGACAGAAATTGGTCAGATAATCTGTTGGTGTTACAATAATCGTCTGGCTGATTGTCTTTCCGCCTCTCAAGCTGTTTCCATTACAGATGACAAGCAGGGGCCGGTTTACACCAGTGAATTTATGGGCAAATTATCACTGATTGATATGAGATAGATAGATAGATAGATAGATAGATAGATAGATAGATAGATAGATAGATAGGAGACAGATAGATAGATAGATAGATAGATAGATATGAGATAGATAGAAAGATAGATAGATAGATAGATAGATAGATAGATAGATAGATAATAGATAGATAGATAGATAGATAGGAGATAGATATTAGATAGATATGAGATAGATAGATAGATAGATAGATAGATAATAGATAGATAGATAGATAGATAGATAGATAGGAGATAGTAATGAGATGAATACCAAATAAGTGGGTGGGAAGGGGAATAGATTATCAACATGTATCTTTCTCCCCCACCTATACAATGTCGTACAACCAGAGAGATAGAAAAGACAAATAGATGGATGGATAGATAAATATGAAATAGATAGAAAGACCGAGATGATAGATAGATAATAGATAGATATAAGGTAGACACCGACCCCGGGTGTCCCCCCATTTCTCAACCCCCTATTTCCCACATGCTTTGGCAATACTAATGTATAATTTTAGACCTGCCAATAAAGATTGATTGATTGATAGATATGAGATAGATAGATAGATAGATAATAGATAGATAGATAATAGATAGATAGATAGATAGATAGATAGATAGATAATAGATAGATAATAGATAGATAGATGATAGATAGATAATAGATAGATAGATAATAGATAGATAGATAGTATATAATTATAATCAGGTACATTTTATATATAATAATTTTAGATGCTGGTATTATGGGGCGAATATTCATTTCCCCAGACTTGCGGTTCCCCGCACACCGATCAGGCGGTTTGTATCTTCCACGTTAGTCTGGACTCCTAGGCCTGTGTTGCTGTAGAAATGAGAGGCCTCCGATGTGAGATCCGTGCTGCGCCAGAACGGCCTATACTGTGCCAAAGAAAGGGACCATTGATGGTCCAATATGACTGCCTCATTGTCCTTCCCTCACGCGGGGACCTGCAATTATCCTCATTCCTTCAAAGACCGGCGCAGTTACTCAACCTCGTAATCTTATCATTATGATGTCAAATTATATCACAGGAATCATCTTCTGTAAGAAGGGGCCTTTATAAGGAGCAGACCCTGAGCTGTCCTGCAGATCAAAACACATGAAGACGACCGTCTATACATCCGCATCGACACAAATAATCCCGAACGGTAACTAACTGTAACTAATACGGTTCAGGAGATTCTATCTGTACAGCATCAATGCACGGAAACCCAAACAAACACAGCGGCGGCGACATGACCGCTACATGGTGTGCAGTCAGTGAAAAGAAGGCGTACGGCATAGGGGCTCCTGAGAATGTCTGATCTCATGATTATACGTTTTATACACGCAGATCAGGACTGTACGTAAAATCTCTACCGCGGTTCCTGATTACACATTGGGGCACATTTACTAATAGTGTCGCACTTTACACTGCTGAAGAATATGAACGGTCTTAGGATACATTCACATGAACGTAAGCCGTCTGTACTGCGGACTGCAAATTGACGCAATGCACGGGCACCGGGCTCGTGAATCCTGTATTGCGGCGCAGATCCATTCACTTGAATGGGTCCACGATCCACAATATTCGGCAAAAGATAGGACATGTCCTATCTTCTGCAGTGCGGAGGCAAGTACCAAAAAGGCGATACGTGCCTCCGCTCCGCACCATACTTGAGGATTGTGGACTCAAGTCAATTGGTCCACATCCGTGATATGGGATTCAAACGGTCGTTGCCTGCATGTCGCGGAACCGCCATTTGTGGTCCTCAATACGGGCACGGATGGCCTACAGTTGTGGCAGTGGACACTTAAAGGGGTTGTCTGAGCTTAGGTCATCAGGATAGGTCATCAATATCAGATTAGTGGGGGGCCGACATCCGGCACCCCCGCTGATCAGCTGTATGAGGTGACGGCGCGCGCAGTGCACACGTGCCCTCTCCCTTCTCTCTTCCTGTTCGCTGGCGCTTTACCATAGACAGCAGAGGTGAGCAGGAAGAGGGAGAGGGCACGTCTCCTCAAACAGCTGATCAGCGGGGGGCCGGGTGATGGACCCCCGCCGATCTCATAATGATGACCTATCCTGAGGATAGGTCATTGATACTTAAAGCTTCTGCCACATGGACCTTTCTAAATTTGGAGTATGGTAAATCCGTCACCAGATTTATGCATAATAAAAAAACAAACGTCTAGTCAAAAGTTTACACCACCTGTGATGTCTCCTAAGGATAGACCATCAATCCCAGAAGGATAGTCCCAAAAATCAAGTCAATCGGACATATTGTCAGTACAGTCCGGAAAGATGATGCCTGCTTTGGACAATGCCTCCTTAGAAATATTGCTTCACCATACGCCGATCACAAAGTGATCAGAGCGATCAGCTGTAATCTGTGGGAAAACAAGTGTTCAGTTTCCCTGCAGCACCACCACAGGAGAAATGAAGTATTACACCGTGTCCATTAAATTGTCACGGATGGTGTTGCAGAGAGCTGGAACTTATAAATAAACATCCGACTGGCTTGATCCCAAACTAAGGAGCATATGGGTGAGCCCTATAAAACCCCTAGAGCTCTCCCTGACTGCTGTGCCCATGCAAAGGTCTTTATGGTAGACGATTGCATGTCCACGTACCTTATGCTATGTGACACCTGAAAACCCAATAATAGTGAGGGGACACAACCACCGGCTCCCTGCACTTAATACGGACGGAGTCAGGGTCACCTAGAATCAAGCCAGCAAGGAAACATAAATAAAGGAAACAGACTTATCTGAGGAATCAGCAGTAGCAGCCTCCAGCAGTGAACAACTCATCCAGGAAGAAGTATAAACCGCAAAGTGAAGCAGTATGGGAGGGAATATAAAGGGAGACAATCAGTGCAAATAGGTTACAGCTGGGAGAAGGAAAGGAGATGACAAAGTGAAACCAAAACAAAGAACGTCATGCAAGAGGTAGAGAAGAACGTCTAACAGACCTTCTCACAAAGCTGGCGGTGACATAAATTCTGTGGTTGCCTGTGTAATGCAGGACAGGGCAGGTCCTCCAGAGAGGGAGACCCTTTTTATAGAGCTGATGACATGAGGATCCTGAACAGGGGACTAAAGCCACCGAATCAAATGGAGGTGACATAACCCCCCGCAGTGCTCTCACTCACATCCCATAAAACTCTAGTCCGAGAAACACAAATTTGCTTGTAAAACAAAATTTTACAAGGTTAAAAAGTTGGACAGTGGATCCACCTGTAAAGGCTGAGGGGAGGGGCGATGGACAGCTGCATGAATCAGATGTGACGGCCTTTAGAAGATATTATGAATGATTCAACACAACTGACAGGATCCTGAGGAAGAGCCTGTCTGATCAAATACATGGCCCCAAGGTCTGGGAGGATAGGCGGATTAGCCGGACCTTGCATCCTTGTCACTGGAAAAAACCTTGAGGTGCAATTTATTTCATAAAGTGTAAAAACCGACATGCTTGGGATGACAGCGGACGGCGCGAAAGCGAGGCCTGAGGGCGTACAGTACGTAACGTCGATGACTATCTGCTGTCCCTGCAAGCGAGGAGGGCGTGCTCATGAGATAGGTACAATTATATTCTTATATTGTGTTATTCCAGCCTGACAATCGGAGGCTAAGACTGGCCCTTTACATGGTAGGTTGCATAAATAATAGCGCCATATAGTGCAAAACCACAGTGCTAAATAGAATCCAAATGCATCAGTAAAACATTTGCCACGATAGAAGAATTTTAACGCATGCATGCATGTCTCCGCTATGATCCAGGCCTGGTGATAATAGTGCAGGACACACTGCACATGCATTTATACCACCGCACCACTGTGTCCGGTAGGGTCAGGCTGTCCGCTGTGACATTCTGCTGAATTAAAGGCGCACTCTTCCTCCGTGCATCCCACGCCACGGGTGCAGGGATAGGATGAGCTGAGTGAAAACAGAGCAGGCAGAGTCCTGCAGCGCACAAGGGGTTAATCCCTTCCAATAACAAAGTCTATGAGTGAAAAAGGCATTTGGGAACATTACCAATTGTGTTAATTTCCTCCCCAAGACCCATGTGTCAGAATATCACTCCTGATACAGCCTTGGCCGCCTGCACGCCAAATATTAAACCCGCAGAGCTTAGGAAACGTGACACAAAAATTCTTCCCGTCTGTAGGATGGACGGCGCACGGACCCGGAGGGGGTTTTACGCTGGAGAAAGGCGTGGTGGAAAAACACTTGGATCAAGAATATCAACCCTTGTTATAGCGCGACGGTCGTCCAGGTTGGACGGTAGAAACATTTTTTTTTAAAGTGGGGGAGGGGTGTTCACAATAATATAGGAAGCATTGGAGCCATGTAAAAATGAACGGCTCTAACGGCACAGTACAGATGTGGATGTGAAAAGAAGCCACGCCCACATTTTCTGGGATGCGCAACTTTGTAGCACTAAAAGATGTTGTGCTGACATTTAATTAGGTGACCCCCCAAATTAGCTGCACGCTCCAGAGGAACAGGTGTGACAGCGATGACAGCAGCACTGAAGGTTTATAAGGCTGCGGACGCGGAGTGATAGCGGCACGTAAATCACAGAAAAGCCGCCCTCACCACACGGATCATCTCCTGCAACCTCTGTAACCACAGGGCACAATGACTGCGATTTGTGAGCATTCAGTCACAATGAATGACTAGAGACATGTATTCTGCTTTCTTCTACAAGATCTGCGGGTGGTGTGTGCGGTATTTACTGGAACAGAGCTGCAATACTACAGACAACCTGGAGACAGGTGTGGTGCTGCTTCTGGAAGATATCTCATCAATAAATGTTATGAGGATTTCAGCTGGAAATGACGTTCATGATACAGAGTGAGGTTTCCCAAAAATAGGTACAAAGGAGCAGTATTATAGTAGTTATATTCCTGTACATAGGAGCAGTATTATAGTAGTTATATTCTTGTACATAGGAGCAGTATTATAGTAGTTATATTCTTGTACATAGGAGCAGTATTATAGTAGTTATATTCTTGTACATAGGAGCAGTATTATAGTAGTTATATTCTTGTACATAGGAGCAGTATTATAGTAGTCATATTCTTGTACATAGGAGCAGTATTATAGTAGTTATATTCCTGTACATAGGAGCAGTATTATAGTAGTTATATTCTTGTATATAGGAGCAGTATTATAGTAGTTATATTCTTGTACATAGCAGGCAGTATTATAGTAGTTATATTCTTGTACATAGGAGGCAGTATTATAGTAGTTATATTCTTGTACATAGCAGGCAGTATTATAGTAGTTATATTCTTGTACATAGGAGCAGTATTATAGTAGTTATATTCTTGTACATAGCAGGCAGTATTATAGTAGTTATATTCTTGTACATAGGAGCAGTATTATAGTAGTTATATTCTTGTACATAGGAGGCAGTATTATAGTAGTTATATTCTTGTACATAGGAGCAGTATTATAGTAGTTATATTCTTGTACATAGGAGCAGTATTATAGTAGTTATATTCTTGTACATAGGAGCAGTATTATAATAGTTATATTCTTGGACATAGGAGCAGTATTATAGTAGTTATATTCTTGTACATAGGAGGAAGTATTATAGTAGTTATATTCTTGTACATAGGAGCAGTATTATAGTAGTTATATTCTTCTACATAGGAGCAGTATTATAGTAGTTATATTCTTGTACATAGGAGGCAGTATTATAGTAGTTATATTCTTGTACATAGGAGCAGTATTATAGTAGTTATATTCTTGTACATAGGAGGCAGTATTATAGTAGTTATATTCTTCTACATAGGAGCAGTATTATAGTAGTTATATTCTTCTACATAGGAGCAGTATTATAGTAGTTATATTCTTGTACATAGGAGGCAGTATTATAGTAGTTATATTCTTGTACATAGGAGCAGTATTATAGTAGTTATATTCTTGTACATAGGAGCAGTATTATAGTAGTTATGTTCTTGTACATAGGAGCAGTATTATAGTAGTTATATTCTTGTACATAGGAGCAGTATTATAGTAGTTATATTCTTGTACATAGGAGGCAGTATTACAGTAGTTATATTCTTGTACATAGGAGCAGTATTATAGTAGTTATATTCTTGTACATAGGAGGCAGTATTATAGTAGTTATATTCTTGTACATAGGAGCAGTATTATAGTAGTTATATTCTTCTACATAGGAGCAGTATTATAGTAGTTATATTCTTGTACATAGGAGGCAGTATTACAGTAGTTATATTCTTGTACATAGGAGGCAGTATTATAGTAGTTATATTCTTGTACATAGGAGCAGTATTATAGTAGATATATTCTTGTACATAGGAGGCAGTATTACAGTAGTTATATTCTTGTACATAGGAGGCAGTATTACAGTAGTTATATTCTTGTACATAGGAGGCAGTACTATGGTAGTTATGTACTGTATTATTGACCAAAAAATTCTGTGGTCATTTTCAGCAAACAAGGAATTAATTGTCAAGTATGATTTTTTTAACAGTAAGACAGACACAGTTAATGTTATTGAATGTGTCACACTTAAAGAGGTTCATTGGGGTTTTTTGTAGATAATTTTTTTGTGACTGCTCCAGCTCTTACAAATCATCTTGTAGCTTTGGGAAAGTCTTCAGCCTTAATGAAAAAGTTTCACAATGAAACAATTGTACTAAGCAGATAATAAGTTGTTCCCAAATGAATGTTGACATCTGAGTAAAGTCGCTGAGTCTGGGACACGGGATCAACTGACAGTCAACAGGGAAAACAGATATAGCAGAGATAATGCCCTTTCTGCACCTCAGTGAGTACCGAAAATGAAGTAGATTGTTGACCACGACGCGTTTTGCATCCAGCACTCCCTCACTTAGTGGTCGCTGTTCGTGCTCCAAGCCCACATTTCCAGGAATATATTATTGTTCTCAATGTCTCCTGGAAATCACAGGCCCCGCTGCCTCAGTGACTCCTCATGGCAGGAATGTTCCTCATTTTCTGCTTCATGTACTGAATGCTATTGCGTTTCAGAGGCTGAGGCAGAGCAGTGGTTATCATTCATTATCTGTGGTTGTGGCAAATTATAGGGTTTACTTAACTGGCATTGCTGGTATACCGTACTAGGCGCAATGACATACCAATATTTGGGGGCCCTGGGGTGTGAGCGGGCACAAAGGTCCTGACCACATAAGAAGACATGAATATAACAAATGACACATGAAAGTTTGGGGGCACTGGTACACATTTTGCATTGAGGTGAATTCTAGTTAAGCCACTGACAAACCCCCCTATTGATTACGGTAGTTTATATTGGATTAAAGGACATCTGTCTGCAGGGTCAAACCTATGAAATCATGCATACTTCCTGTTAGGGTTGATACTGCTGATTAAAACAATACCTATTTTGTGAAAATCGGCTGTGGCGTTCCTGAGAAATAAGCTTTTTATTCTCGAGCAAATGTGGGCTTCAGTGTACCAAGGGGTGTGGCCGACACAGGAAATGAGAGGAGCTAAGCCACGCCCCTCAGGGCACTGAAGCTCTCATTTGCCTCAAGTATAAAAGTCTTTTTTCTCAGGAACGATGTAACCGATTTTCACAAAATAGGTATCGTTTTAATCAGCTTGTACTCTTTAAGTGAAACTAAATGATATTCACATATAGTTACAATATTAAAGTGTGGCCACTTATCTTAGTCTCAACATGTGACCCTAAGTGGGTTGTACAGGCGCCTCATTGCAACCTCTTGTGACTCTGGGCTGGCGACACAGGTGCCTTATTGCAGCCGCAGTGTATCACCCTGGCTCCATATAACCCTGCTGGCAGTCATCTCCTGAAACACATCCTGCAGAAGGTTTTATTTAAAGTACATTAAGAAACTGGCAAATACAGAATGAGATTTATCCCGCAGCCTCGGATTCTGGGGCAGCTCATTTATACAGGCGCAAAAATCCACTGGATGCAACGTGATATTGAAGTCCATGAACCTGGACGCTGAAAGTCTACAGCCCAGAGGATAAGATGAATGAATCGCTGCTCCATTACATTCTGGCCTGGCCAAAAAAAGAGTGCAGTATTCATAGTACAGTATAGTTGCGGTAGTATAGTATACATGTGGTAGTGTAGTATGGTAACAGTACAGTATGGTTGCGGTAGTATAGTATACATGTCGTAGTGTAGTATAGTATACAGTACAGTATAGTTGCAGTAGTATAGTATACAGTACATGTGATAGTATAGTATACAGTAGTGTATAGTTGCGTTAGTATAGTATACAGTATATGTAGCAGTGTAGTATAGTATAAAGTACAGTATAGTTGCGGTAGTATAGTATACAGTATATGTGGTAGTGTAGTATAGTATAAAGTACAGTATAGTTGCGGTAGTATAGTATACAGTACATGTGGTAGTGTAGTATAGTAACAGTACAATATAGTTGCCATAGTATAGTATACAGTACATGTGGTAGTGTAGTATAGTATAAAGTACAGTATAGTTGCGGTAGTATAGTATACAGTACATGTGGTAGTGTAGTATAGTATAAAGTACAGTATAGTTGCGGTAGTATAGTATACAGTACATGTGGTAGTGTAGTATAGTATAAAGTACAGTATAGTTGCAGTAGTATAGTATACAGTACATGTGGTAGTGTAGTATAGTAACAGTACAATATTGTTGCCATAGTATAGTATACAGTACATGTGGTAGTGTAGAATAGTAACAGTACAATATAGTTGCCATAGTATAGTATACAGTATATGTAGCAGTGTAGTATAGTATAAAGTACAGTATAGTTGCGGTAGTATAGTATACAGTACATGTGGTAGTGTAGTATAGCAACAGTACAATATAGTTGCCATAGTATACAGTACATGTGGTAGTGTAGTATAGTAACAGTACAATATAGTTGCCATAGTATACAGTACATGTGGTAGTGTAGTATAGTAACAGTACAATATAGTTGCCATAGTATAGTATACAGTACATGTGGTAGTGTAGTATAGTATAAAGTACAGTATAGTTGCGGTAGTATAGTATACAGTACATGAGGTAGTGTAGTATAGTATAAAGTACAGTATAGTTGCGGTAGTATAGTATACAGCACATGTGGTAGTGTAGTATAGTATAAAGTACAGTATAGTTGCGGTAGTATAGTATACAGTACATGTGGCAGTGTAGTATAGTATAAAGTACAGTATAGTTGCGGTAGTATAGTATACAGTATATGTAGCAGTGTAGTATAGTATAAAGTACAGTATAGTTGCGGTAGTATAGTATACAGTATATGTAGCAGTGTAGTATAGTATAAAGTACAGTATAGTTGCGGTAGTATAGTATACAGTATATGTAGCAGTGTAGTATAGTATAAAGTACAGTATAGTTGCGGTAGTATAGTATACAGTATATGTAGCAGTGTAGTATAGTATAAAGTACAGTATAGTTGCGGTAGTATAGTATACAGTACATGTGGTAGTGTAGTATAGTAACAGTACAATATAGTTGCCATAGTATAGTATACAGTATATGTAGCAGTGTAGTATAGTATAAAGTACAGTATAGTTGCGGTAGCATAGTATACAGTATATGTAGCAGTGTAGTATAGTATAAAGTACAGTATAGTTGCGGTAGTATAGTATACAGTATATGTAGCAGTGTAGTATAGTATAAAGTACAGTATAGTTGCGGTAGTATAGTATACAGTATATGTAGCAGTGTAGTATAGTATAAAGTACAGTATAGTTGCGGTAGTATAGTATACAGTATATGTAGCAGTGTAGTATAGTATAAAGTACAGTATAGTTGCGGTAGTATAGTATACAGTATATGTAGCAGTGTAGTATAGTATAAAGTACAGTATAGTTGCGGTAGTATAGTATACAGTACATGTGGTAGTGTAGTATAGTAACAGTACAATATAGTTGCCATAGTATAGTATACAGTATATGTAGCAGTGTAGTATAGTATAAAGTACAGTATAGTTGCGGTAGTATAGTATACAGTATATGTAGCAGTGTAGTATAAAGTACATGTGGTAGTGTAGTATAGTATATACAGCACATGTAGCAGTGTAGTATTGTGTACAGTATGGTTGTAATAGTGCAGGTTTAGTAAAGATGTGGTAGTGTAGAATGGTAACAGCATAGTACTGTTGCTGTATTATTGTACAATATAGTTGTTGTAGAGCAGTGTCAGTTTTTACTACTGTCTTGCATTTTACTCAATAATCAGAGTGCTCAGGATGAACAATTCTATAGGTCCTGACTACACGGAGGAGAGCCTGTATGAGCGCATGGAATTGTGGGAAGTCAGATAAAGGATAAAGACAGTTGAATGAATGTATTCATGAATAAAACGCAAGACAGCAGTATAAACCGACACTGTCTCTTATAGGGACCTCCTAGAATATGGGGAAATTTCCCCCTCTACTCATCTATGTGGCAAACCCCTCGGTCTGCGGAGGATGGGGGTCTTAGCGCACGTTTTTCCTTCCAAATTCTTCTTTTAAGCTTCTTATTTTGCTGCTCGTAAAATGTGAGTGAAATTTCTGTGAAACACCAATGAAATCAGTGATTCGGCAGCACCTGGCGGTCAGCGAGCAGTAAACCGTACCCTCCTCCGATATATAAAACAGCGTTTGCCCCTCGTAAACGCCAGGACTGAGAAATAGGGAGTTCGGCTCAGTGAACTGCCAACTGGAACCAGTGTCAGGTGCGCGGCACCAGTAAAAGCCTCCACGGCGGCCAGGTAAACACACACAAAGCCAAAGAGTGAGGGAGTCAGCCAAGGCAGCCATATTGCCCACAGCAACCAATCAGAGCTCAGCTTTCATTTTCAAAACCGAAACACAGACTTCAAGGGTTGCTACGGGCAACAAGGGTCATTGCTAAGGGCGACAAGGACAGTCTTCATACATAGGGCTGATTGTGGTCCCATATCACAGACATAAAGCCATAGACATTTAGCCAGTCCAAGGCATCCATGTTTCCTACGGCAACCAACCAGCTTTCATTTTCTAAGCTGACTCATGGACTTGAATTTGAACGGTTGCTAGGGGCAACAAGGTTTGCTGCTCTGGGCCAACATGATAGGTTGCTATGGGCAACAGGGCCTACAAAGTTGGCTACAGTTCCAAATACACCAGGATTAGCCCAAAGTTTCGAAGGCAATCCTAGCAAATTCAGGTTGCCTCGGCTTGGAATCGGGTGGGGTTTAGGGAAATCATGCCCAAAAATGGGTGTTTCCAGTCAGGTTAGGGGCGGGGCTTAAATTCACCAACACAAATGTTGGCAAATACAGGCCTATTGTATTTCTGCGCCATAGAGGCGAAAGTCCAGTTGTTGACCCAAAAGAGGGCATTCCCGATTGTTTGGGGGGGCGTTCTCCTGGGGTGGAGCTTACATTTCAATTTTACATATGTGAAAGTAGGAATCTTTCCTGGATACGGCGCTGCCTTCAAACAATGAGAACTTTATTGCTCAGTGTAAACGAAATTTAAGAACAACGTATTTAGTGCAACAGCCTGCAAGGGCTGTGTGGTTCCAAAATCTGACAGAATGCGCTTTCGTAATGTATTACACCATTTTGTGACGCACAATATCATTTTTGTGATAAATAATATGATTTTGTAACCGACATAAAATGCTATTTTGTGATGCATAACAGTTTTCTTGCTGAGTAGATTTTTGTGTCACGGACTATTTGGCGGCACAGTGTAAGGGCGGGTGCCATGTAATATCATTCTGTGACGCGGAATTAACTTTTTACAAAATATATTTTTGTGCTAGGAAATAGAAGCCATAGCGAGGCCGGTCAGAGAGCGTCATCAGTCAGTCGTGGGATGCAGGAAGGCAGGGATTTTCTTACAGCTGCCAGGAGAGAAGATTCTGAAGGCTTTGTCAAGGTTACTTTGTATTATACTTCAGAGCTGCACTCACAACTCTGCAGGATTCAGAGCTCAAATCTCCCAGCATTTCCTGCTTGTTCATTGTATGCACAAACATTCCTCTGGTGAAGTGTATTTGGGAAAGAGTCATCTTTACACCAGAAATTGTAATATTATCTGATGAGGAAAAGTAACTGCTGCTTTATAGAGACTCGGCTGAGTTGTTATGGGAGTGTCTATCAATATACTTACTGATTGTTTCCAATAACCAGCAGAACTCTATAGTACAGGATGTAACTTAGGATCAGTACAGGATAAGTAATGCATGCACACAGTGACTGCACCAGCAGAATAGTGAGTGCAGCTCTGGAGCATAATACAGGATGTAACTCAGGATCAGTACAGGATAAGTAATGTATGCACACAGTGACTGCACCAGCAGAATAGTGAGTGCAGCTCTGGAGCATAATACAGGATGTAACTCAGGATCAGTACAGGATAAGTAATGTATGTACACAGTGACTGCACCAGCAGAATAGTGAGTGCAGCTCTGGAGCATAATACAGGATGTAACTTAGGATCAGTACAGGATAAGTAATGTATGTATACAGTGACTGCACCAGCAGAATAGTGAGTGCAGCTCTGGAGTATAATACAGGATGTAACTTAGGATCAGTACAGGATAAGTAATGTATGTATACAGTGACTGCACCAGCAGAATAGTGAGTGCAGCTCTGGAGCATAATACAGGATGTAACTCAGGATCAGTACAGGATAAGTAATGTAATGTATGTACACAGTGACTGCACCAGCAGAATAGTGAGTGCAGCTCTGGAGCATAATACAGGATGTAACTCAGGATCAGTACAGGATAAGTAATGTAATGTATGTACACAGTGACTGCACCAGCAGAATAGTGAGTGCAGCTCTGGAGTATAATACAGGATGTAACTCAGGATCAGTACAGGATAAGTAATGTATGTACACAGTGACTCAACCAGCAGAATAGTGAGTGCAGCTCTGGAGTATAATACAGGATGTATCTCAGGATCAGTACAGGATGAGTAATGTAATGTATGTACACAGTGACTGCACCAGCAGAATAGTGAGTGCAGCTCTGGAATATAATACAGGATGTAGCTCAGGATCAGTACAGGATAAGTAATGTAATGTATGTACACAGTGACTCCACCAGCAGAATAGTGAGTGCAGCTCTGGAGTATAATACAGGATGTATCTCAGGATCAGTACAGGATGAGTAATGTAATGTATGTACACAGTGACTCCACCAGCAGAATGGTGAGTGCAGCTCTGGGGAATTATTATAATGAAAGACTACATACTCGCGCCCATCCTTTTGCTGGGTCTGAGCGGCCACCGGTTTAGTATTGTGGATCTTTGTCCCTCACCTGACAATAGTTTGAGCCCATTAAATGATACAAAGCTGTGAATTCGTCCACCAGTACAATGCACTGGAAGTCAATGGCCAAATCCCCATTTAATTGCGTTTGATGCATGACAAGGCGGTGAATGTCCCACATCTCGTCTTTCGGAGGCAGGAAACGAGATATATTTGTAGTTCAGTTTGAGGAGCTTATCTGCTGCACAGAACACCTGCCTTCACTTAACCCAAAGGGAACGTTCTGTCTCGGCTCGCCTTTTCAGCAAGGTCAGTAAATCAACAGGGGCCCGGGTTCTTTGGAAGGAGAACGCTTTCTCTACACAAAGTCTCACCGGCCGCCTCTTTCTCTTTGTGCATTCAGTCTCCAGTGTCCTCAGCATCATAGAAATGTCAGGACAAGGCGGTTTTGTTACGACTGAGCGTTTCAATGTAGCCTTCCCCACTCGAGTCACGATGCCAATCAGTTGCATTCTCATAGGTCAAAAGTTACTCGCCAGCCCCTGGAGCTGTGCGATCCTCGGCCATTTTCATTTTCCTTGGACAATTCGCAAAATGCTTGACCTTGAAATGCGAAGTCAGCTTATTAACAAGGTGAATATTGTTTGCATGGCATTCTCAGAATTGTGCCATTGTTTAGACCTGGAGACGGAATGGCAAGGGCATGGACACATTAAGCAACCACCCCAATTTGTTGATGACATGGTCACATATGGGGTCTTAAAGGGCATCTGTCAGCAGTTTTGTACCTATGACATCTGACAGCTGAAGGCATCTGTGTTTGTCCCATGTTCATATGTCCCGCATTGCTGAGAAAGATTATGTTTTAATATATGCAAATTAGCCTCTAGGAGCAACGGGGGCGTTGCCATTACACCTAGAGGCTCAGCTTTCTCTGCAACTGCAGCGCCCTTTGCAGTTTGATTGACAAACCAGGTGATGACAGTTTCACTGCCTGGTTCTGTCAATTACAGTAGATTGGGCGCAACAGTTGCCGAGAGAACAGAGCCTCTAGGTGTAACGACAACGCCCCCGTTGCTCCTAGAGGCTCATTTGCATATATTAAAATATCACTTTTCTCAGCAATGAGGGTACATATGAACATGGGACCAACGCAGATGTCTTCAGCTGCCAAGCGCACATGCAACAGGTCAACCATTGTCATAAGTACAAATCTGTTGACAGATTCCCTTTAACAAACAGCCAATCACTATGGCGGTATAATCACATCATAGCCGTCTCATGTTTTTTTCAGCAATTTATTGGGCAAATCATACTGCAATAAGGAATATACCCAAATGAACAACCCCATTCAACCATTTCTGGGAAAATTGGGTAGCACCCAATATGGCTGCCATTATAGCGTATCTCATCCGGCTTTCCATAAATGTCACGTCATCTCAGTTTCTTCCGGGGGCAATATTCAGCAGTCTCATAAAGGTGCATGGAGCTGCAGCACGCCTGGTTGACCGCTGCTCCATGCTTACGTTCATTCATGCTCCATTCATACAAGGAGACACAGGACCCCTTTATATGATACTGCCATACAGCTAACTGTGAATGGTCAGCTGTGTGAGCAGGCCTACGTTCATTCACAGGCAGCAAGCAGAGATCCTCTTCTGAGCCAATCAAATTTTCACGTTTGAGTTTTTCTTAAAGGGGCTGTCTTACAATGGACATTTTCCATGGGGTTTCTTTCTCAGGGCCTCGTCTATGATCCTGGGTGTAGAGCTGCTCCCACAAAGGTGTGGTGGACCTGGCCTGTTCATGGATGATATGGTCCACTGTACTGATTGCTAGGCGTAAGAGAATCCAGACCCGAAGCTTCTTTGTGAGATAGAGAAGGTGCAGTGCCTTGAAAAAGTATTCACCCCCTTGACTTTTTTTTCGTATTTTGGTGCCTCACATCCTGGAATTAATATGGATTGTTTGACTTTGAAGATGTTTTTTTTATTATTATTATTGTGAAGCAAACAACAAATGAAACAAAATAACAGAAAAAGTCAATATGCATAACTATTCACCCCCCTAAAGTCAATACTTTGTAGAGCCGCCTTTTGCGGCAATCACAGCTCCAAGTCGCTTTGGATAAGTCTCTATGAGCAGTTTCCACATCTGACCACTGGGATTTTTGCCCGTTCCTCCTTGCAAGACTTCTCCAGCTCCTTCAGGTTGGATGTTTGCCCTTGTGAACAGCAATCTTTACGTCTGACCACAGAATTTCTATTGGATTGAGATCTGGGCTGTGACTCGGCCATTCCAACACATTTACATGTTTCCCCGTAAACCCCTCAAGAGTAGCTTTAGCCGTGTGTTTGGGGTCACTGTCCTGCTGGAAGGTGAGCCTCCGTCCTAGCCTCAGATCACGCACAGAGTGGGGCAGGTTTTGCTCAAGAATATCCCTGTATTTGGCACCATCCATCTTTCCCTCCACTCTGACCAGTTTCCCAGTCCCATCCCACCAGCACGATGCTGCCACCACCATGTCTCACTGTTGGGATGGTGTTCTTTGGGTGATGTGATGTGTTGGGTTTGCACCAGACATAGCGTTTTCTTTGATTGCCGAAAAGTTAAATTTCCGTCTCAACAGACCAGAGCCCCTTCCTCCATACATTTTGGAGTCTCCCACAGGCCTTTTCGTAAACTCACAACGCGCCTTATTGTTTTTAGCTGAAAGTAATGGTTTTCTTCCGGCCACTCTGCCATAAAGCCCAACTCTATGGAGCGTACGGCTTATTGTCGTCCTCTGTACAGATCCTCCAGTCTCTGCTGTGGAACTCTGCAGCTCCTCCAGGGTTACCTTAGGTCTCTGTGCTGCCTCTCTGATTAATGCCCTCCTTGCCCGCTCCGTGAGTTTTGGTGGGCGGCCGTCTCTTGACAGGTTTGCTGTTGTGCCATGTTCTTTCCATTTGGTTATGATAGATTTGATGGTGCTCCTGGGGATCATCAAAGATTTGGATATTTTTTTATAACCTAACCCTGACTTGTCCTTCTCAACGACATTGTCCCTTACTTGTTTGGAGAGTTCCTTGGTCTTCATGGCAGTGTTTGGTTAGTGATGCCTCTTGCTAGTGTTGCAGCCTCTGGGGCCTTTCAAAAAAGGTGTGTATGTGTAATGACAGATGATGTGACACTTAGATTGCACACAGGTGGACATAATTTCACTAATTATGTGACTTCTGAAGGTAATTGGTTGCACCAGAGCTTTTTATGGGCTTCCTAACAAAGGGGGTGAATACATACGCACAGGACAATTTCTGTTTTCTATTTCTAAACAATAGTTTTAATTATATATTTTTCTCATTTCACTTCACTAACTTAGACTATTGTGTTCTGATCCATCACATAAAATTTAGATTGACAAAACATTGAACTTAATGCTATAATGTAAAAAAATCAAGGGGGTGAATACTTTCGCAAAGCACTGTAAATCTAGTATCGGGTTTTGACCCCTTGTGTGGTCGTCATATGCGTTATGCTCATCCACAACGTAACCAGTTCTGTCTACATTGCCCAGTTGACCTGTTTTCTGGCCATACAGAAGATCTGGGGCGCTGTGGGTGGGAGGAGGACCCCATGCTGATAAGTCAGTAGTAAGTTCACAATTCATGTTTATATAAATAATCCAAAACAGAGTAATCCGGAAATGAAGTCCTTGGTAGTGATCCCCCCCCCCCCCCTCCTCAAAGCTGCCCTCCAGGGGGATCTCTCTGCGGGATCTCTGCTCCCCCCACCCCTCCATGCTCACAGGCTTTGAACTAATTTGATGAAAACCCCATTTGTTGTGACAGAATACAGGAAAAGAGTCCTCCGTCCCCGTTCCTGGACACCGGACTCCTCAAGGAAAGATATAGCCAGTGTGCAAAAGAATGAGACACAAAGACGAGGAAACATTTCTCAAGTGGAAGACGTTCAGATCATCACCACCGAGTACAGAGGAAAGAGGACACGAGAATGACCTGAACCTTCTGTAATATCTTGGGAAAAAGGCTATTTATGAACTTTACATAGGTTTATAGATACATAGAAAGATAGATAGATAGATAGATAGATAGATAGATAATAGATAGATAGATAATAGATAGATACAGATAGATAGATAGATAATAGATAGATAGATAGATAATAGATAGATAATAGATAGATAATAGATAGATAGATACAGATAGATAGATAGATAGATAGATACATAGATAGAAAGATAGATAGATAGATAGATAGAAAGATAGACAGATAGATAGATAGATAGATAGATAGATAATAGATAGGAGATAAATAGATATGAGATAGATAGATAGATATGAGATAGATAGATAGATAGATAGATAGATAGGAGATAGATAATAGATAGATAAATAGATAGATAGATAGATAGATAGAAAGATAGATAGATAGATATGAGACAGATAGATAGATAGATAGATAGATAGATAGATGTAGATAGATCTGTCCTCCCCCTTAGACATACAGATGATATCTTTTTCCCAGACCTGTGTGTTCTATACAGAAATCCTCTACCAGTTACAGAAATTGTTCCATTATCTCATATGTTTAATTAAGCGGCCGGAGCTCGTGCGTCTGTGACTTTTCTCAGATGTTTCCTCAGAAAGGTCTTTACAGGCAGCATTTTATTGAGCACTTTGGGCTGATGGAATGAAGATAGGGACTGATGGGGAGATTGGTGGCCGCCCCCGAAGTGACGCCCATTAACACTCATTATCTGTCTCTTTATCTAGGAAACCACCACTAATTGCAGCCATGTTACAGATTATCAGGCGGGCTGTTGTTGGACGATATCCAGGACCACCAGCATGGAGTCACTTACAGGAGAGCCTGGGTCTATAACACAAACATCAGGGCAGTAACATTCACTCAAAGAGACGGGAACTTCTGTACAACAATCACAGCAAATCCACATCCTTGAAATATCCTGCTAGTAAAAACCTTCACGGATCTTTGGGTTTTTATAGACACAACCCCCCACCCCACCCCCCACCCTTCCCAAAATGGAAATGTTTTTATTTCTTTTTCTACTATCCAAAAAATCCTGAACTATTGCAGTTCTCACACTGACCACTAGAGCAAGCGATGAGCTGACATGTCTTGCTTTCTGCAGCTCACTTAGCTTTGCTGTATGCACTGGGACAGAATGAGCAGAGTCATTTCAATACGATTAGTGTTTAGGAGAGGTAATGGTGGCTCTTTTGTACTTCTGGAGGCTTAGATAAGCTAAGATAGTAGTGCTGACCACAAGCATTCAATAGCAGACTCCTCCTGACTCCCCAGCTCAGTATGGTCACCCACCCTGACAACACAGGAACAAAATGAATAGCTGTCAATAGCCAAATTTGGCCTTGAAAATCGATGGGGTTCACATATGGGCATTACTGGCATGTTAAGGGGGTGTAATGGACGTTACTGGCATGTTTGGGGCTTAAATGCCTCAAATATCCAATTAAAATGTTGGTAAGTATGGGAAATGTGTGTCTCCAATACGGCCGCTTGTCACCACCTAGCCTGAAACTATCCAATAAGTCAAACTGTGTGATAGATGCCCTATAATCGATTTCTTGACATATTTTTAGGAGGAATAACAGAGGGACAGCACAATGCAGTGGGGGAAATAACACGCCTCATGATTGTTTTTTCATTGGGCACACAAGTATATAGTAAAACAGATAGGTAAGGAGAGCCGGAGTTCTCCTTTAAGTTGGAAGTGAATTCAATCCAATCTGGGGAAAAGTTGGGTGGGGTGCTTTGACAACTTGGGCCACAGAATAACCAGAAACTTGTATGACTGGATTTGGATTGTGCTCAGTTCTAGACGGAGCAGATTTATGAAACTGCCTAAAAGAAAAACTGCAACCAATCACAGTGCAGTTTTCATTTTATAGTCTGCTCTCGAGAAATGAAAGCTACGTTGTGATCGGCTGCTATGGGCAACAACTACCGGCGCCAGATTTAGGAGACTATCAAGAAGAAAAACTGTCCAATCATAGCGCAGCTTTCACTTTGTGCTCTGCTCTTAAAGAATGAAAGCTGTGCTGTGATTGGTTGCTATGGGCAACATACAAGGGACAGATTTGTAAAGCTGTAAAAAGAAAAACTATCCAATCGCAGCTCAGCTTTCATGTTTCAAGAGTAGCATACAAAATGAAAGCTGTGCTGTGATTGGTTGCTATGGGCAACATACAAGGGACAGATTTGTAAAGCTGTAAAAAAAAAAACTATCCAATGGTAGCTCAGCTTTCATGTTTCAAGAGCAGATTACAAATTGAAAGCTGTGCTGTGATTGGTTGCTATGGGCAGCAGACAGTTTTTAGTTTATACAGTTACATAAACCTCCCCTCATATACTGTATTTTCGGTAAAGCGCGCACGCACGGCGTTGGCGGCCGCACTCTCTTTCTTCACGCGCAGTAAATTGTCCACTTCTGATTCCCACAGTCTATTAAATCCGAGGTCTTATTTTCAGGCTCTTGTTTTGACTCCCAGTCAATGTGCGGCAGCGGCGGCCAGGCCTGAGTAATCAATCACTGTCTAGGTGTGTGAGTCAGCGCGGACCTTTCGTCCTGCTCACTGTTATCAGCAGAGGGAGCGAATGTAATCCTCCAGCACAGTCGTATTCCCGCCAGGATGTGGAGGCTGCCGGTTATTCAGGCGCGGATCAAGTCTGCCCAATGCAAAATGAATGGTGGAGAACTGATAGTTATTACGATCGTTCATCCCCCATTCAGCGCCACAGGGTGATGTGCTGCCGGCAAACAAGTATATGCATATAGACTGCCTGCCGGATCCGGCAATCCGGACGCAAACTGATGGCATTTATCAGACGGACCGTATACGGAACCATTAATTTCAATGGGTTTCCAAAAAAACGGAAGTTACTCTGTGTGCTGTCCACATCCCTATATCCGTTCCACAAAAAGATAGAACATGTCCTCTTATTGTCCGCATTACGGACAAGTATAGTACTGTTCTATTAGGGGCCAGCTGTTCCGTTCTGCAAAATACGGAATGCACACGGACGTCATCCATATTTTTTGCGGATCTGTTTTTACGGACCGCAAAATACATACGGTCGTGTGCAAGAGGCCTTAGGTACAGAGAGTATCATACAGCATAGGCTTAGATACACCAGCCCAGCACCCAGTATCAAACATGATAGGCTTAGATACATGACTCAGCAGGCAGTATCATTCATGATGGGCTTAGACACGTGAGCCCAGCAAACAGTATCACACATGATAGGCTCAGATACATGGCTAAGCACACAGTATCATACATGATAGGCTTAGATACATGAGTCAGCAGGCTTTATCATATATGGTAGGCTTAGATACACCAGCCCAGCAAACAGTATGACACAGGATAGGCTTGAAAACACGACTAGGCATACAGTATCACACATGCTAAGCTTAGATACATGGCTAAGCAGACAGTATCATACATGATGGAGTTAGATACACCAGACTAGCAAACAGTATTGCATAATAGACTTAGATACACAGCTCAGCAAACAGTATCATACATGATAGGCTTAGATACAAAGCTCAGCAGGCAACATCATATATGATTTGCTTAGATATACTAGCCAAGCAAACAGTATAACATGAGATAGGCTTAGATACATGGCTAAGCAGAAAGTATCAAACATGGCTGGGTTAGATACATGGCACAGCAGACAGCATTATTCATGATAGGCTTAGATACATGGCTCAGCAGACAGTATCATACCTGATAGGCTTAGATACGTGGATCAGCAGACAGCATTATACATGATAGTCTTGGATACATGGCTCAGCAGACAGTATCATACCTGATAAGCTTAGATACACCAGCACATAGTATCACATAAGATAGGCTTAGTTAAATGGCTCAGCAGAAAGTATCAAACATGGCTAGGGTTAGATACATGGCTCAGCAGACAGTATCATACCTCATAGGCTTAGATACGTGGCTCAGCAGACAGCATCATACATGATAGACTTAGATACACCAGCACATAGTATAAGATAGGCTTAGATAAATGGCTCAGCAGACAGTATACTAAGCAATAGGTTTAGAGACATCAGGCAGTACCACACATGATAGACTTGGATACATACACATGTGTAACACCACCACGGTATTTGCTATAGCTGCATGTCACCCTTCTCTCCGCTCGTTAGCGCTTGGCGTTGTGCGGATAATGGGGGTGATGACTGCTGGAGCTGCATGCTAGGTCCTGATGGATCTCTTATTAGAACTGAACAGGTTGTAGTATGTTAATGACGCTATCACGTGGCTTTGGCTCGGGTCCCAATGGCTACCGCCGCCAACACGTGAAGACTTCCAAGAGGAAATGAAATAACTGCCCAGCTGGAAACATAAATCCATCTGTAGTGGTCAGATCCCAGCCTAAAGCCCAGCCGTAGTGTCCTAGTGTCCTTAACAGGAAGCTTTTCAGGACGGGGGGGGGGGGGGGGGGGGGGGTGTTTCTATTGAACTCTACCGGTTCTGGAAATGAGATGATTACAAGGAGTATTCAGCTCCAAATCCCCTGCCTACAAACTGAGCTAAAAGGGACATGTCAATTCTCTCTGTTATTCCTCCTGGAAATATCAGAACAATTTGACAACTAGGTGTTACCAACCCCTTTATCAGTTCTGACGCGGTCCCATAGGTGCTGACAATGTCTGACACAAATTATCAGTAAGGATAATTCTGGCTTCAGCTGCCACTAGGGGGAGCTCAATACATAATCAGTATGCAGTGAGTTCCTGAGCTCCCTCTAGTGGTGGCAACCACACAGTGCTTCTACAGAAATCCATTATGGTTGTCATTACTCAGGGATTGTTACTCAGCTTTCCTAGAATCCAGAACATCAAATCTTCCTAAACATATGTGATAAAGTATCATGACTTTGTAGATTTATATTCTTAATGCTCCTCCTCTTCAATTATTTACACATAGACAGTTCTTCTCATAGATGTGCCGTGGAAAGTTCCATCTAGTACAGGACGCTGCCAACGCTTCATCCTCCAGTCCACTACACAGGACACCGGTAAGGTCAACGCTCAGCGCACACTGAATAGAATTAGCACAAGATTGTCGCTTGCTTTATCAACGCAAAGTAAACACCGGCTGATGCCCGCACCGCGCTGGAACAAACGGACAAAAGGCAGACGGCACTAAATCAACACAAACCTTTTCCCACTATTGAAAAACACTCGGATAACTTGCTGGAGAGATCTTAATCCCTTTAAGCAGACCGTACTGAATGGATTATCAGGCGAAAAGTCTGTGTAAATCACAGCTAAATTAGATGAAAAGAGATGTACAAAGCAACCTGGTACCACAGGGGTGACATAGATAGATAGATAGATAAATAGATAGATAGATAGATAGATAGATAGATAGATAGATAGATAAGATAGATAGATAGATAGATAGATAGGAGATAGATAGATATGAGATAGATAGGAGATAGATATAGACATAGATAGATAGATAGATAGATAGATAGGAGATAGATAACATAGATAGATAGATAGATAGATAGATAGATAGATAGATAGATAGATAGATAGATAGGAGATAGATAGATATAGACATAGATAGATATGAGATAGATAGGAGATAGATAACATAGATAGATAGATAGATAGATAGATAGATAGATAGATAGATAATTACATATATAGATAGATAATAGATAGATGATAGATAGATAATAGATAGATAAATAATAGATAGATGATAGATAGATAATAGATAGATAGATATAGATATAGATAGATGGATAGATAGATAGATAGATAGATAGATAGATAGATAGATAGTTATACTTGTGACCCCTTACAATGATTAGGTTTTTTGAAATATTTTAGGATTTTTCTTACTTTGACACTTTGTATCACACAGCGGCCTCTATACGGCTCTGACGGGGCAGGAGTTTATTACAGAGGTGGAGGATGGATTCATATAATGTATTTCTACCACATTCGTCAGACGTTTCGTGGCTGGGTCACTGATCTTTCTACCAATCTGTTCATAAAGCAAATTACAGGACACAGAGTCCGTGACCCATACAGCCTAACGGGTGACCTGTGGGCAGACTTCTGGTGTCGGCCGCCAACGCGCTTGAGTTACCAACCAACCTTTTTGTGAGTTAGCCAAGTACCAGGCGGCACAGTCCGGCCATATTCTGGTGTCCCCCGTTACAACCAAACCAACCGCCGTGAGTCCATCAAACTTAAAGGGGTTTTCTGAGATTTTAAAATTGACGACCTGTCCTGATGATGGGTCATCAGTATCTGATCGGTGGGGGTCTGACACCTGGGACCCCCGCCGATCAGCTGTTTGAGAAGGCACTGGCGCTGGCAGCAGTACCGTGGCCTTTTCTCAGCTTTCCCTAGGCCAGTGATGACACGTTCATCGGTCACGTGGCCCAGGAGCAGCTCAGCCTCATAGAAGTGAATGGGGCTGGGCGCGATACCAAGCACGGCCACTATACTATGTACGGCGCTGTACTTGGAGAAGGCCACGGCACTCAGAAGGCACATATAGTTAATGTAAAAAAAATATATCAATCCTTCTGCCTCTGGGGTAAAGAAAAAAAGGACCACATGAAATAATACTCAGCCTCCCTGACACTGGCAATTTGGAATAGATAAAGCTGACATGGCACTGGCAGATAGATTTCTTGTGTGCCTTGGCAGCCGACATGCCGTACGCTGTAAGGTAGCGTGTTTTTCTTTCATACAAATTTTTGTTATGTTTTTTTTTACATTGTAATTTCTCCTGAATTGGAAGCGGCCGAAGCACACACGTTAATTGCCTGGGGACCCCTTAACTCCTGAGACAGTTACCTTTTTATGGGCCGGGGGGTTGTGGCGGCCTCGGAATACTTACGATGGCTGCCATCCAAGGCTCACTACGACTGTCTGTTACGGTTTCTACGGCGACAGAGGACAACATGCCAGCTACATACGAAGAGATGAAGCTTGAATCCAATTTTCAGTTTTTCAATTAAATTAAAAATAATTTTTTATTTTTTTTTACAAAAATGGAGCAGCAATCTAAGGATATATGCACACGAACGTTGTTTGTTTCCGTGTCCGCTCCGTTTTTTTTTTGCGGATAGGATGCGGACCCATTCATTTCAATGGGTCCGCAAAAATGCAGACAGCACACCGTGTGCTGTCCGCATCAGTATGTCCGTTCCATAGCCCCACAAAAAAATAGAACATGTCCTATTCTTGTCCGTTGAAGGCATTGTTACAATGGATTGCAAAAAAAAAAAAGGATGGCGTACCGATGTCATCCGATTTAGTTTTTTTTGTGGATCCGCCATTTGCATACGGTCGTGTGCATGTAGCCTAAGGCACATTTCTATTTCAGGGAAAATATCCACTTGTAAGAAATTGTTTCTTGAATTTTTTTTTGTAAAAAGTGTGGCAAAACTGTTAAAAGAAATGCGATATTTCCATGTGGTAAAGGCACAGCTTTCTGATCCACCATTACTGTTATGTCGGAAGGAGTTTGTTCACACAGAGGATTTCCTACATCGATATCCAGCGCAGCAGTCGATACGGCACAGAATTTTTCACTCGTGACTCAAAAAAAAACTTTTTGGGGACAAAATCCGTGTGCGGATCCGCGGCACGTACAAATGCAAATTCAAGGCAAAAATGTAACATTTCTTCTGTGGATTCCACAGCATGAGGCCTCATGCACACAACCGTATGTATTTTGCGGTCCGCAAAAAATATGGATGACGTCCGTGTGCATTCCGCATTTTGCGGAACGGAACAACTGGCCCCTAACAGAACAGTCCTATCCTTGTCCGTAACGCTGACAATAATAGGACATGTTCTATTTTTTTCCAGAACGGAAATACGGACATACGGAAATGGAATGCACAAGGAGTACTTGTTCCGCATACGGTCCGCAAAAAAAACAGGATGGACACGGAAAGAAAATACATTTGTGGGCATGAGCCCTGACTGTGTGAACATCACATCGATCCAGAGATCTCCACATTCATTGCTCTGCTAGATTTATATCAAGCTGTTATCTCAGGGGCATGCCCTTTCTGCTGCAGCTCAGGGGGCGTGTCTTTTCTGCTGCAGCTCAGGGGGCGTGTCTTTTCTGCTGCAGCTCAGGGGGCGTGTCTTTTCTGCTGCAGCTCAGGGGGCGTGTCTTTTCTGCTGCAGCTCTCTCCCGGTCACAGCTCAGGAGGCAGTTGAAGGATGGAACTGAGCGCGTGCGACCACCTCAGAAAGGTGGACAGAGAAATAAGAAAGAAACCAAACAGCAGGTGGCGCTATACAGATACATTTTATTGAATAACTCATTGGTTATCCTAAATTTTTAATTACATGCAATTACAAAACTATTTAGATCTAGGCGCTGGTTTAAGAACTGCAGAATATTTTTCATGGCACAATCCCTTTAAGTATCAATAATAGTATTTATTATTATTCAACCTTTTTCGCCCACCCAACCCAATATCTAATGGGCTACAAGGGGAGCGCGGACTTGTCTTTTACTCTTGGACTTAGATTCTACAAATAATATTTTTTATTTTTTTTTCCATCTGCATAAAGCGCTCTCCAGGTCCGCGCCGGCCAAACCTCAGCCTGATCTAATTTGCGATTTAAATGTTATTCATAAGAAAAAATTTGAGATTTAAAAATTTCAATTTTCTCATCAGAAACCCACAGGAAATCTGCGCCGAGAGAGGGCAGAGAGTGGATCACAGACGTGTCAGGAGCGCGGCGCAGGTTACGACGCGCGCTTTCCACATAAAATCTCGTCCAAAGGGAAGACGGGAGGGCGGGGAGGATTTGGTTTCTTGACTGTAATGATTTCTGACATGGAAACAGAACGGCACAAAGGCTCAGACATGATATCATATTAAAGAGCGTGTCCTGTACGAAATACCCGCTTGGCAGCGGCGACGGCCCCCGGAACAATATAGAACGGGAAAATGTACAAGAAGGTCCTTCAAGAAAACCTATAGGCTTATGGCGTCTGGCAAAAGACAGGACATTGTCCCAATACACGGGGATCATCGCCCCTAAAGGGAAACGCCTCCGAGAGGTGCGCTCTCCAAAGTCGCCATCTGCAAAAATACTTTAGTTGGCAATGATTCGGCAGTGATCATAGGATCATAATGTATCATAGGAATGCTCAGGCAGACTTGTCTATATACTTCTCGTAGTCTCAGACTAGTATGGGAATGATGGATTATCACTCCGCTTGCTGTCAGTGAATGGGAAACTGAAACCTCTACAGATATTAGGCTCGGTTCGCATCACATTTGGAGTATACCATAGTCTATACCCTAGAGACGTATCCCTAGAGCGCCAGTCACCCTACATAGGCCAAAAGAGTGTCCTTTAGGCAAGCCGATATATGTCGATATATATTTTTATTTCTAAGGCTATTCAATATAAAGGTATAAAGACAAAAATTGTATACAGCATAGAATTTTTTTTTTTTTATGACAGGAGACTATGAGCGTCATATCCCACTGTCTGCCTATGCAGTGGGATGCGTTGCAGCCGTCCCCTCAGCGTATACCTCTGACAGAAGCTCCAAACACGAGGTGAACAAACGAATAGATCTCGCTACAATCAGGTCCGATCTAGGAACTCTTCTGGAAACAGCGACGACCCCAGATTGATATATTTTATCTATAGTTTATCTGCAGTGATACATTGTAACAAGTTATCAAGTCAAGGATAAAATCAGGCTGCAAACGGTCACGTGCATGAGGCCTAAGACAGATTTTTCAGCCAAAGTCAGAAGTGGATTCAAATGTAATCAGAAATATAGAGGAAGGCCTTGTGGATCTACCTCTGACTCTGGAGGAAAAAACGTGCAGGAAAATCTGCCTCAAAACTTCCACCAAAAATCCCTGGGTAGGTTTTCGGATGCGTTTTTTTATTCTGATACGGTTTTTGATTCTTCCCATTTCAACGGGAAGTTTGCATGCGGAATCTACACCAAGAATGAACACGTCGCTTTTTTCCAGACTGCAGTTTTTAAAACCGTGAGTGACAAAAGCAGCACAGTGTGAATTGGCAAGCGGTTTTCCCATTGAAATGAAGGGAGATGATTGGCAAGCGCTTTTGGTGCTGTTTTGGGGTGCAGAATCTGCACCAAAATACACATAGAAAAAACTCAGCTTGAACATACCCTAAGGATAGGTCCATCGCAAATCTTCTGGCAGATTCCTCTACAAATCCCACAGTGAATAATCTGTTGCAAAATCTGCATGTGTCAAATGTGGATTTTGTTTTGAATTTCAAAGTGGATTTAAAAAAAAAGTCAATTTCTGCCACTTTGCTGCTACCGTATTCCACTGTGGATTCTCCGTCCACGAACCTGACGTAAAATCTGTCCCGTGTACATAGCCGCGCTCGTTAGCGATTATCTTGCGGAGTAGGTAAACAGCACAGATCCCTCTCCTGTCCTCATAGTTTGTTACAATGTATCAGGGCAGATAAGATGTATCAGTCTGGAGTGTTTACCTCACTGGATACAATTGTAGTGAACCCTGAGTATTAGGTCTGATGGGGTTTCCAGCTTCTGAATTTTAAGCAAAAATGTTTCTGTTCACTGACAGCATGCAGGGATCCTAAAAATCATGAAGAATTGAAACATAAAGTCTTATTAGAAAGTTGCCCAGCTTTTCATTAGATGACGATTAAGCAAAGCAGGCTAAAAGTTCTGTAGAAATCTCTTCCGATACTTCCGTGACCTCAATAATACAATCCGCAGCAGATTTCGCTCCGTGGCCTCTGGTTGCCCCGACCCTACAGCCTTGGAAAACAACACGCCTTTGGGAAGAGAATGTAGAAGCTCGGTAATAAGTAGGAAGGGTCTTGGGATCTCCTGCTGGATCATGTAATAAACTCTTAATGATAAAAGGCTTTGTGTTTAATAAGGACATTAACTCATTAAGGGATCTGGATTCCCACAGCCGCCGACGTCCTCGTACTTACAAGTTTCCTGTAATTTTGATTTTTCTTAAAACAGCGTTTTTAGGCACGGGCTCGGCTTGTAAAATAATAAATTATATGTTATGTGTAATTCTGTGGCTTCAGCTATTCATTTACCGGAGACAATGTTACACACCCACGTACAATGGCCGTACTGTGTCTTTAAACGTCATGGGCTCCGCTATTTCAGCACAATTATGGTTTCCGAAATTGCCTGTAAAAGTGGACCCACGGGTGGTGGCATGATATGCAGTCTCTAAACAGTTACAGAACACTGCCACCTAGTGGACATTTCATAGCGAAGTTTCCACAATTTTCTTAAAGGGGTATCCCGATCTGGCCATTTATGACATATCGATAGGTTATGCTATAAATGTCCCACCTTTGGGACCAGCTCCTATCATAAGAACAGGGACCTGGTGTGAATGAAGAGCACAATGGCGCCCCCTAGAGGGTCAACTGAAGTGCAAACCTGGGGGCAAAAATGCCTTCCCATATATGTCCCCATCAGTAAGCCCTCCAAGCCAATCAGCACAGCTGAGAAGGGTCACATGACTCCATTCCTTTCAGTCCAAACCTCAGTGGGTGCCTTGTGTTTAAGTTGTCAAGAGGGAGGGGTGCATTATATATTCACTACCCCTTGACTGACTCTTTAGGGGCAAATTTTTGGGCAAAAAAATCTGCATCCACAACTCAGCTTTGATAGGACATTGTATGATAGCTCTAAAACGTGATGACTGGGTTACCCTTAAAATATGATCTGGTAACTCTTATGTAAAGACGCTGATCAAAATAAAAGGGGTGATCCATGCAAAACTGGTTAGGGGCTTAGGGGGTGGGGCAGCATGAATTCCTGTGTCCTGCTCCGCCCCCTCAGGTCCAGCACTAAATATATTGTATTGGTTTTGCTGGAGTGCTCCTTTAAATTAGTTTGTTGCATTTACACACCAGTTCTAAAGACAAAATATCTGATTACCTGGTGGAATCCCCTAAAGGTTATCAGAGGTTGTCGACCTTTGACCTGTTTACTAAACCCCGGGATAAAGCTAAACCTTGTGCTACCTGATAGATGACATAGTACACATATGTAGATAGTAGTGGCGTGTTCTATCTCACCAGTGTACTGCGACCCCTCCATCACCCCCTCGAGGGTCCGACTGTCTGTACACATCAAATACAGAGGCCTTTAGATTGCTGTCATATTGATCGAAGTTGGCACCTTCTGGAAGACCCCACAGATTGCGGAGCATGGTCAGAATCGGCAGGATCGGCCAATTAGATTGTAATAATATCGCCAGCTTATTCCCTTGTTACCCCAATGATAAGCTGGTCACAGTGTATCTGCTGAGACCCCCAGTCATCGACTGTGATCTGTCAACAAGTGTTCAGTTTCCCTGCAGTGCCTCCACAGGACAGATGGAGAATGACATGGTATCCACTGGAATCAATGGGCTGTCTGTGTAATGTATGGACAGACTGGGTCCTCCAGATAGAGAAACACTCTTTGTAAGAGCTCATTAATGGACCCCTATAAATCCAATCAATGTCTTCATTAAAGGGTTTTCTGGGAATAAAATATTGATGACCTATTTGCAGGATAAGTCCTCAGTATCTGATTGGTAGGGGGTCTGACCCTCACCGATCATCTGTTTGAAGAGGCCACTGCTAGGCCAGTGATTGTCATGTTCATTGGGCTCAGTCCCATTCAAGATAATGAGCTGCAATACCAAACACAGCCACTATACAATGGACGGCGCTGTGCTTGGTAAGCTGAGAGGAGACGGCGGTGCTCACCGGAGTCCCATGGTCTCTTCCAAGAGCTGATCGCCAGCAGCTAGACTCCCACTCACGACATACTGATGACCTATCCTGAGAAAAGGCCTTCAATATCCAACTCCCACGAAAACCCTTTAATATTTTGGGAGCCACAGGCTGAAATCCCAGCAGTCGGTCCCCTGTCTCCAGCTGCTGTCCAAAAAAACACGGCTGGACGGTTACTACGAAACCATCATGTTTAGCCGACTGACATATTGGTACTTGTAGTCCCACCCCAGCTGTAGAAACCGCAACCTAAAGCGACCTGGACAAACTAAAGCCGACACAAAATACTATTGTGCTTTTTTTTTTTCTTCTTCTTCTTTTTTGCAAATGTAATTTTGAGGCGACGCAGGAGTTTATTTTTACAGTTTGCGGGTAACTTCAGGTCCATTTAAGTGTAAAAACAGAGCAGGACGGCCGGTGAGTAAGACACAACATAGGACAGGGAACCGTGGCGGCGGCCTCCATACATAAAGGGGGGAATTGTTCTGTCTCAAGTCTTTGTTTATTTAGTAATATTTGACATGCGGCGAGCAAAATGTGTTGCTTTCTTTCAGTCTGCGCTATAGGACGCATGGCACTCGTCAGCCGTCTCACGAGGAACGTGCCAGATCTGCTTCATTCCCTGGACCTCGGCCTCTGCCAGAGCGATGGCAGCAGTCAGGCCTGATCCTAATGGAGACATGTTGTTCCAATTGATAAAGGGGATATTCACACATGGAGGCTCTGATGCATTTTTGAACCCCCCCCCCCCCCCCCAGTGCCCCAAAAAATAAAAAATATAAACTTTGGTGCATTTTAAAAGTGTTTCTGGGTATAAATCTTAGTCTTTCTTCTCCAAGTTTTAGTTCTCCAACTTTCTAATACTTTATGTTTCAGTTCCTGACCTTTTTCAACAGCTCTGCTTGCTGTCATTTTAAAGGGATTGCGCACCTTGGCCAAAACCGCCCCTCCTGTGCAGACCTGCGAAGGGAAGCACACTGGCCGCTTCTCTCCTCGACCTCAGGTGTTCCGCTGTGCTCCCAAGATCTAAACTTCTGTTTGACGTGGCCGCAGCAGTGGCCTGCTCTCCTTGCATCATGTCAAATGGTCTTGTAACGCAAGAGGAGCAGGTCGCCGCTGCAGCCAGCAATTGGCTGCAGCGGTCTCAAAATGGAAGTCCAGGGAGCCGAGCAAAGAAGTTGAGGTCGGGGACGGAAGGGGTCGGGAGCAGCGCTGGGAACTACGCTTCCCTTCAGAGGTCTGCCCAGGAGGGCCAAAAGATCCCCCAAAGATGCACAACCCTTTTAAGGCTTTTCACAGATGAGTATTTGATACAATTGTATCGAGTCTAGACAATCCTCTGTGACAGTGTCGGACGACTAGGGTGTCCATGCAGATATATATACATGCAGATATTACCTGGCCACACAGCGGCAGGCAGCAGCAAGACGACCATCGGCCGGTTGAGATGCTGCCTATCTATATGTAATGCAGCCAGTACATTGTATCATGTGCCAGAAGTGCAGGTGGTGGGGGACTAGGGGCCCCCACCTCGCTCAGGAGCCCACCAGGGATTCACCTGTTCCCTTATGGGCAAGTCCAACCCTGCTGTGTGAGCTGAATATCTTTAAAGGGGTTTTCCAAGAGTTTTTTACTGATCGGTGAGGGTCAGACACACATGACCCTCATCGCCGATCATCTGTTTGAGAAGGCACCGGCGCTCGCAGCTCACCAAGCACAGCGCCGTACATTGTATAGCAGCTGTGCTTAATATTGCAGCTCAGCCCCATTCATTTCAATGGGGCTGAGCTGCACCTCGGCCACGGGACCGATGAATGTGATGTCACATGGCCCAGGAAAGGCTAGAGAAGGCTGCGCCGCCACTGCGAGCCCCGGTGCCTTCTCAAACAGCTGATTTCAGAAAATGCCACTAAAAAGGCATACCGTATGAAAAAAACACAAGCAGTTTCCATGTTTTTTTTTAGCTGCCAGACATTATATTGTCATAAAGAAAACCCTCAACCACAAGCCTTATTAGTTAATAGACTTAACACCTACGGAAAATGACTATCTGTACCTACATCATATATATAGAGACAGGGAGGCAGTACTATATGTACCTACATCATTTACAGGGAGAGACAGGGAGGCAGTACTATCTGTACCTACATCATACATATAGAGAGACAGGGAGGCAGTATTATCTGTACCTACATAATTTACAGGGAGAGACAGGGAGGCAGTACTATCTGTACCTACATCATATATATATAGATACAGGAAGGCAGTACTATCTGTACCTCCATCATTTATATAGATAGACAGGGAGGCAGTACTATCTGTACCTACTTCATTTACAGGGTGCGACAGGGAGGCCGTACAATCTGTACCTACATAATTTATATATAGAGAGAGGGAGGCAATACTATCTGTATCTACATAATTTACAGGGAGAGACAGGGAGGCAGTACTATCTGTATCTACATCATTTACAGGGAGAGACAGGGAGGCAGTACTATCTGTACCTACATCATTTATATAGAGAGACAGGAAGTCAGTACTATCTGTACCTAAATCATATATATAGAGATACAGGAAGGCAGTACTATCTGTACCTACATCATTTATATAGATAGACGGGGAGGCAGTACTATCTGTACCTACATCATATATATATATATAGAGATACAGGAAGGCAGTACTATCTGTACCTACATCATTTATATAGATAGACGGGGAGGCAGTACTATCTGTACCTACATTATATATATATAGAGAGATACAGGAAGGCAGTACTATCTGTACCTACATCATTCATATAGATAGACGGGGAGGCAGTACTATCTGTACCTACATTATATATAGAGAGAGATACAGGAAGGCAGTACTATCTGTACCTACATCATTTATATAGATAGACGGGAAGGCAGTACTATCTGTACCTACATTATATATATAGAGAGATACAGGAAGGCAGTACTATCTGTACCTACATAATTTATATAGAGAGACAGGGAGGCAGTACTATCTGTACCTACATCATTTACAGGGAGAGACAGGGAGGCAGTACTATCTGTACCTACATCATATATATAGAGATACAGGAAGTCAGTACTATCTGTACCTACATCATATATATAGAGATACAGAAAGGCAGTACTTTCTGTACCTACATCATTTATATAGATAGACGGGGAGGCAGTACTATCTGTACCTACATCATTTACAGGGAGAGAGAGGGAGGCAGTACTATCTGTACCTACATAATTTATATAGATAGACAGGGAGGCAGTACTATCTGTAACTACATCATTTACAGAGAGGCAGTACTATCTGTACCTACATAATTTACAGGGAGAGACAGGGAGGCGATACTATCTGTACCTACATCATATATATAGAGAGAGGGAGGCAGTACTATCTGTATCTACATCATTTACAGGGAGAGACGGGGAGGCAGTACTATCTGTACCTACATCATTTATATAGAGAGACAGGGAGGCAGTACTATCTGTACCTACATCATTTATATAGATAGGCAGGGAGGCAGTACTATCTGTACCTACATCATTTACAGGGAGAGACAGAGAGGCAGTACTATCTGTACCTACATCAATTACAGGGAGAGACAGGGAGGCGATACTATCTGTACCTACATAATATATATATATAGAGAGGCAGGCAGTACTATCTGTACCTACATCATTTATATAGATAGGCAGGGAGGCAGTACTATCTGTACCTACATCATTTACAGGGAGAGACAGGGAGGCAGTACTATCTGTACCTACATCAATTACAGGGAGAGACAGGGAGGCGATACTATCTGTACCTACATAATATATATATATATAGAGAGGCAGGCAGTACTATCTGTACCTACATCATTTATATAGATAGGCAGGGAGGCAGTACTATCTGTACCTACATCATTTACAGGGAGAGACAGAGAGGCAGTACTATCTGTACCTACATCAATTACAGGGAGAGACAGGGAGGCGATACTATCTGTACCTACATAATATATATATAGAGAGGCAGGCAGTACTATCTGTACCTACATCATTTTTACAGTGTATAGTTTTTAAAGGGACAAATAGAGGCGTAACTTGTAGTCCTGGGCTCCAATGCAAAATCTGTAACAGGACCCCCACCTACCATCATTTATGATACTGTCTTTAGGCCCACACAGCCACCAGTGCCTGATGTGAGTGACACTTCTGCACCCCCTACAGGTCTGCCCGTGGGGTTGGCTGACAGGTCCAGTATAATGCCTTCCCTCTTTGACATGTACATCCATATGTGTGACCAATATCCTCTGATGATTACCTTGCTTAAAGGGGCGTTACACCTAAAGTCAACCATAAAATAGAATTCTCTGTAATTTACATGCTGCAGAGATTGATTTAATGCAAAGAAACAAGACTTTCATGGTGGTTCCCAGGGCTGAGCTGTGAATTCTGATGGACATCGCTTAATGTGGCACCTTAGGGTTGCGTCCTCAGCACGGATAGGGCACTGCGTCTGCTCTCAGACTAATCTAATTTAATGAGGTTTAGTTGGGCTGAGCAAATATCAGATAAAAGAGACACCTTTAATTATCGCTCATTAATACCTGCTAGTAATCTCGGGTCACGTATGGCACACATAGGGATCCATACATCAACACAAGGAGCCTGGGATGTCTCTGCTTAATTACCAAACCCAGACTGCAGTAAAACAGCTAATTATCTTCACTCGATACCTGTACATCATACTGTGGGGGGCGCCACCTGACAAATATGAAGTACCTCGGCTGGTTTTAATAGCAATGGCCGGTGTAACACATGGCAAGAACAGAAGGGTCCTGGAAGCTGAGAAATGTGGAGCCCAGAGTACTTATTCTGTGGGGCAATGGAGCCATGTTGGGGGGGTTACCTCTTTTTGCTGAGGACCACCTTCTGAACTGTGACCATGATTACAAGTTACACCATTTATGCAGCCCCCCCTCCCCCCCGCGCTTCCCACTCTAAACTCCCACTCTAGTTGCAAAACTCATATCTTACGTATAGGAACTATCTGGTGTCATTGTTTTGTTTGGGTACTATATGCTACTGGCAATGTTACAAAGGAACTGTGTGATACTATGACAACACTGCCATAATAGAGATGTGCCTGTATTATTTATATAAAAGACAGGGAGGCAGTACTATCTGTACCTACATAATTTATATAGAGAGAGGGAGGCAGTAATATCTGTGCCTACATAATTTACAGGGAGAGACAGGGAGGCAGTACTACCTGTATCTACATCATTTACAGGGAGAGACAGGGAGGCAGTACTATCTGTACCTACATCATTTATATAGAGAGACAGGGAGGCAGTACTAACTGTACCTACAGCATTTACAGGGAGACAGTACTATCTGTACCTACATCATTTACAGGGACAGACAGGGAGGCAGTACTATCTGTACCTACATCATTTACAGGGACAGACAGGGAGGCAGTACTATCTGCACCTACATAATTTATATAGAGAGACAGGGAGGCAGTACTATCTGTGCCTACAGAATTTATATAGAGAGACAGGGAGGCAGTACTATCTGTACCTACATCATTTACAGGGAGAGACAGGGAGGCACTGCTATCTGTACCTACATCATTTACAGGCAGATACAGGAGGCAGTACTACATGTACCTACATCATTTACACAGAGAGACAGGGAGGCAGTACTACATATATCTATATCATTTACAGGGAGAGACAGGGAGGCAGTACTATCTGTACCTACATCATTTACAGAGAGAGACAGGTAGGCAGTACTATCTGTACCTACATCATTTACAGGGAGAGACAGGGAGGCAGTACTATCTGTATCTACATGATTTACAGGGAGAGACAGGGAGGCAGTACTATCTGTACCTATATCATTTACAGGCAGATACAGGAGGCCGTACTATATGTACCTATATTATTTACAGGGAGAGACAGCGAGGCAGTACTATCTGTACCTACATCATTTATATAGAGAGACAGGGAGGCAGTACTACCTGTATCTACATAATTTTCATGGAGAGACAGGGATGGCAGTACTATCTGCACCTACATCATTTATATAGAGAGACAGGGAGGCAGTACTATCTGTGCCTACAGAATTTATATAGAGAGACAGGGAGGCAGTACTATCTGTACCTACATCATTTACAGGGAGAGACAGGGAGGCACTGCTATCTGTACCTACATCATTTACAGGCAGATACAGGAGGCAGTACTACATGTACCTACATCATTTACACAGAGAGACAGGGAGGCAGTACTACATATATCTATATCATTTACAGGGAGAGACAGGGAGGCAGTACTATCTGTACCTACATCATTTACAGAGAGAGACAGGTAGGCAGTACTATCTGTACCTACATCATTTACAGGGAGAGACAGGGAGGCAGTACTATCTGTATCTACATGATTTACAGGGAGAGACAGGGAGGCAGTACTATCTGTACCTATATCATTTACAGGCAGATACAGGAGGCCGTACTATATGTACCTATATTATTTACAGGGAGAGACAGCGAGGCAGTACTATCTGTACCTACATCATTTATATAGAGAGACAGGGAGGCAGTACTACCTGTATCTACATAATTTTCATGGAGAGACAGGGATGGCAGTACTATCTGCACCTACATCATTTATATAGAGAGACAGGGAGGCAGTACTACCTGTACCTACATCATTTACAGGGAGAGACAGGGAGGCAGTACTATCTGTACCTACATCATTTATATAGAGAGACAGGGAGGCAGTACTAACTGTACCTACAGCATTTACAGGGAGACAGTACTATCTGTACCTACATCATCTACAGGGACAGACAGGGAGGCAGTACTATCTGTACCTACATCATTTACAGGGACAGACAGGGAGGCAGTACTATCTGCACCTACATAATTTATATAGAGAGACAGGGAGGCAGTACTATCTGTGCCTACAGAATTTATATAGAGAGACAGGGAGGCAGTACTATCTGTACCTACATCATTTACAGGGAGAGACAGGGAGGCAGTGCTATCTGTACCTACATCATTTACAGGCAGATACAGGAGGCAGTACTACATGTACCTACATCATTTACACAGAGAGACAGGGAGGCAGTACTACATATACCTATATCATTTACAGGGAGAGACAGGGAGGCAGTACTATCTGTACCTACATCATTTACAGAGAGAGACAGGTAGGCAGTACTATCTGTACCTACATCATTTACAGGGAGAGACAGGGAGGCAGTACTATCTGTACCTACATGATTTACAGGGAGAGACAGGGAGGCAGTACTATCTGTACCTATATCATTTACAGGCAGATACAGGAGGCCGTACTACATGTACCTATATTATTTACAGGGAGAGACAGCGAGGCAGTACTATCTGTACCTACATCATTTACAGGGAGAGATAGGGAGGCAGTACTATCTGTACCTACATCATTTATAAAGAGAGACAGAGAGGCAGTACTATCTGTATCTACATCATTTACAGGCAGATACAGGAGGCATTACTACATGTACCTATATCATTTACAGGGAGAGACAGCGAGGCAGTACTATCTGTACCTACATCATTTACAGGGAGAGACAGAGAGGCAGTACTACATGTACCTATATGATTTACAGGGAGAGACAGGGAGGCAGTACTATCTGTACCTACATCATTTACAGGGAGAGACAGAGAGGCATTACTATCTGTACCTACATCATTTACAGGCAGATACAGGAGGCATTACTACATGTACCTATATAATTTACAGGGAGAGACAGCGTGGCAGTACTATCTGTACCTACATCATTTACAGGGAGAGACAGAGAGGCAGTACTATCTGTACCTACATCATTTATATAGAGAGACAGGGGGCCGTACTATCTGTTTCTACATCATAAACAGGGAGAGACAGGAGGCAGTACTACATGTACCTATACAATTTACAGGTAAGCAGTACTATGCATGTACATTTCAACTACAGGAAGAGGCATGAAGGCAGTACTGCAGTAGTACCAGTGCCTAATAGTTTTGTACTGGGCCTCTTAGCAAGGTGCCCAACACATTACACTGAATCCTCAGTATGAAGAAGGTGGTCTACAGATAATTCTCACAATGCACAGGAGACAATGCAGGTACAGGGGGTTAACACATAAGTATTTGCTGCGGATTAGCTTGACTTTTCCTAATTTTCCTGCCCTGCCCGGTGGCAGTAACCAGTCTTCGCCGCCCTGTTAAGGCTCAGTTTCTAAAATGGACCCAGATATGAGAGGGCGACTCATTACTAAAGATACAGCCATTAATCAGGCTTAAACAAAGGTCACTGGTCTAGAAGTGGGCAGATAAGCGGCCACCGGTGTGTGTCACAGATAACTTATCTCCACATACAGAAAAAAACACTAACTTCTTCAAAAAACCCAAATAAAGTTTAAACCAGGTAACACGGTGGCGCTGCGGGTATACACCGCGGCCGTGATCAATCACCTGGTGTGTGTTTTACGCTGACGTCTCATAAACAGGGGGCTTAGTGCAGACATACAACTTAGCACATGGACAATCCCATAACATAAATTCTGCCCTGTGTTTGGGAATGGGGGCTCGGTGTGGGGTCACCGCGTGGCGGTAATATTATATCAAACCTATAAATCATACTGCAATCATGTCTGGAGGTCATCAATATCTGTCTGACAACCCTTAGAGTCACCATTGCAGCACCTACAGGGGTTGTCACTTGGCTTTGCCAGACGCCTGAACGGCAAAACCGCCGCACCTCTGAGGAAGCCAGGAAAGCTGGGTGACAACCTCTAGTGATGGCCTGGGTATACCTTACCCCTCGCCTCCAGATTTCTATCCAGGACTCTAGAAAAGCTGAGTGATAACCCAGGTGCACACTGTACCGGCCGCCATATTTCCCAGGAGCGGATACACCCAGCTTTCCCAGGAGCGGATACAAGACGATTCTAGCTGGCACTGGCAACCTATAGGGCGGGTGGCGACGCCCCCAGATTGGCTTTTTACAGAGTGGATTGTGGTTTAACCCCTCAGGCCCTGGACAGCTGTTCCATGCAGATTAATGAAGCAGCCTTCAAAGGCCAACCCCGCCAGGGTCACAAGGGCTCTTTGTGCCTCTTTGCCCCCTGCAGGGCCAGAAGAAATGCCCGGGATCTTTCTATTAGCTTTTCCCCAGATCTACCACATCCCCATTAGCTACGCATTACAATGGTGTCCACTTCAGCGCATTCATCGCCCTCCTCATTAACCGCCATGTATTCCTGAAGGGTTATCTGCCGCGTTACCGCTGACAATCCTCTAAAAGGTTATCTGCCGCGTTACCGCTGACAACCCCTAAAAGGTTATCTGCCGCGTTACCGCTGACAACCCCTAAAAGGTTATCTGCGGCCGTGCAGGATACCCACACCTCTATCTGTCACCACAAGCACCGTTCAGACTGGAGCAGATGAAAAGCACATGGACTGTTATAAATGTCCGCTGATGTGAGGAGGCGTCGGGGGCCTCGTACCTCCTGAACCCCCAGAACACAGGGACGCTGCATCTCTCAACACCTATGACGAGGCCAAAGCCAGGAGCGGGTCCAAATGACGGACAGACTGATACGTCTCCGCTTTTGTGTCCATTCATGTGTTTGGCTCCAAAACTGCAACTTGAATGGGTCCGTGATCCGTCCGCAGCGCAAAAAAAACGACAAGTTCTCCTTTTTCGTGGTACAGAAACTCTGTAGTGCTTCCATGGGGTTCCGTGCCGCGGCACTTTCCGGATTGCGGACCCAATCAAGTGAACAAACGGTGCACAAACCGCTGAAAGCGAGCCGTAATACGGGCCTTAGCCGACAACGGTCGTGTGCATGAGCCCTAAAGCAAGAAAAAAAAACAAAAAACGGATGGGCGAGAAAAAAGTTGTGAGAAAATATGGCGGTCAGAACATCTGCCACATGTGTTTTCTAAAGGGGCGCGGCTAATCAATGGCAACATTGTTACCAATGTATCCACTCATCAGCAAGATCGTGGAATCCATCAGTTGACAGGCGGAATCCACTGTAGATTTGGTGACACAACGGTTACGATAAATGTTGTACGCGGACACAAGATCCCACCAATGTCCAGTCCACAGGACCACAGCCCCATCCATCGCTCTATAGATTGCAAGCTCTTTGGCCAAGGCTTCAAGCCTCACCCAGAACTGGAGTCAGATACATAAATAACACGACAACTTATAGAGTGATTACCGCAATTACATAGAAATGTTCACTGCCAGACGAGTGCACCTCGGGGCCCCAGGGCGTCTGCCGTTTGGAGCCCAGGTTGTAACAAGTTGTTGCACATTATTAATATGCAGATGTGAATTATAAAGTGCGTGAATCATAATAGATGTATAATGTCCGGCACTGGACAATGTAACCCCCCAGCCCCAGCTACATGATCGGGGGGGTCACACACAATGTCCATACATGTCCTAACCGTGTACTCATAGGTAAGTGGCCCCAACATGTCCTAACTGTGTACTCATATAGGTAAGTGGCCCCCACACGTCCTAACCGTGTACTCATATAGGTAGGTGGCCCCAACATGTCCTAACTGTGTACTCATATAGGTAAGTGGCCCCCAACACGTCCTAACTGTGTACTCATATAGGTAAGTGGCCCCAACATGTCCTAACCGTGTACTCATATAGGTAAGTGGCCCCCAACACGTCCTAACTGTGTACTCAAAGGTAAGTGGCCCCAACATGTCCTAACTGTGTACTCATATAGGTAAGTGGCCCCCACACGTCCTAACCGTGTAGTCATATAGGTAAGTGGCCCCCACACGTCCTAACCGTGTACTCATATAGGTAAGTGGCCCCCAACACGTCCTAACCGTGTACTCATATAGGTAAGTGGCCCCAACATGTCCTAACCGTGTACTCATATAGGTAAGTGGCCCCCAACACGTCCTAACCGTGTACTCATATAGGTAAGTGGCCCCCAACACGTCCTAACCGTGTACTCATATAGGTAAGTGGCCCCAACATGTCCTAACCGTGTACTCATTGGTAAGTGGCCCCAACATGTCCTAACTGTGTACTCATATAGGTAAGTGGCCCCCACACGTCCTAACCGTGTACTCATATAGGTAGGTGGCCCCAACATGTCCTAACTGTGTACTCATATAGGTAAGTGGCCCCCAACACGTCCTAACTGTGTACTCATATAGGTAAGTGGCCCCAACATGTCCTAACCGTGTACTCATATAGGTAAGTGGCCCCCAACACGTCCTAACTGTGTACTCAAAGGTAAGTGGCCCCAACATGTCCTAACTGTGTACTCATATAGGTAAGTGGCCCCCACACGTCCTAACCGTGTAGTCATATAGGTAAGTGGCCCCCACACGTCCTAACCGTGTACTCATATAGGTAAGTGGCCCCCAACACGTCCTAACCGTGTACTCATATAGGTAAGTGGCCCCAACATGTCCTAACCGTGTACTCATATAGGTAAGTGGCCCCCAACACGTCCTAACCGTGTACTCATATAGGTAAGTGGCCCCCAACACGTCCTAACCGTGTACTCATATAGGTAAGTGGCCCCAACATGTCCTAACCGTGTACTCATTGGTAAGTGGCCCCAACATGTCCTAACTGTGTACTCATATAGGTAAGTGGCCCCCACACGTCCTAACCGTGTACTCATATAGGTAAGTGGCCCCAACATGTCCTAACTGTGTACTCATATAGGTAAGTGGCCCCCAACACGTCCTAACTGTGTACTCATATAGGTAAGTGGCCCCCACACGTCCTAACCTTGTACTCATATAGGTAAGTGGCCCCCAACAAGTCCTAACCGTGTACTTATATAGGTAAGTGGCCCCCAACACGTCCTAACTGTGTACTCATATAGGTAAGTGGCCCCCACACGTCCTAACCTTGTACTCATATAGGTAAGTGGCCCCAACATGTCCTAACTGTGTACTCATATAGGTACTCTTTCCCTTTTGTATGGGACTGTCCACTACTTTATGTAGGTGCCCCTCCCCCACACCTGACCCCTTTATTACACTACTGTACACTTTTTAGTGCCCCCCCCCCCCCCCATGTCCAGTCATACAGGACCTTCCACTTCTATATGAAATTAACCCCCACATGTCCAATCATAACTGACTGACCCCTTAAATGCAGGGCATTACACTTCTCTGCAGGATTAACCCTCACATGTCCTATCTTTTGGATGACCCCTTTAGAACAGGGCAGTCCACTTCTGTCTGTAGTTAACCCCCACACAGCCAGCCATGAGACTGACCCCTGAAATATAGCACAGCCCCCCACTTCCACAGATAGGTAATCCCTCCACACGTCACATGAATGACCCTGTAACATAGGACAGTCCATATGTGAATGGCCCCCTCTGCCCCCACACCACCAGGGGTGCAGGTCTTACCTTCAGCCCGGTGTCTCCCAATGTCCAGCAGCACCAGGACCAGTATGGAGGACCAGGCGCATCCCCGCCGCTGCCTGCCCGGGCACATCCCTGGGATCCTGCCACAAATCCTCCGCAGAGCCGGAATTCTGGGTCCCTGTGGCCCCTGGGATGCCCTGCTCGGGTGCGGGCAGCTTGCAGAGCTCCGGGGGCTGCACACCGCCTCTCTGCTGATGGAGACTGTGAGGGGTCGGAGCTGCTGCTGCCTCCTCTGCCGAAACTTTCTCAGCCCCCTTCACTGCGGAGCGGAGGGGAACAGAGCGCGCAGCGCCACCTGGCGGCCGCCCCCCCTCACGGCAGCTCCGGCACCAGCACCATCAACAGCGCCATGGGAAATGGAGACAATCAGCAGGGAAAGGGAAATGTGACATAGAGCAAGAAAGTAACAGCAAAGTAGTAATGAGGTATAGAGAGTGGATGGTGCCCTGGGCAGTGTGCTATATGCTATGATGGATGTATCAATAAGGCTAAGTTCACACCTGCATTATCAATTCCGTTTTTCTACTGTTTCATAGGAATGTCTGAAAAATTGCAACTAGGACACCAACCCACTGATTAGACGGCACGACCCGCTGCTCAGAGACGATAATTTAGGTGCCTGCACGCGCGTTTTGCTCATTTATCGGGTGATCAGCGGCGCCTTTACACGGGCAGATTGTGGGACCGATTATATGGGCATCTAAGTCCATCTGATAGTCCGGGGCGCTACCTGTGCGGCCACGCGGGGCTCATCCTGTTATCTGTCACAGCAGTGGTATTGCGGTATTTCACATTAGATTGTGAGGTGACAGTGCGGATTACAGCAGCAGCAGCTCTTATATCAACAGCCCACTGTTTGCTGATCCCTGGTGACCTCTGGGGGCTCAGGGCAGCGGTCGGTGGTCTCTACACATAGTATGTATGTAGGGCGGAAAGCTGAGGGTAGTCCTGAGCTGCCCCCAAACCATGCTTTACATTCTAACATCACACCATTATACCTCACATGTCACCTCCAAGATAGATGGACTGATAGATAATCGACAGATAGATAGATAGATAGATACACCGACCCCGGGTGTCCCCCCATTTCTCAACCCCCTATTTCCCACATCCTTTGGCAATACTAATGTATAATTTAGACCTTCCAGTAAAGCTTTTTTTATTTGATTTGATAGATAGACAATAGATAAGGAATTTCAGGGGACATTCAAGCAGTAAAAGAAAAGTCACTGCTTGAGAAAGGTCCCAGCATTGGGCAGAAACGTCGCTGTCTGGTGAATAAAGTATCTACTTGGATTTTACGCCGTGGAATTTCTTATCTATTTGATATTTTGGGAGTGGATCGTCCCTACAGCCGCTGGCACCCGCATCTGTGCTGCCCAGACTTTGTATCTTCTAGATAGATAGATAGATAGATAGATATGAGATAGATAGATAGATAGATAGATAGGAGATAGATAGATAGATAGATAGATAGATAGATAGACAGCCAGACAGAGATAGATAGATAGATAGATAGATAGATAGATAGATAGATAGATAGATAGATAGATAGGAGATAGATATGAGATAGATAGATAGATAGATAGATAGATAGATAGATAATAGATAGATATGAGATAGATAGATAGATAGATAGATAGATAGATAGATATGAGATAGATAGATAGATAGATAGATAGATATGAGATAGATAGATAGATAGATATGAGATAGATAGATAGATAGATAGATATGAGATAGATAGATAGATAGATAGATAGATATGAGATAGATAGATAGATAGATAGATAGATAGATATGCTGACAAAGGGCGAAATCCAGAGGACGATACACAAGTACAAAGAGGAGTATATTAGCGTCTGGAGGAACGACATACGGACATCCCAGAAGCTGACAGTATACCAGAGCCTGCAGAGGGAGCACAAACTGCCCCATATCTGGAGAAACTCCCCAATCTGAGAGACTGACAGATCCTGAGTCGGTACAGACTGAGCGCCCCCAGCCTGCTCATTGAATCCGGGCGTCACCGACAGAGGTACACGCCCAGGGAGAGCAGACTGTGCCAGCAGTGCGACCAGGAGGCCGGGGAGGATGAGGCTCATTTCCTGCTGCGGTGCCCCAAATACTCAGCAGTGAGGGAGACTGACTTCAGGAGACTGTCTGATCTCTGCCCAGACTTCATCTCCATGGAGGAGGAAGAGAGACTCTCCATACTGCTGGGGGAAGAGGAGAACACAGCGGCCACAGCAGCCCAATATATTACTGCCTGCCATAGACTGAGAGGAGCCTGATATACCATGGACTCCTATACCCCCACCCTGGATGTGTCCCCATCCCCCAACCCTATACAATTATTTCCCACTTGCTTTGGCAATGTTAAAATGTATTTAGTCCTGCCAATAAAGCTTATTTGATTTGATTTGATAGGAGATAGATAGATAGATAGATAATAGATAATAGATAGATAGATAATAGATAGATAGATAGATAATAGATAGATAATAGATAGATAGATAATAGATAGATAGGAGATAGATAATAGATACTGTAGATAGATAATAGATAGATAGATAAATAGATAGATAGGAGACAGATAGCCAAACCAAAATAACCATAAACAAAGGCATATATATCATGTGTGGCCAACTAAATAGAACGGTTATCTTTATTACACATAATCATGTCCACTAAATATTGCACAGAAAGTATACAATGTAGAATCAGCGGGCAAGAGCTATAAAGCAAGAATCCCCCCCCCCCCCCCCCCCCCCAGTATAATAGGTCTATTATACATACAGTATACAGATGATACATGCACATCTATGAACAACACATAATAAAGTGCTTATACTATAGGATATAGTGCAATCATCTATGGCCGGTTAAGCAAAAGACAGTCCAATACTCATCTCACGTGCCCGGGACACACCCAGGTTCCCCCATAAATATGGTCCAAACTCCATGGCTCCAACTTAGGGAAATCCCAGTAAGTGTCGCTGACAGCAGTCAGAGTGATACGGACAATCACTAACCAACACAGACAGACAATATACGGACCCTGGTATCCGTGGGGAGGGAGAAAGGGGACGACTCTCTGAGGTAGGTTTCGCCTTACTGTATACTGTATATGCCATACGGAAAAACGGAACAGAAAAACGGATTGAAACCGGAAACACAACAGAAACAAAAAACGGATCCGTTAAAATCGGCCCGCAAAACACTGAAAAAGCCATCCGGTCGTGTGAACAAGCCCTAAGGCTACATGTACACAAACGTTATTTGTTTCCGTGTCCGTTCAGGTTTTTTTTTTGCGGATAGGATGCAGACCCCTTCATTTCAATGGGTCCGCAAAAGATGCGGACAGCACACCGTGTGGTATCCGCATGTGTATGTCCATTCTATAGCCCCGCAAAAAAAATATAACATGTCCTATTCTTGTCCGTTTTAGGCATTGTTACAGTGGATCCACAAAAAAAACCTGGATGGCATACAGATGTCATCGTTTTTTTTTTGCGGATCCGCAATTTGTGGACCGCAAAACACATACGGTGGTGTGCATGCATTCTAATCCTGATGATAAAAGCTCCACAGAAGGTAGGTTTTCCTGCTCTCCCAGCCCCCACTGAGTGCTGTCAGCAGTTTGTGATGGTCAGTGCTGCTGACAGACTCCCTTAACATCCTGCTTATTAGTCAGTTCTAACAGTCGGACTGTAGAAGCGCGGTGTGTGTCTGGTGTGTGGTACGGACTGAGTGTTTCCGTCTGTCCCCCGGTCACCCCGCTGCGCTGTTCTCTGGAATATTCTGGCACGTTATAAATAAATGTTAATAATATTAATGAGCTGTTGGTGAAACGTTTCAGTGCAGCCTCGAGATCGCGGTGAACGCTCACCCGGGAAATGTGCGACTTCTCCCTCCTCCATCCAGTTCTCTACCAGCAGAATAAGCGCCGCAGACGCCGCGCTTCTCGGACTGACACAGTCGGATTTTATGGCCTGGATTTGACTTTGTTAGAGATCCCCCATATGAAATGAGATCATTTTGGCTGCTGCTCTTAGACCTCGTCCACCCGGAGACGGATCCCACCTCGTTACTGCGAGCTCTGAAGATGTATAACCAAACTGACAGAGGGGTAACTCACCGGACCTGGGGCCCAATGCAAATCTATCCAAGGGCCCCACATATACCATGGGCCATTTATAATACAGGCGTCTTCTTTCGTGGCATAGGGGCTTTTTAGCCCCCTCGGGCGCCAGGGCCTGAACGCAACTGCTACCGTTACATCTTCAGATAGATAGATAGATAGATAGATAGATAGATAATAGATAGATAGATATGAGATAGATAGATAGATAGATAGATAGATATGAGATAGATAGATATGAGAGAGAGATAGATAGATAGATAGATAGATAGATAGATAGAGAGATAGATAGATAGATAATAGATAGATAGATAGATAGATAGATAGATAGATAGATGGATAATAGATAGATAGATAGATAGATAATAGATAGATAGATAGATAGATAGATAGATAGATAGATAGATATGAGATAGATAGATGATAGATAGATAGATATGAGATAGATAGATAGATAGATAGATAATAGATAGATAATAGATAGATAGATAATAGATAGATAGATAGATAATAGATAGATAATAGATAGATAGATAGATAGATAATAGATAGATAATAGATAGATAGATAGATAGATAGATAGATAGATAGATAATAGATAGATAGATAGATAGATAATAGATAGGCAGTGGCAGTCTGTGACAGCCTCCATTGCTGGTGCGGTCGTTCACGTGACGCGGTGATCTCTCGGATGTGACAGCTGGGACTCGCCGCTCTCAGGCCACTCTCTCTCTCTGCTGCAGGTGGAAGTGATTTGCAGACGTGTTTGATGCTTTTATTAGCTGCACATTTCCTGATCCTCCATAGATGAGACGTAGAGAACAGTCCATTCATTCCATACCTTGTGCTGTATCTGGAGCTCCTTATTAGTAGAAGAGGAGCACCGCCACATGTGAGGGGCCTCTACTTACATCTCTAGGTTTCATCAGTTACAACTATTTTAAGACAAACATGACATACACTTCACTGTGCATTATGTATCTCAGCCTATCACGGGTGATACGGTCTACTGGGTAAGTATGTTTCAGCGTGGAAGGAGTGTAAACCTTGGCACCGCTTATGAATGGACTCTTTTCCTATATAAATGATGTCTCTGCTGTAATTGTCTATATGGAATGCTAATGTGTGAGTTAAACCTGCAGTATAAACTGTGGTCACTAGAGGTCGCTGTTGTCGCAGAAACTAGAAGCTTATATAAAGAGCTGCCAGCAGGAAGTGAGTCAGTGTGTGGCTGAGGCCACCTGGTAGGCCAAGGTCCCCCGTGCTAAGCAGATCTAGGCTGGAGGCATTAAGCAGTTCCTAAGGAAGGGGTCTGACAAAGAGGAGGACTCAGAGAAGCCTGTAGCTACAGAGAGACCTTCTAGTGATGACGTGGTTGCAGTAAGCTTCATCTCAGCCCCAATGATATGCAGTGTGGTGCGGAAGGGCGAAAAACTTTGGGAACAGCTGGCTGTAGTGTAGGGGACAGACTCTTGGACTTGTGGATGATGGATGTCTTCTGTCTGGCTTCCAGGGTCTGTTAAGATACCTGGCTGAATAAGTTACGCTGAGGTAGGTGCACCACAATGCTGGTAGAATCAGTGAGTAGTGCATACAAGGGAAGGAGGTGCAGTTAGATCGTGTCCATCATGGAGGTGTCGCCCTCTAGAGTTATTGGAACCATCAAGTTTATTGTACCTTCCGTTGTGAACAGAAACCATCAAGCATAATGTGCCTTTTTTTCAAGGGTATTGCGCAACCATCAGGTATTGTACCATCGAGTGTGAACTGTGACCATGGAGCTTAATGTACCACTTGACCTCCAGAGGAGCATGAATGGCCTATAAGTCTCCTCACGCCGATTAAGGCGCTCTCTCCCCAAGGAGAGATAGTACCCCCCAAAACTTGACATCTTTGTAACAATCAAGGAGTTGTGTCACTGTCTTAGATAGTTTTAAAGTTTTTTTTTTAAGTTCTTTTAAAGTTTATTTTAAAGGAGAACCATCAACCACCTCAAGCAAGCCTATCATGAGTGATACAGTTTGTTGGATCGGTGTATCTAACCCTATCATGTGCACTACAGTTGACAACCAATATGGCCGCCATTCCAAGCTTTTCTAGAGCTCTAGTTGGCCACTGATGCCCCGGTGCATATTGCTGTATAATGGCTAATGCACACGACTGTATATGTTTTGCGGTCCGCAAAACAAGGATCCGCTAAAAATACGGATGACGTCCATGTAACATCAGTATTGCATCCATTTTTTGGGAAGCCATTGAAGTGAATGGTTCCGCATATGGGCCGCAAAAAACCCTGAATGGACACGGAAAAAAAATACGTTCGTGTGCATGAGCCCTAACTAGGTGGGAGCAGCCTTCTCAGTTGTCATCCATCTTGACTGAAGACGCCTTGAAGATTTATCTTTACGGATCCTCCAGAAAAGCTCCTGGCAGATCTTGTGTATAGAAGGACGTGTCGAGGTCAAAGGTGCCCGGAGGAATTGTAATCGGCTGTCAGGTCCCGTGATTCAGCTCCAAGACTCTCTGCACTGGCAATAACGGGGTTAATGAGGATTTAAAATCGGCCACGGTTTGTGGTTGGAGTCTTCCTCCCCAGAAGTGGAATCTAAACAATTGCGCCGCATGTCGTCGGTGAGATGACGGGAGCGCCGTCTGGAATCAATTCTCCGCAACATCGAAATAATACCGTTATTTTTAGAAACATATTCCCAGCGGCGAGTGATACATTGTGTCTGCGCCGCCTGATGAACTGACGGAAAGACGACTAATTACCACACTGTACATCCATGCCGCGTGTAACGACGTGTGTGGGGGAGGGGCGGGGGTTTGCAGAACAATGTGTTACCGATCAAGATTGGTTGAGATGGACGTCCCTCTATTAATTTCATCCCGCGCTGCAGAGATCATTCATGAGGAGATCTGGTAGTGATTACATCCATCTCTGGAGGAAACCTAGATGGAGGCCATCAACAACGCAACGTCTTAAAGGCACAGTGAGCAAAACATAGATTTAAAGGGGAAATAGAGGGCAACTTGAGATCCAAGAGACAGTCCCTGCCAGTGACCCCCACTCTATGAGCCAGGGGCCACCAACAAGCAGCAGTTCTCACTCATACCCACCGTGGTGGCTTCCAAAGGAGTAGTCTGTGGAAATGATGACGCAGAAGACCTGGGAGCACATGGGTTACCCACAATCATCTGAGCTATAAACGTTCCCCACATATATTCAAAGGGGTCCTAGCTCTGGCATCTGTGGAGTGCGCCCAATATTAGAGTCCACACAGTACGTCAAAAATAATTGTGCCAAGTAGAATGCCCTCTACACATAGGGCTCCCCTAGAGTAAACCCAAAAGTAACTGAGCTAACCAGAATGCCCTAATAGTGGTCTGCCATAGTGCCCCCCATTATAATAGTACCACCAACAGTAAGGCCCTACTCTACTGAAAAAAACACGTTTTCCCTCAGTACAGGTCTCACCATTGTTCTCGATTTTAGGACACCCGGACTTCGCAGCAAGTTCCTTAGTCGGTCCATTTAAATCTGGGAAAATGCCGCGTTCCTCATTTTAGAACATTGGGAGGATGGCGAACCTGTTCAGAACCGCTCCACCTCTCTGACCCTTGCCAACTGGGCCCCTGGAGGAGCAGGCAGTTATCCCATTTTCTATCTGCTCTCCCATCACGTTCAGGATATGATAGGTCCATCACTGCATTCGAAAAAGCCTGCACCGGCTCCGGTATCCTCCGACACTCCGGACTTTCCTCTGATCAATGCTCCCGGTTATTTCATTTTACCCATAAGCTTCACCAATAGCTAATAGATACCAGGAAGCGGGTTACTACTGACCAGGTGGTGCTATCAGGGTGCCCAAGCCTTTCTGCTGCCCGAGGCGATAACTGAAACAGCGCGCCCCCCCCCCCATCGAATGCCAATATCTTAACCTAACCCCTTCCCTTCAGCCAATGGCCCTTCGGCTGCCCCCCTCTTCCCCTACCTGCTGCTGCCTGGCCTCATTGGTGGCGCACCCCTGGGTTCTATGTCCCAACACGGCTGCACACAATGTCTCCTGCATCTTCCCCAACGAGCTTTCGCTGTGACTCGGCAGAGGGCGCGCTTTTTAATATTTTTTGGCAATGCCGTAAGCTCAGACCCTTTTGGGAGAAAATACATCTGACTTTGGCTACATGCACACGACCGTATGTATTCTGCGGTCCGGAAATTGCGAATCCGCAAAAAAAAAAATGGATGACATCCGTATGCCATCCAGTTTTTATTTTTTTTGCAGATCCATTGTAACAATGCCTAGAGCGGACAAGAATAGGACATGCTCTATTTTTTTTTGCGGGGCTACGGAACGGACATACTGATGCGGACCCATTGAAATACCCATTTTTGCGGACCCATTGAAATGCATTAAGTCTGCATCTTAGCCGCAAAAAAAAAACCCCACAACGGACACGGTAACAAACAACGTTCGTGTGCATGTTGCCTTTCTCTCAGATTATTCCTTTCTCAGTACCCAATGCCCCAGCGTTCTTTTTACTACACTTATCGGACCTTCCGATCCTTCTCCTTCGCGAATCTGTCGTAAGATACATAGTAAATGCTGCTCGTTCCTGCATACCAGCTCTGTGGAAATCTGCTTCTCCACCCTCCAAGTCTCAATGGATTCTCACAGGTAAAGAGGCACCGCCACCACCTCTTGATTGACATCTCACCCGGCCTTGATAATCTCACATAATCTCCAGGTAGCGGTGCAAGCGTGAGCAGTGACGGCGTATGCGCTGCTACACTTTCGAGTAATGGCGCATGAACAGTTGCTGCTCCAGAAGCTTGCACCTTTACGTGGAGCGGGGGCACAGGTGCAAGATTCTCAGGGCCGGGCGAGATGTCCAGCCTTGTCCAGAAAAGGCTGGGGGGGCTCAGAGATGTCCAGAAAAGGCTGGGGGGGCTCAGAGATGTCCAGAAAAGGCTGGGGGGGCTCAGAGATGTCCAGAAAAGGCTGGGGGGGGGGGGGGGGCTCAGAGATGTCCAGAAAAGGCTGGGGGGGGGCCCCTCAGAGATGTCCAGAAAAGGCTGGAGGGGGGGGGGGGGCTCAGAAATGTCCAGAAAAGGCTGGGGGGGGGGGGGGCCTCAGAGATGTCCAGAAAAGGTTGGGGGGGCCTCAGAGATGTCCAGAAAAGGCTGGGGGGGCCTCAGAGATGTCCAGAAAAGGCTGGTGGGCTCAGAGATGTCCAGAAAAGGCTGGGGGGGGGGGGGGGGGCCTCAGAGATGTCCAGAAAAGGCTGGGGGGGGGGGGGCTCAGAGATGTCCAGAAAAGGCTGGGGGGGGGGGTCAGAGATGTCCAGAAAAGGCTGGGGGGGGGGGGGGGGCTCAGAGATGTCCAGAAAAGGCTGGGGGGGGGGGGGGGTCAGAGATGTCCAGAAAAGGCTGGGGGGGCTCAGAGGTGAGGAACTCCTGCTGACGAGATGAACCGATTCATTCGTATTCATTTTGCTCATCCCTAGTATCAAACTCTCAGCTCAGCTTTCAACGGAGGTATCGGGTCCATACAGGTTTTTAACCTCTAGATGTAAATAGAAGGGTACTCATTCACAGACAACAAGTAGAGATCTTGAATTTCATGCCGAAAGTGTATTAGAAACATGTGTGATATAACTCAGGGGTCTTCACAGAGGGGACATGCGGCTAGATCTGGTCCCTCCCATCTATGGGCACCCATGAAGACCCATTCGTCAGCGCCGTTTTACCCGCTAGCCCAGCGTTATAAAGGGATCTCCCACTCATTGGCTCTGACGTGGTGTCATGTTCCCTTTAATACTCTGCGCACATTAATGCTGTCACATGGTGCCACATACAGCACATAATGCTGCCCAGCTGTGACATCATCCGCTCCCTCTTTATTTTTCCGATGCAATCGCTTCACCAACCTCCCGTCCTTATTTTTCTCATTATTTACGTCAATGATCTTATCAAGATGAATGCGGTCTTGAATATTAGTTCATAGAAGCCATAAATAAGAGCAGAGCGCGGCCTGTGCCGCATCTGTCCGACTGAGCCCCGCGGAACTCTCCGATTTTATGTCCCTGAAACCTGTTACCTGACACATGAAACGAGCGCGAGGCCAGAAGTGAGCCCGATGCGGGGGAAAGAGAGCGTAACCATATGTGTGGTCGTCATATAGAGCACCACATGGACCGGGACTAAGTCACATATACATATATTATCCAAAGGGGGCCGTGTTATAGCAGTTATATTCTGGTACATAGGAGCAGTATTATAGTAGTTATATTCTTATACATAGGAGCAGTATTATAGTAGTTACATTCTGGTACATAGGAGCAGTATTATAGTAGTTATATTCTTGTACATAGGAGCAGTATTATAGTAGTTATATTCTTGTACATAGGAAGCAGTATTATAGCAGTTATATTCTTGTATATAGGAGCAGTATTATAGTAGTTATATCCTTGTACATAAGAGCAGTATAATAGTAGTTATATTCTTGTACATAGGAGGCAGTATTATAGTAGTTATATTCTTGTACATAGGAGCAGTATTATAGTAGTTATATTCTTGTACATAGGAGGCAGTATTATAGTAGTTATATTCTTGTACATAGGAGCAGTAGTATAGTAGTTATATTCTTGTACAGAGGAGCAGTATTATAGTAGTTATATTCTTGTACATAGGAGGTAGTATTATAGTAGTTATATTCTAGTACATAGGAGCAGTATTATAGCAGTTATATTCTTGTACATAGGAGCAGTATTATAGTAGTTATATTCTTGTACATAGGAGCAGTATTATAGTAGTTATATTCTTGTGCATAGGAGGCAGTATTATAGTAGTTATATTCTTGTACATAGGAGCAGTATTATAGTAGTTATATTCTTGTACATAGGAGCAGTATTATAGTAGTTATATTCTTGTACATAGGAGCAGTATTATAGTAGTTATATTCTTGTACATAGGAGCAGTATTATAGTAGTTATAATCTTGTACATAGGAACAGTATTATAGTAGTTATATTCTTGTACATAGGAGCAGTATTATAGTAGCTATATTCTTGTACATAGGAGTCAGTATTATAGTAGTTATATTCTTGTACATAGGAGGCAGTATTATAGTAGTTATATTCTTGTACATAGGAGCAGTATTATAGTAGTTATATTCTTGTGCATAGGAGGCAGTATTATAGTAGTTATATTCTTGTACATAGGAGCAGTATTATAGTAGTTATATTCTTGTACATAGGAGCAGTATTATAGTAGTTATATTATTGTACATAGGAGGCAGTATTATAGTAGTTATATTCTTGTATATAGGAGCAGTATTATAGTAGTTATATTCTTGTACATAGGAGCAGTATTATAGTAGTTATATTATTGTACATAGGAGGCAGTATTATAGTAGTTATATTCTTGTACATAGAAGCAGTATTATAGTAGCTATATCCTTGCACATAGGAGCAGTATTATAGTAGTTATATTCTTGTACATAGGAGCAGTATTATAGTAGGTATATTCTTGTGCATAGGAGCAGTATTATAGCAGTTATATTCTTGTACATAGGAGCAGTATTATAGTAGTTATATTCCTGTACATAGGAGGCAGTATTATAGTAGTTATATTCTTGTACATAGGAGGCAGTATTATAGTAGTTATATTCTTGTACATAAGAGCAGTATTATAGTAGTTATATTCTTGTACATAAGAGCAGTATTATAGTAGTTATATTCTTGTACATAGGAGCAGTATTATAGTAGTTATATTCTTGTACATAGGAGGCAGTATTATAGTAGTTATATTCTTGTATATAGGAGCAGTATCATAGTAGTTATATTCTTGTACATAGGAGGCAGTATTATAGTAGTTATATTCTTGTACATAGGAGGCAGTATTATAGTAGTTATATTCTTGTACATAGGAGCAGTATTATAGTAGTTATATTCTTGTACATAGGAGCAGTATTATAGTAGTTATATTCTTGTGCATAGGAGGCAGTATTATAGTAGTTATATTCTTGTACATAGGAGCAGTATTATAGTAGTTATATTCTTGTACATAGGAGCAGTATTATAGTAGTTATATTATTGTACATAGGAGGCAGTATTATAGTAGTTATATTCTTATACATAGAAGCAGTATTATAGTAGCTATATCCTTGCACATAGGAGCAGTATTATAGTAGTTATATTCTTGTACATAGGAGCAGTATTATAGTAGGTATATTCTTGTACATAGGAGGCAGTATTATAGTAGTTATATTCTTGTATATAGGAGCAGTATCATAGTAGTTATATTCTTGTACATAGGAGGCAGTATTATAGTAGTTATATTCTTGTACATAGGAGGCAGTATTATAGTAGTTATATTCTTGTACATAGGAGCAGTATTATAGTAGTTATATTCTTGTACATAGGAGCAGTATTATAGTAGTTATATTCTTGTACATAGGAGCAGTATTATAGTAGTTATATTCTTGTACATAGGAGCAGTATTATAGTAGTTATATTCTTGTACATAGTAGCAGTATTATAGTAGTTATATTCTTATACATAGGAGCAGTATTATAGTAGTTATATTCTTGTACATAGGAGCAGTATTATAGTAGTTATATTCTTATACATAGGAGCAGTATTATAGTAGTTATATTCTTGTACATAGGAGGTAGTATTATAGGAGTTATATTCTTGTACATAGGAGGCAGTATTATAGTAGTTATATTCTTGTACATAGGAGCAGTATTATAGTAGTTATATTCTTGTACATAGGAGCAGTATTATAGTAGTTATATTCTTGTACATAGGAGCAGTATTATAGTAGTTATATTCTTGTACATAGGAGCAGTATTATAGTAGTTATATTCTTGTACATAGGAGGTAGTATTATAGTAGTTATATCTTGTACATAGGAGCAGTATTATAGTAGTTATATTCTTGTACATAGGAGCAGTATTATAGTAGTTATATTCTTGTACATAGGGGGCAGTATTATAGTAGTTATATTCTTATACATAGGAGCAGTATTATAGCAGTTATATTCTTGAACACAGGGGGCAGTATTATAGTACTTTGATGATGTTTGTTTATAGAGGTAAATCCTTTTTATAAGAATCTCTTTAATGGTCTGGCCTTTAGTAGTTGTACTGAATCGACTGGTGAATGCAAAGTTACTGATCCCTCCCATAACGCAGCAAGGCCCCTTTCAGTAACATATGCCATGCATGACCACTATCAGGTTACACATGGGAACTGTGTATCCTGAGAACGGTGTTATCTGCGGGCACCATGATCCTGGGACAAGGTAGATGCTGTCTGGAGGTTTTCATCATGCAGATATAACGCATTTCACTGGAGTCTGTCACCGTAGGGCAAAAAGTAACACGTTCAGTCTGTTCCTTGAGAGTGTGCAGCATGATGGGGCTCCCACACCTCATTACGAGTTCTCCTCTGCTTTCATCGGATTCATTCTTTATGCCTGGCATTTTTTGGGAAGTTCAGTTCACACGTACCAATTATGCGATTAGAGAAATTTCGCAATTATAGATTATAGGAACCATTGTCTCTGCCACAACATTTACAATGGGAAGAAGTTTTATCACAACTTAAATTTGTAACTTTTAATGCACAAACGTTAAATGGATAATAAAAGAAAAATGTGTCATAATGAAGCTGAATTATATGTCACATCTACTGGAGGAAAGAGGCCAGAATAGGTTTGGGTTTAAAATAATGACCACAGATTCTATAGAAAAATATCTATCTATCTTTATATCCATCTATCATATTGCACCGAATAAAAAATTTAACCGATATAAACAGTTTTGGCCTCTTGCTTCTCCTGTTTCCTTTCATGCATTGTCAGTAGGGGGCGCTCTGTCTACTCCCGGTATATCATCTGAGAATTTTTGCCCCTTTCCTTCATTTCTCAATTACAATCCATACATTCAATGGGAATATAATAGAATGCAGTTAAATCTATATTTTTCAATCCTGTAATAAAAATACATATCCGCCCCTCGCTTATGAATTACATTGTAACCCCCGTAATAAAGCGACCCCCTCCTCCCCCATTGCCCAGCGCTGAATGCTACAATAAAAATCACTCTATCTTCTTTCCATTGATCAGAACCAGAGGAGAGGAACTGAGCGAGATCTGATAACGAAGATGAAGTCACCGCTTGTACAGATTTTTTTATTTCCATCGTATTCTTTTTTTTCTTTTTGCTCCAGTCCATCGCTCGCTGCCCCGGGGATTTCATGTGCTCTGCTCTGCGAGGTTCTGGGTTTGATTATTTTCGCTCTGTAGGCTGGTTAAGGGGGGAAAAGTGCAAACTCGCCGGGTCACAGTCTGTAACGTGAGATCGCTGAAACGTTCTGAAGTTTTATGGGAACGAGAAGGAAACTCTATACAGTTCAAAAGATGGATTTAATGTTGCATCATGTGAAAACAATTGAAGGCCCTTAATCCCGTCCTGCAGCTTTTAATAACGCGGCGGCCATCGATCACCGGCAAAAGTCAATTTCATTTGCCTGATTTGACGTACAATTATCCGATGCCCCTCCCCCTATTGCCGGTCCGCAGGACACTTACCGTACGCTGGTACTCGCCAAGCCTCGTCTCATCCATCGGTAAAGCCCAACAGGTACGTTCACACAGAGTATTTTCTGCGCTGAAAAAAGCCTGATGCTGAATTCACATAAGTTTTTTTTTTTATACTTTTTTTCCTGTTTTTTTTTTAGCGGTTTTGGTGCAGAATTTCATTCTCTGCCCATTTTCAATGGAAATTCTGGACACAGAATCCGCGACAAGAATGGACAGGACAGTTATTTTTTTCTGCAGAGGTTTTTAAAACCAAAAGCAATGTTTGAATTGGGGCAGGTTCACATGGAGGATTTTTTGTGTGACACTAACAAGAATAGGACATGAACTGAATGGGTCCACATCCGAGCCGTAAAAAATGTTCGTGTGTTTGAGGCTTTATGAGGAGGGAAAGTTGGGGTGGAAGAAAAAATACAAAATGGCCGACCATGGGCAGGGGCGTGATTTTATGTAAATACAGTTTAATCATTGTATAATGGAAAGTTTCTAACACTTCGGTCCCTTTCAAACGAGCGAGAATTCCGTGCGGGTACAATGCGCATGAAAAACGCATCAAAACGCATTGCACCTGCGCAGAAAAAAAAAAAGGAACAACTGAACACAATCGCAGACAAAACTGACTGAACTTGCTGGCAAAATGGTGCGAGTTTCCCTGAACGCATCCGGACCTAGTCCGTCACGCTCGTGTGAAAGAGGCCTTAATGTTTCAGTTTCTCTCTATCTACATCTATGTTACAATTGTATCCAGTATAGAAAAACCTATTGTGACCTTAGGTTCCTTTCACACTTGCGCCAGCAGGGTCCGGCCGGGGAACAGCCTGCCGGGTCCATACGAACGCTAGCCCATGTGTGCGGCCGGAAGTCTACGATTGAGATGGGCCAGAGGTCCGGCCACAGCACGGCAAACATGCTGAAAGGTGGCCAGACAAAAACTGCAGCATGTTACTGTGAAAGTAGCCTAAAGACATCTGCAGCACAACTCTGTTACAATCTATCAGTCTGGAGTTTAGCTCAAGCAATGACTCCACCAGCAGAATAGTGAGTGCAGCTCTGGAGTATAACACAGGATGTAACTCAGGATCAGTACAGGATAAGTAATGTATGTACACAGTGACTGCACCAGCAGAATAGTGAGTGCAGCTCTGGAGTATAATACAGGATGTAACTCTGGATCAGTACAGGATAAGTAATGTAATGTATGTACACAGTGACTCCACCAGCAGAATAGTGAGTGCAGCTCTGGAGTATAATACAGGATGTAACTCAGGATCAGTACAGGATAAGTAATGTATGTACACAGTGACTGCACCAGCAGAATAGTGAGTGCAGCTCTGGAGTATAACACAGGATGTAACTCAGGATCAGTACAGGATAAGTAATGTATGTACACAGTGACTGCACCAGCAGAATAGTGAGTGCAGCTCTGGAGTATAACACAGGATGTAATTTAGGATTAGTACAGGATAAGTAATGTATGTACACAGTGACTGCACCAGCAGAATAGTGAGTGCAGCTCTGGAGTATAATGCAGGATGTAACTCAGGATCAGTACAGGATAAGTAATGTATGTACACAGTGACTGCACCAGCAGAATAGTGAGTGCAGCTCTGGAGTATAATACAGGATGTAACTCAGGATCAATACAGGATAAGTAATGTATGTACACAGTGACTGCACCAGCAGAATAGTGAGTGCAGCTCTGGAGTATAATACAGGATGTAACTCAGGATAAGTAATGTAATGTACACAGTGACTCCACCAGCAGAATAGTGAGTGCAGCTCTGAGGTATAATACAGGATGTAACTCAGGATCTGTACAGGATAAGTAATGTATATACGCAGTGACTGCACCAGCAGAATAGTGAGTGCAGCTCTGGAGTATAATACAGGATGTAACTCAGGATCAGTACAGGAAAAGTAATGTAATGTATGTACACAGTGACTGCACCAGCAGAATAGTGAGTGCAGCTCTGGAGTATAATACAGGATGTAACTCAGGATCAGTACAGGATAAGTAATGTATGTACACAGTGACTGCACCAGCAGAATAGTGAGTGCAGCTCTGGAGTATAATACAGGATGTAACTCAGGATCAGTACAGGATAAGTAATGTATGTACACAGTGACTGCACCAGCAGAATAGTGAGTGCAGCTCTGGAGTATAATACAGGATGTAACTCAGGATCAATACAGGATAAGTAATGTATGTACACAGTGACTGCACCAGCAGAATAGTGAGTGCAGCTCTGGAGTATAATACAGGATGTAACTCAGGATCAGTACAGGATAAGTAATGTAATGTACACAGTGACTCCACCAGTAGAATAGTGAGTGCAGCTCTGAGGTATAATACAGGATGTAACTCAGGATCAGTACAGGATAAGTAATGTATGTACGCAGTGACTGCACCAGCAGAATAGTGAGTGCAGCTCTGGAGTATAATACAGGATGTAACTCAGGATCAGTACAGGAAAAGTAATGTAATGTATGTACACAGTGACTGCACCAGCAGAATAGTGAGTGCAGCTCTGGAGTATAATACAGGATGTAACTCAGGATCAGTACAGGATAAGTAATGTATGTACACAGTGACTCCACCAGCAGAATAGTGAGTGCAGCTCTGGAGTATAATACAGGATGTAACTCAGGGTAAGTAATGTAAGTACTTGCCCATAATAATAACTATTATATACTGTATATTATAATGTCCGGTGGAACCTGAAATACTGAAGTTTTGCTCTATTACTTATATTAGTATAAGGTAAACTCCGATGGTTCTAATTCTTGAATACAATGTTATCTGTAGAATTGGGGGAAATGCAGAACATCACAAAGCACCAAACCCTCAGCTTCTGCCTTTAAGACTTTAGGCAAAGACAAATAATTGATCAGAACGTTTGTCCAGGACCGAGGAGGAAAACACAGATGGCGCCTCCTCCGCCTCGCTCTGTATGTTCCTGCGCTTCGAAGATTCATGTCATGGAGTAGACAGGCATGACCATGTACCTCCATACTCTGTGTAGGTGCTGTCACCCTGAAACGCATCCAAAAAAACCCGACTTGTGCCGAGAATTTTTAAAAGTTTTTTTTAGCGTTTTTGTCAAATAGTGTGCTTGAGCACCTGCCTTTTTTAGGGAGTCTTCTTTGCAATTCATTGACTGTAAGTATGCCCCTTCCTCTGTAGATCAGTATAAAAAAATGCCTTTGATAAATAAACAAACAAAAAAAAACATCACCCCCTGGCACTTGCAGTTCTTTTACGCCAGGTCAAAAAAAAATCAGTGGAGGCCTATGGGAATAAAATGCCAGATCCAGAGCATGAACGAGCATTGGTGATTAAAAACTGCCTGGACTCCACATGGATACATTTTACCTGCACTGATACATTGTAACAAATTATCAGGACAGGAGAGAGGATTGTTTAGTCTGGATACAACTGTAACAGATCCTGAGCTGTGAGAATGATCAGGTCTGTACAGGTTTTCAGACCAGTGATGTGAATAAGAATGTTCCCATTCCCTGACAGCAAGCCGAGATCTTGAAAATGGTGAGGAGTTGAAACAAAAGGTATATTTAAAAAAAAGATGAAGAACGTAATGTTGTAAAGTTCAAGAACAGCATGTGTGGGTCACGCACCCAAGCTAGGAGAACAGGGTGCCCCCTGAGGGCCTGTGTGTGGGGGAAGGGACTGTTACATCATGGTTGGTGAAGGGGTTGTTACAGTCGTTCCTCAAGGGCCGTCCTTCAATAAAATAAAAAAACGGACGCCTAGGGGCAGGGAGGAGACAAAAAGGGCCGCAATATAATACGTTCGATCACACTTTGAATTTTTTTTTTTTTATATATTTTTACAAGCATTCTAATTTAAAGGTCACAACAGACTTTTCTTGCGTCGTCACCTTCCGTTTTTTTGTTTGGTCATTTGGCAACTGCAGGAATTGTGGGACAATCCGACGGTAATGTCTGGGTTTACGGGAGATTTATTTATTTTCAAATTTTTCACGAAGTGGTGTTACTTATCAGTAACAACAGAACCGACCAGAGAGCGGGGGGGGGGGGCATAAAGGGTAAATTGTTTTATGGCCTAAATAACACCCAGACTCTGAAGTCAATTATAAGGTAATTAACCCTGCAAAAGGAGGAGAGGGGGGGGGGGGGGGGTTAAATTCTGTTATCAGTTTTTGCGGACACTCACTTAGAGGGACCTCTCATATCAACAAGCCACTTTCCATACAGTCCTGGCTTCAGATCAGCTCTGATCACCAGGAACAAGCTGCACCCAGCCGTTCATTTTCCTCAACAGTGGCCTCTAGAGGAGAAATGCGGTATTACATGGTGCCCATGCAAATGAGAAGGCCTTTTATGAAATACACCCCATGTTGAGTCCTCCAGGGTGAGATCCTCCTCTCTGATTCATAGAAGGGGGTTCTGGGCACGGATTTTATTTTTTTTATTCCTTGGCATAGGGAGCTTCTTAGGGAACTTTTGCCCCACGGGGTTAATACAGTGTTGGAAAGATCATAGCTGCATTCGTCCTATAACGGCGCCGCGCCTTTTTGCAGGATGTGTTCAGTATTGAAACTCAGCCCTATTGACTTTGATTGAACTGAACCGCAATAACATTCACAACCTGTGGACAGGCTCTTCTAATTCTGTAGCGTTCTTTCAAAGAGCCGCCGTCAGCAAGATTAACCCTATTAAACCAGGTATAATGTCTGGTGGGGTTGATTCTGCTGAGTAAACCAATACTTCCTTGATGTTCCTAAGAAAAATACATTTTTATTAAAATGTAAATGAGAACTTCAGCGCACCAAGAAGCCACTCCCCCCATCCTCTTGATTTAAAGGGTGAGATATCTCACCAGACCCTGCACTGTAACCTACACAATTGGCGCATGTGCAGTTTATCGGACTCTACTTCCTCAGCGGTGCAAAGGACTACTGCGCATGCGCTGATGAGGTCATCCTACTCAGGGAAGGGAAGATGCTCATCATTGCTCAGGGTGAAGGATGCCATCATCGGCACATGCGCTGGAGTCACTTGCACTGCTGGGGAGGCAGGTGCACTGCGCATGCGCCAATAGCGTAGGCTACTGCGGAGGATTACAAGGCCAGACAAGATGTCAGACACAGTCAATCTAGAGCAGGGATGGCCAACCTAAGGGTCTCCATCTGTTGCAAAATTACAACTCCCAGCATACCCAGACTGCCTACAGCAGAGCACGATGGGAGTTGTAGTTTTACAACATCTGGAGAGCACCAGGTTAGCAATCCCTGATTTAAAAGATAAGGGAAAGGCTCTAAGTGCAAAGCAAAGGAGCTCTGGTCCGCCACTTGGCGCACGAAGACCTAATTTACATATTCTTGGCGCAACATAGGGATGTACATGAGGTATCGTTTTACTTAGCAGGATCAACCCTACAAGGCATTATGCCTGGCTTAGTAGGCTTCTGACAGATGCAAAGCACCGCCAAAAATCACGCCACACCATACGCATGTCAAATGTGGATTTTTTTGCAGTTTTTGCAACTTTTTTTCCCATAAGGAATAACAGTCGATTTTCTGTTGGATTGCAGCCCGGAGCGGCTCTGTTCACACGCATCCTGTGTGTATACGGGGACAATGCAGAGCGGGGGGCGCTGTGTACTGGGCTCATGGGGGGGCTCAGGTGAGCACACAAGTCCTGCTGTTCATCCAGTCTCCTGCTGATGCCGGATAAATATTAGACATTGTGCACCACGTTATTATTTGAAGAGCTTTCTCCCGCCCTCCTGACATTTATAGAAGGCCAAATTATACATAATTAACATGCAAACATCAGAGTGCGAGGACATGTAATGTGGCTATTGTTCCCGGGGTGGGGGGCACAGGAGATAGGGGTGGGCTCAGCAATGTAGAAGTTTGGGGCCCCAGTGTTACATGATTGTGCAGGTGTAACATGGACGCAACACGTAAGACCCTGCCAGAGAGGAACACCCGCAGTCTCTCAGCACCTAGGGTGGCCCTCAGGACATTCCCTCTAGTGCGACCAAGGTACCCCCCCCCCCCCTACTAATATCAGAATGAAGCTCAGTGCCGGAAAGAGAATCGTCCACCGAGTTATCTGTGATAATGATCTCTAGAGAAGTGAATCATATAAACTCCAAGTGTCTTAAACGGCAGCATCCACCTCCAGGCCAGTGATAATTACACACCGCTCCAGAGCTTTCATGTCACCGACACAACACGGTGCAAGTATTAGCCTGTAAAGAGCCGGGTAATCTGCATCAATCCGAGGGCATCGTCACCAAGATCCCCCCCCAACAGCTTCAAGATCAAGAGGAGCAAATCTTATACATTATTACCCAGAACTAATAGATGTGATTACAGCACAAGGAGAAAGTTCTCTATGGCATTGACATTCAAATATTATACATAGGAGGCAGTATTATAGCAGTTATATTCTTGTACATAGGAGCAGTATTATAGTAGTTATATTCTTGTACATAGGAACAGTATTATAGCAGTTATATTCTTGTACATAGGAGCAGTATTATAGCAGTTATATTATTGTACATAGGAGCAGTATTATAGTAGTTATATTCTTGTACATAGGAGCAGTATTATAGTAGTTATATTCTTGTACATAGGAGCAGTATTATAGTAGGTATATTCTTGTACATAGGAGCAGTATTATAGTAGGTATATTCTTGTACATAGGAGCAGTATTATAGTAGGTATATTCTTGTACATAGGAGCAGTATTATAGTAGGTATATTCTTCTACATAGGAGCAGTATTATAGTAGTTATATTCTTGTACATAGGAGGCAGTATTATAGTAGTATACTCTTGTACATAGGAGCAGTATTATAGTAGTTCTATTCTTGTACATAGGAGGCAGTATTATAGTAGTTATATTCTTGTACATAGGAGCAGTATTATAGCAGTTATATTCTTGTACATAGGAGCAGTATTATAGTAGTTATATTCTTGTACATAGGGAGTAGTATTATAGTAGTTATATTCCTGTACATAGGAGCAGTATTATAGTAGTTATATTCTTGTACATAGGAGCAGTATTATAGTAGTTATATTCTTGTACATAGGAGCAGTATTATAGTAGTTATATTCTTGTACATAGGAGCAGTATTGTAGTAGTTATATTCTTGTACATAGGAGGCAGTATTATAGTAGTTATATTCTTGTACATAGGAGCAGTATTATAGTAGTTATATTCTTGTACATAGGGAGTAGTATTATAGTAGTTATATTCCTGTACATAGGAGCAGTATTATAGTAGTTATATTCCTGTACATAGGAGCAGTATTATAGTAGTTATATTCTTGTACATAGGAGCAGTATTATAGTATAGTAGTTATATTCTTGTACATAGGAGCAGTATTATAGTAGTTATATTCTTGTACATAGGAGCAGTATTATAGTAGTTATATTCTTGTACATAGGAGCAGTAATATAGTAGTTATATTCTTGTACATATGAGGCAGTATTATAGTAGTTATATTCTTGTACATAGGAGCAGTGTTATAGTAGTTATATTCTTGTACATAGCAGGCAGTATTATAGTAGTTATATTCTTGTACATAGGAGCAGTATTATAGTAGTTATATTCTTGTACATAGCAGGCAGTATTATAGTAGTTATATTCTTGTACATAGGAGGCAGTATTATAGTAGTCATATTCCTGTACATAGGAGGCAGTATTATAGTAGTTATATTCTTGTACATAGGAGGCAGTATTATAGTAGTTATATTCTTGTACATAGGAGCAGTATTATAGTAGTTATATTCTTGTACATAGGAGCAGTATTATAGTAGTTATATTCTTGTACATAGGAGCAGTATTATAGTAGTTATATTCTTGTATATAGGAGGCAGTATTATAGTAGTTATATTCTAGTACATAGGAGCAGTATTATAGCAGTTATATTCTTGTACATAGGAGCAGTATTATAGTAGTTATATTCTTGTACATAGGAGCAGTATTATAGTATACATATATATAGCATATGTATATAGTATCTACAAAATATCTGTAAAATAACCCTTTAATATTAATCTACTTTTTGCTGAACACCAACAGATATTACACATGAAGCCAGAAAAGGGTTTAGTCGTTATTACAATAAAAAGCCCCAGAAAACTAGTCCTGACATTACGACTTCATTGTGTCCTCAGCCAAAAAATACATCTGAAATCCCTTATTCAACATCAAACAGGTCTATAAAACGGAGCAGGCTGATTATGATAAAACAAGACGAATCCTGTGATAATGAGGAACAATTCCAACAGACATTGATCGTAGAATATTCCATCGTAGCAGTATGGACCTGTGTACAAGACTAGTATCCACCTAAAATGTCGTCATTGCCCATAGCAATCGATTAGCTTACCCTTTTCTTTGACATGATGCCGGTGTTACTCATCTCTCAGCATTTAAAAATCAAGTTGCAGAAACAGCGCCGCTTTTGACCTTATGGCTATGCCAGGTATTGCACTTCATTTATCACCATTTAATCTGTACAGCAGATTCCTAACATTATGTCACATAACTTTATAGGAGAATATTTAACCCTTACATCACAGTTCTTCACCTCACCTGGACTTAAGCCCCCTGCACACGAACGTGTTCTTCCCGTTGCCGTATCGCGGACCGCATAGGCGGATCCACAATACACGGGTGCCGTTCCGTGGGCATTCCGCATCACGGGTGCAGACCCATTCACTTGAATGGGTCCGCAAATCCAGAGATGCTGAATGGTACGGAACGGAACCCTACGAAAGCACTACGGAGTGCTTCCGTGGGGTTTCGTCCCGTACTTCCGTTCCGCAAAAAGATAGAACATGTCCTATCTTTTTGGGGAACAGCCGGATCGCGAACCCATTAAAGTGAATGGGTCCGTGATCTGCTGCGGCTGCCCCACGGACTGTGTCCGTGCATTGCAGCCCGCATTTTGCGGGCCGCAGCACGACCACAGGGTGCACATGTTCGTGTGCAAGAGGCCTTAGTGTCACAACAGCTGCAGAGCCACAGCTTGGAAATCAATGCAGAACATTATAACTGGGCCTTCATATGTGAATATTTAACCTTTACATCCATGTTCTTCACATCCCCTGGATGAGGATGCTGGGAGTTGTAGCGTATCAAAAGCTGAAGAGCCACAGTATATTATAACTACGTCTTTAAGGCCTCATGCACACGACCGTTGTGTGTTTTGCGGCCAGCAAATTGCTGATACGCAAAACACGGATGGCGTCGTTGTGCATTCCGCCATTTGCGGAACGGCACGGACAGCCATTGATATAACTGCCTATTCTTGTCCGTAAACCGGACAAGAATAGGACAGGTTATATATTTTTGGTGGACCACGGAACGGAGCAACTGGAGTGCTGTGCCTTCTGTCCGCATCTTTTGCGGCCCCATTTAAGTGAGTGGGTCCGCATCCAAGCCGCAAAAACTGCGGCTCAGATGCGGACCAAAACAATGGTCGTGTGCATGAGGCCTAAAAGGTGAATATTTAAGGCTCCATTCACACCCCAGGATATTATCACCCGACCTTCTTATGTGAATATTTAACCCTTACATCCAGGTTCTTCACATCCCCAGATGTGTCAGGCTGGATGAGCATGCTGAGAGTTGTAGTTTATGAAAAGCTGCAGAGCCACAGCTTGGAGAACATGCCAGCATATTATAAACAGGCCTTTATATGAGAATATTTCACCCTTAGGGCTCATTCACACGAACGTGTGCTTCCCGTTGCCGTATTGCGGACCGCATTTGCGGATCCGCAATACACAGGCACTGTTCCGCGCGCATTCCGCATCACGGATGCGGACCCATTCACTTCGTTGCACGGAACGGAACACTACGGAAGCACTACAGAGGGTTCCGTTCCGTGCCTCCGCACCGCAAAAAAAAAAGAAAGAACTTGCTCTCTCTTTTTGCGGAACAGACGGATCGCAGACCCATTCGAGTGAATAGGTCTGCGATCCCCATGCGGCTGCCACAGACCGTGCCTGTGCATTGCGGACCGGGCAGGAGCTTTACGCGGTCGTGTGAAAAAGCCCTTACCATCCAGGTTCCTCATGTCCCCAGATCTTGCAGGCCGTAAGGGCATGCTGGGAGTTGTAGTTTATTAAAAGCTGCAGAGCCGCAGTATATTATAACTACGTCTTTCAATGTGAATATTTAAGGCTCCATTCACACCCCAGGATATTAGAACCAGGCCTTCATATGTGACTATCTAACCCTCACATCTAGGTTCCTCCCCACTCCTGGACCTACAAGGCTGTTGGGGCATGCTGGGAGTTGTAGTTTCACAACAGCTGCAGAGGCACAGCTTGGGGAACACACCAGTCCATTATAACCAGGTCTTTAAATGTGAAATATTAACCCTTTGCCTCCCCCGGACCTACGAGGGAGAGAACATTGATGCACTATTTATAGTCGAGCCTTTCATGGTCCCCAATTCTTAATCCCGGGGAAAAGAAATAAAGCCGACATTTGACTCCAGGTCCCTACAGCGCTGATGGAAGCCGAGGGCAGATTAGGCCAACGTCTTCACAAGGTGGCCTCTCTCCATCACTAAATAGAACCTTGTTTAATAATCTTTCACTGGAGGCCGAAACGTAAGGAGACTTTTTCTTTTTTTTTTCCTTTTACCCCCTTACATGACATTTTAAATGACTAGGGTCTGCGGTATTACAGTACGGCACTGTTACATGCCCGCATGATGTCATTAGGCAGGGGGTTAGGTTTAGGAGAAGAGCTTTCATTACTGCTTGGAGCGCCGCCAGCGCTTTTCAGTCGAGTGTCTACCGCGGAAAATTGGGTTGTTTTGTGCTGGTGTAACACGATCCAGAAAATATGTCGACTTTAAAAAGAGAGACAATTCACGTCTCATATCATCTTAATAAATAATTGGTCGGGTGCCAGAAGGGTTAAATTATTTTATTTCGAGGTATCAAGGTCTTTTAGGGGAATTTTTGGGAAAATGGCGACACCTACTGGTCGGTGATCAGTCTGCAGTCATGGTTCTATAGCGGAGATTTGGTGGACTGAAGGTGGCCGCACACATTAGATACGGGTCACTATAACCGGCTATATTCAGTGGGACCAGCCGACCATCTACTGTGCAAGGTGGTGCCCCGACTCTCCGCCGACGGTGGAGAGAAAGATCAGGCATGTTGGATTGAAACATGCCTTGTTCTCAAGGGAGATCATACTCTGCGGTGTCCAGTAGTGGCTTACGCCCACCTTTCAGGACACGTGCATGCTCAGCTGGGAGGAAGAGCTGACAGCTAGTTAAAGTACATGGCCCACTTAAAGGGATATTCACATCTGGCTATTTAATGCATATTGATGGGATATGCTAATAACTGCTAAGTGCGGACCCGCTCCTACCTCTAGAACGGGGCCCCCGACTTAAAAGAAGAGCACGACGCACATGCAATCCATTCACTGCAATGGGACGTCTGAGCATATTTGAGCGCCGGCTCGGTTATCTTCAGAAGCCTCATGGCAGTGAATGGAGAAAGCCATGCATGTGCGTCATCCTCTCCATTCACTTCGGGCCCTGTTCTTCAGATGGGAGGGGGTCCGTGCACCCATCAGACATTTATGGCCCATCCTATTGTCCAGGTGGGAATATCCCTTTAAGGCCATTACCACCCAGTACACAAAGGAATTAAACACTCCGAGGGCGAGGCAGAAGTATGGACACCCATTTAACTGCTGTCATTTGTAGAACACCAACTTCCAGGGCATGAAAGTATTCATTGGGAGGGAGGCGCATTTATTTGGTGGTGGAAAAAAAATTCGGACACCATTTTGAAATCCGCCATATTGAATTCCGTTCAGGGTCTTGCCAATGACAAAGGGGGTCATGTGATATTATTAATCTTGGCTACAATTTACTCAGAAACGCACTGGAAGTCTCAGTTTTCGACCTATGGGTTCAAAGTTACCTAAAGTGCTTGACATGACGTGTTCAATGTGCCCATCGTTCTGCTGGATGTGCGGAGATTCGGAGGATGCGGGGCGGTGCTGGTCTTCTTCACAGTGGGGGAGGCTGGGCTCAGAGTCGGAGAACGCTGGCCTCCTCTCTCAAGCATGGAGGAGACAGGACTCCTCTAAGGTTCACTTACATATATATAAAATCGTTTTTTTTGCACAATAAAGCACACAGAGCTATGGGGACTGGGTATTGCGGATGTGCTAGCGGCCATCTAGCAGCCCATGTCCTCAGCTCTATACACAAAATCCCTTTGACAGGTTCCCTTTAACTCCTGACACATGTTAGACGGTGCAAAGGGGTCAGTCTGGCCATGAAAACAGCCTCATATACTGCAAATGGTTCTAAAAACTGCCATGGAACGACGGATAAAAAAAATAAAAAAAAAAGTTTTCACGTTTGTGTTAGGGCTCTTTCACACTTGCGTTCTTGTCTTCCGGTATAGAGTTCCGTCGTCGGGACTCTATGCCGGAAGAATACTGATCAGGATTATCCTAATGCATTCTGAATGGAGAGTAATCCGTTCAGGATGCATCAGGATGTCTTCAGTTCCGGTACGGAACGTTTTTTGGCCGGAGAAAATACCGCAGCATGCTGCGCTTTTTGCTCCGGCCAAAAATCCTGAAGACTTGCCGCAAGGCCGGATCCGGGATCAATGCCCATTGAAAGGCATTGATCCGGATCCGGCCTTAAGCTAAACGTCGTTTCGGCGCATTGCCGCATCCGACATTTAGCTTTTTCTGAATAGTTACCATGGCTGCCGGGACGCTAAAGTCCTGACAGCCATGGTAAGTGTAGCGGGGAGCAGGGGAGCAGCATACTTACCGTCCGTGCGGCTCCCCGGGCGCTCCAGAGTGACGTCAGGGCGCCCCATGCGCATGGATGACGTGATCCATGCGCATGGGGCGCTCTGACGTCATTCTGGAGCGCCCGGGGAGCCGCACGGACTGTAAGTATACCGCTCCCCCGCTCCCCACTACTACTATGGCAACCAGGACTTTAATAGCGTCCTGGGTGCCATAGTAACACTGAAAGCATTTGGAAGACGGTTCCGTCTTCAAATGCTTTCAGTACACTTGCGTTGTTACGGATCCGGCAGGCACCTCCGGCAACGGAAGTGCATGCCGGATCCCAACAACGCAAGTGTGAAAGAGGCCTAAAGGAGACCTTCTCGGTTTAACCTTATCCGTCAGAATGGTGGCCACACAGAACACGTCATGTAGAGATGAGACCAAGACTGATATATACCATGACTCCCTTTATATTGGAAAAACATGAGCTCAATTCAATATGGCGGATTTCAAAATGGCGGCCGAAAACATTTCCACCACCACAAATAATGCCGCCTCCCTCCCAATTAATATTTTCACACACTGGAAGTCTATTTTCAGTTAAAAGGGGGTGTCCAGACTTTTGCCTCACCCTGTACAATGTCCTATGCAGAGTGTGAGGGGGTGGAGCATGACACAGGTTCGCAGATAGGCCCCGCCCATCTGGCCTTGCTCTAGCCATAACCCAGAGTCTTGGTTGAACATTCAGCTTGAGGTGGGGTCTGACAGCGGCTCAGGTGCCCGTGTGGAGCAGAAGGAGACCTTGTGGCCCCGTTATGGGGCCCATTATTAGCACCTGGAAGAAAAACAACAAGACACAAATCTCCATTTCCAATGACTTTTACTCTTCCCGCTCTCCATCCCCGCTACATACACCTGTGTGATGGACATGGATCAGACATGACAGGGATACAATGGAGACGTTCATAGGCATCTACACAAAAATAATACACTTCTGATGGGGAGGTGGCGCTTTAGGTGATGACGGTCGGGGCCGTGCGGCCTGTCCGTTCTTCTAATTTGGAGATCTTCAGGGCTATGGTGATGAGGGGAGCCAGCATGACCTGCGGGGAGAGCGAGAAAGAGGAGTCCTTCATTTCATGTGGCCCCGAGAGCGGACGAGCCACATTCACTGACTGACACCAAGGTTACGTTTTTTCTGTTATTAAAGGGGTTTTCTGAGATTTTTCTAACTGATGACTTTTACTCTGGATAGTGAATGGGGCTGAGCTGCGAAACATACAATGTACAGCGCTCACAGGAGCGGGGGTCCGGGGTGTCAGACCCCCACCGATCAGATACTGATGACAGGTCATCAGTATAAAAAGATCTCAGAAATCCCTTTTAACAGTAGCTGACAACCCTTGTCCACATATCTTATTGGGGCACAGGGGTTGTCAGGACCACACCAACAGCGTCAGCCCGTTTAGCTTTCTCGTATGAATTTCTTTCACGGAACATGATGCAACTTAACAAGGGGTGCACAAACTTTTGCAAAATATTATGGAAGACCCACTAATACTGAGAACAGGTCCTTAATAGACAGGGCTCTTTATACAACCCATGTCACTATAGGGAAATGTCATTGGTGGAAGTGGAAGACTGTAAAACACGGAAGAAAGATGAGCAGAAAACAGAGGATTATTAACCCACAACCTGCTGGAGTCTCTAGTCTTCTGCTCATAGTCTTGTGAACTTCCACACTAAAAATGCCGGATAATCAGAATGTCTGGATTAGGAGAGGCCGGAATTTCCTCTTTTCTTTGTTGTGAAACTGAAGTTATTGTTCTAATTTACCAGCCGTATCTCTATATATAAAACACATATGAATATGACTAAACGCAATAAGCGCAGGTTGTCCCCTGTATTAGGTTTGTGCCCCCACAGATGGGTATACAAATGTGACTACAGCGGGCTGTATAAAGGGTGGGTGCAATGCCACTACCCAAAAAACGACCAGTCTAAGCACTCCGGCAACCCCCCAGTCACAGGCTGCAGTCACATGTGTCGCCCTTTTACAGCGTTTGATACATTGTCGCATTTTCTAATTTCTAACTACTAGGATATAATAAAGTGAAAATACTTCATTTATTTTCCTTCGCCCCCATTTTATTATCCTGGACCCGCTATATGTCAGAGCTGCCTAAAACGACAGGAAACTCGACCGAAGCCAAAAACCACAGCAGAGAACAGGAAGGAATTCGAGTTTGGCAGCGCGAGGGGGGGAGACGCTATCTTGGGAGCATAAGAAAGACATTAGGAATTAAGAACTCATTGAAGGTTCGATTCCGGCGCTGCAGCGAGCATTGTGGGCTGACAAAAGGTTAACTGTGCCCAATCCAAGGGGTAAGAGGGAACGTTGATTAAAATGTCGCTCACATTGTAAAAGACTAAATTAAGTTACGTCGCTTTTCACGCGGGGAACAATTCACTGGCACGGGAGAGGCGCAGGTGCGGGTAACTGGAGGAGCTGGAGGATCCGCCAAGACATTTCCTGTTTGGGAACCTCTGTAATGAGGGATTTGCAGGTGACAACTACACACAGGTTGGACGCGGTCCTAAGTCAGCAGCGACATGGCTGCCACCGAGCCGCTGCATCGCTATGGGGCCTGGGAGGGAGCCTGGCACTGAACCACTCCACCACTATGGGGCCCAGGAGGGAGCCTGGCACTGAACCACTCCACCACTATGGGGCCCAGGAGGGAGCCTGGCACTGAACCACTCCACCACTATGGGGCCCAGGAGGGAGCCTGGCACTGAACCACTCCACCACTATGGGGCCCAGGAGGGAGCCTGGCACTGAACCACTCCACCACTATGGGGCCCAGGAGGGAGCCTGGCACTGAACCACTCCACCGCTATGGGGCCCAAGAGGGAGCCTGGCACTGAACCACTCCACCACTATGGGGCCCAGGAGGGAGCCTGGCACTGAACCACTCCACCACTATGGGGCCCAGGAGGGAGCCTGGCACTGAACCACTCCACCACTATGGGGATCAGGAGGGAGCCTGGCACTGAACCACTCCACCACTATGGGGCCCAGGAGGGAGCCTGGCACTGAACCACTCCACCACTATGGGGCCCAGGAGGGAGCCTGGCACTGAACCACTCCACCACTATGGGGCCCAGGAGGGAGCCTGGCACTGAACCACTCCACCACTATGGGGCCCAAGAGGGAGCCTGGCACTGAACCACTCCACCACTATGGGGCCCAAGAGGGAGCCTGGCACTGAACCACTCCACCACTATGGGGCCCAAGAGGGAGCCTGGCACTGAACCACTCCACCACTATGGGGCCCAAGAGGGAGCCTGGCACTGAACCACTCCACCACTATGGGGCCCAAGAGGGAGGCTGGCACTGAACCACTCCACCACTATGGGGCCCAGGAGGGAGGCTGGCACTGAACCACTCCACCACTATGGGGCCCAGGAGGGAGCCTGGCACTGAACACCTCCACCACTATGGGGCCCAGGAGGGAGCCTGGCACTGAACCACTCCACCACTATGGGGCCCAGGAGGGAGCCTGGCACTGAACCACTCCACCACTATGGGGCCCAGGAGGGAGCCTGGCACTGAACCACTCCACCACTATGGGGCCCAGGAGGGAGCCTGGCACTGAACCACTCCACCACTATGGGGCCCAAGAGGGAGCCTGGCACTGAACCACTTCACCGCTATGGGGCCCAAGAGGGAGCCTGGCAGTGAACCACTCCACCACTATGGGGCCTAGGAGGGAGCCTGGCACTGAACCACTCCACCACTATGGGGTCAAGGAGGGAGGCTGCCACCGAGCCGCTGCATCGCTATGGGGCCCAGGAGAAAGCATGGTACTGAACCACTCCACCACTATGGGGCCCAAGAGGGAGCCTGGCACTGAACCACTCCACCACTATGGGGATCAGGAGGGAGCCTGGCACTGAACCACTCCACCACTATGGGGATCAGGAGGGAGCCTGGCACTGAACCACTCCACCACTATGGGGCCCAAGAGGGAGCCTGGCACTGAACCACTCCACCGCTATGGGACCCAGGAGGGAGGCTGGCACTGAACCACTCCACCCACAAGTACAAATAGTTCAATATGGCAGCACTGGTTATTACTGGAAGTGGGGGTTCCTAACCTAGGTGGTGCATAGCTGATAATGGGTGGGGGCTTATAATGTCAGTTGAGAGCCCGATTCTGACATGGGCCTCTCCTTTCTCAGTTTATGCCCCTGTTCACTGATAGACTTATACCTTCCAGCAGGATGATGACAGCAGAGCAGAATTTATTGTAACATAACTGGTTGTTCTTCCAGATGGCACATGAAATATTGGAGGAATTTATCAACGGCTTTGTATTTAAAATTTTTGGCTTAAGCATTTTTTCAGCAAAAATTTGCAACATTTGGCTTTTTTAAAATATGGGTGGGACACTCTAGAGGAAAGGAGGTTTTAAGATCAGACGAGGGGCCCGGATATCATGTCACTTGTACTACACCTTACTGTACTTACCTGAGGGTCCTCATATATTTTGGTGGCGTCCTTCTCGTAGCTGTCTATATACAATCGTATGGTTGCTCCGGCACTGCCGGTACCGCTAAGTCTGAAGATTATGCGGGAGCCATCGGTAAAGATGATCCTTAACCCCTAATGGCAAAAGATTGGGGAAATGTTGAATGTGAGGCATTACTGGCGTGCTTCAATCAGCAGTGGTCTCAAACCTGTGACTCTCCCGCAGGTTGTCAGGGATACTGGAGGTTGTAGTCTGGCTACAGCTGGAGGACCTCAGGATGGAGACTACCGCTCTACAGAATGACTACCACTCCACGCACACATACCTGGTTTCTTGAAATACTTCCATCCACTGGATCGCTATATTCAAAATCATCCGCTTTCTCCACAGTGTAAACCTTGTCCCCCACCGAGAACTTCTGCCCGATAAATGAGCGATCAAACATCAGAGTCTCCAGGTCTTTCATCATTTGGTTGGCTCCCTCCGAAGCAACCTCTTCATAATCGTACCTATAAGGCGGGAACAGGGGAATAAAGCGATTATAAGGAAAATTGCTGGGACCCCAAAAACAAAATTCTAAATCAGGGACCCCGACCCCTTAGTATAGAAGTAAAATATAAATATAATACAGAGTCACTGTGTACATACATTACTTTACTCATCCTGCACTGACCCTGGGTTACATCCTGTATTATACTCCAGAGCTGCACTCACTCTTCTGCTGGTGCAGTCATTGTGTACATACAATACTTATCCTGTACTGATCCTGAGTTACATCCTGTATTATACTCCAGAGCTGCACTCACTATTCTGCTGGTGCAGTCACTGTGAACATACATTACTTATCCTGTACTGATCCTGAGTTACATCCTGTATTATACTCCAGAGCTGCACTCACTATTCTGCTGATGCAGTCACTGTGTACATACATTACTTATCCTGTACTGATCCTGAGTTACATCCTGTATTATACTCCAGAGCTGCACTCACTATTCTGCTGGTGGAGTCACTGTGTACATACATTACTTATCCTGTGCTGATCCTGAGTTACATTCTGTATTATACTCCAGAGCTGCACTCACTATTCTGCTGGTGCAGTCACTGTGTACATACATTACTTATCCTGTACTGATCCTGAGTTACATTCTGTATTATACTCCAGAGCTGCACTCACTATTCTGCTGGTGCAGTCACTGTGTGCATACATTACTTATCCTGTACTGATCCTGAGTTACATCCTGTATTATACTCCAGAGCTGCACTCACTATTCTGCTGGTGCAGTCACTGTGTACATACATTACTTATCCTGTACTGATCCTGAGTTACATCCTGTATTATACTCCAGAGCTGCGCTCACTATTCTGCTGGTGCAGTCACTGTGTACATACATTACATTACTTTTCCTGTACTGATCCTGAGTTACATCCTGTATTATACCCCAGAGCTGCACTCACTATTCTGCTAGTGCAGTCACTGTGTACATACATTACTTATCCTGTACTGATCCTGAGTTACAACTTGTGTTATACTCCAGAGCTGCACTCACTATTCTGCTGGTGCAGTCACTGTGTACATACATTACTTGACCTGTACTGATCCTGAGTTACATCCTGTATTATACTCCAGAGCTGCACTCACTATTCTGCTGGTGCAGTCACTGTGTACATACATTACTTATCCTGTACTGATCCTGAGTTACATCCTGTATTATACTAAATTCCAGGAGATTCCAGCTCTAAAGTCTGCAGAATTGTAAATGCAGCTCATACAGGCCGTCACTCAAGAACAGTATAAAGTAAGTGAAGACCTAGATTTGGACTTACCTGGTGAAGAAATTGCGTCCATAGGTTTGCCAGTGATTTTTCAGGATGTCTTCTACGCTCTGTTTGCGTGAAGCAATGATGGATAACCAGGCGAGAACAGCCCACAATCCGTCTTTCTCCCTGATGTGATCCGAGCCTGTAAGAAACCAAACAACGAGAACTTGTAGTCGGAGGCTGTACGGCGATGCCTTTAGACAGAGTTACCCGGAGGGAGGTCCGGCAGCTAGGACCCTCAATGTCCAGGAGGAGCCGGTCCTGCCCCAGTATATACCGGGCCACCTCTGTATCACAGGAGTGTCCCACAAAAGTGCTTTATACCAAGCCAGACAGCTGTCAACCCCGTAATGGAGATACAGCAGAGGTAAGTCATAGTTACATAATGACAGAAGGCAGGCTCACAGCAGCACCGAGTATTTCAGGAGAGAATTGTGCTCATCCTATGGGCGTCACTCACAAGGACAGGACATGTTACTGGGGCAATTATATGATATGATGAAGAGAATAGAGACAAATCAGTGACCATGAAAGGAGACGGCGCCCAGCAGCACAGAGTATTTCAGGAGATCATATCCAGCCCTTTGCGATGTGGATAAACAGGTCACAACCTATCATAATGTTACTGAAGAACTGTACTTATGCTTCAAAATCCTGCCCTCCAGTGGTGACTGAGACTAATGACACCCGAGACAGCTGCATTGAATAGAGACCGCCGGGAGAATGAGACGCTGCCACCCTAAAAATAGTCCTGAAAATGTCTTCCAATAATAACGTAATTACGCCTCTGTGTACCGAAATGACACGGCCCTCTGTCACAGGCAATTACTGGCTCCGATAAATTTCCATCTAAAACGCTAAATTTAATTTGTACATCTGTAAAATAATAAAAGAGGGGAAAAAAGTCCCACAAAGCGTCCGCCAAATGAAATGTTTATGTACAGGCGGTCTCGGCAGGAAGGGAAGTGCGCGGTTAGCCTCTTGTCCAGCACCCATTTATACCCCGCCGGGGTCACATGTCACAATAATCCGGCTCTGCCAGATATGAGCGCACTGAAAAAATGTGGAATCTGTTCCAGAGTCACAGAAATGCAGCTTCAGCCGGGGAGGATTCTACACAAACATTTACACCATTTCTGCCAGAAAATAATCGAATAAAATTCCTCCAATCTGGCATCTGATGATCCAGCAATATAATGCGGACAAGACCGGAAAGAAATGATAGAGCAGAGGAACCACCTCTGTGGGATAGTACTCATCCTGTATTCTACTCCAGAGCTGCACTCACTATTCTGCTGGTGCAGTCACTGTGTACATACATTACTTATCCTGTACTGATCCTGAGTTACATCCTGTATTATACTCCAGAGCTGCACTCACTGTTCTGCTGGTGCAGTCACTGTGTACATACATTACTTATCCTGTACTGATCCTGAGTTACATCCTGTATTATACTCCAGAGCTGCACTCACTATTCTGCAGGTGCAGTCACTGTGTACATACATTACTTATCCTGAGTTACATCCTGTATTATACTCCAGAGCTGCACTCACTATTCTGCTGGTGCAGTCACTGTGTACATACATTACATTACTTATCCTGTACTGATCCTGAGTTACACCCTGTATTATACTCCAGAGCTGCACTCACTATTCTGCTGGTGCAGTCACTGTGTACATACATTACTTATCCTGAGTTACATCCTGTATTATACTCCAGAGCTGCACTCACTATTCTGCTGGTGCAGTCACTGTGTACATACATTACTTATCCAGTGGCGGATCCAGGAAGGGGGGGTAACGGAGCTGGCGGCGGGGCACAGGGAGATGAGCGTTTCCATTGTGGAAGCGCTCATCTCCATAGTCATCTGTATCGCCGTCCTCAGGAGGCAGGGGAGGGAGAGGCGTTTCCCTTTCCCTTCCTCTGATAGGCTACAGGCTACACTAGTGCCTGTAGCCTATCAGAGGCCGGCGCAGGTGGCGCGATGACGTGATCGCGCCGCCTGAGCCGTACATCGCTGCCAAGGAGGTAAGTATGTGTTTTTTTAAAAAAATATATACAATACTTTTAATGGCACATGGGGGGGGGGGGGGGGGGGGCTGTTATTACTGGCACATGGGGGAGGGGGCTGTTATTACTGGCACATGGGGGGAGGGGGCTGTTATTACTGGCACATGGGGGGAGGGGGCTGTTATTACTGGCACATGGGGGGAGGGGGCTGTTATTGCTGGCACATGGGGAAGGGGGCTGTTATTGCTGGCACATGGGGGAGGGGGCTGTTATTAATGCTGGCACATGGGGGGTGGGCTGTTATTAATGCTGGCACATGGGGCGGGGGCTGTTATTAATGCTGGCACATGGGGCGGGGGCTGTTATTAACCCCTTCACGCAACATCACGTACATGTACGTGGGGGAATGTGGTGCCTCACCGCATCCCCACGTGCATGTACGTGATCGGCTTTCACTGTCAGCGCAGGGAGCGAAGCGCTGAAGCTCCAGTGAAGCCGGCGTGCTGGGGTTGCTAGGCAACCAGAGAAGCTGGCAGGAGCTGTATCTGAGCTCTGACCCGCCCGCGATCGCTGTGATTGGTCCATTACTGCAGGGGGACCAATCGCAGCGCATCGGGGCAGGTAAGGGGGGGTTAGGGAGGGACTATGTGTTTCTCCTTCTCTGATCGCCCCAATTCCTGTCAGGGAAGCGATCAGAGAAGGAGATAGTGTGAAAATCTTCCCGACCTATGATGAGTATACTCGTCATGGAGCACTGCTACTTAGCGCGCCATGATGAGTATACACGTCATGGTATAAACTGTCACCATGTCTGCAGACATGGTGACAGCGCTGAGATCCCGGCTGTCACACACAGCCGGGCACCTTGGGTCAATGCCGAGGGGGGTCCTGTGACCCCCCCATGTCGGCGATCGCTGCAAACCGCAGGTCAATTCAGACCTGCGGTTTGTAGCGCTTTCTGCAGTTTCTGATCCCTGCGGTCCCTGACCGCGGGGATCAGAAACTTTAGTATGTCTAAAATAACGATTTTTCACCCCCCCTGCACCCCTGAATGATGTTATGTGGGCGGGTGGTGCGGTAAGGTGCGGGAGGCGGGCGGTGCGGCAGGCAGGATCGCGATCCCCCGCCCGCCTCCCCTTCAATGATCGTTGGTGTCTAGTGGGTATACCAGGGTGCCAGCACATTGCTGGCACCCTGGTTCAAACGGCTGACATCTGCGATGCGATGTCAGCCGTTTAACCCTTTCCATACAGCGGTCCGTACGGACCGCTGTATGGAAAAGGTTAACAGCGCAGGGAGCTCCCTCCCTCTCCCATCGGGGGGCTGCTGTGCCTTTGCAGCCCCCCGATGGGAGAGGGAGAGAGCCCCCAGAGAGCCCCCCTCAGCCCTGTGCTTACCCTTCCCCGTCTGCGCAGTTCTGACCAGTACTGAGCAGACGGGGAAGGTTCCCATGGCAACAGGACGCCTCTCAGGCGTCCTGCTGTCCATGGTGCTGAACAGATCTATGCTAAAAGGCATAGATCTGTTCAGACAAGTGTAAAATACAGTACAGTACAATATATATTGTTCTGTACTGTATTATACAGACATCAGACCCACTGGATCTTCAAGAACCAAGTGGGTCTGGGTCCAAAAAAAAGTTAAAAAAAGTGAAAAAAGTAAAGTTTCAAAAAAACACATTTATCACTGAATAAAAATAAAAATAATAAAATACACTACACATATTAGGTATCGCCGCGTCCGTAACGACCTGATCTATAAAACGGTCATGTTACTTTCCCCGCACGGTGAACGCCATAAAAATAAAAAAATAAAAAACTATGAGGAAATTGAAATTTTGCCCACCTTACTTCCCAAAAAAGGTAATAAAAGTGATCAAAAAAGTCGCATGTACGCCAAAAAAGTACCAATCAAACCGTCACCTCATCCCGCAAAAAATGAGCCCTTACATGAGACAATGGCCCAAAAAATAAAAAAACTATGGGTCTCAGACTATGGAGATACTAAAACATGATTTTTTTTTGTTTCAAAAATGATATTATTGTGTAAAACCCTGATAAATTATAAAAAGGTAGACATATTAGGTATTGCCATGTCCGTAAGAACCTGATCTATAAAAATACCACATGACCTAACCCCTCAGGTGAACACTGTAAAAAAAATTAAATAAAAACGGTATCAAAAAAGCTATTTTTTTGTTACCTTACATCACAAAAAGTGTAATAGCAAGCGATCAAAAAGTCATATGCACCCCAAAATAGTACCAATCTAACCGTCATCTCATCCCGCAAAAATGATACCCAACCTGAGACAAATCGCCAAAAAACTGAAAAAACTATGGCTCTCAGACTATGGAGACATTAAAACATGTTTTTTTTTTGTGTCAAAAATGATATTATAGTGTAAAACCTAAATAAATAAAAAAAGTATACATATTAGGTATCGTCACGTCCGTAAGAACCTGCTCTATAAAAATAGCACATGATCTAACCTGTCAGATGAACGTTGTAAATACTAAAAAATAAAAACAGTGCCAAAACAGCTATTTTTGGGCAAATTTTCCATTTTAATTCATTTTTTCCCATAACAAAGCAAGGGTTAACAGCCAAACAAAACTCAATATTTATTGCCCTGATTCTTTAGTTTATAGAAATGCCCCATATGTGGTCGTAAACTGCTGTATGGCCACACGGCAGGGCGCAGAAGGAAAGGAGCGCCATATGGTTTTTGGAAGGCAGTTTTTGCTGGACTGTTTTTTTGACACCATGTCCCATTTGAAGCCCCCCCGATGCACCCCTAGAGTATAAACTCCAAAAAATGACCCCATTTTGGAAACTACACCCCTCAAGGTATTCAAAACTGATTTTACAAACTTTGTTAACCCTTTAAGTGTTCCACAAGAGTTAATGGCAAATGGAGATGAAATTTCTGAATTTCTATTCTTTGTTACTTTGCCTCACAAAAAAGTGTAATATAGAGCAACCAAAAATCATATGTACCCTAAAATAGTACCAACAAAACTGCCACCTTATCCCGTAGTTTCCAAAATAGGGCCACTTTTTTGGAGTTTCTAACCTAGGGGTGCATCAGGGGGCTTTAAATGGGACATGGTGTCTAAAAACAATCCAGCAAAATCTGCCTTCCAGAAACCGTATGGCATTCCTTTCCTTCTGCACCCTGCCGTGTACCCGTACAGCGGTTTATGACCACATATGGGGTGTTTCTGTAAACTACAGAATCAGAGCCATAAATATTGAGTTTTGTTTGGCTGTTAACCCTTGCTTTGTTACTGGAAAAAAAAAATTAAAATGGAAAATCTGCTGAAAAAGTGAAATTTTGAAATTTCATCTCTATTTTCCATTTATTCTTGTGGAACACCTAAAGGGTTAACAACGTTAATACCTTGAGGGGTGTAGTTTCTTAGATGGCGTCACTTTTATGGAGTTTCTACTCCAGGGGTGCATCAGGGGGGCTTCAAATGGGACATGGTGTCAAAAAAACAGTCCAGCAAAATTAGCCCTCCAGAAACCAAACGGCGCACCTTTCACTCTACGCCCCGCTGTGTGGCCGTACAGTAGTTTACGGCCACATATTGGGTGTTTCTGTGAACATCAGAGTCAGGGCAATAAAGATACAGTCTTGTTTGGCTGTTAACCCTTGCTTTGTTAGTGGAAAAAATTGGTTAAAATTGAAAATTAGGCAAAAAAATGAAATTCTCAAATTTCATCTCCATTTGCCAATAACTCTTGTGCAACACCTAAAGGGTTAATGACGTATGCAAAATCAGTTTTGAATACCTTGAGGGGTGTAGTTTCTGAGATGGGGTCATTTTTGGGTGGTTTCTATTATGTAAGCCTCGCAAAGTGACTTCAGACCTGAACTGGTCCCTAAAAATTGAGTTTTTGTAAATTTCGGAAAAATTTCAAGATTTGCTTCTAAACTTCTAAGCCTTATAACATCCCCAAAAAATAAAATATCATTCCCAAAATAATTCAAGCATGAAGTAGACATATGGGGAATGTAAAGTCATCAAAAATTTTTGGGGTATTACTATGTATTACAGAAGTAGAGAAACTGAAACTTTGAAATTTGCAAATTTTTCCAAATTTTTGGTAAATTTGGTATTTTTTTGTGCAAAAAAAAAATAAATTTTTGACTTCATTTTACCAGTGTCATGAAGTACAATATGTGACGAAAAAACAATCTCAGAATGGCCTGGATAAGTCAAAGCGTTTTAAAGTTATTAGCACTTAAAGTGACACTGGTCAGATTTCCAAAAAATGGCCTGGTCCTTAAGGTGAAAATTAGCCCGGTCCTGAAGGGGTTAATGCTGGCACATGGGGCGGAGGCTGTTATTAATGCTGGCACATGGGGCGGGGGCTGTTATTAATGCTGGCACATGGGGCGGGGGCTGTTATTAATGCTGGCACATGGGGCGGGGGCTGTTATTAATGCTGGCACATGGGGGGGGGGCTGTTATTAATGCTGGCACATGGGGCGGGGGCTGTTATTAATGCTGGCACATGGGGCGGGGGCTGTTATTAATGCTGGCACATGGGGCGGGGGCTGTTATTAATGCTGGCACATGGGGGGCTGTTAATGCTGGCACATGGGGGGCTGTTATTAATGCTGGCACATGGGGGGCTGTTATTAATGCTGGCACATGGGGGGCTGTTATTAATGCTGGCACATGGGGGGCTGTTATTAATGCTGGCACATGGGGGGCTGTTATTAATGCTGGCACATGGGGGGCTGTTATTAATACTGGCACATGGGGGGCTGTTATTAATACTGGCACATGGGGGGCTGTTATTAATACTGGCACATGGGGGGCTGTTATTAATACTGGCACATGATTGGGGGCACTATAGGGGCATCTACTGAGGCCACAAAGAAGGGATATTTTATATGGGGGGCTCTGTACAGTACAATTTTATACTGGGACACATTATGGTGTCCCAGTTAGTAGGGGTAGACTCTCTGAGTTCCTGCTGGTCAGCTGATTGAAGGGGTCTCAGCTCTCCAGCAAGCACAGCTCCACACCTCCAGTGGTGGCCATGTCTGGTATTACATAGAGCAGCCCTGACCATTTCATGTGAATATGACCCTCATCATTGTGATACGGACTGCTTGTCCTACTCCCAGGTCATCAGTTTTCTAGTTCTAGAGAATCCCTTCAATACCGCCATATGCTGATCCTCACCAGTCCCGAAGCTTTCCTCTCCGCACAGCGAGAGTTTATTTGCATCCATTAAATTTCCGAAGAATTTCCAGCCGGTCGGAGTCTCGTATAAAGCGATCTTTGTAGCTTTTGCCACTCTAGAAAAAAGAAAAACACCAGAATAAAACAGGCCGGATTAAGGTTTTCACAGCTCTGCTCGGGTTGTGGAGCCGCTCGCTCTAATTAACCTCCGGCTTTTATTTTTTTTACCTTCATGTATTTTTTTTATGAAAGGGACGGCTTCACGCGCCGACAGGACATATAATAAACACGTAGAGTTTTTAAGGTTTTATGGCCTCGGCTTTCTCACAACTTTTATTTTTCACGTTGTCATGGCGACCGTGGGACGGAGGCGAAACACAAGGACGCGTGTTTAGCCGGTCACATTTTTTAATCTTGACTTTACGATTTCTTAAATGTCACCCTCCGACAGGCTGTGTTTTTGATGGCTTGGAAGCAAAAAAAGCAGGGACGAGTCTTATGTATACAGGGATATGTAGCGGTCTGTGGGGGGCATGGGCGTCTATGACCACCACCTTGGCTCAAGTACTCTAAGGCCTCTTTCACACGGGCGTTGCGGGAAAATGTGCGGGTGCGTTGCAGGAACACCCGCGATTTTTCCGCGCGAGTGCAAAACATTGTAATGCGTTTTGCACTCGCGTGAGAAAAATCGCGCATGTTTGGTACCCAAACCCGAACTTCTTCACAGAAGTTCGGGCTTGGGATCTGTGTTCTGTAGATTGTATTATTTCCCCTTATAACATGGTTATAAGGAAAAATAATAGCATTCTGAATACAGAATGCAAAGTAAAATAGCGCTGGAGGGGTTAAAAAAATAAATAAATAAATAAATAAATAAAAATTAACTCACCTTAGTCCACTTGATAGCGCAGCCGGCGTCTCCTTCTGTATTCTTTCTTTAGGACCTGGGTAAAGGACCTTTGATGACGTCACTCCGGTCATCACATGATCCATCACCATGGTAAAAGATCATGTGACGTACCATGTGATGACCGGAGTGACGTCACCACAGGTCCTTTACCCAGGTCCTAAAGAAAGAATACAGAAGGAGATGCCGGCTGCGCTATCAAGTGGACTAAGGTGAGTTAAATTATTATTTATTTATTTTTTAACCCCTCCAGCGCTATGGCACTATGTATTCTGTTTTCAGAATGCTATTATTTTCCCTTATAACCATGTTAGAAGGGAAAATAATAATAATGATCGGGTCTCCATCCCGATCGTCTCCTAGCAACCGTGCATGAAAATCGCACCGCATCCGCACTTGCTTGCGATTTTCGCGCAACCCCATTCACTTCTATGGGGCCTGCGTTGCGTGAAAAACGCAGAATATAGAGCATGCTGCGATTTTCACGCAACGCACAAGTGATGCGTGAAAATCACCGCTCATGTCAACAGCCCCATAGAAATGAATAGGTCGGTATTCAGTGCGGGTGCAATGTGTTCAACTCACGCATCGCATCCGCGCTGAAAATTCGCCCGTGTGAAAGGGGCCTAAGTGGATATATACTTAAAAGGAGGACTCTTTCATGTGCATTAAAAATGTGAAAACTGTTTTGTAACATCTTACACCAATCCTGAGATACGATCACTTGAAGTTTCAGGCCCAAAGCCTGAGGCTGCTCTAGTGAGAGATTCTGTCATGCAGCCCTTACCGTACACATCCATGTACCTACATAAGGTGGGGTGTAGACACTGATCAGGTTAGAGATCTAAATCGACACAGGTTCCCTCTAATAACGCTGCATCTAGCAGGAAACCAGAAGGCGTCAGAATGTCTCAGTAGTGCAGTCTGAGGCTTTAGGCCTGTAACTTCAAATCGACCATATCTCAGCCTAGCAATAAGATATTTTAAAAAGGTTTTCACATTTCTAATGACCGCTAAAGGACCTTAGCCACAGGAGGTGACAAGTTTGACAGCCTTTGCCTTTGGTCTCAGGAAAGGACATCAGTGTCTGATTGGTGGTGGACAAGCCGGTCATATACATTGGATGGAAGTCCCCCCCCCCCCCCCTTTATGTGTCCTTAGTTACATTGTGGGTAGTCTGTAGTGATGGGGCAGGGGACGACTGTGTGATTTTGGTGGGGCTGTAATGTGTACAGGGGTCCCTCCTGGTTCTTGTCGCTGCTGTATTCACCAATTAGGGGCATTCACACGTCCGTAAGTGTTTTTGCGGATCCACAAACCACAGACACCGGCAATGTGCGTTCCGCATTTTGCGGACCACACATCGCCGGCACTTAATAGAAAATGCCTATTCTTGTCCGCAATTGTGGACAAGAAAAAGGACATGTTCTATTTTTTTTTTTCGGGAACGGAATTGCGGACCCAGAAGTGCGGGTCCGCAATTCCGAATTCGGGCAGCACATCGTGGGGCCCCATAGAAATGAATGGGTCCACAATTCCGTTCCGCATAATGCGGAACGGAATTGCGGACGTGTGAATGGAGCCATACAGGGCTACAAAAAAAATAAAATAAAATAAAAATAAATAAAGTTTTCGTCTTACCTGTCAAGTGCTCCGCTGGTCGGCATGCTCCTCGCTAATCCACGGACACCCGTCTGCTGGAAGTAGGGAATACTGAAAATATTTGCTGCAATCACAGCCACAGAGTCCGAGGGGTTAACAAAGAAACTGTTTTTGCCAAGAATCATGTTGCGGTCCTGATGGCGAAGAAGAGAAGGTTACACGGTACATAAGAGAAGAAGAGGTCACTGTGTGCAGCCGCTCTCACTGCAGACATCAGGAGGTGGCTGTCTGATCACTACCCCTGCCAGCCATATTAACTTTACTGGGGCGGATTCTTCTGTCACCTGGTCACTAGACAGGATGTAGCTATCTGATGGTCACCGCTGTCGGCCGTATTAACTATAGTGGAGCCAATTCTTCTATCATCTGGTCACTGGGCAGGAAGTAGCTGTCTAAATACTACCACTGTCAGCAATGTTAACTTTACTGAAGCGGATTCTTCTGTCACGTGGTCACTGGACAGGAAGAAGCTGCCGGATTATAACCACTGTCAGCCATATTAATGCAAATGGATCCAACTCTTGGCACCTGGTCACTGGGCAGGAAGCAGCTATCCGATTGCTGCCCGTCCGCCACATTAACTTTACTGGACTTGGTCACTAGACAGGAAGTAGCTGACTGTTACCATTATCAGCCATATTAACTCTTCCTACCACCTGGTCAGTGGGTAGGAAGTGCCTGTATGATTCTTACCAGCATCAGCCATATTATTTCTACTGGTGTGGATTCTTGTCACTGGACAGGAAGTAGCTGTCCGACTGTTACCACTGACAGTCACACTAACGGTTATGGGGCTGATTTTACTGTCACCTTGTCACTGGACAGGAAGTAGCTGTCCAATCGTGGCCATTGTCGGCCATATTAAGTCTAGTGGAGAAAATTATTTTGTCACCTGGTCAATGGGAAGGAGGCAGCTGTCTGACATCTGCCATTCTTAGTCGTATAAATTCGGATGGGGCCGATTGTTTTGTCACCCGGACACCAGAATTACAATGACGCTCCTCTTCCATGTAACCTACCCCATCTCCATCAAAAGCTGCACCAAAGTCATGTTCTCCGGTCTTCATAGTCTCCACCAGTTCTGATGCATAGGTTAAGTTTGGGTCAGGATGGTGACCCCCAAAATCCTCCAGTGGGATGCAGTTTATGGCAGAGTTTGCAGGGGCACCAAGTTCCTCGCAGAGAATTTTCTTCACGTAGGGTCCGACAACTGGTTAACAGCAGAGACGTAAATCAGAATATACACTGTAATTATCACACTGACCAGATACACGACGTCCTGGGCAGAATACACGATCATTACTGCTCTTCAGAAACAGATCCGTGACTTAACGGGCCCCAGATAGGACTATTGCGGGGGCCACCACTTCATGCCATGAATTACAATTCCGCCACCCTGCGGTGCACGCGTTACCTCCATGCATGGCGTCAATCCGGATCTTAAGCCGGTTCTGTCCTGAGAGAAGTTCTTTTAAGGCACTGAATTCAAAGATGTTCCTCAGCATGTTCCCGTACGCCTCCACGGAGTCCACAATCTCCACTGCCGGTCAAGAGAGACAAAGACACAAGAGGACATCAGAGTCTGAGAAAATCTACCGCTCACCCGTCGTCCCCGACATCGGAGCAGAGACCTTGCACAATGAAGTTTATTAACCTGCCCTTAACCCTTTGAGGTCCAGACTATAGGGATTCTTTTTTTTCATCAACACATTCAAAAAATATTTTAATTTTTTTTATACTTTTTCTTTTCTGTGTGATGAAGTTTGAATAATGTTTCTGTCTTTTCTATAGGTCGCTACAACTGCATCTGCCAATGGTCAAGTGCCTCTGATGTACCTGGGGCCCTTGGTGAGGCTCCGGGCTGCCGCGTATACCCGTCAGCACCGCGCACTCCTCAGATGCTGCGCTTATGATGGCCTCCGATCCCGGCCATTGTGTTATGTCTGGCGGGGCCTAAAGGGGCGGAGCTTGACACAGGAACCTCCTACCCCTCCCCTTCAGGCCCTGCAATAGACATAACACAGACCACCTCTGCCAAGAACGTTCCTCTAACACCTCCCGCACACCGGCCATACATCAGTCAATGGGCCCCCGACACCCCCTATATTGTGCACTGGACGCAGGTTGGAGAAAACAGCAGTTGTTGCACATCATTCAGATACGGCTCTTTCACACACAACAGCAATGTAAAGACCTTGAAAAAAAAAAATGTAGTAAAGGTCCCCAATATGTTACAAACCGGCTATACACGCACTTGCATCGGAGCCTCCGTCCACCAGATTTGACTGCAGCAGTGTGAACAAGGCCCGAAACTGCTCGGGGACAGGGAGGCTCAATCTCACCTGTAAATGGCTTAAACTTATTCTCCAAATCAAACTGCTGCTTCCCGATGGTTGATAAGTCGACTTTGAGGTCGGGGCAGATGGCGTATTCCTCGATGGTCTTGCTGAGCTGGAAGATTTTATCAGTGATGGCTTCAGGGGCAGGACCTGCAGGAAACAAAGGGACCTTAGTGCACCTGCCAAAACCTTATCGGACCCCCTAGTGATGTGTGTCCCCTGCAAAAAATGACTTGGGGCTACGTTCACCTGTGCGGCACTAAAATCATATAGGGGAGGGCATTGTAAAACTGCAGGCGGTTTTTAAAAATAACAGGCGGGATCACTTTGCTGTTAAAAGGGGCTCTCTGAGACCAGGGACACCCCCAATGAGAAGGCTGGGTAGGGTGCCAAAAGGACTCCGGGTCCAGTGCCGGGCTGCTGTCCCTGCTGGACTGGAAGTGCGGCCTCAGCAGTACTGGGGCGTTGTTACAAAATGGCATTTTTTGTGCAGAAGATTTATTTTGTGATTCTGATGTTGCAAAATAACATTCTGTGCAACAAAATGAAGGATGTCACAAAATGAATTCTGGGCCACAAAATCAGTTCTGTAAAAAAAAAATATATAATAATTCTGTGTCACAAAATAACATTCTGTAAAGATAAAATTACTTCTGTGATTACTACATTCATTTTATGTCACAGAACACATTTTGTGTCACAAAATACTTTGCGAACAAACTGCACTCTGATATTCTGCACCGACCACTGATTGGCTGGCAGCGGTGACAGGTCTTCAATGTGTGACAGTGGGGACCAGAAGCGTCAGAAGGGCCCCCGACACTGGATCCAGATCACTGGTGACAGTCGAGTCTTTTTTAATCTGACACCATGCTCAGCCTTCTGAACATGGATTCCCGGTCTCAGGAGTTCTTTGCCATTTTCAACATCTCTGCTTGCTGTCAGTAAATGGGAACATTACTGTTTACAACCTAAGTATAATACGCCTCACAGCTGAGGGTTCGCTACCACTGTATCCAAACCTATGCACCATCAATCGCCGATATGTCCTCATGCAGGGGCATAGCTAAAGACTCATGGGCCCTGGTCTAAAGGTTCAGCTTGGGCGTTTTGTGGCTAGGGAAGCACATAGCCAAAATTTAAACAGTAGACCCCTCCCCCATGCCAAATTCTTGACCCAAGCCCTTCCCTCCAGCCAGAGCAATACCTTGACCAGCATGCACTTTCTATAATACTGGTGTCTTCGTATGGGGCGCAAGGGTCTTTGGGCCCCCTCCGGCTCCTGAGCCCGGTAGCAACTGCTACCTCTGCACCCCCTATAGCTACGCCCCTGTCCTCATGGTTTGCTACAATGTATCAGTGCAGGTGCCCGGAGTCCTCGCAGGGGACTGCACCACGTCTACAGGGGCGATTTCATTTTTCACTCCAGTTTGGCAGCCACTCGGGAAGATGTGGAGCTTCTGGTTTTTGTTTCTCACCTCCACTGGAAGTGTTGAACTTAATGCCGAAGTCTCCATTGGGGCCCCCGGGGTTGTGACTGGCTGTTAATATGATTCCACCTATAGCTTTGATTTTGCGGATGATGCAGGACACAGCGGGGGTAGAGAGGATGCCGTTCTGGCCGATGACGAGCCGACCAATCTGGAAAACAAGGGCTGATAACATGAATACAATGGGGAGGACAAAACCCTGCAGAACTTGTACACAATGCAGAGATTAAGATTTCTGACATTTTTTCTAAAATATTTGTTGAGAAATGTGATGCAGACGCCGACACACTCCTTCCCATAAACCAGCATCCAACCACTGCGTAAAATTCCAATAATCCAGCATCCATGGCATCATTAACGGGGATGTCACGCTAAAAATATTCTACATTTTTTCAAACCAGAACCTGGATCTGAATACTTTTGGAATTGAATGTAAATAAACATGTATCTGTATAGCGCCACCTGCTGTATTTTTGTTTTTCATAAGGGCTCATGCACACGACCACAAAAAACGGATCCGTGTGCATTCTGTTTTTTGTGGAATGGAACTGCCAGCGGCCATATCTACTGTTAGAAGATGTAACAGTTACAGGAAAAGAGCTGCAGCAAAAAGGACACTCTCCCTGAACTGTGACAGCGAGAGCCGCAGCAGAAAGAACACGCACATGAGCTGTGATAGGGAGAGAGCTGCAGCAGAAAGAACACGCACATGAGCTGTGATAGGGAGAGAGCTGCAGCAGAAAGAACATGCACATGAGCTGTGATAGGGAGAGAGCTGCAGCAGGAAGACACACCCCCTGAGTGGTGATAAGGAGAGACCTGAAGCAGAAAAGACATTCCCTCTAGGAAAGGACACACCCTCTGAGCTGCCAGCTTGAAAAAAAATCTAGCAGCACAATTGAAGCAATGAATGGGGAGATCTCTGCATCCATGTCAGGAACAGGGCTGATTCTAGCTTTGTTAGAAAAAGATTGTCATGTACTGTATTATTTAGATTTTTTTTACATCAGTTATGGGACCACCCCTTTAATACGATGGATTATTGGCTGACCATTGTTCCTGTTCCCAACATATCAACTTTAAGAACTTACCTAATATATTCTGACCCCAGAAAAGCGCCATCATAACAATATCAGTAGTTGTAGCCCCTTCATACACCGAGATGTACACCCCAGGTGCACAGGGATTGTATGGGGGCTTGCACCCTCTGTCTGTCTGTTATACACACACACACACACCCCTCCCCCTGTGGGGCTCCAAGCAGCTGTCATGGCAGCCAGAGGCCTAGTGAAGGCGCTTCTATTGAGCCCTGTGGCAGGTTTTAATAGGATTCTGCTTCACAAGCACAATACTCTGCAATACAGAAGTACTGCAGCACATTCTAGAAATGATCACAGGTATACAACCCCTAGGGGGACATAAATAAAAAAAAGTTTTAAAGTAATTTAAAAATCATAAAAAAACACATTAAAAATTATCAAAAACCTTTCCCCATTTATCATGTTAAAAATAGTTATATAGTAGGAACATATGATAACAGAAAAATAAATGTCATAAAAAAATGTCAAATCTACTTCAAAATAGTACTGATAAATACTATAATTTGCCCTGCACGAAACAAGCCCCCAAACAGCTCAACAGAAAAATGCTATTATTTTTTAAGTGGTTAATATTTTTAAAGCAGTAAAACATTAAACAAACAAAACATATAACTTTATTATTCCCATAACGGTATCTCAGAATGTCATTCTTAGGGTACTTTCACACTAGCGTTTTTCTTTTCCGGCGCTGAGTTCCGTCCTAGGGGCTCAAATCCGGAAAAGAACTGATCAGTTTTATCCCCATGCATTCTGAATGGAGAGCAGTCCGTTCAGGATGTCTTCAGTTCAGTCTTTTTGACTGATCAGGCTTTTCAGAAAAACGTAGCATGCTGTATTTTTACCTCCGGCCAAAAATCCTGAACACTTTGACTGAACGCCGGATCAGGCCTTTTTCCCATTGACTTGCATTAACGCCGGATCTGGCGCTCTGTGTTCAGTCAAAACGGATCCGGCTTTTGCATGTTAAAACCGGAAAATGTGAAAAAAAAGTTAAAGTCCATAAATGGCGGATCCGTTTTTTCCGATGCATTTTTTCATTGTGATCAAAATCCTGATCAGGATTTAAATGTAATCAGTTTTCACACGTTTTTCCGGATCCGGCGGGCAGTTCCGGTGTCGGAATTGAACGCCGGATTAAAACAACGCTAGTGTGAAAGTAGCCTTTACTCTACAGTGAATGCTGTAGAAATAAATAAATAAATAAATAAATAATAATAAAATAAAAAATAAGCATAATGGGGAGTTTCATTTCCATTCTACTTACTAATCAATGCATAAATATATATATAAAAAAAATTTAATTGGTAAAACTATTGAACATAATAAATATGCACATCCAAATAAAAAAAATAAAAAATATGCAAAAAAATAAAAAAGGTGTTGTAGTATAAATCATATCACTACCAGAAAAAAAAACTAAATACTGTGTATGACATACTTGGTAGATCCTCCGCACTAAAAATTAATGTGACTACAAAGTGGAATCATCGCTCAGTCATTCACGCCTCTTGTCAAATGTAAAATCTCACTCATTCATGGAATCTTAAAAGCTTCCGCTACAATGTGACTTACCGGGAGGGGCTCAAAAACTAATTAAAAAATAAGAATAATATCCTAAAAAAAGATAAAATAAATAAATACATTTTATAAATATTTATAAACAAGAACATGTTACAAGTTACTGAAAAATATTTTAAATTTACTTTACATAAAAAAAATAAAAAAAATAAAAAATGCATAAAATTATAAAAAATAAAATTTGCAGTAAATAAACAGCTTTTTCTGTAAAGAAGACCGATGTCACCACAGTCAGTGATACCCACCCCATTTGCAGCCGCCATCTGAACTATAGTTTTAATCGCCGATTTATTAAAATATCTGCCGTCTCCGCCGACGACCATAGTCGATCCCTGACGATCCCGGAGGTCGATGGAAAAGAAAATGCTCTGGATGAAATTCTGAAGGTAGCTTCTCTTGGTCTCGAAATAATAAGTCTTCTTTCTCAGCCCGCTGGTTCCCGGTCTCTGGTCATTGTACGGCGCCGTTGGTAACGTCAGTAATGGGATAGGGCCGTCATCCATAGCGCTAATTCATAGAGGCCGCGCAGTAAAAAATAATAATAATTACAAGTGTATAAAAATTTCAAGAAAAATAAAAAGGAAAGGGGGAGAAATGCAAGAAACTGATTTAAGCAGCAGCAATGTCAAAGACATTCGACGAGGAGAGACCAAAAATAGCCTCCTGGATGCGAGGACGATGTGGTTTCTAAGTGTAACTGAAGAACGCTTCGTCCACATGTCTTCAACCGTCAATGTCACAGGAGGGAATATAAACGTATGCATGGATTTTACTTTACACCTTCGCAGGATAATCCACCGCTCATGTTCATCCCGTGCAAGGTGAGAAAGGATGATCCCCCCTGCTTTAAATGGTGACTGAGCGGAAGGGGCAGAAAACCAGGAGTATTCCAGGATTCACCCAGTAGCCTTGGTCTGGTGCCAGCGAACGTGAGGCAGAGATTGTTTGAGGGTGACAAATGCAGACGAGCCGGGTCTTCACCTGCGTCCTGAGACCACCGCAAAATCAGGATTAAGCATCAACGTTCAAGTCTTGACTGATGAATATGTAGGTTTTGTCCCATCACCATTTATATTGACAAGATCGGTCTCCAAAGATATTGTTGCACCCAAACCTGTAAGAACACAAACTGCACCAACACCCCCACCGTGTCCTAACACCACAAAACCACCTGGATAGCTTCAGACTGTTATCCTGCAACAGACCAAGGGATCCCAGTACTGCCCTGCTCTATAGTGCCCCTCCAATACATACTGGTTATTCTAGGTACTGCCCTGCTCTATAGTGCCCCTTCACTACATACTGGTTATCCTAGGTACTGCCCTGCTCTATAGTGCCCCTCCACTACATACTGGTTATTCTAGGTACTGCCCTGCTCTATAGTGCCCCTCCAATACATACTGGTTATTCTAGGTACTGCCCTGCTCTATAGTGCCCCTTCACTACATACTGGTTATCCTAGGTACTGCCCTGCTCTATAGTGCCCCTTCACTACATATTGGTTATTCTAGGTACTGTCCTGCTCTATAGTGCCCCTCCAATACATACTGGTTATTCTAGGTACTGCCCTGCTCTATAGTGCCCCTTCACTACATACTGGTTATCCTAGGTACTGCCCTGCTCTATAGTGCCCCTTCACTACATACTGGTTATCCTAGGTACTGCCCTGCTCTATAGTGCCCCTTCACTACATATTGGTTATTCTAGGTACTGTCCTGCTCTATAGTGCCCCTCCACTACATATTGGTTATTCTAGGTACTGCCCTGCTCTATAGTGCCCCTCCACTACATACTGGTTATTCTAGGTACTGCCCTGCTCTATAGTGCCCCTCCACTACATACTGGTTATTCTAGGTACTGCCCTGCTCTATAGTGCCCCTCCAATACATACTGGTTATCCTAGGTACTGCCCTGCTCTATAGTGCCCCTCCACTACATACTGGTTATTCTAGGTACTGCCCTGCTCTATAGTGCCCCTCCACTACATACTGGTTATTCTAGGTACTGCCCTGCTCTATAGTGCCCCTCTACTATTACCAGACATCCCAGGTACTGCCCTGCTCTATAGTGCCCGTCTACCATATACTGGTTACCCCCAGTACTGCCCTGCTCTCTAGTGCCCCTCTACTACATACCAGTGATCCCAAGTACAGTCTGCTCTCTAGTACCTTTGTACTATATATCCTGCATCCCAGGCACTGTCCTGCTCTCTAGTGTCTCTTCTGCAGGTATCTCAGGTACTGCTATACTCTCTCGTCTCAGGTGTTACCTGCAGGAGAGACACTAGAGAGCAGGACAGCTCAGCTATTACCCTGCTCTGCCATCTCTCCTGCATGTATTCCAGGTACTGCCCTGCTCTCTCTCCTGCAGGTCTCCCAAGTACTGTCTTGCTCTCTAGTCTCTCTCTCCTGCAGGTATCCCAGGCGTTGTCCTGCTCTCGTCTCTCTCTCTCCTGCAGGTCTTCCAGGCACTGTCCTGCTCTCGTCTCTCTCTCTCCTGCAGGTCTTCCAGGCACTGTCCTGCTCTCTAGGCTCTCTCTCCTGCAGGTCTTCCAGGCACTGTCCTGCTCTCTAGTCTCTCTCTCCTGCAGGTCTCCCCGGCGCTGTCCTGCTCTCTAGTCTCTCTCTCCTGCAGGTCTCCCAGGCACTGTCCTGCTCTCTAGTCTCTCTCTCCTGCAGGTCTCCCAGGCACTGTCCTGCTCTCTAGTCTCTCTCTCCTGCAGGTCTCCCCGGCGCTGTCCTGCTCTCTAGTCTCTCTCTCCTGCAGGTCTTCCCGGCGCTGTCCTGCTCTCTAGTCTCTCTCTCCTGCAGGTCTCCCCGGCGCTGTCCTGCTCTCTAGTCTCTCTCTCCTGCAGGTCTCCCAGGCACTGTCCTGCTCTCTAGTCTCTCTCTCCTGCAGGTCTCCCCGGCGCTGTCCTGCTCTCTAGTCTCTCTCTCCTGCAGGTCTCCCCGGCGCTGTCCTGCTCTCTAGTCTCTCTCTCCTGCAGGTCTCCCAGGCACTGTCCTGCTCTCTAGTCTCTCTCTCCTGCAGGTCTCCCAGGCACTGTCCTGCTCTCTAGTCTCTCTCTCAGCAGGTCTCCCCGGCGCTGTCCTGCTCTCTAGTCACTCTCTCCTGCAGGTCTACCCGGCGCTGTCCTGCTCTCTAGTCTCTCTCTCCTGCAGGTCTCCCAGGCACTGTCCTGCTCTCTAGTCTCTCTCTCCTGCAGGTCTCCCCGGTGCGGTCCTGCTCTCTAGTCTCTCTCTCCTGCAGGTCTCCCCGGCGCTGTCCTGCTCTCTAGTCTCTCTCTCCTGCAGGTCTCCCAAGCACTGTCCTGCTCACCAAATGTTTCTTTTTCCTTCATGCCCGGTTAGAACAGCAGACACTGCGTCGTGATATGTGGGCACAGGAAGCTGGCACTGCCACCAGTCAATGATGAATCTGAAGACCCTGCTCTCCTGCGGTCTGCTCTTCCATATATTTGTGCATTGAGGTAAATGCTGGAATCTCCTTCTGGTCAGTAATTTGTCAGAGGTAACGTCTGTGGTTATAGTAGCTCCTCTGTAACTGGACCCAACCCCGACACCTGTTTCTCTTCCCTGCTCGCTGACCTTTGCACAGAGTCCACAAGATGGGGGATAGGTGGACGCAGTCTGGTATTTAGTTCCCAAGTCCCGTAACTTAATCCTTTCTAAGTTTATTAAGGTCACAGAAAGAAAAATCTGCCCATTAGTGACAGAGACAGGACTGTAAATAGGAGCGCACCTCCTCGGAGCGCCACATGGAGACAGACGGATCCCGAGCCATTCACTTCCAATGCGGTACATTTATATAGTGGCTAAACTATAGTCACATTCTGTACAGTGGCGTTAAAGGGGGGATCCCATGACTAATAAAAAATCTAAATCATATAGTACAGGGATGGCCAACCTGTAAAACTGCAACTCTCACCATTCCCTGCTGTAGGGAGTGTGGGCATCCTGGGAGTTGTAGTTTTGCAACAGCTGGAGAGCCTCAGATTGGCCATCCCCGATATAGTACATGCCAATCTCTTTCTAACAAAGCTAGAACCAGCCCTGCACCTCACATGGATCCAGAGATCTCCACATTCATTGCTCTGCTAGATTTGAATCAAGCTGAGAGTTCAGGGGAGTGTCCTTTCTGCTGCAGTTCTCTCCCTATCACAGCTCAGGGGACGTGTCCATTCTGCTGCAGTTCTCTCCCTATCACAGCTCAGGGGACGTGTCCTTTCTCCTGCAGTTCTCTCCCCATCACAGCTCAGGAGGCAGCTGAAGGATGAAACTGAGCATGTGCGGCCATCTCAGTGAGCAGGACAAAGAAATAAGAAAAATAACAAACAGCAGGTGGCGCTATACAGATACATTTTATTGAATAACTCAGTGGCTATGCTAAATTTTTAATTACATGCAATTACAAAAGTATTCAGATCCAGGTGCTGGTTTGAAAACTGGAATATTTTTCGTGGGACGACCCCTTTAATGATTCACGTGAATCGGGCATTATTAGTTGCCTGTTCAGCTGCTTTCTAGAGCTCAGAATCAGCCACGTTTTCCACAATTTAAACACTTTTACCATCACGACTATATCGCAGCCAGTTCTCAGCATGTATAATACTATACTAGATTTTAAACAGTGACAAATAGCCGCAGGGCACGCAGCACCATTTATAAGGACCACCATTGTTTTATTCTATATTGTTTGATTTCCTTTGGAATAAATGCCACCACTATTAAATATATATTTTATAATATATTGTGTTTACTGGTTCATTGAGACTCGAGACACCTTACTTATTCTATAACCTGAGGTGTCAGAGGCTGCAAACTGGATGAATCCAGAAAACTGGGGCTCAGGGTAAAGGGTTCCACCTGGTGGTGAAACTGGCGAACTACATCCATGAAATCTGAACTGGTCTCTCTGGAAATACAATCCAGGTTAACACGTTGTGGCTTTGCAGCTGCTATGGGGATTTTGTGGTTGTTTTAGATCAGTCTTGATAAATTGCTGCCCTTAAAGGGCTTCTGTCACCCCCCAAACGGCAATTTTCAGTATTGGACTTAATATAATTGCTAATGTACGCAGAGTCCATATATGCCCCTCTTACCTCTGGCTGTGCTTTAAATTCTTTATAAATAGTACTTTTGTGATATGCAAATTTCTTCACTACCAGCAAGTTAGGCGGTTACTTGCTGGTAGCCGCCGCATCCTCGGTCTAAAAAAAAACGCCCCCTCCTCCACTTGATTGACAGGGCCAGCGAGCGCTCTCCTTACCAGCGATGCCGGCGTCTTCTCTTCCGGGTGTAGGGCCGACGTCATCGGCGCAGGCGCACTGAGAAAGGAGCAGCCAAGCAAGGGTCCTTCTCTCAGAGCGCCTGCGCCGAATGAGGACCAGTACGGCGCAGCCGCGGTATTTCAGCTGCAGACAGGGCCAGCGGAAGGAGGAGATCGCTCGCTGGCCCTGTCAATCAGACGCCACAGTCAATAGCAACAAGGGGTTCAGACAGAGGCGGGGGGCTCCTTGTCACTCATCGGCCACCACAGAACGCAGCTGCCATGGCTTTGATGCAGAAAAAAAAAACACCACAGTGCGAACATAGGCAATAATTGGCGATATTATGGGGCATGGAGCGGATTGTACAGTCGTGCAAAAAAAAGAAAGAAACTGAGGTTTGTTTGTAAAACCTCTGCAACCTTTGATCAGGACGTGAAGTTTTACTGCAGAACATCCAAGGCCAAAAACACTTCACCTCCGCTCCCATGTCACGGGCTTCAAATATTGAATTTTTCAGGTTAAGGTCCCATGCACACGACCATATGCGTTCTGCAGTCCACAAACCGCGGATCCCGGACGTCTGCATGCTGCTGCTTCTTCTTTTTTTTATAAACTCCTGTAGAAATGTCCTATCCTCGTCTGCAAAACAGGACACATTCTATATTTTTTACGGGCTGGCGAAACGGACATACGGATGTGGACATCTTCTGTGGCCCCATTGAAACGAACGGGTCAGCAAACAATCTGTAAAAAAGGCAGATAGGATGCGGGACAAAAAGTGCAAAACCAGGCTAACCCGGGGGGGCGATACGGTTTTGGGTGTAGGTCACAGGTATATTCAATGCCAATATGATTCTTCTTCTTCTTCTTCTTCTTCTTCTTCATCCTCCTCCTCCTCCTATAGAGGAGAATTACACTCCCTGATAATGGATTGTATTTTTAGAAAGTTAAATGGGATTGATTAAGTCCCAGCCGCATTCAATAACGACTTGGACAAGGTCTCCTGAAAGTGCGGAAGCAGCGCACACTACCAACCCCCCCCCCCCCCCCCCAAGATCCGTCATCAGCAAAGGGGGAGAAAAAAAAAAAGCGTAATCATTATATAATGACGAGAGTCTGCGTGAAAACGCAGCAAAGCAGAGCGGGCGCCAGCACCCCTTACGTCAGGGAGTAAAGCACCCCCCTCCCTGGATAGCCCCTGTTAATATTCCCTATCCTGGGATCCCAAAATCTAAACCTCTCCCCATTATGGAGAATGGAAAGAATGCTGGTGCCCCCACATTACTCCAACTCATTGGGGGCCATTTACCAAGACCGGCTCTTTAAGATCTCAGATCCCCCCCTTCCCAGGCAGGTCTGATCATAAATTAGGAGTACCGCCATCTGGCCGTATTCCTGGAGTAAAAACGACTCCGTTTCTACACCTGTACCTGTTCGAAAATGTGTCGGGCCAAATGTCCCACCCTCGACGCTCCCAAGTGCTAAGGACGGCGCAAAAAATCGTCCATGCAACAAAATATTGTCACACCGGCATTTAAAGAGTCGCAAAAAAGGGGTCTTGCAACTTTTTATACACCAAAAACTGGTGTAGTGCAGTTAGTAAATGACCCCCATTCTTCCCTTCTCTCCGGGAAAAAGGGGAGACCTCCCGGACATCCAAAAGAGAAGAGTTGTCAAATCTACTGAGCGCTGCCGAAATCTCCCAGAAGGAAGCGGTTCTCTTCCCTGACACTGAATGCTGCAGAAGCAGGCTCAGCCCCGGCATCGGGACGCACTACTGTGTGCAGAAGCAGGCTCAGCCCCGGCATCGGGACGCACTACTGTGTGCAGAAGCAGGCTCAGCCCCGGCATCGGGACGCACTACTGTGTGCAGAAGCAGGCTCAGCCCCGGCATCGGGACGCACTACTGTGTGCAGAAGCAGGCTCAGCCCCGGCATCGGGACGCACTACTGTGTGCAGAAGCAGGCTCAGCCCCGGCATCGGGACGCACTACTGTGTGCAGAAGCAGGCTCAGCCCCGGCATCGGGACGCACTACTGTGTGCAGAAGCAGGCTCAGCCCCGGCATCGGGACGCACTACTGTGTGCAGAAGCAGGCTCAGCCCCGGCATCGGGAAGCACTACTGTGTGCAGAAGCAGGCTCAGCCCCGGCATCGGGACGCACTACTGTGTGCAGAAGCAGGCTCAGCCCCGGCATCGGGACGCACTACTGTGTGCAGAAGCAGGCTCAGCCCCGCCATCGGGACGCACTACTGTGTGCAGAAGCAGGCTCAGCCCCGCCATCGGGACGCACTACTGTGTGCAGAAGCAGGCTCAGCCCCGCCATCGGGACGCACTACTGTGTGCAGAAGCAGGCTCAGCCCCGCCATCGGGACGCACTACTGTGTGCAGAAGCAGGCTCAGCCCCGGCATCAGGACGCACTACTGTGTGCAGCAGCGGAAACGTACCCTCAGTGGGGACGGGTATATGACACATGGGGTCTTTTATTTATTTTTTCCAGGGCCACTTTAAATTTCCAGTTCTCCCCTGGTCTCTACAGGGGGGGGGGGGGGAGATCTGGGAGTTCAGATCAGGGGTCTTCATAGATGGGTGGCCCGGCCTGGGGTCTATATAGATGAGGAGGTCTGGGGTTTGTATAGATATAGTCTGGTCTGGGGTCTCTATAGATCTGGGGCCTGGTTTTGGGGCTGTCCTGCAGTCTATATAGTTGGGGGCATCTGGTCTGGGGTCTCTATAAAAGAGCTGGCTCTATATAATAGAGGCCAACTCTGGCATCTGTATTCATTTTGAGTTTTGCTGAGGGGAGTCATACGATGCAAATGTTGAAGTTAGGGGGGTCTACATTCCCATTTTCGGACTCTCCTTGACGTCCCTTCTAATGCCCGCTTGTGGTTCTACCAACCAGAGATCGTTGTAAAGTCCTATAGTAATCAGAGATTTGGTTCAATCGGACCTTGATGGGTTTGGGTGCAGCCACAATCCAGACCCCATAACGGCTGTGTCATCGGCCTACAGTGACGGGACGATCAGCGCCGATCAGCTCACAGGGCTGAATCTCCACCGCCTGGAGCAGAAGTTTTTACCCGGTGATTCATCGGCTGAACAGGAGGGCGCGGCAATGACATTAGTAATCCGTGGATCTGTACGAGAGCCAAAACTGCTCGCCATCGCTCCGGGATTCAGAAACTGCCACCCTGTGTCAGGGCAGGTATCAGAGGGCGTGGTTCCATTTACCTGCTGATACATTGGGGGGGGGGGGGGGGATTTATCAATACTAGTGTATGGGAGGGAGGGGGAGGGTGCAGGAGCAGCCAATCGTCCTGCTGTCACTGGACCGGGGCTCAGAGCTGTCAATCACACTGCAGTCCCGCCCACATGCAGCTGCTCGGCAGTGTAAACTATGGGGAGAAAAGTCATTTTGTTTTGAAGTGTGCCTTCAGGGAAACTCTCCCAACCAGACATCAGGAGTAGGGCGCTACAACTGCACGCTGGGTGGCACAGTTGTCAAGGAAACCATAGGATGCCCGGCATGTATCCTAATATTTAGGACCGCTGTATGGTACTTGCTGTGCGTTGTACAGTTGCCCAATACATAAACCTATGGGAAAAACTGCAAAAAAAATAAAAAAATTACAAAAAATAAAATACACCATAAAAAAAAGCATATGGAAAAAAAACCTCCAAATAATAAAAACACTATAATGCAGCCTCTCTGATGCCAGTCAGTGCGCCCTCCTTCCTCACTAATCAATGGCACATTGACAGGGTGTGCGGCAGATCGCTGCATCCTTACTGCTGCACAATCACTGTGAAAATGCAACAAAACTGCAGCTCTCTGCCGCACCATGTGAATGCGCCCTGAAAGTGAGCACGCTCAGCTGTTTTTTCATCTCACATGCACTAAACACGTCTACCCCTCTGACCAGAACAGACACCCCCATAGTCCCAGCAGACAGACCCCCACTATTCGCAGGAGCGTTCCTTTTTTAGGCTCTTGTGCAGGAGACGCTCAAGGAAACCTATTGAAAACGAACAGAGCACAATCCGAGGCCTCGTGCCAGAGACCTCGGATTCATGGCAGCCCTGGTCACGGCAGTATAACTCAAGTGTTCATGTTTTTTTTTTATGTAATACTACATACGACCTGTAGTGGCCACTGCAGAAGAGATGCCTGGCTGGTTGAGGCTTCCCCTGGCAAAATCAACTGCTTGCCTGGGGTGCTGGAGGCATCCACATCTTCAAAGTTGTTGACTCTTTAAAAGGGGTGTTCAGGGTTTCAAAAACACATTCACTCCCCCCCCCCCCAGCTTCATCAGATGCTCTGGTGGTCCCTACTGGTCCTGCAGGGATGAGGTTAAGTATATCATTCATGTGACTGCTGCAGCCAATCACCGGCTTCAGCAGTGACACTTTGAATGTTCAGTGTGTTTCCACTGAGGTCAGTGACTGGCTGCAGCAGTCATATGAATGATGCAGGGACGACCAGAGTGTCAGCTCTGCAGTCTAACTGTCCTGATCCCTCTTTGTGACATGTCTGACAGTAAGTGACTTCACCTGTACGTCATCAGGCCGCGCGCAACGACGAGGCGTCGTTATCTGTGTAGTAACAGGAGGAAGTTTAGCAAGCGGCAGTCACATCCCCGGTAAATTGTTACATTGCGGCGAGATCTTACTACATTGTTACATTGTGTCCACACACAAAAATAGGACATGTTCTATAATCTGCGGAGAAGCCGCACGGAGGACACCCGTCCGTGCGCGGTCCTCATTTTTTGCGGCCCCATAGTAATGAATGGGTGCAGATCGGAAGAAAATACGGTCGTGTGAACGCTCCCTAAGGATGAAGATAAGGTCCTATCCACAAGACGTGTCCGTTTTGCGGCTTTCATGCGCAAAAGATAAGACATGTCTTGCGGATCGCGGAGACACTGAAGTCAATGGGTGCGTACCGTGATGCGGGGTGCACACCTCATTTGTCCGTGTTTTGAGGATCTGTGGTTTGTTGTCCGCAAAATGAACATGGAGGCTTTTTTTGCCTTCCTTGAAAACACCGCCCTAGTACAGACAACGACAGAACGAGCTGCGGACCTGAAATACGGACATCAAAAGCCATGTACAGTTTAGATCCAGATTCAGACTCAAACCGAGGGAGATGAGTAACTCGACTGCGGCATCAGACTACACAGAGTCTGCTTGTAGTCTGTTACCATGGAGACACATAGGAGATGAATGCACAAAAATGATACATTTTCTATTAAGGCTTTTTACAAAGCAACTACGTTGTTTTGTTTTTTTATTCTGGATGCACGGAAACATAAAAAAACACAGACGCCTGAACCGGTTGACAACTACCGTCCTCTCCGGAACTTCCATATGGACTTGTGTAAATGAGGCCTCTCGGGCATCCCATAGAGATGAATGTAGCAGTAACGTGCTTACTCAAACTGGTGCTCAATTCTGGGGATATGTGGCCCCCAGTTGTCGGATTCCCACTGATTGAATGGGGGGGGGGGGGGCGCTCACGGACAAGGAGTGGACACATAGGGTTGGAGGCACACAGATCAGGTACAGGGTCATAACAAGAAATGCAGAAACCGTCAGAAGGATCAGTCAGGAGTGCGAAGACCTACATATAAAGTCCCTGCAGATTCTGAGCTCGCGGATACCATTCATCCTCATTCTGAGCCAGCAGGGAGGGTCAAGGGCAATATGGCGGCATAGGCTGGGGTGCAATAGTCTGCAGGGCTGTAAATGCTGGGGTGCAATGGGATACAGGTCAGTGAGTGCAGGGGTACAATAGTCTGCAGGGCTGTAAATGCTGGGATGCAATGGGATACAGGTCAGTGAGTGCAGGGGTGCAATAGTCTGCAGGGCTGTAAATGCTGGGGTGCAATGGGATACAGGTCAGGGAGTGCAGGGGTGCAATAGTCTGCAGGGCTGTAAATGCTGGGGTGCAATGGGATACAGGTCAGGGAGTGCAGGGGTGCAATAGTCTGCAGGGCTGTAAATGCTGGGGTGCAATGGGATACAGGTCAGGGAGTGCAGGGGTGCAATAGTCTGCAGGGCTGTAAATGCTGGGGTGAAATGGGATACAGATCAGTTTCCCAGTCACATAGGTGGATGTGCACTGCGGGTTTTGAGCCCCCGATGTATTTTCCCAGTGATTTTGACCAGAGACATGAAAAAGCGAAACCGCGCGCTGCGTGCGTGATTTTTCATGCCGTTTTTCGATAATGATACTTCACCTGCAGAAGTCAATGGCGTCTCTTTTGTGCAATTCACACTTTATAACTTTATCTCATAGATGTCATTGACGAAGCTGCAGAACTTCGGTGTAACACTGTAACGCTACTTCTGCGGCGAGCACATGTAGCCCATTACGTGCGGACTTTCCATACACCGATCGACGTGTCAATTTAGGGCTCATTCACACAACCGCATGTTTGCTCAGTATCCGCCAAAATTGCAGATCGGAAGTGGACCCATTCATTTCACTGGGGCCGAAAAAATGCACACAGCGCACCGCGGGCTCTCCGCGTCCGTATGTCCGTTCCGTGGCCCCGCAAGAACGATAGAGCATGTCCTAATCTTGTCTGTTTTGCAGATAAGGACAGGCATTGTTACAGCGGGGCCCACAAAAAGTGCGGGATGCCAATGGACCACAATTTGTGGACAGCGTAATCGATACGGTGGTGTGAACGGCGCCTTATCTTGCAGATTTCCCAGCCCCCCATTATGGCGCAGGATGCACGCTGTATATTCCGGCTTCACCCCTTAGGTTTTTATTTCAGGTGATTATCCGGGACATTACTTCACCCAAATCCAATGGCAGGGGCTGGGAGCGCCCCCTCAGCTCTGGATTCCTGCAAGGTCACTTTAAATGTCAAAGGTCACATGATGCCGTCCACAAGGTGACACCAGATCCTGCCGTCAGGAGTCAGCTGTTCCCCGGCGGCAGTGGATGGCGCCCTGGTTTGTCCTCCAGGGCTCAGCGAACCCTGTACTCCATTATAAAATGCCCTGCAGAATATTGCACCCATTTCTTGATCAGTATAACATAAGAATTCAGTCTGTACTCCAGTCCCTACTGCCCTGCAGCCTATTGCACCCTGTCATTTACTGCCCTGCAGACCATTGCATCCCGGCACTTACTGCCCTGCAGACCATTGCATCCCGGCATTTACTGCCCTGCAGACCATTGCATCCCGGCATTTACTGCCCTGCAGACCATTGCATCCCGGCATTTACTGCCCTGCAGACCATTGCATCCCGGCATTTACTGCCCTGCAGACTATTGCATCAGCTGCACTCACTGACCTATATCCCATTGCACCCCAATATTTACTGACCTGCAGACTATTGCACCCACTGAACCTGTATGCCATTGAACCCGAGCATTTACAGCCCACAGACTATTGCACCCCTGCACTCACTGACCTATATCCCATTGCACCCCAACATTTACTGACCTGCAGACTATTCCACCCTTTGAACCTGTATGCCATTGAACCCGAGCATTTACAGCCCACAGACTATTGCACCCACTGAACCTGTATGCCATTGAACCCGAGCATTTAATGCCCACAGACTATTGCACCCCTGCACTCACTGACCTATATCCCATTGCACCCCAGCATTTACTGACCTGCAGACTATTGCACCCACTGAACCTGTATGCCATTGAACCCGAGCATTTAATGCCCACAGACTATTGCACCCCTGCACTCACTGACCTATATCCCATTGCACCCCAGCATTTACTGACCTGCAGACTATTGCACCCACTGAACCTGTATGCCATTGAACCCGAGCATTTACAGTCCACAGACTATTGCACCCCTGCACTCACTGACCTGTATCCCATTCCACCCCAGCATTTACAGCCCTGCAGACTACTGCACCCCATCACTGCAGCATATTAGCCCCATAGCATTTACAGCCATGCAGAAGATCGCAGCATCATGCCCTTGCAGCACATCGACCCCCATAGCACTTTGCCCTTAAGACCCCCCCCCCCCCCCCCCCCCTCTGTCAGCTGCAGCACATCGCCCCCCGGACTACTCACCCCATTGGCCGCCGCGATCTGGATGATGAGCTGGATCGCCTCCTTCATGTAGAAGCGGCCGTCCCCCCCGACCACCAGAGTGCCGTCCTGCCGCTCCGCCGGTTCGGTGACCGAGATGATGCTCTGGATGAAGTTCTGGGCATAGTTCGGGCTGTTCTGGAAGACGGTGACCCGCTTCCGGAGCCCGCTGGTGCCCGGCTTCTGGTCCGGGTAAGCCTGGGTCTTCACGATCTGAATGTTCACCATAGCGCCGGGAGGAAGCTGCGCCGGAGCCCGGAGCCCGCACTCTGTATGCACAGGCCGCTCGGAGAAGGGAGGGACCGGAGGGAGGAGGCAGGGCGCCCGCTCCAATGATAATGGCCGGCCGGTGCCTGAGCTGTCAGCCCGGGGCAGTCCGGCCCCCGTCACCGGCCTATGAGCAGCGAGTCCCCGCCCACCGCCTCCTCAGTGACAGGGATCACGTCGTCACCTCAGACCCGTCACCTACGGGAATGAGAACACGCCTCACACTGGACTGTATATATAGAGTAGCAGGAAATGGTTGCCCTTAGCAACCAATAGGAGCGCTGCTTTCAGTTTCTAACCCGTACTGTAAAAATGAAAGCTGGAATCAGATTGGCTTCCGTGAGTTACTGATCCTATTGGCTCTCCAGACCTTGTGAAACTACAACGCTCCGCAGGCCCTGGAGCTGAATGGTGGGGGTTGTACATTTAGACCATAGACTAGTTAGCAGTTATTTACTATCTATGGGAATATACCGGAGGCGGAACGTTAATTGTTAACGAACAGAACGATTTTATGGAATAATTAGTGAGATATTTGGAAATATAATGACAACCAGAGGGCCCCATAGAGCAGGACACTGCCTTGTGCACTCCAGCTGAAACTACAACCCCCAGAATCCTCCTTTGACTTCTATGGGAGTTACAAGAAGAGCTGAATAGGTGTGCATGCTGGGAGTTGTAGTTTCAGGGCAGCTGGAGTGCCAGAGGTTGCTGATCCTTGCAAGTTTAGAGAAAGCATGAAGTGTCAGAGCGCCCCCTACTGACAGGGCAGAGTCCCCCCATATACAGCACTAGAGCTCCCCCTACTGACAGGGCAGAGTCCCCCCATATACAGCACTAGAGCTCCCCCTACTGACAGGGCAGAGTCCCCACATATACAGCACTAGAGCTCCCCCTACTGGCAGGTCAGAGTCCCCCCATATACAGCACTAGAGCTCCCCCTACTGGCAGGGCAGAGTCCCCCCCATATACAGCACTAGAGCTCCCCCTACTGGCAGGTCAGAGCCCCCCCATATACAGCACTAGAGCTCCCCCTACTGGCAGGGCAGAGTCCCCCCATATACAGCACTAGAGCGCCCCCTACTGACAGGGCAGAGTCCCCACATATACAGCACTAGAGCTCCCCCTACTGACAGGGCAGAGTCCCCCCATATACAGCACTAGAGCTCCCCCTACTGACAGGGCAGAGTCCCCCCATATACAGCACTAGAGCTCCCCCTACTGACAGGGCAGAGTCCCCCCATATACAGCACTAGAGCTCCCCCTACTGACAGGGCAGAGTCCCCCCATATACAGCACTAGAGCGCCCCCTACTGACAGGGCAGAGTCCCCCCATATACAGCACTAGAGCTCCCCCTACTGACAGGGCAGAGTCCCCCCATATACAGCACTAGAGCTCCCCCTACTGACAGGGCAGAGTCCCCCCATATACAGCACTAGAGCTCCCCCTACTGACAGGGCAGAGTCCCCCCATATACAGCACTAGAGCTCCCCCTACTGCCAGGGCCGAGTCCCCCCATATACAGCACTAGAGCTCCCCCTACTGACAGGGCAGAGTCTCTCCATATACAGCACTAGAGCTCCCCCTACTGACAGGGCAGAGTCCCCCCATATACAGCACTAGAGCGCCCCCTACTGACAGGGCAGAGTCCCCCCATATACAGCACTAGAGCTCCCCCTACTGACAGGGCAGAGTCCCCCCATATACAGCACTAGAGCGCCCCCTACTGACAGGGCAGAGTCCCCCCATATACAGCACTAGAGCTCCCCCTACTGACAGGGCCGAGTCCCCCCATATACAGCACTAGAGCTCCCCCTACTGACAGGGCAGTCTCCCCATATACAGCACTAGAGCTCCCCCTACTGACAGGGCAGAGTCCCCCCATATACAGCACTAGAGCTCCCCCTACTGACAGGGCAGAGTCCCCCATATACAGCACTAGAGCTCCCCCTACTGACAGGACAGAGTCCCCCCATATACAGCACTAGAGCTCCCCCTACTGACAGGACAGAGTCCCCCCATATACAGCACTAGAGATCCCCCTACTGACAGGGCAGAGTCCCCCCATATACAGCACTAGAGCTCCCCACAGAGGCCTCATTGACACATGGGGAAGGCAAGTATTTACCAAAAACAGACGAGTCAGGAGGGGTTTTATGAGTTTCCCCCCTAGTAAGGCTCATGGGATCAGAGTTGGGGTTGGACCATAGGCTGTGCCTGTCATCTGACTGGAAATGACATTTGGGAGGGGCCACGATAAGTTGCTTTTGGTCAATCATCTGCACTTAACCAATCAGCATCTCTGGGAGTTTTACGGCAATAGACCAGACAGGACATTCCCCCCAGGGGTCCTTTTCAGCAGAATGCCAGGCAGAGTGGAAAGGTCCAAACCCCCCCCCCCCCCCCCCCCCCACACTGCCTATGACCAGACAGGACACAGGACACCCCTCCCAGATGGCCCAGGCACAATAAAAATCTCTACTCATTCCCCAACCCCCCCAAACACTGGGAATTGTATAGACCTGTACTGAGTGAAAGCTCTTTGGGCCCACAAGTTTAAAGGGCATTCACACATAGTAACATAGTACATAATGCTGATAAAAGCCCTCCGTCCATCCAGTTCGGCCTGTCATCCTGCAAGTTGATCCAGAGGAAGGCAAAAACCCTGTGAGGTAGAAGCCAATTTTCCTCACTTTAGGGGAATAAAAATTCCTTCCCGACTCCAATCAGACATCAGAATAACTCCCTGGATCAGCGACCCCTCTCTAGTAGCTATAGCCTGTAATATTATTACACTCCAGAAACACATCCAGGCCCCTCTTGAATCCCTTTATTGTACTCACCATCACCACCTCCTCAGGCAGAGAGTTCCATAGTCTCACTGCTCTTACCGTACAGAGTCCTCTTCTATGTTTGTGTACAAACCTTCTTTCCTCCAGACGCAGAGGATGTCCCCTCGTCACAGTCCTGGGGATAAACAGATGATGGGAGTGATCTCTGTACTGACCCCTGATATATTTATACATAGTAATTAGATCTCCCCTCAGTCGTCTTTTTTCTAAAGTGAATAACGCTAATTTTGATAATCTTTCAGGGTACTGTAGTTGCCCCATTCCAGTTATTAATTTAGTTGCCCTCCTCTGGACCCTCTCCAGCTCTGCTATGTTTGCCTTGTTCACAGGAGCCCAGAACTGTACACAGTCCTCCATGTGTGGTCTGACTAGTGATGTGTAAAGTAGTAGGACTATGTTCTCATCACCGCCATCTATGCCCCTTTTGATGAAACCCATTATCTTATTGGCCTTGGCAGCAGCTGCCTGACACTGTTTTTTGCAGCTTAGTTTGCCGTTTATTAAAATTCCTAGGTCCTTTTCCATGTCAGTGTTACCGAGTGTTTTACCATTTAGTATGTACGGGTGACTTGCATTATTCCTTCCCATGTGCATAACCTTACATTTTTCAGTGTTAAACCTCATCTGCCACTTATTTGCCCAAGCCTCCAATCTATCCAGATCCCTCTGTAGTATATATACAGTATACTGTCCTCTGTAGTATATATATACAGTATACTGTCCTCTGTAGTATATATATATACAGTATACTGTCCTCTGTAGTATATATACAGTATACTGTCCTCTGTAGTATATATATATATACAGTATACTGTCCTCTGTAGTATATATACAGTATACTGTCCTCTGTAGTATATATATATATATACAGTATACTGTCCTCTGTAGTATATATATATACAGTATACTGTCCTCTGTAGTATATATACAGTATACTGTCCTCTGTAGTATATATACAGTATACTGTCCTCTGTAGTATATATATATATACAGTATAGTGTCCTCTGTAGTATATATATATACAGTATACTGTCCTCTGTAGTATGTATACAGTATACTGTCCTCTGTAGTATATATATATATACAGTATACTGTCCTCTGTAGTATATATACAGTATACTGCCCTCTGTAGTATATATATATATATACAGTATACTGTCCTCTGTAGTATATATACAGTATACTGTCCTCTGTAGTATATATATATATATATATATATACAGTATACTGTCCTCTGTAGTATATATACAGTATACTGTCCTCTGTAGTATATATATACAGTATACTGTCCTCTGTAGTATATATACAGTATACTGTCCTCTGTAGTATATATATATACAGTATACTGTCCTCTGTAGTATGCATACAGTATACTGTCCTCTGTAGTATATATATACTATAGTTGCCCTCCTCTGGACCCTCTCCAGCTCTGCTATGTTTGCCTTGTTCACAGGAGCCTAGAACTGTACACAGTGCTCCATGTGTGGTCTGACCAGTGATGTGTAAAGTGGTAGGACTATGTTCTCATCACCGCCATCTATGCCCCTTTTGATGAAACCCATTATCTTATTGGCCTTGGCAGCAGCTGCCTGACACTGATTTTTGCAGCTTAGTTTGCCGTTTATTAAAATTCCTAGATCCTTTTCCATGTCAGTGTTACCGAGTGTTTTACCATTTAGTATGTACGGGTGACTTGCATTATTCCTTCCCATGTGCATAACCTTACATTTGTCAGTGTTAAACCTCATCTGCCACTTATTTGCCCAAGCCTCCAATCTATCCAGATCCCTCTGTAGTATATATACAGTATACTGTCCTCTGTAGTATATATATACAGTATACTGTCCTCTGTAGTATATATATACAGTATACTGTCCTCTGTAGTATATATAGTATGCTGTCCTCTGTAGTATATATACAGTATACTGTCCTCTGTATTATATATATATACAGTATACTGTCCTCTGTAGTATATATACAGTATACTGTCTTCTGTAGTATGTATACAGTATACTGTCCTCTGTAGTATATATACAGTATACTGTCTTCTGTAGTATGTATACAGTATACTGTCCACTGTAGTATATATATACAGTATACTGTCCTCTGTAGTATATATACAGTATACTGTCCTCTGTAGTATGTATACAGTCCTCTGTAGTATATATATACACAGTATACTGTCCTCTGTAGTATATATATATATATACAGTATACTGTCCTCTGTAGTATATATATACAGTATACTGTCCTCTGTAGTATATATACAGTATGCTGTCCTCTGTAGTATATATACAGTATACTGTCCTCTGTAGTATATATATACAGTATACTGTCCTCTGTAGTATATATACAGTATACTGTCTTCTGTAGTATGTATACAGTATACTGTCCACTGTAGTATATATATACAGTATACTGTCCTCTGTAGTATATATACAGTATACTGTCCTCTGTAGTATGTATACAGTCCTCTGTAGTATATATATACACAGTATACTGTCCTCTGTAGTATATATATATATACAGTATACTGTCCTCTGTAGTGTATATATATACAGTATACTGTCCTCTGTAGTATATATATACAGTATACTGTCCTCTGTAGTATATATACAGTATGCTGTCCTCTGTAGTATATATACAGTATACTGTCCTCTGTAGTATATATATACAGTATACTGTCCTCTGTAGTATATATATATACACAGTATACTGTCCTCTGTAGTATATATATATACAGTATACTGTCCTCTGTAGTATATATATATACAGTATACTGTCCTCTGTAGTATATATACACAGTATACTGTCCTCTGTAGTATATATATATACAGTATACTGTCCTCTGTAGTATATATATATACAGTATACTGTCCTCTGTAGTATATATACACAGTATACTGTCCTCTGTAGTATGTATACAGTATACTGTCCTCTGTAGTATATATGTATACTGTCCTCTGTAGTATATATATACAGTATACTGTCCTCTGTAGTATGTATACAGTATACTGTCCTCTGTAGTATATATATATACAGTATACTGTCCTCTGTAGTATATATACAGTATACTGTCCTCTGTAGTATATATATATATACAGTATACTGTCCTCTGTAGTATATATACAGTATACTGTCCTCTGTAGTATATATATATATATACAGTATACTGTCCTCTGTAGTATATATATATACAGTATACTGTCCTCTGTAGTATATATACAGTATACTGTCCTCTGTAGTATATATACAGTATACTGTCCTCTGTAGTATATATATATATACAGTATAGTGTCCTCTGTAGTATATATATATACAGTATACTGTCCTCTGTAGTATGTATACAGTATACTGTCCTCTGTAGTATATATATATATACAGTATACTGTCCTCTGTAGTATATATACAGTATACTGCCCTCTGTAGTATATATATATATATACAGTATACTGTCCTCTGTAGTATATATACAGTATACTGTCCTCTGTAGTATATATATATATATATATATATATACAGTATACTGTCCTCTGTAGTATATATACAGTATACTGTCCTCTGTAGTATATATATACAGTATACTGTCCTCTGTAGTATATATACAGTATACTGTCCTCTGTAGTATATATATATACAGTATACTGTCCTCTGTAGTATGCATACAGTATACTGTCCTCTGTAGTATATATATACTATAGTTGCCCTCCTCTGGACCCTCTCCAGCTCTGCTATGTTTGCCTTGTTCACAGGAGCCTAGAACTGTACACAGTGCTCCATGTGTGGTCTGACCAGTGATGTGTAAAGTGGTAGGACTATGTTCTCATCACCGCCATCTATGCCCCTTTTGATGAAACCCATTATCTTATTGGCCTTGGCAGCAGCTGCCTGACACTGATTTTTGCAGCTTAGTTTGCCGTTTATTAAAATTCCTAGATCCTTTTCCATGTCAGTGTTACCGAGTGTTTTACCATTTAGTATGTACGGGTGACTTGCATTATTCCTTCCCATGTGCATAACCTTACATTTCTCAGTGTTAAACCTCATCTGCCACTTATTTGCCCAAGCCTCCAATCTATCCAGATCCCTCTGTAGTATATATACAGTATACTGTCCTCTGTAGTATATATATACAGTATACTGTCCTCTGTAGTATATATATACAGTATACTGTCCTCTGTAGTATATATAGTATGCTGTCCTCTGTAGTATATATACAGTATACTGTCCTCTGTATTATATATATATACAGTATACTGTCCTCTGTAGTATATATACAGTATACTGTCTTCTGTAGTATGTATACAGTATACTGTCCTCTGTAGTATATATACAGTATACTGTCTTCTGTAGTATGTATACAGTATACTGTCCACTGTAGTATATATATACAGTATACTGTCCTCTGTAGTATATATACAGTATACTGTCCTCTGTAGTATATATATACAGTATACAGTCCTCTGTAGTATGTATACAGTCCTCTGTAGTATATATATACACAGTATACTGTCCTCTGTAGTATATATATATATATACACAGTATACTGTCCTCTGTAGTATATATATACAGTATACTGTCCTCTGTAGTATATATACAGTATGCTGTCCTCTGTAGTATATATACAGTATACTGTCCTCTGTAGTATATATATACAGTATACTGTCCTCTGTAGTATATATATACAGTATACTGTCTTCTGTAGTATGTATACAGTATACTGTCCTCTGTAGTATATATACAGTATACTGTCTTCTGTAGTATGTATACAGTATACTGTCCACTGTAGTATATATATACAGTATACTGTCCTCTGTAGTATGTATACAGTCCTCTGTAGTATATATATACACAGTATACTGTCCTCTGTAGTATATATATATACAGTATACTGTCCTCTGTAGTATATATACAGTATACTGTCCTCTGTAGTATATATATACAGTATACTGTCCTCTGTAGTATATATACAGTATGCTGTCCTCTGTAGTATATATACAGTATACTGTCCTCTGTAGTATATATATATATATATACAGTATACTGTCCTCTGTAGTATATATATATACACAGTATACTGTCCTCTGTAGTATATATATATACAGTATACTGTCCTCTGTAGTATATATATATACAGTATACTGTCCTCTGTAGTATATATACACAGTATACTGTCCTCTGTAGTATGTATACAGTATACTGTCCTCTGTAGTATGTATACAGTATACTGTCCTCTGTAGTATATATATATACAGTATACTGTCCTCTGTAGTATATATATACAGTATACTGTCCTCTGTAGTATGTATACAGTATACTGTCCTCTGTAGTATATATATATACAGTATACTGTCCTCTGTAGTATATATACATTATACTGTCCTCTGTAGTATATATATATATACAGTATACTGTCCTCTGTAGTATATATACAGTATACTGTCCTCTGTAGTATATATATATACAGTATACTGTCCTCTGTAGTATATATACAGTATACTGTCCTCTGTAGTATATATATACAGTATACTGTCCTCTGTAGTATATATACAGTATACTGTCCTCTGTAGTATATATATACAGTATACTGTCCTCTGTAGTATATATACAGTATACTGTCCTCTGTAGTATATATATATACAGTATACTGTCCTCTGTAGTATATATACAGTATACTGTCCTCTGTAGTATATATATATATATATATATATACAGTATAGTGTCCTCTGTAGTATATATATACAGTATACTGTCCTCTGTAGTATGTATACAGTATACTGTCCTCTGTAGTATATATATATATATATATACACAGTATACTGTACTCTGTAGTATATATACAGTATACTGTCCTCTGTAGTATATATATATATATATATATACACACAGTATACTGTCCTCTGTAGTATATATACAGTATACTGTCCTCTGTAGTATATATATATATATATACAGTATACTGTCCTCTGTAGTATATATACAGTATACTGTCCTCTGTAGTATATATATACAGTATACTGTCCTCTGTAGTATATATATATATACAGTATACTGTCCTCTGTAGTATGTATACAGTATACTGTCCTCTGTCGTATATATATATACAGTATACTGTCCTCTGTAGTATGTATACAGTATACTGTCCTCTGTAGTATATATATATATATATATATATACAGTATACTGTCCTCTGTAGTATATATACAGTATACTGTCCTCTGTAGTATATATATATATATATATACAGTATACTGTCCTCTGTAGTATATATACAGTATACTGTCCTCTGTAGTATATATATATATATATATATATACAGTATACTGTCCTCTGTAGTATATATACAGTATACTGTCCTCTGTCGTATATATATATACAGTATACTGTCCTCTGTAGTATGTATACAGTATACTGTCCTCTGTAGTATATATATATATATACAGTATACTGTCCTCTGTAGTATATATATATATACAGTATACTGTCCTCTGTAGTATATATACAGTATACTGTCCTCTGTAGTATATATATATACAGTATACTGTCCTCTGTAGTATATATACAGTATACTGTCCTCTGTAGTATATATATATATATATACAGTATACTGTCCTCTGTAGTATATATACAGTATACTGTCCTCTGTAGTATATATATACAGTATACTGTCCTCTGTAGTATATATATATATATACAGTATACTGTCCTCTGTAGTATGTATACAGTATACTGTCCTCTGTCGTATATATATATATACAGTATACTGTCCTCTTCAGTGTTAATTACTTTACACAGTTTAGTGTCTTCTGCAAACATTGATATTTTACTATGCAAGCCTTCTACAAGATCATTAATAAATATATTGAAGAGAATAGGGCCCAATACTGACCCCTGAGGTACCCCACTAGTGACAGTGACCGCTCCAATACTGACCCCTGAGGTACTCCACTAGTGACAGTGACCCCCCCAGTACTGACCCCTGAGGTACTCCACTAGTGACAGTGACCCCTCCAATACTGACCCCTGAGGTACTCCACTAGTGACAGTGACCCCTCCAATACTGACCCCTGAGGTACTCCACTAGTGACAGTGACCCCTCCAATACTGACCCCTGAGGTACTCCACTAGTGACAGTGACCCAATCTGAGTGTGTACCGTTAATAACCACCCTCTGTTTTCTATCCCTCAGCCAGTTACTTACCCACATACAGACGTTTTCTCCCCGTCCGAGCATTCTCATTTTCTATACTAACCTTTTATGTTGCACAGTGTCAAATGCTTTGGAGAAGTCCAGATATACGACATCCATTGATTCGCCGCTGTCAAGTCTAGAACTTACCTCCTCATAGAAACTGATTAAATTAGTTTGACATGACCGATCCCTCACAAAGCCATGCTGATATGGCGGTATTTGCTTGTTTTCATTGAGTTGCTGCAGGATAGCATCTCTTAGAAAACCTTCAAACAGTTTACCCACGACAGATGTTAAACTTACCGGCCTATAGTTTCCAGGCTCGGTTTTTGGACCCTTTTTGAATATTGGCACCACATTTGCTATGTGCCAATCCTGTGGAACACTCCCTGTCAGTATAGAGTCCTTAAATATCAGAAATAAGGGTCTGGCTATGACATTACTTAATTCGCTTAGGATACGAGGGTGTATGCCATCTGGTCCTGGCGATTTGTCTATTTTAATCTTTTTAAGACGCCACTGTACTTCTTCCTGGGTCAGACAGGGCACTTTTAGGGTCCATTCACATGTCCGTAGAATGTGTCCGCACCCGTTCCACAATTATCCGGAACGGGTGCGGAACTATTCATTCTCTATGGGGCAGGAATGTATGTGGACAGCACACAGTGTGCTGTCCGCATCCGTATTTCCGGAGCGCAGCCCCGAACCTCCGGTCCGCGGCTCCGGAAAAAAATAGAACATGTCCTATTCTTGTCCGCAATTGCGGACAAGAATAGGCAGTTCTGTGGGGGTGCCGGCCGGGTGTATTGCGGATCCGCAATACACTACGGACGTGTGAATAGACCCTAAATAGGGAATTTACTCTTACATTCTGCATTTTAACCTGACAGTTTATTTTCCTCAGTGAAAAAAAAAATTAACAGCTTTGCTTTCTCCTCGTCGCTCTCTGCGACTCCCCCCTCATCACTCTTTAAAGGGCTGACACCTTCAGATTCATACTTTTTACCATTTATATAATTGAAGAACATTTTAGGGTTAGTTTTACTCTCTTTGGCAATGAATCTCTCGGTCTCTAGTTTGTTTTTTACATATTCTATTTTTTTCCTTATAGTTTTTCACTGCTTCCTCGCTCCCCTCCTGTTTTAGTAATTTAAATGCCTTCTTTTTGTCATTTATTGCTTTCTTTACACTTCTATTTATCCACATTGGTTTCTTCTTGTTCCTTAACCTTTTATTCCCATACGGTATGTACCTCTCACAATTAGATTTTAGGATGGTTTTAATAAAAATATCCCATTTTGCGGCTGTATTTTTATTTTTGAGGACATTATCCCAGTTAGTTAGGCCGATGGCCTCTCTTAGTTGGCAAAATTTGGCTTTTTTGAAGTTTGGTATTTTTCTTCCTCCCTCTTTTGAATGATAATTGGAAGGTTATTACTTTATGGCCGCTATTTCCCAGGTGTCCCCCGACCTGCACGTCTGATTAATACTAAGTCCAGTATGGCCGTCCCTCTAGTCGGGTCCTGGACCAGTCTATATCTGGGTAGTTGAAGTCCCCCATAATAACCACCTCATTGTGATCTGCCGCCTCGTCTATCTCGTTTAGGCCTCATGCACACGACCGTTTTTTTTTTTACGGTCCGCAAAAACGGGGTCCGTTGGTCCGTGACCGTTTTTTCGTCTGTGGGTCTTCCTTGATTTTTGGAAGATCCACGGACATGAAAAAACAGTCGTTTTGGTGTCCGCCTGGCCGTGCGGAGCCAAACGGATCCGTCCTGAATTACAATGCAAGTCAATGTGGACGGATCCGTTTGACGTTGACACAATATGGTGCAATTTCAAACGGATCCGTCCCCCATTCACAAAAAATGAGGATCGGAATAATGAGAATGGGTCATGGCAGAGTGTCAGAATAATGAGACTGTCACCTGCACAGATGATTTTGATGAGCCGCTCAGCGTGATACATGCGATTTCTAGATGATCTCGATGGGCTGCAGTCAGATCCTCCTGCACAGCTGACATTTACCGGAGGGCATCTTGTCACACTGAGAGGTCACCGTGGCAAAAATAGCAGCGGCCCGGCCGTGCCCTCACAGGAGGTCAAGCAAATAGTCTGGGGGTCAACCAAACGTTCCCCACCCTGTGGATCCTAATGAGCGGCCCCCGTATTAGTGCAGAGAGAAGAGTCACATTACCACCTCGTCAGTGGAGCAAAAGTGGCGGCTCGGATGTGGACCCATTCACTTCAATGGGGCCGCAAAAGATGCAGACAGCACTCCGTGTGCTGTCCGCATCCGTGGCTCCGTTCCGCGGGCCCGTTAAAAAAATATAACATGTCCTATTCTTGTCCGCGCTTTGCGGACAAGAATAGGCATTTATATTGCCGGCGCCCGTTCCGTTCCGCAAATTGCGGAAGGCAACATGGGCGGCTTCCGTTTTTTGCGGATCCGCGGTCTGTGGACCGCAAAAAACGGAACAGTCGTGTGCATGAGGCCTAAAACACATTGGGCACACTTATCAAGCTTGCCTGTTTTTAGGTGTAAAATTAGACGGGCGTATTTCATTTGGCGGTCCTTCTTTTGCCGAGTATTTATTAAATGTTGATGAATTAGACTCGGGGTACTGTTATTAGTCTGACCTCTGGTGGCTGTTTTTCAGTACGACGGGTTTATAGTCACTTAGACTGGTCTAAATTATTTGCACATGAAAAAAGTCGCATCTTTGCGGAGTAAAGTCGCATGTCTCCAGGAAAGTGTGCAAAAAAGGTCGCACTTCACCACTGAAAACAGATGGAGAAAAGTACGCCAGCCCTGGGGTGGAGAAGACAGTAGATTGTTTGTGCAACAAATTCTGGCACAAAAAAAAGGTGCGCCTACATAAATAGGTCGGGAAAAAGTCACAAATGTTAGAAAACTTCTGAATTAGTCTAAAAATCTAAGTGTGAAAGCCTCCAAAACAGGCGCAATGTCAGTAGTAAATGTGAATTTCAAAAATAAGACTAAAACTGCATTTTTTAGACTAAAAACAGGCGCAAACACTTTAGTAATTGTGCCCCATTGTGCTCCACATTTCCTTGGACACTTACTTCTCTGATGGTATAACCTTAAAGGGAACCTGTCACCAAAAAAACGCTTACTAAGCTGTTAATAGTACCTTATAGTGCTGCATAGTAGTTTCCTAATGCACTTTTTCATCGTTTAGCCGCATCTAGCCTCCTTGAGAAATCGATGTTTTATTCAGCCGCTGCCCCTGCTTCAAGTCAGGTTTGAAGTCAAGGGGGGCAGCGGCCTAGGTGTCTCCAATGCTGCTCTCCCTGCCTCCCGCCGCCTTTATTGACACGCCGCATCTCAGTGCCGGGACCGCGCTCCCAGCCCGCATGCGCAGTAAAGGGCTGCTGTAGCGCGATCCCGGCTCGTACACTCAGCCGGCTTCAGTTTCGCTACTGCGCATGCGCCCGCCTTACATACTAGCGCAGTTACAGAAGATGCCGGGCGCATGCGCAAGTAGCGAAACTGAAGACGGCTGAGTGTACGAGCCAGAGCCGGGATCGCGCTACAGGCTACAGCAGCCCTTTACTGCGCATGCGGGCTGGGAGCGCGGTCCCGGCACTGATATGCGGCGTGTCAATAAAGGCGGCGGGAGGCAGGGAGAGCATTAGAGACGCCTAGGCCGCTGCCCCCCTTGACTTCAAACCTGACTTGAAGCACGGGGCAGCGGCTGAATAAAACATCGATTTCTCAAGGAGGCTAAATGCGGCTAAACGAAGAAAAAGTGCATTAGGAAACTACTATGCAGCACTATAAGGTACTCTGAACAGCTTAGTAAGCGTTTTTTTTGGTGACAGGTTCCCTTTAAGATTCCCTTTTCTCATAGGAGACCACATTTTTCTGCAATATTGGGCCTCATGCACACGGCCGTTGTTTTGGTCCGCATCCGAGCCACAGTTTTGGCGGCTTGGATGCGGACCCATTCACTTCAATGGGGCCGAAAAAGATGCAGACAGCACTCCGTGTGTTGTCCGCATCCGTTGCTCAGTTCCGTGGGGCCGCAAAAAATATATAACATGTCCTATTCTTCTCCGTTTTGAAGACAAGAATAGGCAGTTATATCAATGGCTGTCCGTGCTGTTCCGCAAATTGCGGAACGCACATGGACGCCATCCATGTTTTGCGGATCCGCAATTTGCGGACCGCAAAACACACAACGGTCGTGTGCATGAGGCCTTAATCAGATTTTTGTAAAACTAAGGGTGGAGGACCACTTTAAAGGCTATGTACACCTTTGGGGACATTTTTCTATTATTGCATTGTACTTATTTTGAGCAAAATATTTTTTTTTCAATTGGTCTTTATTAAAAACTAGCAGAAGGCGCCGGCTTCCCTCGGGTATATATTATCCATTTCATTTAATGTTTGTGTGCGTCGTTAAAAGATATCAACACTATCCACTATAACAGTGACCTCCACAGCCCCCCACCTCTTAGCACTGACCCCCCCCACAGTGCCCCAGCCCTTAAAATGGGACCTCCACAGCAGCCCACCCCCTTAACTTTGACCTTTACAGCAGCCTGCCCCTTTAACAGTGAGTTCCACAGCACCCCACCCCCTTGACAGTGACCTCCACTAGGGTGGCCACTGGCTTTGCCCAAGAAAGCCGCACCTCACCGGCCACCTCCAAACAGATAACCACGCCCACCCCATGAAGCCCCGCCCACCTCCATGAGGTCACACCCCCATCACCACCAGGGGGGCACACAAAAACTTCTGAATGTCCGTCCTGGCCTTGTGCCGGACGGAGGACCAGGAGTCTAAAAACCAGACTGTCCGGGCACCCTAGGCCTAACCGCGTCGGGTCATGGCTTAGCGGTACCTGGGGGAGGGTTTGTTAAGCCCGTCTTTTGAGGGTGTTAACTGTGACCTCCACAGCGCCCTGCCCCTTTACAGCTGACCTACAGCAGTGAAGAAAAATTACTCGGTTGTTATGGAAACCTGGTGTAAAACTGTATGTATGTGGAGACTAAGGGCCTGCGAGCTTCTATTGGCTGATAAGGGACATGTGACCGTGTGTATGGCAGTTGGGAAATGAAGAGAAAGACCTGCAGCCTTCTATTGGCTAATGTAGGTCATATGATATTTGCATTTTTTAGGAATATCTCAGGAACGGTACGTGCTAGAGAGCTGAGACCTGCTCTAAAACCTTCCCGGACACCTGATGTACCTGTGTGCCAAATTTCGTCACTGTAAATGCGATGGTGCGGATTCCTTTAGTGGACATACATACACTCAGCTTTATATATTAGATATGGCGTCCTTTTTTCTGTACAGAGCCGAGATGCTCTAGAAGCTGCCTGTGGATTTTCCTTCTTTTCCATCGTCTGGAGAGCAGACAGACTAATGGCACCAACAGTGATAAAACGTACTAATGTGAATAGACTGTAACACAGGTAACAGAAGATACGGACACCGTCCTGTCTGTCTATATCAGATGACTGAATTATTTGAAAGTAAATCATCAGACGTTAAACCACACGCCCAAACACAAGTGAAAAAACGTATTTTTGACTCTTTTAATTTTTATGCGTGAGCTCCGCATTATAAAGGGACCAGTTCTATTAACTTATTGTGAACACATTTTAAATTGGGGATTTATAATTTATTGGTATATTATATTTTTTTTATATATATATGTATGTACAAGAAATGAGTAAAAATACTTGCAAAATATTGTGACCAGCCATTTTAGATATTTGGTAATTTTTTAAACTGGGGGTGGCCAGTAGGCCAGGCTCCAATTAAGACGGTGAGCATCCTCAATTTATATATTTTTATTTATAATGCTGTCAGTGTCATCCAATACATTCTAGAACTGTATATAATGCTATGTGACCCAGTCAGTGCCGGGAGGTCCGGACGGGTGCTCTCCCTGACACACGCTGCAAGTCCGATGCGTGGGGCTCATGTGAAAGGGGCCTCAGTCTTCAAGCCCCTTCTTCTCAGTCTAAACCCGAAAGAGAAGACGTCATCGGCGCAGACGCACTGAGGAAGTGCTGAGGAAGCGAGCGTCCTTCTCTCAGAGCGCCTGCGCCGAATGGAGACACGTAAGGCGCAGGCGCGGGATTTAAATTGCAGACCGGGCCAGCCGGAGGAGGAGAGCGCTCGCTGGCCCTGTCAATCAACAGGAAGAGGGGGCGGTTTTTTGAAAGGAGGATGCGGCGGCTACCAGCAAGTAACCGCCCTACTTGCTGGTAGCGAGGTAATTAACATATTATAAAAGTGCGGTTTTTAAAGAAACTAGACAACAGATAAGGGTAAGAGCACTATAAGGATTTTAATTAGCCCAAAAATGAAAAATGACTTTTGGGGGTGACAGAAGCCCTTTAAAGGTACGTTAGGTGGCATGAAAGGAAATGTAGTAATGTGGGCGACAGTAGGGGGTGTGGGAATGATCCAAAGTATGGTGGGAGTTCCCCTTTAATGTAAGTTCTGACTAATTCTCCTTTTTGACAAAATAAATATTTATTAACACCTAATTAGGAAAATTTGGCACTTTCTTATTAATTCAAATCAACGAAAATAAAAACATTAATATCATTTCTTCTCCACACTGGCAGAACCCATCTGTCGGTGCTCTTCACGAGAGGACGTTCTGCACGCAGTGATATACCCACTCCTGCTTCTCGTTGACGGCCATGACATGCTGCGACACCTGCAGATGGAAAGAGATGGTGTTAGTTCACGCAGTTTAGTTCCCTTCGGACTGTGTGATGTCACCGAACGGCCGACCAGGCAGGTCAAAGCTTCATGGACAGAGTTTCTATATCCATTGCTAAACTGGCTTGAAAAGTTGAACTTGGTTGTCACTTCCCTTCTTGCACTCCTCAGCAGGGGGCGGCGGTGATTACGGGAGAATTGCTCTTTAAAGGCAATCTGCCACTGCAATCTGCAGTAGTAGAGGAGTAGTCCTGCAGATAAGGAGTCCAGATCACCAGTTCTTATTTCCTGGGCACTAGTGTGTGTTCAGCCTGCCCGCATGCATCACCTGGTCAAGGACTGTATATATTACAGACTCGGTGACAGCATAGCCTGGTGCTGTCTGTTCAGCTCGTGGGCTCCCTCTCGGAGCTGCTAGTCCTGTCTGCGGGCGGCTGCAGACGTTGGTCACAGGGCCTACAGTGTAAAGCAGCCATGAGAGCGCTCCCCGTACAAAGCAACCTGAACCGGGGGAGAGGAGGGAAAGGCCGCAGCCTCTATTTTGGAGGTAAAAAGTATGTCTTAGGCCCCTTTCACACGAGCGTTGCGGGAAAATGTGCGGGTGCGTTGCGGGAACACGCACAATTTTTCCACGCGAGTGCAAAACATTGTAATGCGTTTTGCACTCGCGTGAGAAAAATCGTGCATGTTTGGTACCCACTCCGGTCATCACATGGTCCATCACCATGGTAAAAGATCAAGTGATGGATCATGTGATGACCGGAGTGACGTCACCACAGGTCCTGTTCCTACAATCAGCAAAGAAGAAGACAGAAGAGATGCCGGCTGCGTGAGCAAGTGGATTAAGGTGAGTTAAATTATTATTATTATTTTTTTAACCCCTCCAGCGCTATTTTACTATGCATGCTGTATTCATGGTTATAAGGGGAAATAATAATGATCGGGTCTCCATCCCGATTGTCTCCTAGCAACCGTGCGTGAAAATCGCACCGCATCCGCACTTGCTTGCGGATGCTTGCGATTTTCACGCAACACCATTCATTTCTATGGGGCCTGCGTTACGTGAAAAACGCACAAAGAGGAGCATGCTGCGATTTTCACGCAACGCACAAGTGATGCGTGAAAATCACCGCTCGTGTGCACAGCCCCATAGAAATGAATGGGTCAGGATTCAGCGCGGGTGCAATGTGTTCAACTCACGCATCGCATGCGCGCGGAATACTCGCCCGTGTGAAAGGGGCCTTATAATCTGAAAACTACGACAGCACTTACTGATACAAAGCAGCATAGAACTAAAAACATTAAAAATGAGCCAAAGCACATATGTGGGCTATAATAAGCCCGCAATCCACCCCCTCCCCCCAAAAATCATTAATGGAAGACTACAGCTAAGGAAAAAAATACTCAACTCTAGAAGTCTGTCCGCTAATAACAAAAACATAAAAAGTGGCCTAAATTAATAAAAAAGGCACATACAGATAGAAAAAATAATAATGCATAAAAATATATCACCCAAGGCAAATGGGAGGCAAGGAGCAGGGCCCCACACGTATCGCCATATAACAGCAGGAGGCCACGGAGGGTCCCCGGGGGTCTTTCTGCTCCCTCCAATCAGTCTCAGATTACATTACATTATACTGAAGAGCATCCATCACATCATGAGGTAACAATCCGCTCGTCATCTGTATTTTAATGATCATTTATATTATTATCATCTACAACTTTTTATCTCCGAACCTTAAACCCCAACAGCGCAGAAAATGACCGACCCGGAGATCGTGGAACAAGCGGGTGACACGGCTGTAATTACTCCCATCTGTTTACAGGGGGCGGCAGTTCTGCTACATTCCTGGAAACCGCCGAGTAGAGGCAGAAGGATGTGGGGAGAGGGGGACGCCCCAAAATAAGAGCTTTGCAGAACATAACCATTAACATCATGAACTGCCATCACATTATTAACCCATTGGGTCTGGGACAGTATTTGTATTATTCCTCTTTGCATTCCGAAGGTCATAATCATTTTTTTAATTTGATGCTGCCGTGTGAGGCTTTTATTTTTGCTAGACGAGCCGTACTTGATGATTTGGTACAACTACATTTGCACGTAATTTATAGTAAATTTTATTGCAAAAATGATAAAAAATAATAATAATCTGTTGCAGCTAATCTTTTCTTTTTGCTTTTTTTTTATCTCATGCAAAAATTTGCCTTTGTGTTGGATTTTTTTAATGATTTTTTTTCTTTTTAAGGCTACATGCACACGACTGTGTGCCCCCTGTGACCATGGGCCGCATACAGCGGGTCCGCAATACACGGGCACCGGCCGTGTGCATTCCGCATCACGGATCATGGACCCATTCACTTCAATGGGTCCGCAATCACGAAGATGCGGAACGGAGGCACGGATCGGAACCCCACGAAAGCACTACAGAGTGCTTCCGTGGCGTTTCTGGCCGTGCCTCCGCACCGCAAAAAAGTAGCGCGTGCACTACTTTTTTGCGGCGCGGGCCGTCGGATGCGGATCGCGGACCCTATTCAAGTAAATGGGTCCGCGATCCGCATGCGGCTGCCCCATGGTCTGTGCCCGTGCATTGCGGACCACAATTTGCAGTCCGCAGCACGGAGCCCTTACGTTCGTGTGCATGTAGCCTAAATGTTTTTTTTTTTCAAACTTTACTTCTTTTTTTTATTTTTTATCTCAATGGGGAAGTTTTTACTGTAATTCTAATATTCATGTTTTAAACTATAATGTACTGCCATACATCTATATACTAATAATACGCAGGCAGATGGCCTATATATACCCTAACATATGGAAATCCCTGCAATATGATGGAAAGTGGGAAGGGGTCCCTCCATTTGAATGCTGCAGTCAGCACTGATCACAGCATTTAAAGAGTGATCTCCGCCGCTGCTGTCCCTGCACGACTATGCTCGTCATGATATGGCCACTCAGGTTATGTCCCGTAGGGTTATTACTATTACACGTACTGCTGTAGATTCTAAGGTAAAGGATAAAGCCGAAGAGTTGTACCTGGCCTGATGACATCATCGGTCACTGTCTATGATGATGTCACCTGGTATAGGATACATACTGAGCAGCATATCTAGTTTGCCTCCATCCACTAGCCTTCTCTATCACTGCACCTCTGTAATATGGCAGGGCTCTGTGCTTTCTGCACATTTACACTTTATGTCTCTGGGGCTTCTGAGATCAGATCTTGTGCACTGGAGCAGTACAGAGGTGTAGATAGAAATGAATATTTTTTGGTAAATGCAATCACATCGTAGTAATACTGGCAGAGGCAGCAATAGCACCAGGATCCCTGTCCCCGGGGAACACATAGACAAGTGGCAAAATGCATTTTGATTATTTCTTTGAGCGCAATGGGTTAACAGTACAGAATTCCATTTAAAGCTCCTCTATTCAATGCATTGTGTAGCTGGACCAGCCCATGCCCGTACATGCATGCAGAGCCTGTGCCAGCTTCCTGCAGGGATTGTCAGGTTCTTTTACCGTGCTTGATTTTCCTGGCACTTCTACAGCAAACACGCTCATTCCTCGGCTGCTGATACAGTTCTTGTTCTGATCGTTATTGACCTGCAGCACAATCTTCTTATCAGACTGGGAAGAGAAAAGCAGAGTCATGGTGTGTAATGCAGATCTCCAGATACCACATCACTTCTATACTGCAATTACACCACCCATCAGCCATAAGATATAAGCCCGGGGTGCACCACTGAGCATCTTGTCACAATGGCGCCGTTCATGGGGGGGGGGGGGGATATATTCAGCAGCAAAAAAAGGCAGATGATGTTGGAAGCAGGAAAAATGAGGAAACGTAAGGATTTGAGCGACTCTGACACGGCCCAAATCGTGATGTGTAGACGACGGGGTCAGAGCATCTCCAAAATGGCAGATCTTGTGGGGTGTTCCTGGTACGTATTGGTCAGTATCTACCAAAAATGATCCAAAGAAAGACAATTGGTGATAGGAAAATGAGCGCCCAAGGCTCATGGATGTGCGTGGTGGGCGAAGGCCAACCCATGTGGTCTTAACCCCCCCCCCCCCAGAAGAGCAAACTGCTGACAACATTCCTGCTGGCGATGATAAAAAGGTGTCAGGACACACAAGGCATCGCGACTCGCTGTGTATCCACAGACCAGTCAGAGCGTCCGTGCCATAAGTGCCTACAACGGGGCCGTGAGCATCTAAACCGCACCATGGAGCAATGGAGGGAGGAAGCATAGCCTAACGAATCCTGATTTACATCACGTGGACGGCCGGGTGCACTATGGAAAGGGGACAAGCCGGTGGAGGCAGTGTGAGGCTTGGGGCAATGTTCTGCTGGAAACCTTGGCTCCTGGCATCATGGCAATGTGACATGTACCCCCTACCTAACCAGACATGGCAGCGGTGCCCCCTAATGGCAGTGCCCTCTTTCAGCAGGATAATGTCTCTGCCTCACTGGAGAAACTGCCCAGGAATAAGAAACATGACAGAGAGATGAAGGTGATGACGTCTCCAGATTCCCAGATCTCAATCCGATCATCATCTGTGGGATGTGCTGGAGAAACAAGTCCGATCCATGGAGGCCGCACCGAGCAACTTCCAGGATCTGCTGTTAACGTGCCGGATACCACAGGTCGGTGCAGTCCAGGCCTCGATGGGTCAGGGTATAAGGGTAGGATACACCTTAAAGTGGCCCTGGAAAAAAAAAACTAAAAGTGGCCCCATGTTGTAGGTGGGTTCAAATTGACAGAAGACGAACAAAACAAGTAGGAGGGGACAACTGAAGTAGGAGGGGCCTGACCCAGAATACCGCCCCAGCAGAACCAAATACCACAGGACAGCACAAAATACTGCCATTCCAACCACAGTATCATTGTCATAAAGACGGTAATACCGTTCAGGAGGGCACCTGCAGCCTTGAGCATCAGATCATTATGTACCTGGCCTACGGCCATCAAGAGGGTTTGAGTGGCCCCCTGGGCATCGGTCCACCGGGAAATTTCCCTGTAGGGTCTATGGCCAATCTGCCCCTGGTTATAATGTTATGGCTGATGTGTCATTACTTTCTGGTCAGAGGACGGTGACCCTGCGATCCTGAGGATAAATCTGCTGTCTCCGTGTGTGCGGTAATCACTCGGCTTACACACCTTATTCTCTACAACAGAAGTGATGCGGGCGTCATTCTTATAGGTGTAGATGATGATGTGTGCACATCCATCCATCGGATTTGCCTCCCCCTTAAGAATCACTGATCGGCACAGCACCTTCTGCAGAAGACGACTGCTGGACTCCAGGCTCACAGCTTTCATCTTAGGTTTACTCTTCTCCGCATAAACATCGATTATAAACGGACAGGCCTGCGGTACACGATAAAAGCATGTCATAGCAAACACAGACATGATATAAAAGTATCCCCTCCCCTGGACCGAGCGTCACATGCAAATAATTACCTCTGTCATTTCCAGGGCTTTGTTATAGCCCATGGACTGCAACGTCACCCACAGGTCACTGGGGTCTCCTTCGCGGTCATTGGCCTCCATTAGATTCAGATCCATAAAGCCCTTTCTTGTTAATTCATTATTCTTGGTTTCAAAGTTGTCTGTATAATACAAAAGATATAAATGACACGGGTCCCTGATACTGCCTGCATTATACTCCAGAGCTGCACTCACTATTCTGCTGGTGCAGTCACTGTATACATACAGGGAGTGCAGAATTATTAGGCAAGTTGTATTTTTGAGGATTAATTTTATTATTGAACAACAACCATGTTCTCAATGAACCCAAAAAACTCATTAATATCAAAGCTGAATATTTTTGGAAGTAGTTTTTAGTTTTAGCTATTTTAGGGGGATATCTGTGTGTGCAGGTGTCTATTACTGTGCATAATTATTAGGCAACTTAACAAAAAAACAAATATATACCCATTTCAATTATTTATTTTTACCAGTGAAACCAATATAACATCTCAACATTCACAAATATACATTTCTGACATTCAAAAACAAAACAAAAACAAATCAGTGACCAATATAGCCACCTTTCTTTGCAAGGACACTCAAAAGCCTGCCATCCATGGATTCTGTCAGTGTTTTGATCTGTTCACCATCAACATTGCGTGCAGCAGCAACCACAGCCTCCCAGACACTGTTCAGAGAGGTGTACTGTTTTCCCTCCTTGTAAATCTCACATTTGATGATGGACCACAGGTTCTCAATGGGGTTCAGATCAGGTGAACAAGGAGGCCATGTCATTAGATTTTCTTCTTTTATACCCTTTCTTGCCAGCCACGCTGTGGAGTACTTGGACGCGTGTGATGGAGCATTGTCCTGCATGAAAATCATGTTCTTCTTGAAGGATGCAGACTTCTTCCTGTACCACTGCTTGAAGAAGGTGTCTTCCAGAAACTGGCAGTAGGACTGGGAGTTGAGCTTGACTCCATCCTCAACCCGAAAATCTGGCCCATCAAGACTCACTCTCATTTCATCAGTCCATAAAACCTTAGAAAAATCAGTCTTGAGATATTTCTTGGCCCAGTCTTGACGTTTCAGCTTGTGTGTCTTGTTCAGTGGTGGTCGTCTTTCAGCCTTTCTTACCTTGGCCATGTCTCTGAGTATTGCACACCTTGTGCTTTTGGGCACTCCAGTGATGTTGCAGCTCTGAAATATGGCCAAACTGGTGGCAAGTGGCATCTTGGCAGCTGCACGCTTGACTTTTCTCAGTTCATGGGCAGTTATTTTGCGCCTTGGTTTTTCCACACGCTTCTTGCGACCCTGTTGACTATTTTGAATGAAACGCTTGATTGTTCGATGATCACGCTTCAGAAGCTTTGCAATTTTAAGAGTGCTGCATCCCTCTGCAAGATATCTCACTATTTTTGACTTTTCTGAGCCTGTCAAGTCCTTCTTTTGACCCATTTTGCCAAAGGAAAGGAAGTTGCCTAATAATTATGCACACCTGATATAGGGTGTTGATGTCATTAGACCACACCCCTTCTCATTACAGAGATGCACATCACCTAATATGCTTAATTGGTAGTAGGCTTACGAGCCTATACAGCTTGGAGTAAGACAACATGCATAAAGAGGATGATGTGGTCAAAATACTCATTTGCCTAATAATTCTGTACACAGTGTACATTACATTACTTATCCTGTACTGATCCTGAGTTACATCCTGTATTATACCCCAGAGCTGCACTCACTATTCTGCTGGTGCAGTCACTGTGTACATACATTACTTATCCTGTACTGATCCTGAGTTACATCCTGTATTATACTCCAAAGCTGCACTCACTATTCTGCTGGTGGAGTCACTGTGTACATTACATTACTTATCCTGTACTGATCCTGAGTTACATCCTGTATTATACTCCAGAGCTGCACTCACTATTCTGCTGGTGCAGTCACTGTGTACATTACATTACTTATCCTGTACTGATCCTGAGTTACATCCTGTATTATACTCCAGAGCTGCACTCACTATTCTGCTGGTGCAGTCCCTGTGTACATACATTACATTACTTATCCTGTACTGATCCTGAGTTACATCCTGTATTATACTCCAGAGCTGCACTCACTATTCTGCTGGTGCAGTCACTGTGTACATACATTACATTACTTATCCTGTACTGATCCTGAGTTCCATCCTGTATTATACTCCAGAGCTGCACTCACTATTCTGCTGGTGCAGTCACTGTGTACATACATTACTTATCCTGTACTGATCCTGAGTGACATCCTGTATTATACCCCAGAGCTGCACTCACTATTCTGCTGGTGCAGTCACTGTGTACATACATTACATTACTTATCCTGCACTGATCCTGAGTTACATCCTGTATTATGCTCCAGAGCTGCACTCACTATTCTGCTGGTGCAGTCACTGTGTACATACATTACATTACTTATCCTGCACTGATCCTGAGTTACATCCTGTATTATGCTCCAGAGCTGCACTCACTATCTTACTGGTGCAGACAATATATTTATGTGCACATCGATTCCACTAGCAGAATAGTGATTGCAGCTCTGAGGCGTTTTTCTCTATAGCTTACATTACATTTTTCCATTTTAATTGAATCCAATACATTAAAAACAGGACTCAGTGGTGCAGCCTCTCTTGGTGCACAGTCCCCTGACGCTCCGCACGTTTCCACCAGGAGGGACTCTGACACTTTCCTATCATTTCATCTGCATATTTCCGATGAACAGCGGAATTAATAACGAGTAAATGAGGTTACGTTTTTTTCCGCACCGTCCATGGATAGAGCCGTGCTGTTAGCGGGTGATATTAAGGTCATATGATAATAAATGCTACCCGCGTGCGGCCTTTATGCCAGAGGCTTTTTTTTTCCACCATCTTGCAGAAAGGTTAAAAGAAAAGTAATTCAGTTCTAATGCATTCTTAATAGAAACCATAAAAATGCAAATGTTTGGCTCAGAATTAGTGGACTTTTTACAGCGTGTAATATAGCAGGTATTATCAGCAGGATAGGGCGACATATTTAAATCTCTTCCAAATTATCTCCCAATAACACACTTTTTCCTGTTAAACAACTGTATTAAGTGACTTCATTAATATAAAGGAGACAACTGCTGGCAAGATGGAGGCGACGCGCGCAAAATACAAACTAATGCGGCCGCACCTTTACAAACCTCCCAGGCGTCGTCATCGCACTTCTCACCGCTGTTCCGCAACTCAAAGAAATTATATTCCTCCAGGCTCAGGAACCCGTTGCTGTCTAAATCAATGATGTCAAACACGTCTGACAGAGCGGATCTGAAATGTGGGCGAGGAGGAAGACGAGAAGCCATTATTTCACGCCGTTACACAGAAAAGGGCGACTTCCGGAAATTTCTGCAATCACCTTTCCATTTGTGGTGCAACTGAATGCTCTCTGTTATCAACCGCATCAGGCGGAGGACTGCACTGTTCTTATTGATGACCTATCCTCAGATCGACTCCTGGCACCCCCGCCGATCAGCTCTTTGAGGAGGCCTTGGGGCAGATTACCAAGCACAGCGCTGTCCACTGGAGAGTGGCTGTGCTTGGTATTGCAGCCTGAGCACATCCACTTAATAATCCCTTTGAAAACGTATGCATAGGACAGGTCATCAATATCAGATCCGTGGGGGTCCGACACCCAGAGACAACACAGTGGATGGAGCCAAAAGCATAAAGCGCCATCCATTGTGTAGTGGTTCAGCTCCCATTTAAGACAACCGTAGTACCTGAGATCGGCCACTACAAAGGGTATGGCGCTGTGTTCCAACGCAGTACACTTTTTACTGCTGCCAACAGTGGATCGGTCTCAGTAACGCTTGTGTTGGATCCCCCATCGATGAGATACTGGTGGCCTATCCTATGGGACCTATAGTCCTGCTTCCTCACTATCCTTCAAGGTTCATGTCATCTGCTGTGGAAGGAGAGGGAGGGGCTGGCAGGGGAGGCAGGAGGAGCAAGGGTGCACAGATTATCTTGGGCCCGCCCTCAGTGCACTTAACTGCTTATTTGCATATAGATTAAACGTTTTTTCCCCCCCAGAACAGTGAAAGGCATCGTCACATTCATCTGAGCGAGCCCTGCAAGGCCCTGGGCCTCATTTATCAGGCCCCCTCTAAAGGGGTTATCCGAGACTAAAGAATTTCCCCCATATGCCTGGGCCCCTCACACTGAATCTTCTTAGGGTCCATTCACACGTCCGTAGTGCATTGCGGATCCGCAATACACCCAGCCGCCACCCCCATAGAACTGCCCATACTTGTTCTATAGAACATGTTCTATTTTTTTCCGGAGCTGCGGACCAGAAGATCGGGGGCGCTCTCCGGAAATGTGGATGCGGAGAGCACATAGTGTGCTCTCCGCATCCATAGAAAATGAATGGGTCCGCACCCGTTCCGCATAATTGCGGAACAGATGCGGACCCATTCTACCGACGTCTAAATGGAGCCTTACCTGGCTCCCCGCGCCGCTCCTGGTCCCCGCACCGCCGCCGCTGCTTCTCACCGTGCGCGGATGAAAACATCTGGTATTGGGGGGGACAGCAGCCGGTGACGGGGACGAGCCTCCCCATCATCACCCGCAATGCTAGAGAGTGCCCCTCCCATTCCCCGATGTTTTCAAACGTGCACGGGGAGAAGCAGCTGCGGCGGTGCGGGGACCAGGAGCGGCGCAGGGAGCCAGGTAAGAAGATTCAGCGTGAGGGGCCCGGGCACATGGGGGACATTCTTTAGTCTCGGACATCCCCTTTAATGTCTATACCATGTGAGCAGTGTGACCACTAATAATTGTCGGTATCTGAGACTTTAAAAAAAATAAAAAATAACTAACAGTGTCCTTATGTTTTAAAAACGTATTCTGTAGTCAATATATTTTTGTACGCTGATCTTGGCAATGAAAGAGAGAGACTGAGGGTAGACGCCTCCTTTAATTGTATTACTGAGAGTTCCTGTGATCCAATCCAAGATTATACCTAGTATGGATGGACGGGCCACTGAAGAATCCCAGAGGTGCTTGACCATATTTCTTGCCATTAACGAGCAACTTACTAATATATTGTTATTCTCCATGTTGCTTCCTTTGCTGGCTGGATTCATTTTTCCATCACATTATACAATGCTAGTTTCCATGGTTACAGACCACCCTGGAATTCACAAGTGGTGGCCGTGCTTGCACACTATAGGCAAAAGCGTCAGCCTCTCTGGTGGCCGGGACCATGGGAGCGCACATAGGCTAGTGCTTTATCCTATAGTGTGCAAGCACGACCACCGCTGATGGTTGCACTGGTGGTCGTAACCATGGAAACGAGCAGTGTATAATGTGATGGAAAAATGAATCCAGCCAGCAAAGGAAGCAACATGGAGAATAACAATATACTAGTAAGTGGCTTGTATTAACTATTTCTACATGATAAATCCGACTTACTGAAGTGAGACGACCCCTTTAACCCTCCACCTACAATGAATTCTAGCGTCTAGCCTATGCTGCTGCCATCTAAAGGCCACTGTGAAAACTGCAGCTTCATCATTTAGTAATTCAACTTTATATCATTTTTTTTTTTTGTAAATCTGACTTTCTGACCATATTGCGCCTTTAAGACTGACGAAAGTGTAAACCAATTTCATGTGTTGCTCCTTGCTAGCAGGTTAGAGAGTGGCTGCACATTTACCATAACACCAACCATCCCACCCCCTCAAAACCAGAAGTAGTGCTTTCAATCCAAGATGCTAAAAAGTTATAATTTTGCAACCTCTGCACCTACACATATTGATGGCGCGATCACTATTTACTGAGGCATCTGACGGGTAAAAGAGCCAAGACTGGAGTTATCGCTGATCCCGGCTGTTGTAACTGAATCTAACTATACCGCTGACGACCGCTCCCTATGCTGTGGGCACAGCTTCTACTGTACGGCATTTGGTGCTAATCACACAGCGCCAGAGCTGTACACGTAAGCTGCATTGCCCCAATATTCACATATGTGTTGTGGCTTCAATGGAAGCCATGATGCAGCATCAGATCGGTGACTATGGATACCACCTGTACCCAACGGACCACAATGGCGTCTAGCGCGGTTCTATAGTGGGGTTCATCTTCTTTCGGACTGGAAGAATAGCTTTGCAGGCTGATGGAAAATACAATGGAGTCTCTAAACCATAATGCAGATGGGAGCGGCCTGAAGGTAAGTTCACACGTCACGGATTTGTAAAGGATGAAATCTGTAAGTAAATCTGTAACACACTTTTTGGTTGCAGATTTTAACAGGGGATGTTAGACTCCATTAAAAAAATATATATATGTGCAAAATATCCATAAGATAACGGGCATGCGGATTTGAACCCATACTACAAATCCGCAACGTGTCGCTGGATTACCTTATAGGGATTCTACAAGACTTTTATGCTGATGGCCTATTCCTAGGACAGGTCATCAATATCAGATCGCAGATGGACCTTGCTTAAAAAAAAGTAGATGCACGCAAGGCAAATCGCCCTCTTAATACACAACCCCCATCATGTTTCTTAAAATGAAAACACTGAGACACCAGGGCTTTAGTGCATGGCTGACATCACTCATGGCGCTGTCCCCTATGCCATGAAATGTAAAAAATAAAGGGATGAGAAGAGCGGGATAAAATCCAGGTCCGGCAGATCACTTTATTATAATTCCTTTTTTTTTTTACGGAACATTAGTGCGGCTCTAGTAATTCGCCACCTGGACGCTCGGACTTACCTAAACTCGGCTGTCAGCTGTAAATCCTCGCTGACGTCTCTGTACACCAGCCGGGCCTCTTTGGTGACTTGCTTCTTGTTCTTTCTCAGTCGGCAGCCTGTAGTGAACGGGATCAGTGTGTAGGAGCCGGCTGCCAGTTCGCCCTTCCAGACGTATGACTGTGAGCAGAGAACGTATGTAAGCCTGAATGCGTGATCTCATATCCAGCCTGATGACCATACTGGTGCCAGTGACACAGGGAGAGGTGAGATCAAGTGATACCTGAATTTTTCCATCTCGCTGGGCTGTGTAATCTCTTGCGAAAATCCAAAGCATAATGAGCATGCTCCTATCTCTGCGTTTTCAGCTGTAAATTGCGGTAGACATGTGGTGTGATACCCACACCAAAAGTCTGCAGCAATTCTGCCATGTCTGAACCTGGCCTTAGGGGTTAAACCTAGTCCTAGTCTAGCCGCCAGTCGGATGAACTCTCCTATTAGTTTGAAAGATATTTGAAATCCATGTAGAAAATATTTGCATGTCAATTCTGGTTGCGGTATCCACATTAAAACTGCGGATCTGCTGCAGTGCAATCTGCGCAACCGGGGCAGAAAGCCAAGAGTCCGCCTCAGATTCCACAGCAAATACTTCTTTCCAAACTGTATTGCGGCCATGGCCTAAGGGTGCCTCCAAACACAGGGGAGAACGTATCAGGATGTGACTTTTTGAAGTTAGTTTTCATTTGATTTCACTTTGAGTGCGCCAAATTTATCAGAAATTCCAAAAAGTCATAATGATAACTGTCTAGAAACAAATTACTATACGCCAAACTACGCCAATTTTTAGACCACTTTTCAAAAGTGGTATAAAAATCAGCTTGGTTTAGTATGGTAATTAGTGGGGGTGGTGATTGCTACAAAACTTGTGCCAAAATATGTGACTTTTGTACATCAGTTTTCTGACCTCTTTTTTGCAGCATTTTTCTAGCTTTTTTTTTTCAAAGGGGCATATAAAACTGCATTTTTTGAATCGCTCTTCACTTCTGGGGCATTTTTTGGGTAAGGGTGGGTTCACACTAGCGTTAGGGATTCCGCTATGCTCTTCCACAGACTTCTATTAGGACAGAAAGCAAAATTCTGTCTGTCTGGGCATTCCGTTATTTTCCGTTATAACCATGTTATAATGGAAAGCCATAACGGAATCCCAAACGCTAGTGTGAACCCACCCTTAGTGGCCTTTTTTTTAACACAAGATGCTTCTGGTGTGGCTTTTTTTTTTTAAATGCATCTTCACATCGGCTTCTCTGTAGGATTTAAAAAAAAATGCATGAAAAGTTGTAGGAGTAAATAAATAAAAAAAATGGTCCCATAAATGCTTGTAAAAATATGTGAAATTCCTGGCATCTTTTAGAAGCCGTAAAAAAAAAAAAAAAAAAGAGCACAAAAATAGTGTGTGCGCAGGAAATCTTACCTCTTTGTTGCGTAGTTCTGTAAAGGCGACGAGCTGCGGTTCTCCTCGTCCGTCGCTTTCCTTCAGGGCGTACAGAGCTGTGTCTACTGACATCCAGGGGGAAGGTTTCCCTGCAGAAAAGGAGAATCCCTTAAAGAAAACTACAACATGCAGGAAATAAAACATGAATACATTTCACTTTAATCATAAATTCTGTTTCAGCTCCTTTTCATTTTCGAGATCTCAGCTTCCTGCCAGTGAATAGAATAGAAATGTCCTAATTTACATTATCCTGGAGGTTCGACCACTGGGACTCCTAGAACAGGGGTCTCAAAATTGGCCCTCTGAATGGAGCAGAGGTGTCCATGTGGGTCCACAGCTCCATTCACTTCTATGAGGCTGACAGAGCGCTGTCTACATTAGTCCCACAGAAGTGAGTGGAACAGTGGATGGACATAGCGCCTTCGCTCTGTTCAGGCGAGGGACTTGCATTCTCAGGATCGCTGGGGGTCCCAGTGCTCAGACCCTCACAGACCATACATTTATCAGATAGGTGAAAGATGCGAGTAAAACCGCTAGGGCAGCGTTAAAGCCCGCCCATTAGAGCCGGTGACGTCACTGAACACACTGCCGGGCGGAAGCTTCCGCCCAGCAGTGTGTGATTGTAAACAAAACAGCCTGTGCCCTGCTCAATGTAGCGCAGGGCAAAGGAGAGCATCGGAGCATGAACTGCTCCGATGCTCAAGTCAGGGGGGCTGCCGGGGTGAAATTATGGGTATGTCCAGGTTAAGCTCTGAACCCGGACAACCCCTTTAAAGGGAACCTGTCACCAGGATTTTGTATATAGAGCTGAGGACATGGGCTGCTAGATCGCCGCTAGCACATCCGCAATACCCAGTCCCCATAGCTCTGTGTGCTTTTATTGTGTAAAAAATAACGATTTGATACATATGCAAATTAACCTAAGATGAGTCACACAAGTAAGATATGACTCTTTTATGTTAATTTGCATAAAAGGAGGGAAGGACAAAAATGCATAATACTTATTGAATTCGTCTGCAAATTAAATTAAAAGTGTCATTTATATGTTTAGGGTAACACAAGGGTTTAGGGTAACACAAGAAACGCTCAGTAAGGGGAGCATAGTAGAGGTGACAGGTTCCCTTTAAGAGCCTGAAAACACGTTCTGCTCACACTTAGGGCTCATGCACACAGACGTCATCCGTATTTTTTCCGGACTGAAAAATACATCCGGTCATGTGCATGAGCCCTAAGTCCAGCTCACAGAGCAGATGGGTCCTAAGACTGTAGAAGCGTAGGTAACAGCGATCAAGATTAATTACAACCCATCAGCTGTGTGAGCAGAGGGGGCTCAGGAGGTGTTTTCAGCCTGTCAACAAGAAGGTTTCCATTCACCGACAGCATGCAGAGACCATGAACTAGGCGAGGAATGAAAAGGCAATGTAGATTACAAAATTGCAGAACTTTTGCACTGATTACACTGGACAAGCCCTGCAAATACACAGTAAAACTCCTTATCAGTGATCTAGAGAAAATAATGACGGATGGCAAGATTGGTGTTTTATATTGGCAAGCAAGCAGAGATAGGGAGTGGTGGCCTGCTTAAACTGCTGCTGTCACACCCAAACATCTCTAGACATAGTAAACTAGATCACTGAAGCCCCTCTATGCCCCATTATAGTCCTGCTACGTACACGTCTCCTCTTAGGGCTGGAATCACACATGCAGTTTGTGGTGCTGCTTTTGATGTAGATTCATAAGAAATAGGAAATATAAAGGAAGGGCTTTTACACTTACTTCCTGCCAGATTCACTTCTGGCTCAAGAAACTACATCAGAAACGCGGCTGTGCGCCCCCAGCCTTACAACGCTCCCTCAATCCTAACATTTACTCTTCCTACGGGAAACTACAGTGAAGAATGTACCGTGCCGCCGGCTCCCTGTAGCAGCAGCGTTCAGCTCCCGAGACCGACACTAGAGGGCAGCACATCCACAGTCATAAGCTGCTGCACACAGTGGCACGTACCTTCAGCTCTGCTCAGGTTCAGTGGCTTGATTGTCAGATACACCGTAGATTTCAGGGTCAGCTGCAGCTTGTAGTGATGGCTCGTTATACCGTTCTCTTCCAGGAAAAAGCATCCCTTGGACCGAGTGCAGGGCCAGTCCTGAAGATGACGAGAACAAACTGTTATAACGTACAGGTCATGTAAAATGTAAAGGAAATCATAAGAATGAAGAAACTGTAATCCTCTCCTGCAGGAGGCAGCGCGTCGCCTTGTGTGCACTACAAGACCCAGCAGGCGACCACCAGTCTAGACAATCCGCTGTGAGCCTGGAATCTAGACCGATACCTTGTAACTGCACTGATACATTGTATCAATCAGGGCAGGAGAGAGCTTAGTGATGAAGATAGGATTGTCTAGACTGGAAACAACTGTAGCGAACCCTCAGCTGTAAGTGGTATCACACTTGGTCACACCACCATGTTACCAAATATTTATCGCCTACCCACAGGGTATGATCGGGAAGGGGTTCTGACCACTGGAACCCCACCCATTACCAGTTTAGGGGTCCCAAAGTCTGTGTGACCACTGCTCAATTCACTGCTATGGGACTGCTGACTACTGTCAATGAATGGAGCAGCGGTCACACCTGCACATTACACAGCGGACTGGGGCACCCCTACACTTGTGATCTGTTGGGGTTGAGGCTGTCGGACCCCCAGTGATCATACCCTGTGGATAAGTAATAAATGCTGTTAATGGGAAAACTCTTTTTAATACTTAAAGCAGTATTTTTATCTTATCAACTGATGACATATCGCTATGATATGTCATCACTTTATGACTGTGGGGTGTGAATTCTAGGACCTCCACCGCTCCTGATTATGAAGGGGCTGCAGGACTGGTGTAGTGCTGCATCCCCTCTAAGTTTTCCCTGCACAGGGGCATTCCCCTCCATCTCACCGTTCAGGCAGGGGCAGACTTTACCAACATACAGATCAAGCAAATTCTTGGGACTACAAGCAGTTGGCGTAAAAAAAGTTACTAAAGGGGTGGATGCACCGTCTGCACAAGGGCCAGAGGGGGAGAACCTTCCCAGCAGCAGCAGCAGAAGTCCCCCGGCTGCAACACTAAGCTAAGAGTGGGGCAGGACTTAGCGGGGCTACCAGGGTAGAGCTTAGAGGTGCAACAGGGCGGAGCTTAGCGGTACAACGGGGGACACCCCCAGACACACCAGATCTGCCCCTGTGTGCAGGAAACTGCAGCATTGCCCCGTTTAGCTGCAGTGCCCGAGTGCAGACAAAATCAGTAGAAGGGATGCAGCACTATATCCGAACCGCAGCCCCTTCATTCTCAGGAATGTGAGGGTCCCAGAAATCAGCCCACCACCAGTCATAAAATTATCTCATATCCGAGCCATCATTTTATAACAGGGATGCTCAACCTGCGGCCCTCCAGCTGTTTCAAAACTACAACTCCCAGCATGCCTGGACGACCTACAGCTATTAGGGCATGCTGGGAGTTGTAGTTTTGCAACAGCTGGAGGGCCGCAGGTTGAGCATCCCTGTTTTATAAGATGGGGCTATCCCTTTAAACCAGCTCTTTTCAATATCAATGACCGCCATACAACTGCTCCTGATGAAGGTAAGCAGCCCCAGGGTGATAACCGGTAATTGTGAGGCGGGGGGACCTAGCGACCCCCTCTGATGAGCTGAGGGAGGCAAGAATGGATCCTACACCCGATGATCATACTGCCCGTCTTCTATATATCAATCTAATTTATTCTTATAAGAAATAAATGGCGCACTATGAACAGTTCGCACTGCGTCGGTAGCGGCAGAAATATGGAGCTTAGCGGGAGCCCGTTACTTTCTGTGAGCGGCGTCTACCTGGACCCATTGCTCAGCTTGCCGCCCATTGACCTGTAATGCAGAAAATGTAAGTGTCAGGCGGCACACAATTTACAGGTGGTCGGGGCAGAAAACAATAGCAGGAGTTGTTATTGGAAATGAGTACACGCCCCGGGAGAGCTGTGACTGCCGCATTTTCGGCCTGCGTTCCACAATCATTTTATGTGCCTCATACGCCTCCCCGGGGCCCCGTAAAGCGGGGTCCAGGCAATTTGCCCTTTATGGCTTTGATATCTGCAGCTATTATTTCAGGTTGAAGAGAAAGAAAAAATAAAATAAAACGGAGACCCTAGTAAAGTCCGAAAGAAGTAAAGGACGGCAGCGAAGCGCTGATCAATAATAACACTCCGCAAATATTGACTCTGGGAAGGGAATTTGACGCGTCCCCCACAGGAGAGGCCGCGCCGGTCATTTATCAAGGCGACGAAAAGTGGCCTCCTAAATGAAAATCAATGGACATTGGGGGGGGGGGGGGGGTAGGTGGTTATCAGGGTGCCTCGTACCTCAACTGGCCTCGTGTCACTTAACCCGTCCCATTCTGCTGAGGGGACGGCCGCTTGCCACGCAGCCAGGCTTATGTAACAAGAGTCACTGGTGCACACCAGGTGGGCATATAGACCACCCTAGAAATAAAAATGCAAACCAAGCTCGGCTTTATTCGGACATTGCATCCTCGGCCATTAGGAAGACCGTGCGGAGCAAAGCCGCATCATTATTGCAAATGGTGGGAAAACAGCGGCTGAGCGCCAATCAGATAGGGGCGGAAAATCCTAGCAATGTGTGATTAATGACGCAGATTTACTAAGAATGTCAAAGTAAAGGACAGAGATGGAGTGAACCGCGCCAAATTTATTCAAAGGCACTCACCCCGTCTTAATAAATTAGAAAATCAAATCTACGTGTGACGAGCAGGAATAGGTTTATGGTCAAAAATTCAGTTTGAACCCGGCATGACGACGCGTCGCTCATAATGACGCCACGTGAGTAAGGAATGGTACCAAAGTCACCACGGATAAAATATCACAACAGTGGTTGCGATAAGCGGCTGCAGGGCAATCTGTGACTGCTTATCTCCTAGGAAACAAAGAAATCCAACACCCCCTGAATGACCCAATAAAATATTGCGCGTGGATTCATTGCGGATTTCATCTCGCTGCATGGAAAGGACTGACATGCTGCGGATCTACACTCCGTGCCGCGGGTCAGTTTCCGCACTGACTTATTTTCTGCAATGTGTAAAAGATCTCATTCTCTTTGCTATGAATGTGCTCCGCTGAGGAATTTCCTCCAGCTAATCCAGCCCCTCTGCAGCATTTCTGCTGTGTATGTGAACACACCTCTAGGGGGCAGCCACCCGGGGTGGAGTAGCCACTGCACGGTTTGCCGCAGCGGATCTGTTGTGGATTTGCAACCTATTTGCTGCGGATTTCACCCTATGCATTTAAAAGGATGAAATCCACGGTGTAAGGCCTCATGCACACGGCCGTTGTGCGGTCGTTCCGTGCATTGGGGACCGCAAATGCACGGGCAACATTCGTGCAGCGGGCCGGACCCATTCAACTTAAAGGGGTCTGTGGTCTGTCCGCACCGCAAAAAAATATGACATGTCATATTTATTTGCGGTGCTGAAACAACGGAAAGAAACACCACGGAAGCACTCCGTAGTGCATCCGGTGTTCCGTTCCGTGACTTCGTTCCGCATCTTCGGAATTGCAGACCCATTCAAGCGAATGGTTCCGCATCTATGATGCGGAGTGCACACGGCCGGCAGCCGTGGATTGCTGACCCACCATTTGCGGGCCACAATACGACCACAACCGCCCAACGGCCGTGTGCATGACGCCTAATGCTAAGGATTTAAAATCCACACCGCAGGTCACTTTCCACTGAGGACTGTCAATGCAGCGTGTGGAAGAGATTCGCTTAAAGGGGTTTTGTCACTTCAGAAAGTGGTATTTATCATGTAGAGAAAGTTAATACAAGGCACTTACTAATGTATTGGGATTGTCCATATTGCCTCCTTTGCTGGCTGGATTCATTTTTCCATCACATTATACCAGAGGTGGTCGTGCTTGCACACTATAGGAATGCATGCAAGCACAGCCATGCTGATAGATTGCAGGGTGGCCGTAACCATGGAAACAAGCAGTGTGTATAATGTGATGGGAAAATGAATCCAACCAGAAAAGGAAGCAATATAGGTAATAACAATACATTAGTAAGCGGCTTGCATCAACTTTCTCCACATAATAAATGCCACTTGCTGAAGTGACAAAACCCCTTTAAGGGTACGACAACAAGTGATTGGTTTCGCTGCTGGTTTTCCAGAGCAGCACCAAAAATCTGCAACAAATGGTGTGAAATTTGTTGGGGAAATGCCTTGAATTTCCCAGGGATTTCAACTGCTGCATTCCGAAGGGTGAATTTACAATTTTCACTGCGGACGGCGCCAAAGGAAATCTGCGATATACGGTGGACACATACAATCACGTCAACCATAGAAGAAGGCTTCTAGGAACGCAAACGTTGGCCCCGGGGTCTAATATACGTGCAGCGCGCAGCTTTATTGCTCTCCATGTTTTACAGATTAGCCTGTTGTGGGATTTATAGAAAAGGCAGCAACCTAGACGGTCATGTCATATACAGTAAATAGGCCCATGGCCCCCTGTGATTGCCCCCGACCTATCAGAGTTACCACGAGGATGCGTATGGACGCGAGTAAGTCAGAGGGTGACTAATAGGTGGATGGAAGTGCAATCCCCCGAAATGAAATACAGTTTATATCATTGGCAATTTACTCAGTAGAAGCAACGCAAGAACTGCACAAGGTGATGAGGATGATGATGGAGCTGCTCTGTTCTCTGCTCACTTAGGTCACTGATGGCAACTTACAATGAGACACTACAAAAAAAATAATCTAGAACGTGAGTTTTAAATTAAACCATTTAAATATATAGCCTGCGGGTTTTTTAATTAACCCTTAGGATACCGGAGGTTTTTTAGTTTTTGCATTTTCATTTTTCTTCCCTATCTTCCTTGAGCCATAACTTTTTTATTTTCCCACTTATTTTTTGCACGACAAGTTGTACTTTCGAATGCCACCGTTTAATATGGCATACAATGTACAGTCGTGGCCAAAAGTTTTGAGAATTACATAAATATTGGAAATTGGAAAAGTTGCAGCTTAAGTTTTCATAATAGCAATTTGCATATACTCCAGAATGTTATGCAGAGTGATCAGATGAATTGCATAGTCCTTCTTTGCCATGAAAATGAACTTAATCCCAAAAAAAACCTTTCCACTGCATTTCATTGCTGTCATTAAAGGACCTGCTGAGATAATTTCAGTAATTGTCTTGTTAACTCAGGTGAGAATGTTGACGAGCACAAGGCTGGAGATCATTATGTCAGGCTGATTGGGTTAAAATGGCAGACTTGACCTGTTAAAAGGAGGGTGATGCTTGAAATCATTGTTCTTCCATTGTTAACCATGGTGACCTGCAAAGAAACGCGTGCAGTCATCATTGCGCTGCATAAAAATGGCTTCACAGGCAAGGATATTGTGGCTACTAAGATTGCACCTCAATCAACAATTTATAGGATCATCAAGAACTTCAAGGAAAGAGGTTCAATTCTTGTTAAGAAGGCTTCAGGGCGTCCAAGAAAGTCCAGCAAGTGCCAGGATCGTCTCCTAAAGAGGATTCAGCTGCGGGATCGGAGTGCCACCAGTGCAGAGCTTGCTCAGGAATGGCAGCAGGCAGGTGTGAGCGCATCTGCACGCACAGTGAGGCGAAAACTTTTGGAAGATGGCCTGGTGTCAAGAAGGGCAGCAAAGAAGCCACTTCTCTCCAAAAAAAACATCAGGGACAGATTGATCTTCTGCAGAAAGTCTGGTGAATGGACTGCTGAGGACTGGGGCAAAGTCATATTCTCTGATGAAGCCTCTTTCCGATTGTTTGGGGCATCTGGAAAAAGGCTCCGGAGAAGAAAAGGTGAGCGCTACCATCAGTCCTGTGTCATGCCAACAGTAAAGCATCCTGAGACCATTCATGTGTGGGGTTGCTTCTCATCCAAGGGAGTGGGCTCACTCACAATTTTTCCCCAAAACACAGCTATGAATAAAGAATGGTACCAAAACACCCTCCAACAGCAACTTCTTCCAACAATCCAACAACAGTTTGGTGAAGAACAATGCATTTTCCAGCACGATGGAGCACCGTGCCATAAGGCAAAAGTGATAACTATGTGGCTCGGGGACCAAAACGTTGACATTTTGGGTCCATGGCCTGGAAACTCCCCAGATCTTACCCCCATTGAGAACTTGTGGTCAATCCTCAAGAGGCGGGTGGATAAACAAAAACCCACTAATTCTGACAAACTCCAAGAAGTGATGATGAAAGAATGGGTTGCTATCAGTCAGGAATTGGCCCAGAAGTTGATTGAGAGCATGCGCAGTCGGATTGCAGAGGTCCTGAAAAAGAAGGGCCAACACTGCAAACACTGACTCTTTGCATAAATGTCATGTAATTGTCGATAAAAGCCTTTGAAACGTATGAAGTGCGTGTAATTATATTTCACTACATCACAGAAACAACTGAAACAAAGACCTAAAAGCAGTTTAGCAGGAAACTTTGTGAAAACTAATATTTGTGTCATTCTCAAAAATTTTGGCCACGACTGTAGTGGGAAGCAGGATAAAAAATGGGGTGGAATTGGAAAAAAATAAAAATAATTCCTCCACCGTTTTACGGGATTTGTTCCCATTTGTTCTGTTTGCAGTAAAACTGACCTGTGCCCTTCATTGACACGGACAGCCATTGATATAACTGCCTATTCTTGTCCGCAAAACGGACAAGAATAGGACATGTTATATTTTTTTTTGCGGACCACGGAACGGAGCAACGGATGCGGACGGCACATGGAGTGCTGTCCGCATCTTTTGCGGCCCCATTGAAGTGAATGGGTCCGCATCCGAGCCGCAAAAACTGCAGACCAAAACAATGGTCGTGTGCATGAGGCCTAAATATAGCTCTGTAATATGGAAGTGTGCATGACCCCCTTAGACGGGGTTACACCACTTTTCATGAATAGAATGTGAATATAGCAAAGGCGCCACACACAACATTTTTCACCTACTCCACAGGACCCCCATGATCACTGGGGACCCCCACAGATCGGTAGAGAACACTGAATGAGTCAGCCATACATGGGAATGATGGAGGCAGCGAAGGGTAGCGCTCGCCGCACAGACAGCACTATAATCTTGATCCATAATAACTTCTTGGAGGTAGGTTACCTGCAGATCACTGGGTTCCATGTGTCTGGGATTCTTGAGAGGCGCCATATTAATCACCGTCGTCGCTGTCCCTTTGTAGTTTCGAGCTGAAGACGGCCGCGGGGATTTACTTTCCACTGCAATAATATAAACCGAGTAAAGATATAAAACATTGTGGATATAATGGTGAAACCCCAACCAACAAACACGGTTCTGAAAACAGGGGAGGTCGGGACTGCTACTGCATCTCACCCTCCCATGCTTTACACTGCAGCTCTACTTTTTCAAACTGGCTGCTGTGTATGAGCATGTGTCCTTGTTGCTGATTTCTATAATGGACCGGACAGTGGACCCTCAGAGATCCACTTTAAGTATTTATGTAATCTTGTACTCACCTTTCCGCGGAGTTGTGTCGCCATCATTAAACCTATAGTTCCGAGGAGACGCAGAACGTTCCGGAGAGGTTTCAATTTGGTTCCCAAACTGCTGACGCTTGGCCCGGTTGTTAGAATCCATCTTCTCAACCGCCGTCTTGGCACATTGGTCACAGGTGCTGATGAATGTGTTACAGAACTGCACAAAAAAAGGTGTAAATGTCGCTATAAAATATAGAAATACGCGCATCACAGTAGATAGCGGCACTGCTCATACCAATCAGGGCATAGAATGTAGTGACCTGTACTAAAGAGCACTACAACCAGCCCCAGCCTGACATGGCTGATAACAGGGAACAATAGACTGCATTCACAACTGTATCCGTTCTGCGGTCTGCAAACCACGGATCTGCAAAATACGGATACTGTCCATGTGCAAGCCACAGTTTTCTGACTCCCTTCACTAGAACTGGCTATTCTTGTCTGCAAAACAGACAAAAATAGGGCATCATTTGCGGAATGGCCACACGGATGCAGGCAGCACACAGATGACATTTTAATGGGTCCATGTGTGATCCACAAAAAATGCGGATCGGAAGTGGAACCAAAATATGGTCGCGTGCATGAGGCCTTCCTGTTTGCTGTGCCTTCATTTCTGTTTCTGGTAAAGCTGTGTGACAAGCATTATGCCCGCCACCATTTTTATTATTTTTTTGTCTACTCCTGTCAGTATTAACATGAAATAGAACAGGATCCGTGGTTACACTGCAAGGGTGTTTCAGAGAAAAGAAAAGGGGAAAGTTACTAAGCAAAATGCAGAATTGCCAAATTTATTATGTACTTTAGATCATTTTTATGCCTCACTGCACAGATTTGAAAAATGCCTAAAAAGGAGGCATGGTTTAATGGAAAATGAGGCACATTTATTAAAGGGGTATTCCAAGAGTTAAATACTAATGACCTATCCTCTGGATTTTTAATCAATATTATATAGGTGGGGGTCTGACTCCTAGCACCCTGGACAATCAGCTGTTTAAAGAGGCTCTCTGCAGCCTCTTCATTGTATATCAAGCCATACATTGTATAGCGGCTGTGCTTGGTATTGCAGCTCATTCACTTGAATGAGACTGAGCTGCAGAAAGACAATGTGACCGATGGACATGACGTCACAAACCTAGGACAAGGCTTGTCCCCTGGGCGGTTCCTCTCAGATCCTCCCAGTGTACCTGTCAATCAAGCTTAGCTGGAGCCACAAAAGCCAAGGGGGCCGCCCAGTGGACACATTTATTAAGATCGGCATTTTAGACGCTGGTCTTAATAAAGCCCTGCACTGGCGACGGATCCAGCGTCACCTCCGAGCTGTCTTACATTTAGGACTCATGCACGCGGCTGTTGGGCACCCCTCATCACGGATGCGGACCCATTCACTTGAATGGGTTAGCAATTCCGGAGATGCGGAACGGAGTCACGGAACGGAACACCAGAAGCACTAGGGAGTGCTTCCGTGGTGTTTCTTTCCGTGGTTCCGCACCACAAAAAAATATGACATGTCATATTTTTTTGCGGTGCGGACAGACCACAGACCCATTCAAGTTTAATAGGTCTGGCCCACTGCACAGATGTTGCCCGTGCATTGGGGACCACAGTTGTGGTCCCCAATGCACGGAACAGCCGCACAACGGCCATTTGCATGAGGCCTTAGACTATTTTCTACACCAAACAAAGGCGTAGAAAATGATGAATGAGACGGGCCAACCAGCCCATCCCCTTCCCCACCCACTTTTTTAGACCTGATGAGAGCGGGAAGAAGTTGCAGATTGCTTTAACGCTAATATAGGCGTATTTCTGTTTAATAAATGACCCCCTTATTCTCTGAAACCAATGTAACCAGTAAGCCTGTCGCTATGTAATGCTGCCTGTGGTCAGGGCATGCTGTGCTGTGAACAGAACTTGTGTCTCTATGCTTTACCTTATTATAATCCAACCTGCCACCATTGTTCACGTCAGCCAGGCGCAGCACGGCGCTCACCTCCTCCGGAGACATCTTCTCTCCTTTCTGGAAACAATAACGGACACAGTGAAATATATAATAAAAAACATATTTATTAATAGAGAGGAGCTGTCAGCATCTATACAGGTGTGATGTCTGGACGCCGAACTGACCGCACATATTAATGTCAGCTGAACTTACGAGACTGGCCGACCATCTAATGTGTCTGGAGACTTTCTCCAAAGGACAGAAGTCAAGAGAAGGATCGGGCAGATAGATTTCAACATGCCTAATCCATTTTGGTAAAAACTGCTGCCAGTGGTGTCTTGAGGGGTCAGAGGTGTCTGACAGTGGCCTACTTCTCTTTTAGGATAATTGCATGCTCGTCTGAGCCGAGAGTACGTATGTGTGTGAAGAAGGTCGGGAGTATAGCCAGGCTTACTCCCCCATTCTTAGGGTCCATTCACACATCCGTGTGTGTTTTGCGGATCCACAAAACACGTACAGCGGCAATGTGCGTTCCGCATTTTATGGACCGCACATCGCCGGCACTAAGAGAATATGCCTATTCTTGTCCGCTATTGCGGACAAGAATAGGACATGTTCTATTTTTTTCAGGATCGGAATTGCGGACCGTGCGGCCCCATAGAAATGTATGGGTCCGCAATTCCGTTCTGCAAAATGCGGAATGGAATTGCGGATGTGTGAATGGAGCCTTATTGAGAAGACATGCATGTTTATGGGGAACCAGCTATAGAAAGACAGATAAAGGCCTCATGCACACGGCCGTTGTTTTGGTCCACATCTGAGCCGCCGTTTTGGCGGCTCGGGTGTGGAGCCATTCACTTCAATGGGGCCGCAAAAGATGCGGACAGCACTTCGTGTGCTGTCCGCATCCGTTGCTCCGTTCCGTGGCCCCGCTAAAAAAATGTAACATGTTCTATTCGGACAAGAATAGGCATTTCTACAATGGGCCACCAGTTACGTTCCGCAAATTGTGGAAGGCACACGGGCGGCTTCCGTTTTTTGCGGATCCACGGTTTGCGGACCGCAAAAAACGGAACGGTCGTGTGCATGAGGCCAAACAGACAGTTATGAGATGGAAGGATTTGGTGCACATACTGTGGTGAAGATCTTGGTGAACTCATCATGTAGGAGGTATCCCTTGTTAGCGGGGTCTAGTTTTCGGAATGCTTTCAGCAGGTCGGCTCTTGCTGCGGGTTTCTCTCTTTTCACGATGGCACAAAAATCATCAAAGTTCAGTTCCTTGGTCTTTGCGGTCCAGTATCTGCTGAGGGATCTGTTAGACGGGTTCCGCCCAGCCCGCTGGAGAACTGCAAAGAGGTAGAAAAAGAGGTCATCTGCCTGGTGCAAGAGACACAAACCAAACTGCATGTCGGCCAAACCAGAGACTCCCTCTAAAAGGGAAGAGACATGAGCTAACTTGCATAATTTTTTCCCATGGAGCATTGCCTGAAAATAAGCCACCGTACACCCGCTGGTAACCCCCCGAGCTGAATCCCATTGATCAGACGTGCTCGGGCCACTTATTTGCTCCCAGGCTCAGTGACCATCTCTGCATAAGCGCTCATGCACACGAACGTTGTTTGGTTCCGCATCCGAGCCACACTTTTCGCAGCCCGGATGTGGACCCATTCACGTCAATGGGGCCACAAAAGATGAGGACAGCACACCGTGTGCTGCCCACATCCGTTGCTCTGTTCCGTGGGTCCGCAAAAATATAGAACATGTCCAATTCTTGTCCGTTTGGTGGACAATAGGCATTTCTATTATGAGCAACCCGTTACGTAAATTGCGGAACGAGCACAGACAGCATCTGGACCGCAAACCACGGCGCGGTCGTGTGCATGAGACCTTAATCAGATGCTTATGAGACCTACTGAACACATTATCGGCCATGTTTTACTAAGCCAGCAGCAGCGCCCCCTAGCTGCTAACAAACACCACAGCATCGAGGAGGTCTTGTCAGGCACGGGCGGTGGCGTGCAGCTCTCGCACTTGTGAAAACCCATCTTAAGGTCACGGCTCCTTCAAGTGCATTCGGTCACGTGACCGCCGCGCTGTAACGTTATAGCCTGTGAATTAGACGGCAGGAAAATTATTTTCATTCCTGCTCATTTATCTCCTGGGAACATGTTCCCTGATCCCGGGACAGTTAACCCCTTAGGCTTTGGATCCTGGCACGTAGCGAGCTGCGCAAAGGGTTTAATCATCATTGTAATGACGGGAAATATTTGGTATTCTGACGGCCTGTTCTCTGCGACCTTGACACCGCTGCTCGTATAATAATAATTGGTCAATTGCTTAAGTGGCTGGTGGAAGGAGATGAAAGACATAACAAGCCGAAAGGAGATAACATTTGTTCTCGGCGCTACTATTTTTGAAGCTGGATTATGAGAAACCTGCCATTAGCCGCCCGCGAAAAAAAAAATCTTTTGCCATAATGTTGAAAGCCTTCATTAGGCTAAGCACATCTGCTGAATGTGACCGCCTGTTAAACTAGCCGTGGCGTAATTAGGATATCACGACTGAAAAAATCCAGCGTGTCATCAGGATTTATCTCTCTATCAACACAGCAGAACGGCAGAGTTTAACCCCCGCCGCGCCGCCGCCAGCGTAAAAAACGACAAAGCGCCACAAACTGTTCCCAGCGCCGCTCCTACGGGAAACCGTGATGACCGCGCTGTATGGAAATTCTGACACACATTCTTTTCTCTGATATGCTTTTTTTTTTTTACCATTGAATTCAATGATAGAACAAATGCGGAGCATGGAGGTATTTAAAATTGGCAAAAAAACGCAGGGCCCCCAAATAAATAAATGCATTTTTTTTTTTTTTTACAAAGACTAATTTACTAATTTACATTTAGTTAATCTCCTGGCGGCTGCGTAGCTTTTATTTTTATTTTTTTTGCACTTAAAGAATAAAGCACAAAAAAATTACATTAAAATAGGATGAAATAAATAAAATAATTATAATAAGAATGATAAATAATAAATAAAAAATAAAAATAAAAAATAATCACACCCGACCAACGTGCATGAAGCCCTTGTGGCTTAGCAGATCCAATGGGGGTAATTTATCAACATTTTGGTGTCAGGTTTTCAGGGTAAAAAGTCATAATCCCCACTCCAAAAAAAATAAGTAACAAAAACAAAAACTAATCTCACCCCGCCAACGTGTTCGAGGCTCTTGTGGCATAGCAGACCCATTGGGGGTAATTTATCAACAGTATGGTGTCAGGCTTTCAGCGTAAAAAGTCACAATCCCACTCCCCCACAAAATAAAAATTCTCAAAAAGTTGCAATCTCTGCAAAAAGAAAAAAGAATTTGCAAAACGCCACAAGTTGCACAAAATAAATGTCTGTATTTTTTTTACAACATGCTGTCCAAAAATTGGGAGTGGGTTTGGTGAGCCTCATACACTCAGCCGAAGCAGGTCCGTGCCTGTATTGCGGCGCACAAAACCAGCCATGTGCGCTCCGTATCACGGATTCACTTGAATGCGTCTGCAATCCAGAAGATATGGTGCAGTGCGGAACGGAGACCGCTGTAGCGAATCCGACACAGCTGGCACACGGTCGTGTGAATGAGGCCTTATTGGTAGGGGCGTGGCCCAAAATCTTTAACGAGTAACTTTTTTTAAGGGCTCGTTCACACGAAAGTGTGCTGCCCGTTGCCGTATTGCAGACCGCATTTGCGGATCCGCAATACACGAGCACTGTTCCGTGTGCATTCCGCATCACAGATGCGGACCCATTCACTTCAATGGGTCCGCAAATCCGGAGATGCGGAACGGAAGCATGGAACGGAACACTATGGAAGCACTACGGAGTACTTTCTGGGGTTCCGTTCCTCCGCACCGCAAAAAGATAGAACATGCTCTATCTTTATGCGGAACGGAAGGATCCCGGACCCGTTCAAGTGAATGGGGCCACGATTCTCATGCGGCTGGGCCACGGTCGGTGCCCGTGCATTGCGGACCGCAGTTTGCGGTCCACAGCACGGGCACGGGATTCATGTGAACGAGCCCTAAGAGTTTCTTATTTCATGCAGCGTTAGTACAGGCGAACATAAGAAACTCTGTAACTTATCGTATCACAGACCGTGCCCTGCCATCCCCAATTTTTCTTCAGTGCCCAGACAACCCCTTTAAGACTAGCCTTTCCTACGGCGGAATTAAACTGATCGATGGAGACTACGTCCCCTCCTAGTTAGGGCTCATTCACACGACCGTGCCGTGTTTTTTGCGGTCCGCAAATTGCGGATACGCAAAACACGGATGCTGCCCGTGAGCCTTCGGCAATTTGCGGAACGGACCAGGAGGCCCATTATAGAAATGCCTATTCTTGTCCGCAATACAGACAAGAATAGGACATGACAGGATTTTTTGCGGGGCCACGGAACGGAGCAACGGATGCGGACAGCACACCGAGTGCTGTCCGCATCTTTTGCGGCCCTATTGAAGTGAATGGGTCCGCACACGGATGCAGACCAAAACAAAGGTCGTGTGAATGAGCCCTTAACCTCACCCACTCTACTAAACCTGCAAGGGAGAAGTTGCTAATTATTCCCCAAATATAGTGTACACCAAAATTTGCACCTTTTATGCGGCAAAAAAGTGGTAAAAAGCAGTTAATAAATTCTCCTCTGTGTGCAAAAATGCTAAAAAATAAAGCCCTATCACAAAAAAAAAAAAACTGTTATCATCGTTTAACCACCAAAAACTAACTTAAAATCATCAGGTTACCGCTGCTTCCAGTCCCCGCCATACTGGAAGTGTGACGTGCCACCCACTGTACACGCATTTGACCCTGAGGCTTTGATTAATTTTTTATTTTTTTTCCAGTCCATACCTGACCACCCCTAAATTTTTTTTAGATCTCGGGCAACCCCTTTAAGAGGTTAATAAACCTCATTGCAGCTTGTCATTTGGTGCTCGCTTCTCAAGTCAGTCAAAAAAAATAATAAAAAATTAATAAAAAAATAAAGAGCAACGGCAACCAATCACAGCACAGCTTTCATTTTCCTAGAGCAGTTTATGACATAAAAGCTGCGCTCTGATTGGTGGTTGCAGTTTCTCAGCTGAGACGGTCAATATAGCTGCTGCCTGTGATTTCACTTCTCGGGTTACGGTTTCTTTATGTCGCGGTTTTCCCCCCGTGATTTTGGACACGGCTAAATCCAGCAGGTATGAATGCCGCTGGATCATGGAACTGATACAAAGGGTTAATACCGAGACAAAGCTGCTGCCGCTCTGTGATGCTGTCCAGGCTGCTCTTGAAGACGGTCAGGTAAGCGGCTCTGCACGAGGCGTAAAAAGACTCCTCGTCATTGGGCTGGGGCTTTTCTGATCGCTCGTCGGATGGCCGCCGTTTGCTCGTAAGCGATGAGGTGCTGCCGTACAAGCCCGACATCCTGCAGAACCTAGACGCAGTGCAAAAAAAAAACGACAGGATATAGATTAGAAACGTGAGGTCTCCTGCTCCAGTCACATTCAAAGCTGCAGGACAAGAACATACAGGGCACGCTCTGCTAGGGGGCGCCGTGCGGGATGCAGCTTATATGAGAGCTACCATGCAGCAGATTTGGGAATGCAGCTCTGGATGCAACTGGAGTATATAGCTTGTCAAGATAAAATTGGTAGGAATACAACCAGGCATTACTTCAGAACCAAAGCGCGATCCAGAGAGCAATCCCCACTCAGCACGGGGGGTCCTTAAAGGGGGGCAGCTAGAACGGAAGCTTGGGAAGTCAGAAAACGACCTAGTGTTTCAATGATAGGGGTATGCACAGGATAGGGCAGTGATGGCTAACCTCCGGCACTCCAGCTGTGGTGAAACTACGACTCCCAGCATGCTCCATTCATTTCTATCGAGTTCTGAAAACAGCCAAGCAAGCGTACATCTTGGGAGTTGTAGTTTTGCCGGAGGTTAGCCATCATAGGGGATAGCAATTAGATTGGTGGGTGTCCTACTGCTGAGACCACCACTGACCACTCCGCGGGGTGGCCGGTCGGGCATGTGCCCTGCTGTTACCTTCATTCCTATGGCAGCGGTACTCGGCCATCTCCAACAATGCCATAGAGCGGCTGTGCACATGCCCACCTCTCCGCTCCATTGAGTACAGGGGCCCCCATTCTCGTGATCGGTGGTGGTCCCAGCAGTAGGCCCCCCCCCCCCCCCACCAATCTAATTGTTATCCCCTATCCTGGATAAGTAAAATAACTAGAATACCCCTTTTTAATGACATTTTTATGACAAACATATATTTTTAGAATTTGGGGGGGGGTTTCTTTTTTAATTTTTCATGTCATCATCTATTTATTTCTTTCATCCTGAAGTTTTTGCTCACATTCGGCTGCCACTTTCTGTTCTGTAGAGATTGCTGCCCAGCAGTCAGCTCATGATCATCACAAGGCAGGATTACTATGACAGGTAACACCTCTATATAAATAACATACAGAGTAGGTGATTGCTCAGCTCCTCTCCTCCTTGCACAATGACCACAACACTTAGCCTCAGCATTATCAATACCGCCCTGGACTGGCCGTAAGCCGCCCATACACCTTAGATAGCAGTAGGCCGACTGCCATTTCTCCCACCCCCATGCGGACGTTCTCAAAGGGCTGCGGGGGATAATCGGTTGCCGGATATTTCTGGCGGCTGCTTATCTCCCTTGAGAAGAAAGGATTGGGCACGTTGAAATAAAAAAGTCGGATTCTTCCTTCTACCGACATCTGAGATCCGGGAGGAGTCAGGACGTCTCATACACACAGGTCCGAGGGTCCTGCTGAAATCATCCGGTCTGGGCTATGTTCTAATTTCCCATTGGGGTATCACGAGATCGGGGGCCCGCGCTCCCCAGCGTGCATGGCGCGGTGGTCACACACGTGCGCAGTCACTCCATTCAGCTCTATGGCAGCGCCGGAGATTGCCGAGCGCTTGTACTCCCATGGAGTGGTGGGCAATTCACACGGGGAGCGCGGACCCCCGTCCTCGTGATTGGCGGGGGCCCCAGTGGTCGGACCCCTGCCACTCAGACACTACAGGTATATCCTGTAAAGAGGGGATAAGATCTCATTATTGGACGAACCAATCAGATTCCACCTTTTATTTGTGACGGCTCCTTTGGAAAATGAAAGGACAAATCTGATTGGCTGCTGGGAGCAACTAAACCAGTTCTACTTTACACCAGTTTGATAAATGACCCCCATGATCACACAGGGGTTTTGGTCTCTATCTGCGGGAAGCCTTGTGCATTCTGCCGCCTACGGTTTTTCAATGCGACTCTGCGCCGCACAGTACGAATTTCAACATCACGACAAGACGGATTATTCGGGGGAGCGCACCTGTGGACGGATCCACGGCTCGGCCTATTCTTTGTGACTGGGCCTATATGGCGGCATTATGCACTGCCGGGTTGTGCCGCGCGGCCACTTAGACCTCATGCACACGACTGTTTGTTTCCGCGTCCGTTCCTTCGATTTTAGCGTATCTGATGCGGACCCATTCATTACTATGGAGCCGTTGAAAATGCGGATAGTCCACCGTTTGTTATCCGCGTCCGTGGTTCCTGTCAGTCAAAAAAATATAACCTGTCCTATTCTTGTCCGCGAAAAACGGTTAGCGGACCCATTCAAGTCAATGGGACCGCCAAAAATGCGGATGCACAACCGTCTGTCATCCCCGTCCTTTTTTTTTTTTTTAGAATCAGTTGCCTGGTGACCAGCATATATACCAGTATCCTGGGTGGGGATATTAAAATTACACCTTTTTTACCTTCCTTTTTTTTTTTGGGTGGTCCGCCCAAAAAAAAAAAAACGGAAGACACACAGAAACACAACGGAAACAAAAATGGCAACGGACAACGGATCCCCAATTTGCGGACCGCAAAAAAAAACTGTCGTGTGCATGAGGCCTTATCCTGTGATGCAGGTTTTACAGTTGAACACGTCCTAATGATTTTCTGCGCGGCAACATGTGAACCGGTAATACTGGGGGTGTGAGGGCGCTCGTAACACATGCACTACCACGAGCCACCCAGCTTTCCTGATTCAATCCCCTCAGGGAGGACGTCACCCCGTCCTGTGTCCCCCAATTCTGGGGAGAACTCTATAGAGTGCCGTTCCTCTGTTACTCCTCCGGTAAATGGCGGCTGGGTGTTACCAGTTTGGGGGGTGTCCTGCACATTGTGACATTGACCAATCAGTGGTGTCAGGCTCCACAAGGACACACCCTTTTGGTATCATCCAGTTGGCAACTAATTTATGAATTTCCTGTAGGAATAACAAGGGAAGGGTACAGAACAGAGTTGGCAGGTGCCCTCTAATTGGCGAGTCAGGACGTATATGTACAATAGTACCCTGGATCCACCTTCTGGGACTTGTGGCTCTTATTTTGGACGGGGCAGTACCAGTCTATTATATATGGACCACCCAGACATAGAGTGCCAGCTCCTGGGGCGAGGAGAAGGCTATCCCACCCTATATAGCTCTGTCTACTCACTGTATAGACCCCCGTCTTCTGCCCAGTCCGTTCTCTGCCGCTGCTGCTCCGTTACCAGGGGAACGCCGAGCCGGAAGTGACGTGTTCCTCCAATAACAAACATGGCCGCCGGGGCTTCAACGTCTCGAAAACTGCAAATGTCGAGTGTTTGTATTTTAATGAGAGTCGGACTAGTCTAGCGGCGGGATGACACGAGCGCTCAATGACACGAGACACACCGAATTTTATGATTTAGACGGAATAATTATAGTGATGAACTGTGGCGGAACCTTACAGCGCGGCACATTCCCGGGCGGAAGGCTTTAGAGGCGCACAGGGCGCCAGTGTCAGAATAAGAGAAGTTTTACTTGTGTGGTGGGAGAGCAATGCCGTGAGTACAGTGCGCTGTGGGCCGTGCTCTGCCCTCCTGCTGAGGGGCTCAGGCTGGTTTTGGGATTATAGGTTATTTCCCCAATGGTTATAAGACTACAACTCCCATCATACACCACAGGAGTAGTAGGGGCTTCTCTTTAGGCTCCTGATTAATGGGGGGCACACAGTGAATAGACAGAAGTCTTTGGCCTAGTTATACCCGTAGACTAGTCGTGGTACACAGCGGCCATGTGTCGCCAAACAGTGCACACATACAAAAAGGCCAAGGAGGGGCATTATCAGTAGGACGCTGCGTGCACCGCGTTACGTTTTTATTTTATTTTTTTACACTTCAGGCAGTTATCACCTAGACAAAGTTAAAGGGCTTTTCCCATCTGAGACAATGGGAGCATATCGCTAGGATATGCCCCCCAATATTGTCTGATAGGTGGTCCCACCACTGGGACCTACACCAAGAATGGAGCGGGGAAGGTGGTTGCCAGGGGACCCCAGGTTTCACCGGGTCCGGCCACCACCAAGTGCTCTCCCCATAGTACTGAATGGGAGCTCACCGCGCATGCGCTGCCATCGCTCCTATTCATTTGTATGGGGCCGTCCAGCGTGCCCTCCACAACTTTTGGACCTCCGTTCTCAGTGTAGGTGCGGGTCCCGGCGGTAGGACCTGCAGCTATCAGACAATGGGGGTAAATCCTAGTGATATCCTCCTCTCCCATTGTATCAGTTGGGAAAACCCCTTTAATACAAGCCCCTTACTAATGTATTGGGATTCTCCATGTTGCTGGCACATTATACACTGCTCTTATTCAGGTGTTACGGCCATCGATATGAAGCGGCTGGGATGGGAGCTGCTGCGTATGCGTGCCCATGCACACGCCCATGGTCTTGGGCACCAGAGAGGCCAGTTCTTTTTCCTATTGTGTGCAAGCAGCACGACCGCCACTTCTGCTGAATTACAGGGCGGTTGTAACCATGGAAACGAGCAGTGTATAATGTGATGCAAAAATGAATCCAGCCAGCAAAGGAGACGACATGGAGAATCACAATACATTAGTAAATGCCTTGTATTAACTTTCTGTACATGATAAATGCCATTTGCCGAATTGAGACATCCCCTTTAAGCCATGCCCCTAACTCTGCCTATACACGCCAAGTCCCCTAATTGCCCTCTTAGTGGAGCACATCCCTCTCTTTCCTGTGCTGACCTCAAGATCATCATTCCCCCGGCCCATTCGCTCTGTTATTCAGCTCTGCTATGACGTCACCGAATCGCAGCGGCCAGGGATTGGTGGAGCAGGGAGCTGAACATTGCTCAGCCATGGTGGACAACCACCGAAATCAATGTCTGTCCTTCCAGCTCCAGGACAGACGGTTGGGAGGTACGGTATGCTACGGTGGATTTCTGTTGGCTGCAGCCATGGGGCAGGATGTGGAGCTCACCCGCCACAGTTTCTTGGCGCTCCTTAATGTGGATTCAATAGGGTAAAAGTCCATGGGCGTACAAAAAGCAAGAATTAGACATGAAATGTGTGAAAATATCGCCAGGCGAGCATCCCCCTTTTTTTTGTACCGATGTTGGAAAGAAACCACCTTGCGTTACGCTCCTCATTGTTTTCAATCAGTGAAAATGTACCATTAGTGCAGGGATGCTCAAGCTGCGGCCCTCCAGCTGTTGTAAAACTACAACCCCCACCATGCCCTGCTGTAGGCTGATAGCTTGTAGTTTTGCAACAGCTGGAGGGCCGCAGGTTGGGCATCCTTGCATAAGTGTATATGACACTTTTCATATGCAGAGAATCGAATTCTACATTGCAGGAAAAAAAACGGATGCGTGGAAAAACGCGGCCGGTGACCCCACACAGGTTAGTCCCATTGAATGGGCAGATCCCATGGTGGTGCAAACAGCAGCAGAAATCCGAGGGTCTGCTACGGATTTCTTCCCGTCAGATTTCTGCTTCATAAATGTAAATTTTTCACACCGACAGTGGCCCGGCCCATCCGCTAAGTCCCACTCATTTTTTTAAAAAGTGCAGAGAGCAACGTTAAAATTTGAAAATTGTGTCTCCGGCCTTTGATAAATTCTCCCACAGCGCCATACTTTTCTGTTATAGAGGGGAGTGGTGCTTCCCACGCGGGAGGGCCCATTCACACCCAGCAGATTTATTGCAGAAATTCTTCAGTGTTGGCATGGTTTTCTGCAAGCTACATTCAGAGGAATGAGACTGCTGCCTGTGGATATACCATAATCTAGATGCAGTGCCCACATAGTGCCATATCGAGACCATGCAGGGTAGAATAGTGCCCATAAAGTGCCATAATAATCCCAGATCAGCCACAACGCCTCCTGTGCTGGTTCTGGTCTCACCTCAGTGGAGTGAAGCTAGTCATGGCTGATGGATATTGCTAATTAGAAATGTCGAAGCTCCTCCCACCTGTCAGATTGGGCGGAGCACAGCCCCAAAATCACATTTACTTCCATCTGTCCAGTTTCATGCAAGCTTCTATTCATTGGGTAAAGCTAGTAAGGGACAGATGGGAGGGAGGATGACTGAAGTATCAGACTACCCAGGGGTTGTTTGTTACCATGGAGATGTGTAGCGCTGCACAGGAGCTGTAGACACAGAACAATGGGACATTGTTGCTCCATTATTTGGTTGTTACAATGGACATATCTTGTAAGCCCCACCCTACATTATAGAGTCCGGATACTGCAGATTTTCTGTTTCGGGTTTTGTGGTTGGAGAATCCAGTGTTATACAATAGCAGCAAAGTGGATGAGATTTTAGGAAAAAATCTGCATGGATTGTATTGAATTGTGGATTTTAAAGGGGTTTTCTGAGACTTAGGGCTCATTCACACAAACGTATTTTGCGTTCCGTATACGGGCCATTTTCTGCGTTCCGTATACGGAACCATTTATTTCAATGGGTCCGCAAAAGATGCGGACAGCACTGTGTGCGCTGTCCGTATCCGTTGCTCTGTTCCGTGGCCCCGCAAAAATTGAGTCCTGTCCTATTCTTGTCCGTTTTGCGGACAAGAATAGACATTTCTATAATAGGCGCCGCCTCCTGTTCCGTTCCGAAAATTGCAGAAGGCACACGGGCGCCATCCGTGTTTTGCGGACTGCAAAAAACGGCACGGTCGTGTGAACGACCTCAGGATAGGTCATCAGTATCTGATCGGTGGGGGTCTGACACCAGGGTCCCCCGCTGATCAGCTGTTTGAAAAGGCACCAGCGCTCGCAGTATCGCCTCGGCCTTCTCCAGCTTTTCCTAGGCATCACATGCAGTAGTCGCAGCTCTTCCTCTTAGGGTCCATTCACACGTCCGTAGTGCATTGCGGATCCGCAATACACCCGGCCAGCACCCCCATAGAACTGCCTATTCTTGTCCGCAATTGCTGACAAGAATAGGACCGGAAGATCGGCGGCGCGCTCCGGAAATGCGGATGCGGAGAGCACATAGTGTGCTTTCCGCATCCATTCCATCCCCATAGAGAATGAATGGGTCCGCACACGTTCCGCAATTTGCAGAACGGATGCGGACCCATTATTACGGACGTGTGAATGGAGCCTTAGAAGTGGATGGGGCTGAGCTGCAATACCAAGCACAGCCAGTATACAATTTACGGCGCTGTACTCGGTGAGCTGAGAGAAAGCTGTGGCATTACTGTGAGCACCGCTGCTTTCTCCATCAGCTGATCAGCAGGGGTCCCGGGTGTCGGACCCCCATCCATCAGATAGGTCATCAGTATAAAACATGTCACTTCTTTCTGCTGATTTTGATTTCACCTACTACTGCAATGTATAGGACCAATTTTTGCCGCACAGCGCCACAGGCCAAAATGTTAGGAGTTACGTAACCTGACCCACTGATTCGTGCTTTGTAAAGAACGCAGTGGGCGACTTCCAGAGCGACTCAGGAACGGTTGATTGGTGGGGGGGGAGGTCAGATCTCCACCACGTAGATATTGATGGCCAATCCTGAGAATAAACCCTTTACATCAGCTAGCCCCGTCCACGTTCCCTCCCACTTTTCGAAACTGAATAAAAAAAATACAAAATGTCACAATCTTTTTTTGGGGGGCAAATAAGCCCAAAAATTCACAAAGCCTTGTTTTGCCACTTTGTGAAGTCAAGCTGGGCCTGACAACTCTCCCCTCTCTTTGTGATGCGTAATGGGCAGTGGAAGCCGGGGTCCGGTGTGCGGCCATTATATTCCCGTCCGTGGTTTTGTGCGGCTGAAGCTCATTCTTGCTGTCGGTATTTAGTCGCGGTGTAATGAAATGCTAATGTCTGCTCTTTAGGTGACAGCTGTGAGATTGAAGGCATTATAAATATTCCGCTCTCGGTTTCGAGCTCTGCTATTAACAGCTGGGCATCCAGCTCAGGAGCAGATTTTGGCACCAGCGAGGGGAGCGCTTGGCATCTCTCTCACGCTGGATGGCGGCGCAGAGCTTCTTTAAGGGTCACCGGCTTCCAGCGTGACCGCACGTCCATCTGCTTCCAGATCCAAGTAAAAACTTTACCTCCTGTCTTTTTTTAAACAATCATTTTTTTGCAAGATACCAATCACCGCTTCTGTACCATAGACTGGAGGGTGGTGTCCGCTGTCACTGGTGTAAACCCCATGTCCACTGGAGGGAGGTGCATCTTATGAATTTGGCCCCGCCCCTTATCCCTTTAAGCCCCACCCACTCTTTAAAAAAGTGGGAGTGACAAAAAAAAGTCTTACATTTTTGCACAGGAATGGTCAATGTTTTTTGCTTTTCGAATCAATTAATAAATTCCATGTTTGTTACTTCTTCACCAATTTAAAGATCTCTGCTTGCTGTTGGGGAAAGACCGTTGTTGTATAGGTCCAGGTCCGTACACCTGTCCTCACAGCTGAGGGTTTGCTGCTACTGTATCCAGCCTAGAGATGAACAGTGTGGACTCTAAACTGATACATTGTAGCGACTGTCAGGACAGCAGAGAGGGGTGTGTGCTGCTTTTGTTTACTTCCCAGATGATTGTCTACACTGGATACATTGTAACGAACTCTATGGAAATATTAGCTCTTATGGTTTCCCACCTTCTTGTGCCACTTTTGCCCCCAGAATTTTGGCGCGGATACTGCACCAAAATTCCCACAGCAGCCGCGTGTTTTTCTGCCTCCCGTTTTTTTCAATGGGAGGCGGCTCTGAAGCTCACGGCATGTCAAAATATACCAAGTAAATGTCCCCGTCTGGGTGTTAGCATTGACGGTTTCCATTCACAGATCGTGAAAATTGTGGGAGAACATTTCTTCCTATAGCGATTTGGGCTTTATTTATTTAAAGGGCTTCTCCCTTTTGGACAATCTCTACTTGTTAGAAGGTTCCTTCGATGATCAGCTGTGATCTGTGGGGAAGTCCGGCAGTAAGTGTTTAATTTCCCTGCAGCGCCACCAGAGGGTGGAGGTCTGACCCAACACCCTTACCAAACCGCTGATTGAATCGGACAGGGCACTTGGACCACCACTAATCTGATATTGTTGGACAGGATATCACATGGTTACGGGCTTAATTAAAAATTCCCGCTCCATACCCACGGATCCATCGGTGATCCCCCCCTTAGAATCCATTGAGTGCTCCAGCATCTGAAACCTGTGGCTGACCTTTGCATTTCTGCAGAGGGTTTGCTGCCGTGTGCCGCCGATCTGCATGAGGATTAGCCTGCGAGAAGCAGCCCGTGAAATGACACTGAATGTGAACTGGATTGTGGACTTCAGCACAGAATCAGTGTCTGATCCGACACATGTGAAGAAGGCCTTAGAAGGGGTATACCCATCTCCTAGATGTGAAGGTCCTGCATCCTCCCCCTGACACCGTCCCACCTGGATGAGGAGTCTAGACATAGTCAGGGCTACTGAAGCAGCCAAGGAGGTTTGTAAAGTGTAAACCACTTTTATAATGTCCTAATTCCATCTTCATCTTTCTTTCCAGAGCCAAAAGATCCCTGCATCTGGAAGCAGCAGAGAGCAACAAGGTGCGTCCCGTCCCCCCTCCGGGTGTAGAATAGATCTCAGCCCTGTGAAGGGTTAATCCTCCCATATCTGCCATGTTACATCTGCCGCTGTTTTATTACCAATCCGGATTGTATTCGTTGCCTGACATCACGAATATGCCCTCGGCATGGCGGAAGGGGCTGAAGCACTGTCCACAAGACGGCCCCCTAATCACGGAGGAGACGGTGTATTTTTGTGCGCCCCATAGTCATTTTCCGGAGAGAACGCGTTAGCAGTTGAAGGGGAGTCATTTGTCAGCTCTGAGCGGCGTAATTACAGCGGCAGCCGTCTTGTCATCGACCACCACTCCGAACAATATGGAATTATGATAATGTTACATCCAGCAGATTAGGAACGTGCGAAGGGGAAATGGGAACCAGACAGGCATTTTTATGCGGAGGACATAATTGTTTACCTCGGCTAATCTGCTATAATTAAGCCGTAAAAATACCACCGCTTCTATAAATGATGCCGCCATTACTATCGTATAAAATAAAGCTCAACTGTAACTGTTATGCTTGTGGATCCCCGTCACAGTGGGAATGCGGTGCCAAATGGGTGGGCTGCCATGCCAAATGTATCATGATATAGTAGGTGATGGCCCTCGCATGCCAGCGGCGGGTATTAACGGGAATAGTAATGGTGGAGGGATTGTAATGACTGGCATTTGAGATCTATGGCTGGTCAGTGCCGACCGGCTCGCCAAGAGACTTGATCTTCCTGATTCTTTTTTTTTTTTTTAATGTCACCACAAACCAGTGCCTTCAGTCTATGGCTCCTCCGCCCAAAATGCCAGTCGGGGAAAGGGGGACTTCACCTTCTTGCTTCTTATGATGTATATTTACTCACCAGGAATGAATGCCTTCAGATTGCAGCTTCTCGCCCCTTCTTCAGGCTTCACCTTTTCCCAAAATGCATTGCTTGCCGTATGTGCTCCTCCCCTCTGAGCCAGGAGGGGTCATTTCACACCGTTCCTTGCACCCTAGATTGTTAAGAAACCCAAAATGTCCAGATACAGGGAGGTCGGGGCTGGATCTCGCCTCTTCATTCTGCAGTTTGAACCCAGTGGTGGCAGTCATGTCTCAGAGCCATGTAATACAAGCAGTTGGTGCTTCTCCAACCTACTCGCCATTGAAAATACGTTTCGGATCATTTCGGGTCCGTTCACATGACCATTAGGAGGGTAATACTTGGAAGAACTGCTGCCATCACATTTTCCCAGCCCTTCACATGTTATTATGTTTCCCCCACCTACAGAATGAAAAGTCCAAGGTTAAAGCAGCACCTGACCTCGGCTCTTACTCTCCACTTACCGGAACCCGTCAGATGAGCCCCTCATCGGCCTCCAAAAGACGAGCAGCGGCAGGAACCGCAGAGCGGAGAAGACAAAGTGAGTAGGTGCTGTCTATTCCTGAGCATTTGTCTGAAAGCTGTCTCCCCGACTACACCACAAACATGCCTGGATAGCAGAGATAAGTGGCTGCCAGCCACTTACCTTTGGAACTGGCCATCGAGGTTATGGACAGAAGTACCCCCAGATAGATTGATTCTTATAATTATTTCCCCTGCACCTGATGGCTGTAGGATAAGTCAGAATAGTGAGTGCAGCTCTGGAGTATAATACAGGATGTAACTCAGGATCAGTACAGGATAAGTAATGTAATGTATGTACACAGTGACTGCACCAGCAGAATAGTGAGTGCAGCTCTGGAGTATAATACAGGGTGTAACTCAGGATCAGTACAGGATAAGTAATGTATGTACACAGTGACTGCACCAGCAGAATAGTGAGTGCAGCTCTGGAGTATAATACATGATGTAACTCAGGATACGTACAGGATAAGTAATGTATGTACACAGTGACTGCACCAGCAGAATAGTGAGTGCAGCTCTGCAGTATAATACAGGATGTGACTCAGGATCAGTACAGGATAAGTAATGTATGTACACAGTGACTGCACCAGCAGAATAGTGAGTGCAGCTCTGGAGTATAATACAGGATGTAACTCAGGATCAGTACAGGATAAGTAATGTATGTACACAGTGACTGCACCAGCAGAATAGTGAGTGCAGCTCTGGAGTATAATACAGGATGTAACTCAGGATCAGTACAGGATAAGTAATGTATGTACACAGTGACTGCACCAGCAGAATAGTGAGTGCAGCTCTGGAGTATAATACAGGATGTAACTCAGAATCAGTACAGGATAAGTAATGTAATGTATGTACACAGTGACTGCACCAGCAGAATAGTGAGTGCAGCTCTGGAGTATAATACAGGATCAGTACAGGACTCGCGGGCAGGGCCCTCTCTCCTTCTCTACCAGTCTGTAACTTGTCTGTATTATGTATGTATACCCCTTTTCATATGTACAGCGCTATGGAATGAATGGCACTTCAATAATAATTAATAATAAGTAATGTATGTACATAGTGACTCCATCAGGAGAAGCAATGTAATGTCTCAGCTTTTTGTGTGTATATTGTACAGTAGTTGACTTATTTCCCCCCAAAATATAAAATCCCTTTTTGATTAGTAAATCAGTTCATGCTGGAAGTTGAAGCCCGTCTTGGTGTATAGAGGAGGTAAGTAGAGTTGGGTACGGATAGCTGTGTCTGTATGATAATCTGCCATATCGGAGACCTACCCAGCAATAGATGGGTGACCACCAGCGCTCACATGGCGGACGGCTGTATATCCCTCCATACTTATATGTGTTACTTTAGACTCATTTTGAAAGTCAGACATTGGCGCCCCATCAGTATTCGGGGAACGTGAGGCGAGCGGGGCGCCGGTAATGTAAAGTGTAAATGATATTGGTTTTAATAAACTTTGTTCAGGCTGCGTGTTTAACTGTTCTTCTCCGTCTGACTGTATCAGTCTGTAAGTCATGCCTGAGAGACGTCTGATTACTTTTCTTAAGTGCGCCCATGGATTTCGCCCGAATCTCATTTTCTGGCTGCAGACGGTCGTTTAGTGCTGCAAAGAATGGACACCGTGGAGGGGAGAAGCGGCGGCACAGTCTCTGGATGATGATATCGTTTCTGCCCTTGTGCGTTCAGTTACCATTTTCATCCCTTCCTCATCGGTTTTCAGTAATGTGGCAGCTCCTGAACAGTGCTGTCCCGGTGGTTAGGACATGCTGGGAGTAGTAGTTATACAAACTGGAGTGACGTCAATGGCTGCCAAAAATACTAGAGACTTTTTGGAACACCTGATTTCATGATCGTCAGGAGCTCCTGTGACACCTCTCCAGAAGACCACCCCCCACCCAGACCAGATGTCCGGTGACTGATTTTCTCCTCCACCATATATTGGGCTCACCTGCCATCTTCTCTGAGAAGACTAATTGTCATTGCCATTTTGGATGGTCGTCCCAGAGAGGTGCATGTTCCTTCTAACAGTTATAGATTTATCTACTTTAAAGGGGTTGGCTGCTTTCTTCCAGAAATGGCACCACCACTGTCCACAGGTTGTATGTGGTATTGCAGCTCTATTGGAGGGGGAAAAAAGCAACCATGTGGGTTGTGGTTTTTTTTTTTTTTCCAATCCTGGAAACCCTTCTTCCCCCCCCCCCCCCCTCCCCCGTTGTATCTGCTTGTTGAACATTAAAGGGGTACTCTGATGAGATGAAGTTATCCCCTGTCCATAGGATAGGAGAAATAACTATTAGATCAGTGGGGGGGGTCTGACTGCCGATCACAAGATTGGGGTGCCATACCCCCAAAACGAATGGTGCAACGGGTCCAGCATGTTCACTGCCGCTCCATTTAGTCTCTGCTCCATTGAAGCAGCAGTGCACATGCTCTTCTTGCCTCTCTGTTCATTTCGGGGGTGCAGGGCCTCCGTTCTCATGGTCGGTGGGGTCCCAGTAGTCTAATACTTATCCCTATCCTGTGGATAGGCTATAACTTCATCTAATGAGAAAACCCCTTTAATTCCAGATATGCATATTTGCTTACATGTGGTGTAATGTCTGTGTACAGGTTTACTGAACAGGATTTTTGTCTCCTTTTGCAGATGATGCAGAGCCAGAAACGTCCAGCAGAGGGCAGACATTCCCAGACGAAAATGCAGCGTAAGTTGGTAAAAAGGCGATTGTGAGGTTCCAAACCCGATGCCTCCTTCACTGGAATAATAATCTATACATACTATTCACTGTAACCTCTGACATCTTGGAAACTCCACCACATCAGCATTAAACCTGGTAGTGAGCTTTCCTGAGAGGAATGCTGGTGTAATGCACCCTTCTGGACGCCATGTTATTTAAAGGGCATGTCCTGTTTTGACAGTCGCTTGATATTGGACATCTCCTGGCAGCAATCCGATTGCCTGAGTCACACAGCCAGGACCCTTAGCTGGGGTATTACAGCAGCTGACTTGTCTTTTCACGTTGTGGTTCTCCCATGTTGATTGCAGTGGGATTTTTTTCATTACAAGCTCCCCACTATTACATGTTGTCTAAGGCGAGGGGAACCGCAATAACTTTGTTTAGTACAAGGCATTGTACCCATTAGTGTTAGTGAGCGCCCTACATTCCTACAGTGCCAAGATGGATGCATATCATGGCTTTAGCTAATAGTGAGGGCCCATGCTGGGTATCGCCCCTTCTCAATGTGCCTATCATACCCTAATTGTATATAAAGAGGGGCTTTCTATAGCAGATAACTTTAAATAGCCACAGTGTGTTGGAGCCCAGATTAACAGGAGGGTAAAGAATTTGTTCCACCATTAAATATCATTTTTATTGCATAGATCATAAAAGAAATTTGCCATTTACGTGCATTAAAAAACAATTCCAGGGGGAGTTATGACATTTACTTACATAGCATGGCACCACCTGGTGTTCAGTTACTGACATAGTATGGCTCCACCTGGTGTTCAGTTACTGACATAGTATGGCTCCACCTGGTGTTCAGTTACTTACATAGTATGGCTCCACCTGGTGTTCAGTTACTGACATAGTATGGCTCCACCTGGTGTCCAGTTACTGACATAGTATGGCACCACCTGGTGTTCAGTTACTGACATAGTATGGCTCCACCTGGTGTTCAGTTACTGACATAGTATGGCTCCACCTGGTGTTCAGTTATTGACATAGTATGGCTCCACCTGGTGATCAGTTACTGACATAGTATGGCTTCACCTGGTGTTCAGTTACTCACATAGTATGGCTCCACCTGGTGTTCAGTTACTGACATAGTATGGCACCACCTGGTGTTCAGTTACTGACATAGTATGGCACCACCTGGTGTTCAGTTACTGACATAGTATGGCTCCACCTGGTGTTCAGTTACTGACATAGTATGGCTCCACCTGGTGGCCAGAGTTACTTACATAGCATGGCACCACCTGGTGGCCAGAGTTACTTGCATAGCATGGCACCACCTGGTGGTCAGTTACTTACATAGCATGGCTCCACCTGGTGGTCAGTTACTGACATAGTATGGCTCCACCTGGTGTTCAGTTACTTACATAGCATGGCTCCACCTGGTGTTCAGTTACTGACATAGTATGGCTCCACCTGGTGTTCAGTTACTGACATAGTATGGCTCTACCTGGTGGTCAGTTACTGACATAGTATGGCTCTACCTGGTGGTCAGTTACTGACATTGTATGGCTCCACCTGGTGGTCAGTTACTTACATAGTATGGCTCCACCTGGTGGTCAGTTACTTACATAGTATGGCTCCACCTGGTGTTCAGTTACTGACATAGTATGGCTCCACCTGTTGTTCAGTTACTGACATAGCATGGCTCCACCTGGTGTTCATTTACCTACATATTATGGCGTCACCTGGTGGTCAGTTACTGACATAGTATGGCTCCACCTGGTGTTCAGTTACTGACATAGTATGGCACCACCTAGTGTTCAGTTACTGACATATTATGGCTCCACCTGGTGGCCAGAGTTTCTTACATAGCATGGCGTCACCTGGTGTACATTTACCTACGTATTATGCCGCCTGCCCCCCTAATGAGCTGAGTGCTGATGGACACAGATGCTCATCACGCTCTCCACAGACAAGTCTCTGCCTAGGGATCCTTTATTCACTGCACGGCAAGCAGTAGAAATAGATTTCTGTGCTGTTTGTCAGGAGCTGAGAACACTCTTTCTACTGGGGTAATAAGAGAGAACTTTGTCAGCTCCCAGAGGGGGAAGGAGACTGACTGGTGGTGATGTGGAGCAGTGGGGACCTTTAGAGAGCATACACAGGATTTTGGGAGTCATGAGACACTGCCTAGCGGCTGGTGTAGGTTAGCGGTGATGAAAAAGGAGGCACAAAAAAGGAAGAAATATGAAAAAAGCAGTATTTTCTGGGTGGAAGCAGTGCCAAGTAATGTGGCTTCTGATTGGTCAGAGCTGAGTTAACCTGATTGTCATTTAGGTCAATCGGAACCAATAGAGGTGGGGGTCTAGTTCCGGATGTAATGCTTCAGACTTGGACTGACTTGATTTTTTTAGGGGGTGGGGGAGCTCTTAACATAAGGGGGTCATTTTAACAAGTGTTCCGGACGCCCCCTTTAAATGCAGCGTTGTGCATGCACATGGAGTGACTGATGGAGGCAGTGAGTGCGAGCGGCATCTACTTCCCCGGGACCGATGACACTTAAATCCACGACTGACAAGAAGAGGGACAAGTATTTAAACAGCATTTGGAATGAGGCACAATTGAAACGCATCGCATGCCGGAGCGTAAGATAACACAAATTCAGCTATTCCGTGTGAACTTTCCAGCCCCGAGGCAATTTACATCTTGTATAATACAGTGATGCTGACATTTCCTCTCTTGGCAGACATCTGTTGCAGCCACGGGAATGCAGTAAACAGCAACTTAAGTGCCTGGTAAATGCCACTTGTAATCAGTCCTTCTGTGGGATCGGGATGGGAGGCTCCCGCCTCGCCGGGGTTCACTTTCCAGCCTTCAGTATCCATTTACAACCTAATACTGTTATTCTTACTGTGAGGGAGGGATCGTCCGCGCCGCCTGACCATGAGCCGCTGCGCTCTGTCCACTTCCCTCCATCAGCCCCTCGTGATGACGGCCGAAAACCCTCACATCCGCCTGTCATACGGCAGATCACTTGTATAGCGGCACAGCTACAGCAAGAGCCAGTACGGGGAACGGGGTTGTAGTGAGCGTTTCAATTGTTTTTATTGGCAACTTTTCCCTTTTTTTTTTTTTTTTTTTTTTTTTTTTTACCACAATATTTATTCATTTTATTTTTTTAAACCACATCCTGTGCAACATTTTAAGATTAAAAAAATAAAAGAAATAAAAAAAATATAAAAAGTAGTTGGGTTCGGGTTGCTGACCCGCGGGTGTAGTCAGGATTTTTCTGTGTTCCAGTTTTTTGATGAGTGTGGGTGTTTGTTTTTTGTTTTTGTGTTGATGTTTGTAAAAAATGACATTGTGTGTAAAATATTCTTATTACTTTCAAAAAAGTTTCCATAGTAAATGTTTTTTTTTTTTTTTCATAGCTAAGGCCTCTTTCACACTTGCGTTGTTGGGATCCGGCGTGCACTTCCATTTGCCGGAGGTGCCCGCCGGATCCGGAAAAACGCAAGTGAACTGAAAGCATTTGAAGACGGATCCGTCTTCAAAATGCGTTCAGTGTTACTATGGCAGCCAGGACGCTATTAAAGTCCTGGTTTCCGTAGTAGGAGCGGGGGAGCAGTATACTTACAGTCCGTGCGGCTCCCGGGGCGCTCCAGAATGACGTCAGGGCGCCCCATGCGCATGGATGACGTGTCCATGTGATCACGTTATCCATGCGCGTGGGGCGCTCTGACGTCACTCTGGAGCGCCCGGGGAGCCGCACGGACGGTAAGTATACTGCTCCCCACTACACTTTACCATGGCTGCCAGGACTTTAGCGTCCTGGCGGCTATGGTAACCATTCAGAAAAAGCTAAATGTCGGATCCAGCAATGCGCCAAAACGACTTTTAGCTTAAGGCCGGATCCGGATTAATGCCTTTCAATGGGCATTAATTCTGGATCCGGCCTTGCGGCAAGTGTTCAGGATTTTTGGCCGGAGCAAAAAGCGCAGCATGCTGCGGTATTTTCTCCGGCCAAAAAACGTTCCGGTCCGGAACTGAAGACATCCTGATGCATCCTGAATGGATTTCTCTCCATTCAGAATGCATTAGGATAAAACTGATCAGGATTCTTCCGGCATAGAGCCCCGACGACTGAACTCTATGCCGGAAGAAAAGAACAACGCAAGTGTGAAAGAGCCCTAACCTAGTGTTTAAATATTACACTCTGTGCAGAATTTCCAGGGTCTGGCCAATAATTTTTTTTATAAATGCCCTAGCAAAGTGAAAACATGCTTCTGTGTCACTTCGCTGCCCGATCATGGGTTATGTAAAAATTACGGCGCTGTTCCATGAGAAGCAAGATGGCGGCAGTCATGTGACTGCTTTCTCAGCTTTTCCTGCTGAATCTTCTTCCCTACAGATGCTGGTCCAGGTCAGCTACTGTCTAGTATTTGTGATGCGTCGTTTTGTTAAAAAGTATAAAAAAAAAATTAAAAAAAGTGTTGGGGCCCTCTTAAAGGGCATCTGTTAGCAGTTTTGTACCTAGGACGCCGGCTGACCTGTCACATGTGCGCTTGGCGGCTGAAGGCATCTGTGTTGGCCCCATGTTCATATGTGTCCTCACTGCTGAGAAAAATGTTTTAATATATGCAAATGAGCCTCTAGGAGCAACGGGGGCGTTGCCATTGCACCTAGAGGCTCTGCTCTCTCTGCAACTGCCGCGCCCTCTGCACTTTGGTTGACAGGGCCAGACAGTGAAAACATAATCACACCTGGTCCTGTCAATCATAGTGCAGACGTGCGGCAGTTGCAGACAACAGAGTCTCTGGGTGTAATGGTAACGCCCCCGTTGCTCCTAGAGGCTCATTTGCATATAATAAAACATCATCTTTCTCAGCAGTGCGGGCACATAGGAACATGGGACCAACACAGAAGCACATGTAACTGGTCAGCCAGTGTCATAGGGACAAAACTGCTGACAGATGCCCTTTAAATGAACAAAGATTATTATTTTTTTAAATCTCCTGTAGTTTTGTGTCTGCAGCCCCTGTGCAGAGCAGTGCTTCTCCATCTCTGTGTGATCTGACCCTGCAGATGTGTTACTTTCCATCTTTCCCATTGTTACAGACATAGGCTTGCATAGAACCTGTGTACACAAAACGGTAGGAGATGGTTTAACCTGTCTGTCCGTATTTTAGATGCATTGGATCAATAGAAATTCGGGCACAGAAGTGGACACACCCTTTTAGTTTTTAAGAGTTATTGTTACTTTTAAAATAAAAATAAATTGCTGAAATAATCTTTTTTTTTTTTTTTTTAGAATTTTAAAGCTTTTTTCGCAAGTTGAAGAATCACTGAAAGAATTTTTGAAGATGAGGCAACATCTAACCGACTTACAGGTTAGTGAGGTGCCAAAGCGTGAAGGGCATATTCCTATTTTCAGGATAGGTTATCAGTATCTGATCGTGAGAGTCCAACTCCCAGTATCTCTGACGATCAGCTGTCGAAAGGGGCCATGGCACTCGGGCGAACACAGCAGATTCTTTCTAGGCCAGGGATGTCCCGTTTGTCGGCCACGTGGCCTTTGTGCAGCTCAGTCCTATTTAAGTGAATGAGCCGCAATACCGAGCGCAGCCACTATATAATGTATGGCGCTGTGAAGAGGCCGCAGTGCTCACCTGATCGGTGGGGGTGTCTGCAGTCGGACGCCCACTTAAAAGACATTAATGACCTGTCCTGAGGATAGGTCATCAATATTTCAGTCCTGGATTTTCTGGACAGTCCGATCTGCAAATCATCTGAACGGCCATCCACAGTTTTCACGAAATTCAGAGCTGCCACAATAGTCTAATACAGGGATCAGCAACTTTCGGCACTCCAGCTGTGGTGAAACTACGACTCCCACCATGCACACTGGATTGGCTGTTTTCAGAACTCCCTTAGAAGTGAATGGAGAATGCTGGGAGTTGATTTCACCACATCTGGAGTGCTGAAGGTTGCTGACCACTGGTCTAATATCATAGACCAGGTTATTTTTTGTGAGGCTCGTCTTGGTTTACTTGGTAGTTTAGGCGGGGGATGCACAGTGGCTTTGGCCAAACAGTGAAGCACTGCAGTTTTGCAACTGATGACATTGGTGGGGTTGCATTGTGACCTGCAAGTTGCAAGGACCACAGCTCAGCGGTCACAAGAAATCCAGCAGGTTTGTATTTATTGCAACCCCCTTTCACTAGTTGCTCCTGCCTAATCCACATTCACATCCAGATCTGCATTTAGATTATTCAGTACTTTGCTGATGGATCCTGTCCGCTTAGGTGAAACCATGTGATGCAAGCTGCCTGGTTTGTTACATGCTGGAAGGTTTATCTAAAGAGATACAACCCATTTTGTTAGGGGCAGCCATATCAATCAGCTTATCGCCATAGGTCCATTCCTTGCAGGAGAGCTGAGGTAAACCAAGCAATTCCCCTGCGGAAGCAGCTGCAGGGGAAATGTAATGTTACATGGTGGCCATTTAGATGAAAATCCATCCTTGTAATATAAGGGTCACTTGTGGCTCTGGCTCATGGAGCCCATTTCTCTAATAGTCCATATGGGCAAGGGCTTTAATGTACAGCAGCGTGCATATTCTGTTCATCTAGGGAACCAAAATAGTTTTTAATGCAGCTTTGGAGGTGAGTGGAGTACATGACACGATGTAACATAAATCACTCGACATATTCGATATGTTACTCACGGTCATAAAATGACGTTCACGGGCCAAGCTGCTTTTTTGACCAGGGAACATCAGTCTAAAATATGCAGCAGGACGGCTGAGTCGGCAGCTTCCTGACTTTGTGCACAAGACATATGTCCTTCTGTTTACCCAATTTAGGAGGAAGCTGTTTTAATATGTCTTAGCTGTTAGCAACACATGCTGTGACATTTACAGCAGCCGTGAGCGCGTGTGTATGAATTTCACGTGTGACACTTGCACTGCTTACTGGGTGGTTGGTACATTTTTACGTCTGGGGCCGGGGGAAAATATTTACGCAGTGTGAAATCTGTTCTGTTCCCTGCAGATTAGCACTTGTGACAGAGTAGATAAACTCGAGGGCTCGCGGAAAACGGCCGAGTGCATCGGGGAAGGGGTGAAGCACTCGGTTTAGCCAGGAAAACTGCTGGAAAAAGGGAAACGGCTGGACGGCAGCAGAGGAATTTTCAGTAATATATTTATATTAATTTCAAGCCATTTAAAAATATTATAAAGTTATATTTTAATAAATTATAATTATCAACTCACGGGCATACGTTCTGGTGAATGGGTGCAGTAGTCACATTGTTTTTTCGCCCTATAAGCGCCAAGGTTTTAGAGGAGAAAAATAAGAAGAAAAAAGTTTTTCATCAGACAAAAAACAAAACAAAAAAAACTCGCTGCTCCTGAGATCCAGCGCTCTTCCTGCTGCATTGTGATGTGACCTGACGTTGCACAGCATAAGGTCACAGAGCGCGCCAATGTCCTTGCGCTGTGCTCAGGTCACAGCATGCAGCGCCAACCGAAGATGACCAGGGAGTGGCGAGTACAGAGCCCACACAGGGAGCGCTGCATTCGCCACTCTGTGGTCCTACTGTACTAACGAGCGCTCATTAGTATTCAGCCTATAAGACTCACTGACATTTCCCCCCCCACACTTTTGGGGGGTAAAAAGTGCATCTTATAGGACGACTAATATATTTTGTCTGCATGTTTTAACACTATTTTATGTTGCATGTATGCAGTCCACTATTTTATGTTGCATGTATGCAGTACACTATTTTATGTTGCATGTATGCAGTCCACTATTTTATGTTGCATGTATGCAGTACACTATTTTATGTTGTCTGCATGCAGTACACTATTTTATGTTGTCTGCATGCAGTCCACTATTTTATGTTGTCTGTATGCAGTACACTATTTTATGTTGCATGTATGCAGTCCACTATTTTATGTTGTCTGTATGCAGTACACTATTTTATGTTGTCTGCATGCAGTACACTATTTTATGTTGCATGTATGCCGTACACTGTATTTTTTTTATGAATACTTTTTTCATATAAATTCAAATAAATTAATCACTTAATTGTAGTATAAATTGGGGCTCCTGCTGCAACAGCCGGCTTGGAGACTGCAGATTTGCCAATATTGTCCCGAATTTTCATAGAGTATCCTAGCAAATTTTGTTGAAATGGGTGGGACTTGTGTAACCCCACCCAGAAGTGGGAGTTACCACGCATGGTGTAGCCAGAAATACTCCAAATTTACTAGAAATGTTGGTAAAGAAAGGGCCCTCACACAGGCTCCGCTGACAGAAAAATAAAAAAGCTGTAGCTCTTGATGTGCAATTATTTTTGTTATTTCATCGTCTTCAAGGACCAAAATAGGTGAGTTCTTAAGGGGTTTCCAGGATTGCAAAAAAACCAGCACCTCACCTGTCCACAGTTTGTGTGCGGTGTCGCAGCTCTGCTCAAGTGGAGCTGGACTGCAGTACCAGACACAAAACATAGACAGGCGCTGTTTTTGGAAAAATTAGCCATGTATTTCTACAATGAACGCTCCATGATAAAGCGAGCGGCCCACAGGCACATTCAGTAGTCCTCGTGCTTTTTAGAAGTAACAAATTCCATGCAGTATCCAGTGACGCCGCACTTAATTTTCTTTTCTTTTTTTTTATCACCACATTCTCCCCTGAAGCCAGTCTTTTAGGGAAACATGTCATCAGCTGCTGACGGTGGGGTGAATCTTATGACAAGTCTTGCACTTTCTCTGCACGTCCAGTAATGTTGACTTTTTTCACTTTTTTTCCTCTCCTAGGCTGTAGGGGGCGGCAGAGAGCTTGGAAACCTCTTTGGAACAGATTCCGGAGCGTTAGATCTGAAGACGGAGATGCAGAAAACGAAAGTTCTGAGTAAGAGCTGAAAAGAAAAGCCTCCTCTACAATTCACGGGACCTCCGTCCCCTCTGTATGTGCTAGAAAAACATTTAAAGGTCGGGGGAGAGGAAGCGATCCTGGGTGAGGAGCCGCCAGGGCTGTGTTATGGGGACGGCGTCTTCAATAAAATATAGAGTTTCAGTAATAAAGAGCTGAGGAGCGCTACCGTCTGGCTTCAAAGCAGGGAAAAGGGCACCGTGATTAATAAATAGGATAAACTGTCCCGGGGGCATTTCCTTTTTTTGGGGGGGGGGGGGGGGCAGCTGTATATTTTTTATCTGATCACTTAATTCCTTAAGTCGTCTTAATTTGTCACAAATTTTTTCCTTATTGATATCTGGTTTATGGGAAAGCTGGGTGACAAGCAGTGTAGTCACTATGGCCAGAGACGAGAATGGCATAAGTACTAGTTATGTCGGGAAACGCCCCCAAGGCTCTGATCCGAAAGTACAAAGACAGGTTTAGGCTAAGGGTACGCATGCACACTGCAGTGAAATCTTGTCTTTTTATTTTTTTTGCAATTGCAAAATTGAAGCTGGAAAAAAAGACAATTTTGCCATAATTTGGCAAAAAAAACCAACAAGATTTGACTGCAACGTGTGAATGCTGGGCTGCAAGAGTGGAGGCCTGACATTGAAGCTTCCATCAAGTTGCACAATTTGTGGCCGACTGCAACTTTACTACAACACGACTCATTCGTATCTCATTGACTTCAGTGCTGGGTATCTGCTACTTTGTTGCTTTTTTTTATTGCGCACCTTATGCTTATTTCACCATTGAGGGAGGAGGAAATATGCAGGACCAAGTGGCATGAAGGTGTGCCAATGTCCTCATGCAGACTTGGCGTCACTACTTTTCGGAGCTCTGGAAAATCTTGGCGACAACTATAAAAGGGGCTGTAGTGCCAGCCGTATTGGTTGTCACCCTGACTGCCGAGTACTGCTCGAGGGTTAATAGTAAGGCGGTGGGGTGGGAGTATTTAAGGTGGCCATGCTGTGTCCCTACTTTCCCGTTCTAATTGACAGTGTGGTGGCGTCGCGCACACACAGAGGACCCTTTCTCATGGGTCGGTCATGTGATGCCTCCTAATGGAGGAACACGCAGAAAACTTTACATTACTCCGTGTCCAGTTGAGGGTGGAAATGTTCTTGTGTCCTTCACTCCGAGACAGAGAGATTTCATAGTCATCAGCACTTCAGAAGGAAACACACAGACTGCATTATAGATTACACTGTTAGTTTGCAAGGCTTTATAGTGTTCAGAACCCCAAAAAAAAGACAAGGGGCACATTTTTGCAGAATGCTGAAAATTTTATTTAATAGTCCTTAATATGCCTTAAAGAGGTATTCCCATCTCAGACAATGGGGGCATATCGCTAGGATATGCCCCCATTGCCTGATAGGTGCGGGTCCCACTGCTGGGACCCGCACCTATAACGAGAACGGAGCGGGGAGCGCTGTGGCTGGAGGACCCCAGATTTCCCGGGGTCCGTCCTCCACCAAGCGCTGCTCCCATAGAAGTGAATGGGAGCGCATCGGGCATGCACGGCCCAGGCTCCCATTAATTTCTATGGGGCCGATGGAAATAGCACTTGGCTATTTTCGGCGGCCCCATAGAAATGAATGGAGGGCGCATGCGCAGTGCACCCTCCCATACTTTCGGGGCCCTGTTCTCGATATAGGTGCGGGTCTCAGCAGTGGGACCAGCACCTATCAGACAATGGGGGCATATCACTAGGTAGACAGAATTTCGAGGTCTGCATCTAATTATTATTTTTTTAAATACAGAATTTCAAACCGAATTACATAAAAAACAAACAATGGTATTGAAGGGGGAGATCGCTTTAATTCAATGAGTACACAGACGAAACCTCTCGATGACAAATTTTAGCTCTGCTACATCCCTACAGATTGGACAACCCCTTTAAATAACATAAACATCTGTAGGTATGTAGCAGAGCTAAACTTTGTCTTTGAGAGGTTTTCGTCTGTGTACTCATTGAATTGAAGTGATTTTCTCCTTCAATACCATTGTTTGTCTTTTATGTAATTAGGTTTGAAATTCTGTATTTTTTTTTTTCAAAAATTTCATGCAGACCTCCAAATCCCTTACCAAGACCTAGAAATTCTGTCTACCTACAGCCACCACTAGGGGGAGCTTAGGAGCGAACTGCATTATTATTAAGTCCAATGCATGCAGTCAGCTCCAGAGCTCCCCCTAGTGCAGGCTGCAGGTAAACACAATACTGTCTTTTAACTCTGTCTATACAGGGGATTTTGAGCTCTGTATCAGAATAACGGCGCTCTGACCGCTGTAAGAATATGTCAAGAAATTAATCCGCACAGAATTTCAGACCTAAAAATGACAAGATGATAAAAGGTGAAGATTCACTTCTAGAAGATGCAGTGCATCTTTCCTGCAGCGCTATGCAAAGGCACGGAGAAGACATTGCAGTATCACCATGCTCTGACACATCCAGCTCTGCTACCTTTAGGCTAGGTTTACACGACGACATTTTTCGCGCGACAGATAGGGCACAACTACACTGCAACATTTGTTGCGCGACAATTTTTATATTGGTAGTCTCTGGTGTCACGATACTGCGACGCGACAGTTACAGAAAAATACATTTCAAATGGATTTTTTAGCTACTGTCGCATTCGCAGCATGTCGCATGTCACAGTGCAACACCATAGACATAAAAATTGTCGCGCGACACAATTGTCGTCGTGTAGACCTAGCCTTATAAAGTTACCGACTCGTCCTCCGTTTTTCAAGTTGTTCCTCGTTCTATTCAGGCATGCCACAGGCGTACACTATTACGGCAAAGCTGGGTGACAACCAATATGGCCGCAGGTACAGCTCACACAGGGGCCTCCACCCTGTGACCACTCATTGATAGTCACCCAGCTTTTCCAGAAACAGACGGAAATGTGAAATGACTGAATGGAAATCAACAGATGATGCAAGGACCGATTTGTGCCCCCTTAACCGCCATTAGTCGGACAGTTTCCGTGCCCCTAAATCCGCCATGTAATGAGCTGTCATTATTTTCTCTCCTAGTTTGTGAAGTAAGAAAAAGGAAGAAGCGGCAGCGCATCGGTTGACGGTAAGTAACGGAGCCTTATAACATCGCCCCCTGACCCCGCTGGGCTCCAGAGGAAGCCAAGAAGAAATTTAAAGGGATTGTCCAGGATTGTGATATTTATGGCTTATCTTCAGCATAGGCCACCAGTATCTGATGGGCGCAGGTCCGACGCCTTTACTGATTCATTTTATTAACTCTTTCTGAGAGGGATAGGAAAAAACAGCAATACCGTCGCTGAGTTCTTACATTATACATTTTGATGCATTCATTATTTGCCATAAATAACATAACTTTACCAGAGACCAATGACCTTAGCGGCAACTCCAAAACTACACAGCTCTGTCCAGGGGCGGATTGGCCTTAGACCTTACAGGGAAATTTTCCGGTGGGCAGATGCCCCTTCTCACGGCCCCCAGTAGAAGTTTTTGAAGACGTATTTTGTGATGGACTGTGGTATTTGGCTCTGTTGGGGCGGTATAATGTGCCACAATATGGTGTTGCTGGCCCTGCCTTCCATCAGTTTGGACCCAACTACAAAATGGGGCCACTTTAAGTTCCCAGTCCGCCCCTGGCTCTGTCCCTTGCTGGTTACTGCAGCGCTGCTCTCAATAAGGTGAATGGTAACAGCTCTGTCCTGCATACAATGTATTTGGAATCGCTGTAATCGTACTGACCCAGAGAATAAAGTTGTTCTGTTATTTATGCCAAAAAACGAACGCAGCAAAATGTATAACCTACAAAAATCTGTGGCGGTATCGCAGTTTTTTAATATTATCCCCAGAAAGTCTTAATGAAAGTTAATTAGTAAGATATGTGGACCCCAAAATGGTGCCATTAAAAACTGCAACTTGGCTCACACAAAAAACAAGCCCTCAAACGGCTATATCAATGGAGTAATTGAAAAAAAAAAAGTTATAGCTCTTGGAATCCAATGAAGGAAAAAAAAATTGCTTGGTCACTAAGGGGTTAAAGGGCCCCACCACCTTCATGCTGGTCGCAGATAAATGGTTAATGTAATTTTTTACTTTGGCCTATTGAACTGAAGCAGAGGGAGCACTTGTGCATTGCTAAGGAGCAACTGAAGTAAATATGAATTTCTCAAATTTGACTTATTTGTATGTTTTTGTGTGGCCCCCACCCCCTCCCTTTTGAACAGGTGATTGGCAACACTCTTTACCAGCAGTGGCTGTGACGGCAGTTTTATTAGGACGCGTCCCGTGACGGAGAAGCCCGGAACAGCGATCGTTCAGACCATCCAGTCCTGCATCGGAAAAGCCGCGTATATTTTATATGCACAGGCTTCTGTAAATGGCTATATATGTTTTTGTAATACTAAATACTTTGTACTTTTTATACTTTGTTTCAGTGCCTCAGATCTCTGCTTGCTGTCAGTTAACGTGAAAATCCTTGTTTACAGCTAGTAGGTACGGGCCTAATCCTGCTCACTGCTGTGACTTTGTTACAGTTGTTTCCAGTCTAGATAATCCTTGGTGGCCTAAACTGTTCAGACTCCAGACAGATGCATTTAACCTGCACTGATACATTGTAACAAACTATCAGGACAGGAGAGAGATTTGGCTGCTGATCTGTGTTCAGCTCACAGAGGATTGTCTAGACTGGATACATTTGTGACAAACCATCAGCTGTGATAAGGATTAGGTCAGGATGTGTCGGCTCAATTCACTGACAGCCAACAGATATTAAAATTGGTGAGGAACTGAAACACAAAGCTAATGCTACTTTCACATCATCAGTTTCCTTTCCGCTATTGAGATCCGTCATAGGCTCTCAAAACCGGAGGAAAACGCTTCAGTTTTGTCCCCATTCATTGTCCGTTGGGACAAAACTGAACTGAATAGAATGTAGTGCAACAGAATGCACTCCGTTTCGTTGCATTCCCGTGACGCTCGCAAAAGTGCTGCAAGCACTTGAGTGCGTCATGGGATACTGATCGAAACGGATGCTTCATGAAACACAATGTAAGTCATTTTTTCGGACACAAAAGAAAACTTATCCAGCACCCATTGGATCCGTCTTGTTCATTTGAGATATAATTAGAGTCGAGCGAAGTGAGCTTCAGATTCCGAAGTCGCTTCGTTCAAAATTTTGGAATAATACTGTACGGCGATTCGTCTCTGTACAGTATTCGAATGTATGGGCTCCGATGAGCCGAAGTCAGTTATTCAATGAAGCCACGCGCGACTTTGTGAATAACTACCTTCAGCTCACCGGAGCCCATACATTCTGATACTGTACGGAGACGAATCTCCTCCGTACAGTAGTATTCCGAAGTTTTGAACAAAGCGACTTCGGATTAAGCATCTAAAGCTCACTTCGCTCAACTCCTAGATATAAAACAACCGGATCCATACTGAAGTGATGCAGACGGTTGTATTCTATACTGGATGCGTTTTTGCTGAACCCGTGACGGATCCAGCAAAACCGCAGATGTGAAAGTAGCCTAAGATACTGAATAAGGCTAAAGTGTAACATTTGGCGGTAAGACAGAAGTGTGAACAAGCATTAGATCATGCATATGTTGATGGGGTAACTCTTCTATAACAAGTGCTCATTGTGCCTCCTTGGAGGGCAGGGTTGGCGCACCGCAGGGGTTGGTTGGTTGTTTGTTTGTTTGTTTTTGCTGTGTCTCAATTGTCACCCAATGAACCCCATATAGAAGGTGAGTCGCCTTCAGCCGTCTCCTTATATTTCCATTTTTATTTACAAAATGAAGAGTTCTGCAAACCTCAATATAATTTTGTGTTTCAATTTTTAAGTGTTCAAGATCTCTGCTTGCAGTCAGTGAATGGGCACAGTGCAGTGCAGACCTAATAATTCTCACAGTCGAGCACTAGGGTGTATTCACATGTTGCGTTCATAAGCTTAGTTTTTTTTTTTTTTGCTGCAGTTTTTCAGCGCTACAGTCCCCTAAGCCTCATTCACATGATAGTAAGGCCTCATTCACACGTCCGTGATTCTGAGCCAAAACCAGGATTGGAGGCTACACAGACTGCACCTGTTCTGTGTTTAGAGCCGCACCAGGTTTTGGCTCGAAATCACTGACGTGTGAATGAGGCTTTACTGTATGCACCCTGGTCATGTCCAGCTCACAGGTATATCTCTCGTTACAGTGTATTAGGAGCTTTCTCATGTAACGCAGGCATGTCGGCTAACTTAGTTTTACCCGGAGTCGCCCTATTTTTAGCCTTGGTCAACCTGTGATAGTGGCCTGGGAGGCTTAAAATAGGGCGCAAGCACTGCCCAAAAATATAACAGGGTTATAAAATTGACCAATATCTATTGGATTAACCCAAGTGGGGCTGCACTGGGTCCTGACGCCAATAAGTGTCAAATCATAGTTTGCGGCGGCGCACAGAATATCCTGATTCTGGATGGCAACCGGACCCTGTGCAGCGCGGCAGGAGGGCAAATATACAGTCCGGTCTGGAATCTGAACTGGGTTAGGGGCCCGATATTAATATGGCAGGGCTGATATTAATGTAGGGGTCTGGTTTGGAGGGAGGGAGTGTATTTTGGGGGTTTTGATATTATAGAGTTCCGTTCTTGGGTCTGGATTGTATATGTTTAGGGGGTTCGATATTATAGAGCAGGCATGGCCAACCTGTGGCTCTCCAGCTGTTGTAAAACTACAACTCCCACCATACCATGCTGTAGGCTGATAGCTATAGGCAGTCTGGGCATGCTGGGAGTTGTAGTTTTGCAACAGCTGGACAGCCTCAGGTTGGCCATCCCTGTTATAGGGGTCTGTTCTCGGGTCTGATATTAATATAGGGGGTATGGTTTGGGGGGCTGTATATGTTTAGGAGGTTCGATATTATAGCGGTCTGTTCTCGGGTCTGATAATTAATATGGCGGCTCTGTATATGTTTAGGGTCTGATCTGGGATCTGATATTAGAAGAGGACACTCCAGCTTTTGCTGCAACCCACTTCTAAAGTACCACCAAGCAAAGGTAACGAGCTGTGCCTTTGTGTCAGCAAGCAGAGATTTTCAAATTGCTGAACATTTCAATTACAAAGTATTAGAACATTTGATTATAAGGTAATGTCACTTTATTCTGTTCATTTTCAAAAACAAATTTTTATCCTTATTTTTCTAACTTTTTCCAAATTATTTTCTCCCCAAATTGTGATATCAGATGCCCGTACAACTAATGAGCGTACATACGAGTCCATCATCCGACCGCGGGATCTTTACCCTAGGTGGTCGGACAGCTGCAGCGCCCTTCCCTCGTACCCATTTAGCCGCATCTCTCTTTTTGTGAGTCTTGGCCTAAAAGGGACATTTCCATTTCCGTGCTCTGAAAATACTTTCCCCCACTGAATGCAATAAACGTCCTGCTGCTTTCACCTGCTGGTGGACTCCTCTGAATACACAAGCCCCTGCTCTGATCGCTAGGGGCACCTGTTGCCCGTACAGTGGAGGCAGCCATTTTGCAGGATGAGTTTTTTTGTTTTTTAGGATGCAGCCTGTAGATCTTACAGTAAGTAATGAGGCACTTTGCATCTCATGCACGGTGAATGCAAATTGTAGCCCGTAAAACTGTCTCCTGTGTGATTATACCAGTAAGAGTAGGGAACTACAACTCCCAGCATTACCTGGAATACTGGGACAAGGCATTTGTTTTTCATGGAAAAACAGGAAAGGATTGAAACACGGAAACTAAAAGCCATTTCTGACTTAATACTTCTCACAGCTGAGGGTTTGCTACAGTTGTATCACCCCTAGACAATCCTCTGCGAGCTGACTGTATCAAAAGCACAAATCTCTCTATTGTCCTGATGGTTTGTTACATTGTAGCAAACCCTGATCTGTGAACAGTATTGGGTCATGATGGGTTTTCAGCCTCTGAGTGTCAATAAGAAAGCTCCTATTCACTGATGGCAAGCAGAGGTGAGACAGTGAAACACAAAGGGTACTAAAAAGTTGCAGGACTTTTACCTATACGATTAACCGTTTCTGATTGTACCTTCAACAGGATGTCGACACAATATATCCCTGACGGGCGTAAGACATTGCTATACCAAAGCTCTGCGGTGTAATATAGAGCCATAGGGGGCAAAACATGTAAAAAGAGTAATAAATCTTGTAAAAGGAAAATCTCAAGTAAAAAAAAAAAAAAAAAAATTGTAGAAAAAAAAAAAAATCTCAACAAAAAAAAGTAGATTTTTTACCATACATATGGTATTGTCACATCCGTACCAACGTGATCTAATAAAAGTTATTTATCCCACAGGGTGAATCCCATAAAACAAAATGCTAGAATTACATTTTTTTAATTTTTTTTGGGGTCATAGTGCAAGATGGTACTGATGAAAATGGATACCTGTCCTGCAAAAAAAAAAAAAAAAAAACACAGACCAACATACGACTACAGTGACATAAAATAAAGAAAGTTATGGCTTTTGAAGAGCTGCAATAAAAAATAAAAAAATGCAGGGTCATTAACGGTCAAACACACCAAGATTTAAAGGGGTTTATATTGATCACTTATCCTTCTGGATCAGCTGTTGGAAGAGGCCGGCGCTCCGTGAGCATGTGATGTCACCGGACATCGGTCACATGTCCTAGTTGCAGCTCGGCCCCGTTCAAGTCAATGGGTCTAAGCTGCAATACCGAGCACAGCCACTATACAGTGTACAGCGCTGTGCTTCGAAAGGTGTTAGGAGCCGGTGGAAGCTCCAGTGAGTGCTGGTCAGCGGGGGTGACGGGACTCGGACCTCCACCGATGTGATAATGATGACCTATCCTGAGGATTATATATTACTCGATAACCCCTTTAAACATATCCTCTATCCACTGCATGGAGATAAAACTGATCGGTGAGAGTAGGACTGCTGGCACCCCCACTAATGATGAGAACGTCCTGTCCCCCCTTCCCCCTTTGTAGAAATGGAGCGGCAGGTCAGGCTTGCAGACTGCAGCTCCATTCATCTCTATGGGACTGCCGGAGATAGGTGAGCGCTCTGCTACCGCCAGCCGTCTCATAGAGAATGAATAAAGCCGCAGCACGCATGGGGGGAGGGGGGGCGCGCAGGACCCCACTGTCTGTAGCAGGGGCAACATGGGCGGCCACAGATTGCAGCATACCGTAACATAATGAAAGTGAATGAGGTGCAAGGTGCTAGAACCTGACAGATGCAAGGTGTTGTAACCTGATCGCCATAGGTCCCAACGCTGCCACAGTCTCTTTCATTGTGCTGCAAAGTTCAAGACAGAAGCTCCACAGTGCTGCCATCTTTAGCCAAAGTTGCAATGTAGCCCCAGCCTTCATCTTGAGCATTTGGTCCTAAAGAACTATTCTCGGGGCCACACTTACCAGTTACTTTCCTGGGGTTTTTTTTTGCACGTAAACCCCATTAACAACACTTACAAATTTTGTTGCAGCTGATGAAGTGTTTTTGTCCTTTTTGTGTTGCTTTGTTTATAGTCACCTTTACCTGCCAATCCTGGGGGGGGGGATTTCGGTGTCTATGTGCTTCATGGGGTCGGCCAGGGATACGTGATTTACAGGCCTTTATCATGGAGTTATAACCCGCCCTGACCAGGAGCGTCGACCGTTCATCACGACCCTGGAGCGTGCCTTAACCTTGCCTAGGAGACTCGGGCACGTGCAGTATTTAGAGGCGCGGGCCCCTGTCAGCCGCAGCCTTGTTGCAGAAAACTTATGGAAAAAGAATTTGGAAAGAGCCGGGAAGTTTTGTCGATTCCAGCACTTTAACACAAAATTCAATATTTATTTCCTTTCGCTTCGTTTTCAAGAACTGGCCCAGAATTTACGACTCTTGGGCGACAAGAAAAGCCCTGGAGCCAATTCTGTCTTGTAATTTAACGCTTTGTAGACCTCGGGGAACATAACGGGCTGATTACCAGAAGGGGCCCCCAATGGGTGGGGATTTACTGACCCGCCCCTTTAATTAGCAATTAGGATTTGCACCCATAGGGTAAGACTGTCCATACTATAGTGAATTAGAAGGTAGAGGTATGGACATTTTGTGGCGGCCATGTTGGTTGTTGCCCTGGAAAAAGCTTGTTATGCCTAAAAGCCCTGGAGCTGCAGGCACCGAGAAGACTCTGCTGTGATTGGTTCAATCTAGTGACCACATTTCTCTATAGGCTCCCTGCACACTGCGGCAGGTTCATAAACTGAGAATATTGTTGCGGTTTTTATTGCGTATTTGATGTGGTTTTGCCACAGAATTCAGCCTTGCATTAAAAAGAGTGAAATCAACAACAAAAAAACCACACACACACAAAGCATTGATATTGCAAATTTTAAAATCTTTTTTAAATGAAAGAAAAGTGAGTGCAGCTCTGAAGTATAATACAGGATGTAACTCAGGAACAGTACAGGATAAGGGTCCATTCACACATCCGCAATTTCGTTCCGCAAGATGTGCTGCCCAGATACGGAATTGCGGACCTGCGACGTGTGAATGGACCCTAAGTAATGTATGTACACAGTGACTGCACCAGCAGAATAGGGAGTGCAGCTCTGGAGTATAATACAAAATGCAACTCATGATCAGTGCAGGATAAGTAATATAATGTATGTACACAGTGACCGCACCAGCAGAATAGTGAGTGCAGCTCTGGAGTATAATACAGGATGCAACTCAGGATCAGTACAGGATAAGTAATATATGTACACAGTGACTGCACAAGCAGAATAGTGAGTGCAGCTCTGGAGTATAATACAGGATGTAACTCAGGATCAGTACAGGATAAGTAATGTATGTACACAGTGACTGCACCAGCAGAATAGTGAGTGCAGCTCTGGAGTATAATACAGGATGTAACCCAGGATCAGTAAAGGATAAGTAATGTATGTACACAGTGACTGCACCAGCAGAATAGTGAGTGCAGCTCTGAAGTATACAAGTACTGTATGTACACAGCGACCCTACATCTACTCGTAGTGCACAGCCCAAGCCTTGTGGCAGGTTTCTATGCAAGGCTAGTTAGTTCTACGAACCGTGTATTTATATTGCTGGTCCCCAGCAATGACTGGGAGAATGTGCTCACATCTGTTCCTCTCCCCAGTAGAAGACATGTCCTTCAAAGGGAACCTTTCCCCAAGACCGCCTCATAAAGCTGACACTGGGGATATTGCACTCTTTATCTGGACTCCCTAACTGACTATGTAGTGATTAGATATAGCTTTCCCTCCCCACGAGCCCCCCCACCCCAGATGGAAGCGCTCACATGGTTAGTTTCAGTGAAATACATTTCTCACGGATCCATTGGAAAGCTAAATATTAGATGGTTTAAGAAGGTACAAGGAATCATTGTGGATGATGGGTATGTGTCACCGAGGTTCCTGGAGCAGTTGCTGTTTGACATCTTGGTACTTAGTATGGCTGTAATAGGTGATCCGGGACGGCTCTTACTGGGAGTAGTCAAAGTGATGGGTGGGTGACTACTCCCCATGTTCCAGGCTGGGTTTTGCCAGGCATAAAAACCAGCCAGCACTGCCAGGTGGAGAGGATTACCTCTGTCTGACAGTGGAGCTCAGGAGGTCTGTGTGCTGGGATCTGAGGCCTGTGCTGGGCTGGAGAGCGGAGACCCGTGTGTCAGGGGAACAGGCCGCCTAAAGCCTGTATTTGAACTGCCACCAAGGTGACTTCTGTTATATTAACTTGCCATTGGGTGTGAAGTAACACCAACACTGCAAAAGTGACGTTTTTGTTTTTGGCACCATGTGTGAATAAACACTGAATTATGAACTTGTATTTTGCCTCTGTACTGCATCCGCTAATCCTGTCTACCACAGTGAATCCCCACAATTGGTGGAGGATGCGGGTATAAGCAGTGAGGCTAGTGTGAACGCCGAAATATTTTCTGGTTTGCGTTTTTGGGCACGGTTGCATGTCATACATCAAACCAGCGGTATTACAACCCGTGTCCCATGACAAAATGGAGGCTGTTGTGAAGGCCCTCATGGAGGCTAATCTGCAGCAGCGGGAGACAAACCTGCAACAAAGGGAGGTTAACAAGCAGCAGCAAGAGACCAACCAGTTGCTACAACACGTGATGGCTTTGCAGGAGCAACCCCGAGCGTCCACGATGCCCGGAAGGCAGTCCGTGTGGCGATTCCTAAGATGACACCCGCAGACTACATCGAAACCTACCTGGCGATTGTACGAGAAAGTGGCCACAAGGGAGAAGCTACCCGAGACCAGTGGGCTGGGGTCGTCGCTCCGTTCATGGCATCCGATTCCCAAGCTGCTGACTACCAAAAAGTGAAGGGTGGGGGTTTCAGCCGGCTGAGCCTGTGAGACCCCAGTATTATGACTTACTCCCTTTTGCAAAAGTGGCTACAGCCTGAGGTGCTGAGTCCCATGGCTATGCTGGATAGACTATTGGCTGATATGTTCTGGAGGGCTTTTCCACCCCCTCTCCAGCAATGGATCGGCCAGGTCTCTCCAGGTAATGCTCTTGAGATGGTCGACCTGGTGGAACGCTATGAGGCTACCCGGAATCTACAGGGGGGTTCTTTTGGAAGCGGGCAGTCAAATCCTGTAAATCTCCACCCTAGACCCGGCGACCTGTGTCAACCAAACCCGTTACGGTCCGCTGAGTATACTGGCCGGAAAGTCGGGGTCATGTGCATTCATGGGGACTTAAAAGACTATCCCACCGCCCTGGTGTCTCTAACCACGGGGGCCGGCAGGTGGACTCACAAAGTGGCAGTTGCCACAAACTTACACTACGAACTTATAATAGGGAGAGACTTCCCTGGTTTCCCGGTAGTGTGGCCGGCTACGAAAGTGACTGATACCCATGAAACAGGGGTAACCCTAGCAGAGTGGCCTTGCTCCGGGGGGAGGCCAGAACCCTGAGGCCGAAGGGCCAGCGGTAGGGGTGACCTCCACTTCGGTGGAAGAGGGGGAGACAACACCACTGAGTGTAATGGAGGGAGACGTGGAGGACTTGCCGCCGGGGCCTGAGCTGGCAGACCTCAATGTCTCTGGGGATAATTTTGGTACTGCACACCGGGACCCCACCCTATCCCAAGCCTGGGAGAATGTATTAATAGTAGATGGTGAACCACAACAAGCTGGGGCAGAGTCGGTGTTCCCCCGTTTTGTGGTTCATCAGGATATGTTGTATCGGGTAAACCAGCTGCGGGGTGAACCCATTGAACAGTTGGTAGTGCCCAAGGCTTATCGCAAACTCATGTTAGAGTTAGCCCACCAACATGTTCTCGGGGGTCATCTGGGAATGCAGAAAACACAGGACCGGATTCTACAACGGTTTTACTGGCCTAGTGTCTTTAGGGAGGTGGATGAATTCTGAATTTTGCCCGACCTGCCAGGCAACTAGCCCCCAGCACCTTTTCTGCAGTCCCTTGGTACCTCTCCCGATCATCGAAGTACCGTTTGAGCGTATCGCTATGGACCTCGTAGGCCCAGTACCGAAGTCCGCTAGAGGACACCAACACATCTTGGTCGTCCTAGACTATGCCACTCGGTACCAGGAGGCGGTGGCACTGCAACATAAATCGGCTAAACTGATAGCTAAGGAGCTAATGGAAATGTTCTCCCGAGGGGGGCTACCTAAAGAGGTTCTCACTGACCAGGGGACCCCTTTAATGTCTAAGGTGATGAGGGAGCTCTGTAAGTTGCTGCACATAAAACCGCTACGGACGTCTGTTTACCATCCGCAAACAGACGGTCTGGTAGAAAGGTTTAACCAAACATTAAAAAATATGTTGAAAAGGGTGGTGGCTAAAGATGGGAAGGACTGGGACCTTCTTCTGCCCTATCTCATGTTCATATTGCGAGAGGTACCCCAGACCTCTTCTGGGTTCTCGCCCTTCGAACTGCTATATGGCAGACACCCTCGCAGTCTTTTGGATGTAGCCAAAGAGGCGTGGGAACAACAACCCACTCCGCATAAAAGTGTTATTGAGTACGTCACCCAGATACAAGAACGGATAGAGACAGTGTTGCCTCTTGTTAGGGATCATATGGAGGCAGCAAGCCCAGAATCGGGTCTATAATCGGCAGGCTCGGGTCTGGATCTTTAACCCAGGTGATCGAGTTTTGGTTCTGGTACCGACCATGGACAGTAAGTTCCTGGCTAGGTGGCAGGGGCCCTACGAGGTACTCGAGAAAATTGGAGATGATGTGAACTACAAGGTACCATGTTAATTTACTTAAACCGTTGGAAGGATAGGGGATAGAGAGACCTCTACGGAAGACAGCCCGCGCCGGGTTTTCTAGGGGAAGAGGTTACGGCCCCTTTGATGCGAGGGCAGCGGTTGCTGCCGTAAAAGTTGCTGATAGCCTCTCCTCTAAATAGGCTCAGGAGGCCAGGGAGTTCGTTAGTCGGAACACGGATGTGTTCTCGGACCTCCCTGGACGCACTTCCCCAATCCAGCATGACATTGTCACGGAACCTCAGGCCAAAGTCCGGTTAAAACTATACCAGGTACCTGAGGCTGGACGACAAGCCATCTCAGAGGAAGTGCAGTTAATGCTGCAACTAGATGTCATTGAGGAGTCTAAAAGTGAGTGGGCCAGCCCTATAGTCTTAATACCCAAGACAGAAGGGACGTTACGGTTCTGTAACGATTTTCGTAAACTGAATGAGATTTCCAAATTCGATACATATCCCATGCCTCGGGTGGATGAGCTTATCGAGAGGTTAGGACAAGCCCGGTATTTTTGGACCTCACAAAAGGGTACTGGCAGGTACACTTAACGGAGGCTGCCAAAGAGAAAACTGCCTTCATCACACCTGAAGGGCTGTATTAGTACAAGGTGCTACCCTTTGGTCTGCATAGCGCCCCTGCCACTTTTCAACGGCTTATGTACATTGTGCTGTGTCCACATCGTTGTTACGCTTCAGCTTACCTGGACGATATTGTCATCTACAGTACCGACTGGGAAAGTCACCTACCCAAAGTGCAGGCTGTTGTGGACTCCCTTCGGAAAGCTGGCCTAACCGCTAACCCAAAGAAATGTGCGATAGGGTTAGAAGAGACTAAGTACCTGGGGTATGTCATTGGGCGCAGAGTCATCAAACCCCAAGTGAACAAAATAGAGGCGATACGGAATTGGCAAGTAAAGTCATTCCTAGGAATGGTGGGCTATTACATGAGGTTTGTTCCCCACTTTGCTACGGGGGCCGTGCCATTGACCGGGCTCTTGAAGGGACACAAGTCAGTGATTGTTCACTAGGATGATCGGGCAGAAGAGGCTTTCTCCGCTTTGAAGTCGGCTCTGTTTGGGTCCCCGGTTTTGGTGACGCCCGACTTCAAAAGGGAGTTTATAGTACAGACTGATTCCTCTGAAGTAGGCCTTGGTGCTGTACTGTCTCAGGAAGTCAATGGGGGAGGAACATCGCGTTGTCTTCCTCCGTCGTAAGCTCACCCCAGCCGAGACCCGGTGTAGTTTAGTGGAGAGAGAGTGCCTGGCTATCAGGTGGGCATTCGAGTCTCTCCGCTATTATTTGTTGGGGAGAACATTCCGCCTGGTGACTGACCACTCCCCTCTCAAGTGGATGAGCCAGGCCAGGGACAGAAATGCCTGAGTCACCAGGTGGTTCCTGTCCTTACAAAACTTTTAGTCCTCCGTAGAACACAGGGCAGGCTGGTTGCAGGGAAACGCGGATGCCCTGTCCCGAGTATACTGTATGGCATGTGTTCACCCCCTCAGGGTTGAACAAAGGGGGGGGAGGTATGTAAAAAGGTACAAGGAATCATCATGGATGATAGGTACGTGTCAACGAGGTTCCTGGCCTCGGTGGAGAAGAGCCGTTTTTTATGTGTCAGCAGCATTTGCTGTTTGACACCTTGGTACTTAGCATGGCTGTAATAGCTGATCCAGTACGGCTCTTACTGGGAGTAGTCAAAGTGCTGGGTGGGTGACTACTCCCCACGTTCCAGGCTGGGTTCTGCCAGGAATAAAAACCAGCCAGCACTGCCAGGTGGAGAGGATTACCTCTGTCTGACAGTGGAGCTCAGGAGGTCTGTGTGCTGGGATCTGAGGCCTGTGCTGGGCTGGAGAGCGGAGACCCGTGTGTCAGGGGAACAGGCCGCCTAAAGCCTGTATTTGAACTTTCTGAAGCAGAACTGCCACCAAGGTGACTTTTTGTTATATTAACTTGCCATTGGGTGTGAAGTAAAAACAACACTGCAAAAGTGACATTTTGTTTTTGGCACCATGTGTCAATAAACACTGAAGTTTGAATTACGAACTTGTATTTTGCCTCTGTACTGCGCCCGCTTATCCTAACTACCAGAGCGAATCCCCACAATGGTTACATGTCTGACTGTGGGGATCCACACCGACCGCTGTGTTCTTTGAGGTTTAGAAGTTTGTGCACATTATCTAATAATCCGGTGAGGATGAATAAGGTGATGGGAAAGTCCGGCGGGGAACACGCGGCCGCGCCTCCTCCTTGTCCTTTTTGGATGTGTTTTTTTTTGTGATTACTTTGGATTAGTTCTGCTCAGAAAACATTAAACCCGTGACCATTCTGCGGCTCGCTGGATGTCACATTATCGTCACATGGCGAAGCATGAAATTTATTTACTTTACTTGAACAAGCTTTTCTTAAAACAACCTAATAGAGGACATCACGGCATGAATGGCAGCCATTATGTGCCGGTCAGTATATCATTATCTCCTGCAAGCGGTTAAAACTGACCCATTGTTCGCCCATGACTAGCATCCACTGTAAACAAAATATTTTACAGCAGAATGTGAGCAGATCTACCTCGCTGCTGCCAAGAGTCATGCCCGAGCGTCGCACTGGGCCTGCAATATCCGGAGCACTCTCACTGCTTCATGAGCAATGGTATAAAATGGCTCATAGTGAAGATTAAAAACATGAAAACGGTTCTCTAATATATGACTTCTATCCTGAGATATGATCGTTTGAAGTTACAGGCCTTAAGCCTGAGGCTGTACTACTGAGACTCATCCCCTCCCTCCCAGTCTGATTTCTTCTAGGGGCAGTGTTGTCGGCAGCCACATCAATGTTGACACATATTTGCCGTTATTAAGACCAGTGGGATGTGGATGCAGAATTGAATCTACTGCACTACTTCACCTGACATATCATCTGGATCATTCAGTAGTGCAGCCTCAGGCATTTTGAGCTGTAACTTCAAATGCTTGTATCTCAGGATAGAAAGAAGATATCAAGACACAGTTTTCACATTTTTAATGTGCACAAAGGGCCTTTGGTTTCCACTAAGTGATCTCTGACCTGAAAGGATGGCAGACATATCGAAAGTATCTTTCATATATCTATGTTTCTCCTATTATGTCTATCTCCATTCTTTTTGATATCTATCTGCCGGATAGGGCACATAATTGAGCTGAACAGACTCCATTGATCTGAATGGTTTCTAATCTGAACCCTGTTTTTGTTTTGTTTTTTGACCGGAGAAAAAAGTCCTGTATGCAGGACTTTTTGATCTGGTCTTTTTGACCTAATCTGCAATGAAGGCCCCGAAATGGAGCCACCTATGCCGACGTGAACTCAGCTTTTCTCATAATCTATCTATCTCATATCCATTATCCATCTCATGTATATCTATCATCTTTATGGTAAAGAATAAACCTACAGTACAGCCACCTAAAAGAGCGCCGCGCTCTCCCAAAGAGCTTACAATCTAAGGGCTCACTCATACGACCGTATTTTTTCTTTCTGCATCCGTTTCACATTTTTTGAGGATCAGATGCAGATCCATTTATTTCTATGGGACTGCAAAATCCATGGATAGCACACCGTGTGCTATCCGCTTCCATATGTCCGAATAAGAGCTCATGCACACGACCGCGGTCTGCAAAAAATGCGGATGACGTCCGCGTACATTCCGTATTTTGCGGAACGGAACAGCTGGTCCCTAATAGAACAGTCCTATCCTTGTGCGTAATAATAGGACATGTTCTATTTTTTTGTGGAACGGACATAGGGATGTGAACAGCACACGGAGTAACTTATTTTTTTTTGCGGTCCCATTGAAATGAATTGTTCCGCATACGGTCCACAAACGGACACGGACCCGCAAACTTTAAAGCCCTTTCATGTCACCTTTGAATTTTTATAAAAAATTATACTTTCTGTTTTTTTGCGGATACGAAGACAAACAGAAACATACTTTCCGTATTTTGCGGAACGGAGGCGGAAGTATCACGGAATGGACTTTAGAGATTTCTGCGGAAGAACGGACCCGCGTTTTGCGGACCGCAAACAACATACGGTCGTGTGAATGGGTCCTAGTGCACATGGACTATAAACCTGAGCCCCATAATGTACCATCTAATTAAGCGCATCGATATGACCCATTAAGGGGCAGGAATCTGTCCCGATCGGGACGCCCCTCCATCAGACAAGTCTCCCATTTTGAAGACAGATCCATTTCTGCCTCCGCAGTTATTGCAGATCTCCAGGTGCGGGCGATGTGCTGATGACAACAGAATGGAAAAGAGAGACGGTAATAATTCTGAGCGCTTTTCACTGCTGGAGATATTGATTATTTGTGTGTGGTGAGAGATTTGGAAAATTCAATTAAAGAAGTTGTACAAAGGTTTCATAAATTTTCCGGGGGGAGCGTGTACACAGACATTGATGCGTATTAAATCAATGCCGCCCTTCACCGTATATTTCCGATGAAGCATAAAAATAAATAATATTTAAACAGTTCTGCTTACTACAGAAACAAATTTTATTTTCTCCGAAGCATTTAGTCATAGGACATCAGCCCGTCGTGCGCGCTCGGCAGCCGCAACAAATTTTATAGACCTTCTTCTCCCCGGGAGACGCATCTCGGGTCCTATGAATTTCTAAATGAGCAAAATGGTAAAGATGGCATGTCAGCAGTATAAAAATTGATCAGCGAAGAGATAGAGGCGTAAGGAGGGAGATTTGTATGGAAGCTCTAATAGGTTTTATTAAATAAAAATACTATAAAAGACAGTAATGAACAGAGCGCTGGAAGACGGGCTGAAGTGCAAAAAATGACTCCGACCCCGGCTGGATTTATATTACCACAGACTTTTTATTGACGCTTTTTTATTTTTATTTTTTTTGCAATTTTTTTAAAATAAAATCTTGGGAGGCAAGTGTTGGTGTGGCCCTTAACATGAGAATTTTGAAATTATATATATATATATATATATATATATATTCATTTATTTAGCTCTTTAGAGCAGCATTCCGTTTTTTTATTAGCCTCTATATGGAGCAAGCAGTGGCCGATGCGGAGAAAAGGGGGAACCATAGAAAAGATGAAAATTAGGATGACCATAGACTTTAGGTAAATGTCGGCCTTGGGGCTCATGCACACGACCGTATGTATTTTGCGATCTGCAAAAAATACGGATGACGTCTGTGTGCATTCCGTATTTTGCGGAACGGAACAGCCGGCCCCTGATAGAACAGTCCTATCCTTGTCCTATTGTTTTGCGGAACGGACATACGGAAACGGAATGCACAAGGAGTAACTTCCGTTTTTTTTTTTTTGCGGACCCATTGAAAACGAATGGTTCTGTATACGGTCCGGAAAAAAAATAACGGAATGGACACGGAAAGAAAATACGTTTGTGTGCATGGGCCCTTCCTTAGTGGCAGTTTTGATGGGCCTGCTAAATGTGTACGCCGGGTTTTCCCAACTGATAGGTGATAAACTACCACCAGATGCGCTGGGCATTGACTTACCCCCCCCCCCCCCCCCTTCCATTAAAGAGGTTGTCTAAGAATTGGAAATAGCGCCACTTTTGTCAGTGGTTGTGTCTGGTATTGCAGCTCAGCTACATTTATAGGGAACGGCACTGGAGTGAACAGGTGTGGTGCTGTTTCTGAAAGAAAGCAGCCATATTTGTGTAGTCCTGGACAACCCCTTTAAGAATGTATGCATGCTTGGCCAAACCAAGCCTGCAGTGGGAGGAGTAGCCGTCAGCAAAACAACACAACTGTAAATGAATGGGCTTTATACCTACCAACAGTGTAGCTGGTAAATTTTGGGCATGTAAGCCCAACCCCTAGGAATGGCCCAAGAACTGCCCACTTGTCGATGGTGCTTACATAAGCCCCACCAATTTTTGTGGCTGGACAGCCTGAATTTGCTGGGACTGTGTGTGAAAATTAGAGAGAGTCCCTGCAAATTCAGGACTGTTGGCAACTATGGGGGTCCATCAGGCACCGGTGGGATGTGTTATGGCTGCCAGTATAAACCGAGACCATGACCTAGATAGGAACAGCTTTACTCCCCTTTTAGGAGCTACTTGACACCAGCACCGGACCGTTCTGACTTAGGCACGTTTTCCACATGTCCATTAAAATAGGGGCCCTCTGTCTCCAGGGGCCCATTAGCAGCCATATTTCTTGTATATGCTTCCTAGGAAGTGTCATCTTGGTTCTGTACAACCATCTGAAACTACCTGCCCCTACATCATGGGAGCTCGGGCTTAACTTTTGGGGGTCAATAAAGAGTCAAAATGTTTCCTTGTATTTGCCAATACTGTAACTATTTTGGGATGATATGGGAGCGGATATGAAGTCATATGACAATACTGTACCAGAAGGGGACGTGTTTTCACCACATTCTCTCAGTAGTGCAGCCTCAGGCTTTGGGCCTCTAACTTCATGCCTGTAACCGGACTGATGATTAGAGCAGCTAAACCCCATCCGTGGCGACCACCATCTGCATCTACATCCCGGTCCGCAATGAGGACATTAATGCAGTTGGTTCTTTCTTCAGACAGTGGAGGAGATTCAGCACAAGGCGAATTTCCAAGTCCATTTTTGATGTCTTTGTTGCCGTAATTTGCGCCAAATTTATCAAACGCCGTACGCTGGTTGATAAATTTGACGTATCTTTAAAAATGACGCTGCTGCAGTTTTTTTTTTTCATCGATCCCAATCCACTGGGGTGAGATTGTGCTGGTTTTTTTGCAACTTAAAAAAAAAAAACCTTTGCATTTGCTAAATCGTAAGTAAGTGCACTCGCCGAGCTAATCAGCCCCGTTTTCCTAAAATCACAAATATTATGTGCACCAAAATTGACCACTTTTTGACATCCGAAAACCGTTGCACAAGGCTTTATCAATCCACCCCCCCCCCCCCCCCATTTTTTCTTCCGTATCCTATAGTCGCGTTGATGCAGGATTTAAAGGGATGGTATTGTACATGGCGTCGAACGTGTGAGCATCTTAGCGATCCATTTACAGGTGCAAAATAATCACTCACTGACCCTTTGCAGCATACGGCCACCTTTTATTTATTTTTTTCCGGATTTTACTAATGCTCAACTGATGTGGAACTACAACTCTCAGCATAGTCTGGTCTATCTAATAATTCAGAACCGATCAGTCTCATCAGTGCAGGATTTAAAGGGACGCTGTTGTGCATGGAGTCCAACGCATGACCACCTTAGCAATCCATTAATGGCTGCAAAATAATCGCCTGCTGACCGTTTGCCGCCATTTTTGTTCCGATTTCCCTAATACAATGGCCTACTGAAAGTAGTCTACCATCAACCGATGTGGAGCTACAACTCCTAGCATCAGGGCATGCTAGGAATTGTAGTTCCACACCCCAAGCTAGCAGAACCCTGCTGATTGCTGCCTTTTAAAGAGCGCCTTGTCTGGTCGATGATGAATGTCTTCCATATTGCCTTTTATAATGTCACCCTGCCGCTGAACGCCCTTTAAGTAAGATAAGGCGCCGTACGGTTATTTGCTGCATGGGATTGTGTGAGTAAACACAGTAATTCAGATTTATTTAACTGGGGGCTTTCTCGGGCGTCTCATGATCTAGTGTTACGGCCTCGCAGACAATCGCGCCTTGTGTTCGTGTAGCTCCAGGGTTCCCGTGTATTTCACAGGGATGCGGCGTCTAATATTATCCCTTCTCCGCCTCGTCTGTGTGGTCTCTTTCACGGGGTCGGTCTCTTTCAGCTGTCACCGAGCAGGTTGAAAAACATAAACTTTTCTCACAGTTACGTTATAAACCCTTTAAAACATGGCTCCTGGTAAAACAACTGTTTTCCTAACATTAAAGGGGTCCCCTCAGGTCGTGGGGCATTTTACGCGACATCTGTCACCCTCCTCTTTGAGATGTCCCAATAGAGGTGAATTGGGGGGTAATGGGCGTGTCCCCCTTTAGTATGTGCTCTATGACTGCTGTACGGCATCCATCCTCTATAGGCTACCATGTTCAAAATGTAGACCGCATGCTGTACGTTTTTTGACTGGATGACTCTGGTAAAAGCTTCCGGTATAGGATTCCATTGCCCGGTGGAGGACAAAACACTGTTCTGTATGGTGGCCGGTATATAGCGGTATACCACAAAAAAAAAAAAAAGTTAAAATATCAACAGCAAAGTCTACGGTATTCTGTACAATGGCATCCAGTAAAAAAAAAAAAACTTCTTTCAACATGGGAGCCTATGATTGAGGGATGTCCCTGTACGGCACCTGTCAGAGGTAAATGCCAGAAGCTTTTATCTCAAATGGATGCCATTAACGTGATGTGAACAGGGCCCTAGCCGAGCTGTAAGAACCCCGTCTATAATAGTGGGCAAATATTCCACATCACAATAAAAAAATTACTCCACGAAACAAAAAAAACTTTTTGTCTGTTACTGGGCAAAAACCACTTGTCCTATACTAAATCGAGTGTGCGGATTACAAATCCGAAGTCAGAATTGTTGTAACACCTCCCGAAATGTTGCTATGCATAAGTATGCCTAAATGAATTAAGCACTTGGAAAGCATTGCATAATTTTGAGCCGAACGAGTTTTACTCCAACAATTACCTGATCTACATCAAAGTTTGCGTAGTAAACCATAAGGCTGATCGCATACATTTTCCCTTTCAGATGCCGTGGTCAAATGTGACCACGGCATCTGCGCAGTCAAGCAGCGTCTGAGATCGGGGAACCTGTTACATTGATCTAATAGGCTGAAGCCTCAAGCAGGCTTCGGTGCCTATTAGATGACTATACCAATACAGGCCACTAGGTGGCAGCATTGTATTGGTATAGTGCAAATTAAGTGTTCAATGGTGTCTATATAGACATCAATGAACACAATAGGCAATCTAATGAATGCCAGTTGTCACCCAAAGTCACTTAAAAAAGTAAAAAAAAAAAGTTCAAATCGCCCCCCTTTCTTGAAAAATAAAAATACTTAAACAATAAAAAATAAATAAACATCATGGGCATCGCCGTGTGCGAAAATGACCATACTATTAAAATAACAATATTAATGGCGTACCAATTTGCAATTTTTTGTCACTTCAACTACCCAATAATTTTTATTAAAAAGTTGCACACACTTCAAATTGGTATCATTGAAAAGAACAGATCGTCCCGCAAAAATTGAGCCCTCACACAGCTCCGTACACATAACTACAAAAAAGTTATAGGGTTCAGAATATGGTTATAAAAATAAATAAAAAATTTCCTCAAAGTTTTAAATATAATTTTTTTCAGTATTAAAACGCAAGAAAAATTATACACGTGTGGTATCGTTGTAACCGTACTGACCTGGAGAATGAGGATAACAAGTCAATTTTACTGCATAGTGTACAGTGTAAAAAAAATATAAAAAAAACCCTTTAGCAGAATTGTGTTTTTTTCCCAATTATACCCCATTTGGGATTTTTTTCATTTGGGATTATGCAACCGTAAATGGTGCCATTTAGAAAGTACAACTTGTCCCGCAAAAAATAGGCCCTCATAAGGCTATGTGAATGGAAAAATAAAAAAATTTGGACTATGGGAGTGAAAAGCAAAAACGCAAAAATAGAAAATCCCAGGGTCCTTAAAGGGAACCGGTCACCTGGATTTTGGGTACATAGCTGAGGACATGGGTTGATAGATGGCCACTAGCACATCTGCAATACCCAGTCCCCATAGCTCTGTGTGCTTTTATTGTGTAAAAAAAACGATTTGATACATATGCAAATTAACCTGAGATGAGTCAGAGCTTGAAAATATGACTCTTCTCTGGTCACACAAGTAAGATATGACTCTTTTATGTTAATTTGCATATGTATCAAATAGTTTTTTTACACAATAAAAGCACACAGAGCTATGGGGACTGGGTATTGCGGATGTGCTAGCGGCCATCTAGAAACCCATGTCCTCGGCTCTATACACAAAATCCCGGTGACAGGTTCCCTTTAAGGGTATAAAATCTAGACGTGTCAGGCAAATTCCGAGTTCATATTTGGAATCGGCGCTCATTTTAGTATAGATCACATGTTTTTCTCTCAGTAGCAAAATCATTGTTGCGCGGTGTAATCCGTCAAGTGGATTGTTGCTACAACGTGGATAGAGAAATATTACAGGCACATGCATGCTGCAGAGTAGTCCTGGGTATGGGTGTCGTGTGTGTAGCACTATTGTATTGGCTTTGTATGGCACTATTATGTTGGTTCTGTACGGCACTATTACATAGGCTCTTTATGGGACTATTAGGTTGACGCTTTATGGCATTATTATATTGGTTCTGTATGGCACTATTATGTTGGTTCTGTACGGCACTATTACATAGGCTCTTTATGGGACTATTAGGTTGATGCTTTATGGCATTACTACAGTACATTGGTTCTGTATGGCATTATTATATTGCTTCTGTTTCCATTATTATATTGGTTCTATATGGCACTATTATGTTGGCTCTGTACGGCATTACTACAGTATATTGGTTCTGTATGGCACTATTATGTTGGTTCTGTATGGCACTATTATGTTGGCTCTGTACGGCATTACTACAGTATATTGGTTCTGTATGGCACTATTATGTTGGTTCTGTATGGCACTATTATGTTGGCTCTGTACGGCATTACTACAGTATATTGGTTCTAGAAGGTACAGTGACTTTCCATTTGCCTTCTAGAAAAATCTAGCCCCTCTCCCAAAAACATTTTCCTCACATACAACCAGATAGTCTTTCCTAGAGGGCCTGGCACACGAGGAGTTAAGGAGACGTGGTGCCCTTTAAACAGGATTCCTTGCAATGTCCTGACTACAAGCAGAATGTCTTCACAGTGTCAATGTTATCTGTGCCGGGGCCCCGGGGCCCGCAGCTCTCCGTGTGCACATGCTTCCCTGGCTGCAATAACTTATTTCATTCACCATATTTTATATCAAACAGATCCGGGGAAAAAAAACAAAAAAAAAACCTGGGGACATAGAAACCGCATCTGCCTCGATCATCTTAAAAGAGAAGTTTAGATGCTTGTAAATCTATCTGACCGGCGAATACCAGGGTGGAGGGCGCGGGCGCGGGGCAGGTGTTTGGCTAGATTTAGTTTCTTGCGTCTAATTTAAACTTAACACTGTACTCAAGCGGCTAATCTCAATGTAAATGGCACATTTCGGAGACGCGAGGCGTCCTCCCCGCACCGGCTTCATGCGCAACATCTGGACCGAGCAAGGATTCTGCATGGTCAGCAGAAAAAAACAGGCAGACTGGACCGTGGAAATAGAAAGGGACAAATCATTCGGGGGAAAGTGGCCATTTTGTCACTTTAAAGGGGCACCAAAGGTCAGTAAAGGTCGCCTATTGTTCTCTGTTATCAGCCATTTCAGGCCGGGGAGAGCGATCGGCAATGGCCAAAATAAGTGGTCGCACTCGCTGACCAGAAGAGGAGAGGCATAGTGTTACGTTTTAACCCGGAAAGGAGGATCCACTAGGCTACTTCTCCAGTACAGCAGCAGATTTTCCAGTAGCACAAATAGGTGGCGTTGGTGTAGCAGAGCAGGGTGGTTAATCACCGCAGTGTAGCGGGGTCTATGTAGCAGAGCTGAGCTGGAGGGACAATGTAGCAGAGCTGATCTTGCAGTATCCTTGATAGGCAGTGGTGGCATATTAGAGCAGGGTGGACAATAACCACCATGTAGCAGAACTGGTTGATGTAGCAGTGCTGAACTGGAAGGCCAATTTAGCAGAGCTGGGCTGAAGGACTGATGTAGCAGAGCTGAGCTGGAGGGTAAAGCTATAGATAATGCAGTAGCATGGATAGACAGTGGTGGCATAGCAGAGGAGGGTATCAGAACCAGCGGGGTAATGGATTAGAGCCGAGTTGGAGGGCGGCTATAACAGAACTGAATTGGATCGGCCACATTAGTGGGATACAGGAAACCTGGAAATGAGGTAGCGTCCTGGATGACATCATCAGAGATAGATAACTCACCTGAAACATTGGACCCCCCCCAAACCCTGCAGGAACAAGGTAACCCAACAGTAGGTGCATAACTATAGGAGGTGCAGAGGCCCGGCCCTGGTTCCTGAAGGGGCCCCTCTGCCACGTAAGAAGTCACCAGTAGTATAAGTGGGGGCCCAGGAGCTTCAGGTTACGCCTCTGATGCAACTTTCACTTGCTTCTGCATTACCACTGCAGCAGTTCCCTCTGGGATTATTATAAGGGGGGTTTATAATCTGCCGACTCCTGCACTGAGGTTTATGAGCTGCCCCCCTTCCCCAGAATATATAGAGAGTAAGCAAATGTTTGCATTCTCCACTAATTAGCTTTTGCAAACACTTCCATGCAGCACCGTATACAGCAGAACAGTAAGCCGCGTGCTGAGTGAGGAGCGGCGACACCAGCGCCAGTGTCAGTTGTCAGTGCTGCACCTCCATGCTTGACCTTGCAGGTCACATGTAACACAGAAAGGTCGCAGGCCCCATATAGCATATATCAGCTGTGTACACTGTGACAGGATAATGTCCGGTCTATTAACAAACATCCCCCATTCATCACAAATTTCCCTCTTAGTGTATTCATTTTAATTGAATTTTTACCATGAAATTAAATTACTTTTACAGCCGGCCCTTTAACAATATTTCGTGGAAATTGAAAGCAAGTGACACTGGGAGATGTGACGGAACTACAGGTCCCAGAATAGCTGTGACTTACTAGCTACAATTAGAGTAAAATTCATCAATAATAGGACATGATAGGTGCCAGATTATCAAATATTCTGGATTATTAGACTTCCATAGGAGCCAATTACATGTTGGTTTAAGGCCTCTTTCACACGACAGTTTTTTCTTTCCTGTTTACGGTCCGTATACGGAACCATTCATTTCAATGGTTCCACAAAAAAAACGGAATGTACTCCATATGCATTCCGTTTCAGTTTTTCCGTTCCGTTGAAAAATAGAACATGTCCTATTATTGCCCGCAAATCACCTTCCGTGGCTCCATTCAAGTCAATGGGTCCACAAAAAAAACGGAACACATACGGAAATGCATCCATATCCGTTCCGTTTTTGCGGAACCATCTATTGAAAATGTTATGCCCAGCCAAATTTTTTCTATGTAATTACTGTATATGGCATACGGAAAAACAGAACAGAAACGAAAACGCAATGGAAGCAAACAACGGATCCGTGAAAAACGGACCGCAAAACACTGAAAAAGCCATACGGTTCGTGTGAAAGAGGCCTAAGACTGTCCAGTAATCCAGAAGGTCTGATCATATAGGATTCAGGTCCCATTCATTAAAGGAATTTTACTTTTATATTTATATGTTAGTGTAGCAAAAGATATCAGTGGGTTTGACGGGGCCCTGCATGGCTACAGGGCCCCATCTGAACGTCAAGCGAGTTCAGCTCTCTATGGAATTGCTGGAGATAGCCTAGCGCTGGACCTGGCTATCTCCAGTCCCATACAGTTTTAAAGGAGTGTCCACGACCGTTTTTCCATTCCTTTGTGGTGGACACAGGACCCCAATTCTCATAAACGGTGGGGGTCCCAGCATTTGAACCCCCAGTTAGGGGATAACATGTAATCGGAATACCCCTTTAATTACCTCGGGCCCCTATAGGTGGTATTATCCTTTAAAACTTGACTCACTATACTGAAGATTTGGCTTGGAACACAAAGTTGCATGATGGCGCATCTGATAGCAATAGCACAGAGACCTTCCAGAGGAGTGTACCTGACTTCCGAAAAATAATTCCAGTGTGGCTCGGCCTCTACATCATTTTTTCAGAACCTTGGCTATTGTTCCTCCATTGATTGTTTTTCTCTTTTGTTACTTTGTATCATTTACAGTAATGTTTATTATTTTACAACCCCCCCCCCCCCACTCATGATTCATCCCTGATTTCAATATCTGCTGCATGGTACACAGGCGCCCACGCGTCCCCCCGTGGAATAATGTCACCCATTGTAGATGAAAGCCGGCCAGTGGGAGCCCAGGACGAAAGTGCTGAGGGTTTGTAGAACAGATATTTCTTTCTGGGCGACTGTGATGAAAACAAACGGACCCTGATGCCGCGGAAAGGCCTGACTCTGAGATCACACATCCCACGCTTGGGGTGTTTATGTACATTCACCAACAAGACCCTTATTATTGCGGCAGTTTAAACAATTGTCTTTCTGCTCCTTGTGGTGACAATGCAGTTGTTGTCAGACGCCCGGAGGTGTCTGTACACAGGGGCGACCAGAAACGTGAAACAGTTGACTTTAGTGGAAGCGCCCACCAGGAGAACTGGGAGAAGACGTCTTTTGGAGACAGCCGACCCTCCCAGGCCCCTGATGATGCGAGAAGTTTAGGCCTACGGTGTATACACAGGTTATGGAAGATCTACTAAGAAAATCAAACAAAATATGGACATTTATTTATTTTAATAAAAAAAAAAAAAAAAAAGAAAATGAACAAAAACTAAGTTGCAATGTGCAACATTTCTGTAAAAAAAAAAAAAATTTTTTAGCACAAATTATTTAGGTGTGGAAGCAACAGCATAAAAATCTGCACCTTAGCAATGGGAAGCATGATGCCAAGAGTATGGTCTGGGGCGGCTTAGGCTACCCCTTGGCTGCAGTGGCTGAGCCGAGTGTAATGACACTTAGGCCCCTTTCACACGGGCGAGTATTCCGCGCGGATGCGATGCGTGAGGTGAACGCATTGCACCCGCACTGAATACCTACCCATTCATTTCTATGGGGCTGTTCACATGAGCGGTGATTTTCACGCATGCGTTGCGTGAAAATCGCAGCATGCTCTATATTCTGCGTTTTTCACGCAACGCAGGCCCCATAGAAGTGAATGGGGTTGCGTGAAAATCGCAAGCATCCGCAAGCAAGTGCGGATGCGGTGCGATTTTCACGCATGGTTGCTAGGAGACGATCGGGATGGAGACCCGATCATTATTATTTTCCCTTATAACATAGTTATAAGGGAAAATAATAGCATTCTGAATACAGAATACATAGTACAATAGCGCTGGAGGGGTTAAAAAAAAGAAAATTATAATTTAACTCACCTTAATCCACTTGATCGCGGCCTGACATCTCCTTCTGTCTCCTTTGTTGAATAGGACCTGTGGTGAGCATTAATTACAGGAACAGGACCTTTGATGACGTCACTCCGGTCATCACATGGTACGTCACATGATCTTTTACCATGGTGATGGATCATGTGATGACCGGAGTGACGTCACCACAGGTCCTTTACCCAGGTCCTAAAGAAAGAATACAGAAGGAGATGCCGGCTGCGCTATCAAGTGGACTAAGGCGAGTTAAAAAAAAATAATTTAACCCCTCCAGCGCTATTTTACTAAGCATTCTTTATTCAGAATGCTATTATTTTCCCTTATAACCGTGTTATAAGGGGAAATAATACAATCTACAGAACACCGATCCCAAGCCCGAACTTCTGTAAAGAAGTTCGGGTTTGGGTACCAAACATGCGCGATTTTTCTCACGCGAGTGCAAAACGCATCACAATGTTTTGCACTCGCGCGGAAAAATCGCGGGTGTTCCCGCAACGCACCCGCACATTTTCCCGCAACGCCCGTGTGAACCCAGCCCTAGTCTTCTGTTGCTTCATTCTGGAGAAAAAGTACTTTTAATCCATATGCAAATGAGTAGTTAAGAGCACCGAGGGCAGGTCCAAGCTCCTCTTCCCTTCTGTCAGCCCCTTCCTCTCCATCCTGATTGACAACCCCAGATTCATCTCATCTGACCATGTCAATTAAGAAGAATAGTTTTATTTCCGTTGTGTGCCTCCCCCATTTGGATAGATGATATTTTCTTTCATAGGTTAGAGGTTATGATCAATGATTTAATTTGGGGAAGGAAGAGAGTGCGTATAAAGCAGAGATATCTATGGTTGTCGGAGGCAGATGGTGGGCTGTCACTACCTTTTTTTCAAGGTTATTATTTATGTGCACAGATTCAGCGTTGTTGCTGTTCCAAGGAGAGTTTACTTTCACTATATCTGACAAAGCTTTTTGATAGACCAGTTGATAATATTTTTGTATGTTTGGAGAATGGGTTTATGGGAATGAGGAGGTCCTGGCTGATCCCGTTCTCACTGCAGAGGGTTTGGAACAGACTGAAGAAGATCCTTAAATCTTCCGGTCCGTTTGGTTTCACCCCTCTGTGGGAGAACAGGGCGCTGGAGGAGTTCTTCAAAATTACAGATTTTTGTTATTGGGCGCGTAAGGGTATTAACAGGGTATCTGACCTTTTTTATATGGGTCAGTTTAAATCACTTTTGGAATTTGGTTTTACTGATAGTTCACCATTAGATTTATTTATGTATTCATGTTTGAAACATATATTTGAAGCATCTAGGAATAGAGGCCTCTTTTTTCCACGAGAGAATATATTTTTTGATTTTTGTGACGCTCAGAAGTATGAAAAAGTGAAGCTATCCAGTCTTTATGCAAAACTTCAAATTGCACTGGCAACTGTAACACCTTTCAAAAGCACAAATAAGTGGGAGCAAGAGCTGAATTGCCCCCCACTACAGTGGTCTACTATTTATAGGAATGTGAGAAGGGCGTCAGTTTCCAGTGCGCACAGGTTAATCCAATTTAAGATCCTCCACAGACTTTACTATACGCCTAAAACCCAAGGAAAATTTCCCCAAAATAAAGATCGGGTTTGCTGCTGCTTCAAATGTGGATATATTAATGCGGACTATGTCCACTTGCTTTGGAGCTGCAGCAAAATAAGGAGTTATTGGGATGAGATTTTTGTTACCCTACAAAGCGAGAGCGCAGTGAATTATAACCCGGGGGTTTTGATAGTGATCTTTGGAGAATGTGGATTAGAAGGGGAAGTCCCGGTCCAGGTCAGACGGATTTGGATGCGGGGATTGATGGTCGCCAAGGCTATATTGATAAAGTATTGGGGCTCTGTCTCCCCGCCCTCAACAAGAGAGTGGGGTTCATACCTCCAAAGAATTAGAGTTTATGAGGACATTGAAAGGAAACGGAGAACTGCACGCAGATCTATATAGTCATAATTAATATTACTTTACACATTGATGAATGGAGTGGTACGGCAGCCAATGGGGGGGGGGGGGGGGGAGATATAGTTATTATTATATATTGTCGGGAAGGTGTTCTTAGGATGTTGTATAGAATTTTTCTTGTTGTAAAGATGTTTATGATTGCCATGCTAGGCATACCGTCGTGATTATTACTGTTTTATGTATTAATTATCATGTTTTGGAAAATAAAAATATATATTTATTTAAAAAAAAGAAGAAAAGGAAGGGGCTGGCAGAGGAAGCAGGAGCAGCAAGGGTGCACAGAGTGGCTTGGCCCCACCCTCGGTGCTCTTAACCACTCATTTGCTTATGGATCAAAAGTACTTTTTCTCCAGAATGACGCTACAGATCGCTAAGTGAAAGCTATCATTACATTCAGCTGAGCGAGCCCTGCAAGACACTGTGCCTAGTTTATCAATGAATGTCATGGTGAATTTCCCTTTAAACGATAGAACTGTGACGACCTAAATCCAACACCAGGGGGAGCTCACTGCATACAGCTCCTAAGAAAATCAGTGAACGTTACTACATAAATGCATAAACTGCAAGCTCCCCCTGGTGGTGGCTCATGGGGAGATATTTTGTGCTGATCTACAAGATCTCCCCTGTTTCTGGAGACTCCCCCCAAGCTGGCAGAGTACTGTGTTACCCATGTAACCAAATTTGCAGCAAATTTATCAAATGTTGCAGATTTGGCGCATCTTTGAAAATGGCACTTTAGTTTCTTTACGCCGCTCCCCGCACTGGAGTAAGATTGCGTCTTTATTTGCGAAAAGCCGATAAACGTGGTGTACAGTTAATTAACATGGCTATCCACGCCCATTGTAAAAACGCACAAAATTGGCACATATCTTTCTGCTGGAATTCTGGGGTAAAGGGGATGATAAGTTCCCCCATCGTATAGACTACAAATTGTATCTCACCATTTATCCTTATAGACAACAGAACATATGCAAAAGAAAAAAACCTCCATTCTTTACACTGCATTCAAGTATATTTCATCTTTATATAAAGAAGCCTGCTAACATACGCAGAGCAATATCCCCAGTTGTTTAATAACTACAACTCCCAGCACCTGACATCCTGGCCGTCATGTTTCACAGCCGTGTAGTAAAGATGGCTGTTATGGGTAACGTGCAAAATCCCACGGACGGGTTAAAGGTCAGAGCTGCGATTTTTGTTATGGGTAACGCCCTTCTTTTTGCTTTGCTACGGTTTCTCTCTTTGCCGTTTTTCACCCTCGTTCACATTTTCTGTGTAATCTGTGATTTTATTGGCAGCGGCGTATTGATATTGATAAGTATGTGGCGTTCGGACGCGGCCAGAAGATGATGAGATCAGCAGGTGCCTGGATGCACGCGCTGGTTATTACTAGACTGGCCTTGGGAGATTTCAGACGTACGGTACAGAGCCGCCATGCTGGAGGTGATGGATGACTTTTTGTAAATTTATAACACTGACAACAGAAGCGCGAGCACAGAACACAAGTGTAAATGAAGGTGATCGGCCGCCGGAAACTCAACGTATGGAATAAAAAATAAAATTAAAGGAAGCGTTTACTGTGGACCATACATTTCGTTACAAGGACCCCCCGATGATCAGCTACACGGGGTCCCATTGCTCAGTCCTTAGAAATCAGCTGCACTCTATAGAAAATCCTGGTGGTAAGTGTTCAGTTCCCTGCAGCGCCCCCACAGGGGAAATGAAGAATGACATCATGTCCACTGAAAACAATGTTCTATGAATTTAGACCTGCTCCTGCTAGATTGCTAGGCCGTACCCGGCAACCTAAAGGGGCCCCATGTTATTGGCAGGTCCAAATTGATGCTCATTGTTTTCACACAGCACACTCCGCCCCACATTGTTTCCAATGTGAAATCCATGGCAGTAAACTGGGCTAATCCCAGTGCGGACCAAGGGCAGTTCAAACTGCAAATCCAAGGGTCGACCTCAGATTCCTGCTCTGGAGTCTGCCACATGACTGTTAGCTAGTGTGAACATAGCCTTAGGGTAACATTTATTTAAAAAAAATTCCCAGAAAACCCCTTGAAAGATTGTCAGAAGTTTCATATCCATCTTTGAGGATACAAAGTCACATGGAAGTGCTGTATATGGCGGTATATGACTGACGAGTACAGTTTCCAATTTTTTTTCTCTTTTTATTCATTTATTTAGAACACTCAAAAATATTTTTTTTTGGTGACAAATTATCAAACCGTATAAAAAAATAAAAAAAAGTAAAAAAAATAAGATTTTTTGGTCCGTGGGTGTGATAGACACCCAATTCTTTTTATGACAAAGTGGAAAAAGAATAAAAAATTACGACATTTTTTTCTTGCTTCTCCTCTCCACGTTATCCCACAGGTAAATGGTATTGAAGTAGAATAAGAACATCAGGAAGTGAATGCAGGAAACGGCAGATATCAGGACAGGAAAGAGGTCGGGGAGTGCAGGGGGCGGAGCCAGGGCACAGCTCGCGGCGGTCAACGCTGCCATCGTCAGCACGGACGAGAAGAACTGCAACGACAGGGTGTTTTATCAGAGTTAAGAATACGCTGCTAACTAGATGACAAACGAGTTTGCAGCCCGGGGGGGGGGGGAGTGAAGGGGTTAAACCGGCAGCATTTACACATCGCCCATAGTTTTAGCACTCAGGAGGCAGATTTAGCCGTCTCATGTGCCGTTCTCCGGTGACCGGCAAGCATTTCACACATCATCCAAGAAGCATTTCAGGGGCCAAGATGATTTACTGAAGCATCTCGTCTTGTAAGATCACTGGATCTTAAGACGCCGCGGGGAGGTTTTAAAATACAAGGAAACTGTGGAGTCAATGGCAAATGATATGTAATAATCCGAGTGTCGATACGTGAGGCGGGCTACAAGCTAACAATCAATGCAGATGATCAAAGGTCAACAACGCCACATATTAGACCTTCCAGGGCGATTAGCTCTGCAGCGCTGGGGGTCACAAGGCCAATTCCACCCAGGTCACAGATACACCGAGTTTAGATGTTCTCTAATGCCCGCCCGCGGAGATCCAGATGGTGTAGGGCAGGGATGGCCAACTTGTGGCTCTCCAGCTGTTGCAAAACTACAACTCCCAGCATGCCCAGACAGCCTACAGCAGGGCATGCTGGAGAGCCGCAGGTTGGCCAGCCCTGGTGTAGGGAGCCTTCCTGGTAAGAGTATGGAAACTAGCTCTCCTCCAGAAGGAAGCACACTGTCTCACTAGTGCCACCTGTAGGTGAAACACGTCTAGGGATTATCAGCCAGTTGTACACAGCCCAGTTTTGGAGTTTTTGCTCCTCGTCAGTACAGAATAGGGTTCTGGTTGGCTGGGGGCGAGATGGCGCATGACTTGGAAGGTACTGGTGCTCCCTGCGGAGATCCTGCTGGTCTACAAGAGATATACAAAACGGGACAGCACTGCATGGTCCTATGCTATGTGGTGTAGGTACATGGTGGGGGGCTCTGTACTGGGCGATGCTGCAGTAATGGAGTTTGCTTAGCGGACAGTCTCATCCACAGGCCCCAATGCTATGGGCTTCATGTGAGATAATGGCTGCGCCCCTCCACGGCCATTGCACACAGACATAATTATGGTGGACTAAGGCTCACCATAGACATTAGGTTTCTGTCAGCAGATTCCACCATATGGGGCCCGACAGCTGATGAGGAAGACTGCGGTTGTTGGAGAGATCACGAGACTCCATCCTCTAACAGATCTGACAGTAAACTGCCACGTACATCAATGATTATAACTGAGGTCACGAAACCGCAGCAGAGACGAGCATGCGATATAATGTACGGGGCTCGTATGCACTGACTTGTGACTGGGAGAAGGGGCCACAGCAAACATCTCTGATGTGCCAAAATATTTAAAAGGAGAGTCATCTTTTATTTTTTTTAATTAAAAATCTTCCATTTTGCACCTACAGCTCCTAAGCAGATCCATGTTTCCATGGCTACAGACTACAAATAAACTCTGTGCAGTCGGATTCTGTTCTCATGCACTAATCGTTTCCTCCTCTGCTTCCTTCTGCAAGATATGTAGAGGAAAGCTCAGAGGGAGTGGAGTAACCCACGACTGCAGGGGCAGCCTACGCCGGGACTGTCTGTAACCATGGAAACATGGGTCAGGATTGAAGCGGCGGACAAAAAATGGAGGGTTTCTAATTAAAAAAGTAGTCGTTCCTTTTTAAAGGTGTGGTCAAATCAGAGATGTGCCTGCTGTGCCCCCTTCTACTACATGTCCACTTGCAGGTCTGCATGGAAGCTGTATACACAAAACGGCATGAGACTGTTAATCTATGGAGGCCCATCGGAGGACACAACCGGGTTTACGTACCAGCATCTTTACCAGTGTTTCGTGAAGTCTAAACCAAGGAATGTATCTTCGTATAGACGCGCAAAATGGCTTCATCTTCAGGGAATCTTCAGATGTCTTCTGGTGAAACGACAAGGCGGCGGCGCTCACCAGGACGAAGATCAGAGTAGTGACCACGTACGCCATCACCAACCCATCTTTCTGCAGGAGCGGCAGCATGCTGTGAAGGGGGAGGGAGTCAGACCTCGGGGGGACGCGAGGGTGCCTTCACACGTTGCAGAGTTTGTGGCAATCCGTGTGCTTGCTGACCCATTCAAATGAATGGAACAGATTTCCTGCCACAAAATCTGCCACGTGTGAAGGCGCCCTGAATGTGACTGATTCATGTCAGAAATGAGAATTTACCTGAAAGTCGATGTCAGCAGATACCAGGTGGTCATCAGAGGAAGCTCACTGAGGAGTAGACAGGCCGGCCTGTAATACAGAGATACCGCTGGGTCATCGACTGGCGCTGGTCCCGGGTGACCCCTCACCTCACCCTCAGCCAGGCTATCATTAGCGATGGGGCCTATATGCAAACAGTGCCGGCTTTATCTGTATGGGACCTCCGGCCTGGGCGACAGATGCCCTTACCAGCTACTGCGGAGTCAAGAAAGGTGGCCGCCACCTATCAGACCAGTATGGCATATGATGCGTACCCCCCCCCAAAAAAATTGAAGAACAAACTCACATAGCTCTGGGAAAGCAGAGTGACAACTTCTAAAGCTGGTGGGGGGGGGGGGGGGGGGCAGTGTCACCCAGCTTTCCCAGACCATGAGTGGAAGATCTGAAATACAGTATATTTCTGCATAAATTCTCCATCTAGGAGTCTAGGAAAAGTTGGGTGAGCAAGTGCTACAAGGTCAGCTATATGGTGTGTCACCCAACTTTCCCAAGTTCAGATAAGACTAGGAAATGGCTGAATAGGATATTAAAAGCTTTTTTTTGTTTTTCCAGAAACAGCGCCACTCTCGTCCACGGGTGATAGCAGGTATTGCATGATGCCTCAATTGTTGGCGCTGGAGTCTTGCAGCGCTGGGGTCCTAGGTTCAAATCCGACCAAGGACATCATCTGCATGGAGCTTGTAGGTTCTCCCCGTGTTTCATACTGATAGGGAACCTAGATTGCGAGCTCCACTGGGGACAGCAATAGATGACAATGTCTGTAAATGGCTGCAGAATATGTCAGTGCTATATAAACTAAATGAATTCAGGTGAACAGAGCCGAGCCGGGATACAACATAGACTCTGAGGCGCTGGAAGAAAGCAGCCATGTTTAAATTCACTTTTGCGACGTGCTTCTGCGTCATGCTGGCACTTGTAGTCCCACAGCAGTTTGAAAGCTACAGGTTACTAAGAAACCTCAGGTTCATTTCCTCAACAAAACAAAGGCAGGTGTCACTTCCTCCTGTTATCTGTGTGCGAGGGGCTCTTTTGAGGTCGTCTTTTGTGGCCGCCTCGCTTGTGAAGTGCTGTGTAAACAGGGCGATGCGAGGCTCGTTACAGACAATTACTGGAGAATTACCAGAGATTAAGCCGTTCACATCTCATTGACAACAAGTCAATGAAACTCCGCAGTGGTCTGCAAGAAAACCCACCGCTGCCGCCGCGCACATCCTCACGCTGCTCATTTCAATAACAAACCTCTGAAAGGAGTGGAAAAATATTTGCAGAGCAGGTTTCCCATGAAATGCAATGGGACCCCCTCCTCCCGGGAAGGGCTGGGGGCTCGGACCTGTAAACAGGTAACCTGCACTATATACAAAGCACTGGCACTGTATGTCGGTCGTGTATGGGGCTGGGGGCTCGGACCAGGTAACCCGCACTATATACAAAGCACTGGCACTGTATGTCGGTCGTGTATGGGGCTGGGGGCTCGGACCAGGTAACCCGCACTATATACAAAGCACTGGCACTGTATGTCGGTCGTGTATGGCGCTGGGGGCTCGGACCAGATAACCCGCACTATATACAAAGCACTGGCACTGTATGTCGGTCGTGTATGGCGCTGGGGGCTCGGACCAGGTAACCCGCACTATATACAAAGCACTGGCACTGTATGTCGGTCGTGTATGGCGCTGGGGGCTCAGACCAGATAACCCGCACTATATACAAAGCACTGGCACTGTATGTCGGTCGTGTATGGGGCTGGGGGCTCGGACCAGGTAACCCGCACTATATACAAAGCACTGGCACTGTATGTCGGTCGTGTATGGCGCTGGGGGCTCGGACCAGATAACCCGCACTATATACAAAGCACTGGCACTGTATGTCGGTCGTGTATGGCGCTGGGGGCTCGGACCAGGTAACCCGCACTATATACAAAGCACTGGCACTGTATGTCGGTCGTGTATGGCGCTGGGGGCTCGGACCAGATAGTCCCGCACTATATACAAAGCACTGGCACTGTATGTCGGTCGTGTATGGGGCTGGGGGCTCGGACCAGGTAACCCGCACTATATACAAAGCACTGGCACTGTATGTCGGTCGTGTATGGCGCTGGGGGCTCGGACCAGGTAACCCGCACTATATACAAAGCACTGGCACTGTATGTCGGTCGTGTATGGCGCTGGGGGCTCGGACCAGATAACCCGCACTATATACAAAGCACTGGCACTGTATGTCGGTCGTGTATGGCGCTGGGGGCTCGGACCAGATAACCCGCACTATATACAAAGCACTGGCACTGTATGTCGGTCGTGTATGGCGCTGGGGGCTCGGACCAGATAACCCGCACTATATACAAAGCACTGGCACTGTATGTCGGTCGTGTATGGCGCTGGGGGCTCGGACCAGATAACCCGCACTATATACAAAGCACTGGCACTGTATGTCGGTCGTGTATGGGGCTGGGGGCTCGGACCAGGTAACCCGCACTATATACAAAGCACTGGCACTGTATGTCGGTCGTGTATGGCGCTGGGGGCTCGGACCAGGTAACCCGCACTATATACAAAGCACTGGCACTGTATGTCGGTCGTGTATGGCGCTGGGGGCTCGGACCAGATAACCCGCACTATATACAAAGCACTGGCACTGTATGTCGGTCGTGTATGGCGCTGGGGGCTCGGACCAGATAACCCGCACTATATACAAAGCACTGGCACTGTATGTCGGTCGTGTATGGCGCTGGGGGCTCGGACCAGATAACCCGCACTATATACAAAGCACTGGCACTGTATGTCGGTCGTGTATGGCGCTGGGGGCTCGGACCAGGTAACCCGCACTATATACAAAGCACTGGCACTGTATGTCGGTCGTGTATGGCGCTGGGGGCTCGGACCAGGTAACCCGCACTATATACAAAGCACTGGCACTGTATGTCGGTCGTGTATGGGGCTGGGGGCTCGGACCAGGTAACCCGCACTATATACAAAGCACTGGCACTGTATGTCGGTCGTGTATGGGGCTGGAGGCTCGGACCAGGTAACCCGCACTATATACAAAGCACTGGCACTGTATGTCGGTCGTGTATGGGGCTGGAGGCTCGGACCAGGTAACCCGCACTATATACAAAGCACTGGCACTGTATGTCGGTCGTGTATGGGGCTGGGGGCTCGGACCAGGTAACCCGCACTATATACAAAGCACTGGCACTGTATGTCGGTCGTGTATGGCGCTGGGGGCTCGGACCAGGTAACCCGCACTATATACAAAGCACTGGCACTGTATGTCGGTCGTGTATGGGGCTGGGGGCTCGGACCAGGTAACCCACACTATATACAAAGCACTGGCACTGTATGTCGGTCGTGTATGGCGCTGGGGGCTCGGACCAGGTAACCCGCACTATATACAAAGCACTGGCACTGTATGTCGGTCGTGTATGGGGCTGGGGGCTCGGACCAGGTAACCCGCACTATATACAAAGCACTGGCACTGTATGTCGATCGTGTATGGGGCTGGGGGCTCGGACCAGGTAACCCGCACTATATACAAAGCACTGGCACTGTATGTCGGTCGTGTATGGCGCTGGGGGCTCGGACCAGGTAACCCGCACTATATACAAAGCACTGGCACTGTATGTCGGTCGTGTATGGGGCTGGTCATTTGCTTTCTGAGTGCAGATAATGAAAATCTTACAAGATGTAAGAAAGCGGTGAAGAGCGGTCAGTGCCAGGCAGCAGCTCAAACAGCCCCAGCAAAGGCATCGCACCTGTACGGTACACACAAATGTAAAAAAGGACGAGCTCACTGATCAAAGACTGAGGCCCAGTAGGTATCTGGCGTTAAAAACGGAGTGCCAAAGATCAGCGGCACTGCTTGTGTCTACACTGAGCAGGAGGCACCGCTGATCGCCTCCTCTTAAAGGGGCCTAATCAGATATCTACTTATATAGTAAAAATTCTTTAATCAGCATCAGATACTTGCCGGATTATCAGATATTCTGCTTCTATCACTTTATAATTTGTGTTAGGCCTCATGAACACGACCGTTGTTGGGGTCCGCATCTGAGCCGCAGTTTTTGCGGCTCGGGTGCAGACCCATTCACTTCAATGGGGCCGTTGCTCCGTTCCATGGCCCCGCAAAAAAATATAGCATGTCCTATTCTTGTCCGTTTTGTGGACAAGAATAGGCATTTCTACAATGGGCCGCCCATTCTGTTCCGCAAATTGCGGAAGGCACACGAGCGGCTTTCTGTTTTTTGCGGATCTGCAGTTTGCGGACCACAAAAAACAGAACGGTCGTGTGCATGAGGCCTTACACTGTTTCCACAACTCCGTCAACTGCAGATTCCGTCAACTGTAGTAAAGTCCGCTCGGCTGTATTTGTAACCCTGGGCACCGCTTACAAGGGTTATTCCGATCGCAGACATGAAATGGGGATAACCCTTTAAAGATGGGCAGATTCATTAGAGGAGAGAATACTTACAATGACACCAGGAGGATGGATTTCTCATGGACTTGAAAGGAGAACAAGAAAAATGATAAAGCGCAGTTCACCTTAACAGAAAAACAAAACAAACAATAATGTAAAGAGTTATGGTACAGGGTTGGGGCGATCCCTCAGCTATGGAACGGGGGAAGGGGGTGTGACCCCTCAGCTATGGAACGGGGGAAGGGGGTGTGACCCCTCAGCTATGGAACGGGGGAAGGGGGTGTGACGCCTCAGCTATGGAACAGGGTTGGGGCGATCCCTCTGCTATGGGACGGGGGTTGTGATAACTCAGCTATGGGGGGGGGGGGGGAGTGATCCCTCAACTATGGAACAGGGTTGGGGCGATCCCTCTGCTATGGGACGGGGGTTGTGATGCCTCAGCTATGGGGGGGGGGGGGGGGGGGAGTGATCCCTCAACTATGGAACAGGGTTGGGGCGATCCCTCAGTTATGGGATGGGGGTTGTGATCCCTCAGCTATGGAACAGGGGAAGGGGGTGTGACCCCTCAGCTATGGAACAGGGTTGGGGCGATCCCTCAGCTATGGAACGGGGGAAGGGGGTGTGACCTCTCAGCTATGGAACAGGGTTGGGGCAATCCCTCAGCTATGGAACGGGGGAAGGGGGTGTGACCCCCCAGCTATGGTACAGGGTTTGGGCGATCCCTCTGCTATGGGACGGGGGTTGTGATCCCTCAGCTTTGGGAGGGGGGGGGGGGGGAGTGATCCCTCAACTATGGAACAGGGTTGGGGCGATCCCTCAGTTATGGGATGGGGGGTGATCCCTCAGCTTTGGAACAGAGTTTGGGCGATCCCTCCGCTATGGAACAGGGGTTGTGATCCCTCAGCTATTCAGCTATGGGATGGGGGGGGGGAGTGATCCCTCAACTATGGAACAGGGTTGGGCAATCCCTCAGTTATGGAACAGGGTTGGGCAATCCCTCAGTTATGGAACAGGGTTGGGGCGATCCCTCAGTTATGGAACAGGGTTGGGGCGATCCCTCAGCTATGGAACAGGGTTGGGGCGATCCCTCAGCTATGGAACGGGGGAAGGGGGTGTGACCCCTCAGCTATGGTACGGGGGAAGGGGGTGTGACCCCTCAGCTATAGAACAGGGTTGGGGCAATTCCTCAACTATGGAACAGGGTTGGGGTGATCCCTCAGTTATGGGATGGGGGGGGTGATCCCTCAGCTTTGGAACAGTTTGGGCGATCCCTCCGCTATGGGGGGGGGGGGGGGGAAGTGATCCCTCAGCTATGGAACAGGGTTGGTGCAATCCCTCCGCTATGGGACGGGGGTTGTGATCCCTCAGCTATGGGGGGGGGGGGAAAGGGAGTGATCCCTCAACTATGGAACAGGGTTGGGGCGATCCCTCAGTTATGGGATGGGGGGTGATCCCTCAGCTTTGGAACAGAGTTTGGGCGATCCCTCAGCTATGGGACAGGGTTGGGTCGATCCCTCAACTATGGGACGGGGGTTGTGATCCCTTAGCTATTCAGCTATGGGACGGGGTGATCACTCAGCTATGGGATTATAACTATTTTTTTTTTAAAGCGCCAGTAATTCCACTGTACATCAAGAGGGTTACACATACATGATATACAAATACGATAAACATAAAACTATTAACAAACCTGGGAGGGAGAGGATCCTGCCCATGAGAGCTTACAATCTACATGATGGAGGGGGTGATCCTTCAGCTATGGGATGGACGGGTGATCCTTCAGCTATGGGATGGAGGGGTGATCCCTTAGTTATGGGATGAAGGGGCGATCCCTTATGGGATGGAGGGGTGCTCCTTATAGGAGATAGATACTTACCAACGTGAGTTTAAACCCGCTGATAGTCGGGTGAGCAGTAAGCTTGACACAGGACGGGAGCACGCCCAGCACGGTACACGCAAAACTAAAGAGCAAATGAATGAAGAAATAAGAAAACAAATAGAAACATTTGTAGTAACATTTCTCGCTTCAGGACCGTATTCACATGCGCCAGACATTTCCTGAAAATCGGTTCCATCTGAATGGGCTTACTCTGTCGTCAAACCCGTGGAATTCTGCAAGCCCATTCACATGAAACCCCTGTAACGACACGAGTGTGTGTGCGCATTATAGTGCATCAGATTTGCGATAAGTTTGTGAACCCTCTGGCGTTGTCCTGCACGTCTACTGATTTCATGCAGATTTACCTGAGATGTAGTTGAGCCTGCGGAGAGAGAACGCCCTTGATCTTGTACAGGACGCTGAGGCTGCACCAAACATTGGCAACTTTATCCTGAAAGAAAAGCGAAAAAGTATCAACGTTTATAAAAAAAACACAACAAATGTAACTAGATCGGATATAGATTCTATAAAGGCGGGGCTGTCAAACCATCTCATGAATATTCATGAAATCAGGGCAGGTGCCACCATTACTCCAGTATACTCCAGTGTAAGGCCGTGTAACCCAACCTGTGGCTCTCCAGCTGTTGGGAGTTGGAGTTGTCGCAACTACAGAAGAGAGCCATCTCTGGGCATGCTGGGAGTTGTAGTCTTCAAAAAAAAGGCCACAGCTTGGGGAACAGTCTGGGTATAACAGATACATAGGGAGTCATTTACTATACTGAAATGCTCCTAAATTAGCCGTATTCCAGTCGCAGGTGGCGGTGCAACAGTTAGTTGTGCTGCTATCTGCGACTTCGTCCCGCTCACACCAGGTCTAGGATCGTGGGCGGTGAAGGCGACGGGCCGGCAGACCTGTCTCATTCATCATTTTCTGCGCTTGTTTAGGCGTAGAAAATGGTCTAAATGTAAGCCAGCCAGGGAGCCGTCTTACATTTAGAAGCGGCGGTGGATCCGCGGACGTTATGGAGAGGCCGGCACTTCTACGTGACTCCGGCGGATCCACCGCCAGCACAGGGCCTTATTAAGACTGGCGTTTTAGACGGCGTTTGCGCCCCATAGTTTTATGCATATTCCAGGGCTGGAGGAGGTAGAGCATGAAACAAGGATCCTCTCTGGTGTTCTTTGCCCCCCTTCCCCCGCCCTGTGTCATGCTCCGCCCCTTTGGGCTCTGCACTAGGCATATCACATTTTATCAGTTTGGCCCGGGGTGTTAAGTTAAGCATTTTTTTAACCCCCCCCCCCCCCCCCCCCCCCCCCCCGGCACATCCACAGTGACCGCCCATGCGCAGCCGCTTCTTATCGTCCTTGGGACTGGTGGGAGCCTGCGCAGTCAGACCTCCCACAACGACTTTCACGGCACAGACCTGGAAAAATGCTTTAAGCTCTATCTTATCGCCACAGTTTGTTCACTCTATTGCTCCCTGTTATCAGCCAAGTGCAATCCCAGCCCTTTAATGTGAAACGTCTCCAGTGCCGACGCTGCTGACTTTCGGGTGTAATGACCCTTTAAAAAGGTTAATAATAATGATGTATTTATGGCGACTTATTAGAGATTTGTGCTGGACTTTTAGCACTTTCAGACAGCCGGCAGTGACAGGGTTAACAGGTCATAAATCAGGAGCGGTAAAGACATTAACAGTTGTGCTAGGATCACTTTCACAATTACATTCGTAACCACAGCAATCATGTCAGCGACACTCATCCGGCGGGCAGCTGCCAATTCACAGCTGTGCAGACGCGGGGCAGGGAACCGCCGGACTCTGCTATACGGCCGCTCGCAGGGGGTGCTATGGGCTGCAACACTACATCAATCTGCATTCTCATGTAATATTCAGATAGATACGAGTTAGAATAGACAGATATGGACTAGATAGATTCCTTTAATCTGGCATTAATGGGACCAATCGCCTTGGATTAGTACATGCCGGATTATGGGAATCCACACTGCAGTTATATACAGGGGTGTAAATCCACCCATCAGCCGTTTTTACAGCCGCCGCGTCCTCCCCTCCCTATCAACCCCTGTCCCTTTACAACCCTGACAAGAGAAAGCAGATTTGCAGCCAAGACGGAAAAGGAAAAAAAATAAAAATAATGAAATTGCAAATCAATTTTTCTGGAAAATAATAGCAGCATTAAAGCAGCAGAATGATTCCGATAAAAAATAATTATGGCTTTAAAAGGCAAACAATTAGCATAGCGCATTACAGGCCTAAGACAAGCGAGCGGGTAATGGCTGCTGCGTTTACGAGGCTGCCCTGGCACGCGCGGTTACTGTGGAATCCATCTCACTGAGTGGCTTTAATGAGGCCATAAGCAGAATCTGCTGGCACAGGACTCAGCGCCAGGGGTTAAACACTCAGCTGAGGGCTGGCGAGTGAGATCTGAAGGGCCAGGGCCACTTATTACTAGACCCCCCCCTGGGGGGCCCTGCAGCAGAGTCCCTATAGGTCAGCGGTAACTGGTCCTAGTGTATGTGAGACAGAACAGAGAACACTTCACTGACCTCAAAGAGTCCACGGCCCACGGGGAAAAGTCTTCTGAGGACTTGGAGGATTTGTTCAATGTCTGTCAAGAAAGGGATCCAACAGAGGCTGAAGGCGGCAATTACCGTCACCCCGATCTTCAGCAGCAGAAGGAGCCTGGCAAGAGAGAGGGTGGCCTGTCACCGATCAGTCACAGGAGCCTTCAGGTGACAAAACACAACGCAGTGTCAGGATTAAGTGGACGAGGAACAGTCCAAGATGCGTTTTGGGACATTTATGAAAATTAAGCCGGGGAGAGGAGGGGGATCTGAGGGTCCCGCAGGCAAGACGCTGGAAGGCTCCGAATGACATTAACTTTAATGTGGATCCATTAGGTTCTCAGGGGCCACACAGCAACTGCTGAGGAACCGACAACCGCACAGAAAATATATCTTTTTTTATTTATTCATTTTTTTAGATAGGGTACACTGGAATTTGGAAATCAGTAAAGGAATTTTAAAAAATACTAAAAATAAATAAATATAAAAATGTGAAAAATGATCTTACGTACAACTAGGCAAACAAAGGCCCTGTAAGAACCTTAAGACCTCAGGACGCTATGCAAACAATAGCGGACAATGCTCGGGGTGCAAAAGCAAGATTTTCAAAGGGGGATTCTGAATTACATTGTACATACCGAGAGGCAATATCCCCTCCAAGCATTTGTAGCTATACAGCAGCCCAGTATATGGGCCACATAGCATCAAGGTCTAGCACAATGAAGGCTTTTGACTACATCACAGGTGGTCTAGGGTAGTGAAAGGGTTAATGTATATGCCTGATGGTCTATGGCAGTAAAGGGGTAAATGTTAGATGTAAGGCAGTGAGAGAGTTTAACGTAAATATTCATGGTGGTCTAGAGCAGCCGAAGGGTTAATGTCAGCATTCCGGGTGGTCTAGGTCAGTGAAAGGATAACCTCAGTATACCTGGTGGTCTAGGACATCGAGAGGGTTAAAGGGGTTGCCCAGGTAGCTGTGTTGTGTGTGGTATTACAGCGCACCCTCACTGAATCCAGTGGAGCTGAACTGCAATGCCGGGCTCAACCCTTGGACAGGCGTGGGGTTGTTTTTGTAAGGAAGCAGCCATGTTCTTCTAATCATGAAGAAACCCTTTAATTCCTGTAGCTATGGTGGTCTTGGACAGTGTAATGGTTAATGTAAGGATCCCTAGTGGTGTAATTTACAATGCGGTTCTGATCAGAGGTCTGTTTCGGGGGGGGGGGGGCATTCACATTGGGGATCTGATCTGAGGTCTGATTGGGGGTATTATGAACATTAGGGGTCTGACTGTGGCTCTGAGCTGAGGTCTGAGGAAAAAAACATTTTTTTCTTATTTTCCTCCTAGGTGCGTCTTATAGTGTGAGAAATGCCTGTGCACTCACTTACCCCAAGCCAGTACATAGGTGCAGATATGTACTCTTTTACCTCCAACATGTATATCACCACAGCCTGTATATAGGTGCAGCTGTGTGATCACTTACCCCTAGCCTGTACATAAAGGCAGTTGTGTGATCACTTACCCCCAGCCTGTACATAAAGGCAGTTGTGTGATCACTTACCCCCAGCCTGTATATAGGTGCAGCTGTGTGATCACTTACCCCCACAGCCTGTATATAGGTGCAGCTGTGTGATCACTTACCCCCAGCCTGTATATAGGTGCAGCTATGTGATCACTTACCCCCAGCCTGTATATAGGTGCAGCTATGTGATCACTTACCCCCACCCTGTATATAGGTGCAGCTGTGTGATCACTTACCCCCACAGCCTGTATATAGGTACAGTTTTGCGATCACTTACCCCCAGCCTGTATATAAGAGCAGCTGTGCGATCACTTACCCCCACAGCCTGTATATAGGTACAGTTTTGCGATCACTTACCCCCAGCCTGTATATAGGTGCAGCTGTGCGATCACTTACCCCCACAGCCTGTATATAGGTGCAGCTGTGTGATCACTTACCCCCAGCCTGTATATAGGTACAGTTTTGCGATCACTTACCCCTAGCCTGTACATAAAGGCAGTTGTGTGATCACTTACCTCCAGCCTGTATATAGGTGCAGCTTTGTGATCACTTACCCCCAGCCTGTATATAGGTGCAGCTGTGTGATCACTTACCCCCAGCCTGTATATAGGTGCAGCTGTGTGATCACTTACCCCCAGCCTGTATATAGGTGCAGCTGTGTGATCACTTACCCCCACAGCCTGTATATAGGTGCAGCTGTGTGATCACTTACCCCCAGCCTGTATATAAGAGCGCTGTGCGATCACTTACCCCCACAGCCTGTATATAGGTACAGTTTTGCGATCACTTACCCCCAGCCTGTATATAAGAGCAGCTGTGCGATCACTTACCCCCACAGCCTGTATATAGGTACAGTTTTGCGATCACTTACCCCCAGCCTGTATATAAGAGCAGCTGTGCGATCACTTACCCCCACAGCCTGTATATAGGTGCAGCTGTGTGATCACTTACCCCCAGCCTGTATATAGGTACAGTTTTGCGATCACTTACCCCTAGCCTGTACATAAAGGCAGTTGTGTGATCACTTACCTCCAGCCTGTATATAGGTGCAGCTGTGTGATCACTTACCCCCAGCCTGTATATAGGTGCAGCTGTGTGATCACTTACCCCCAGCCTGTATATAGGTGCAGCTGTGTGATCACTTACCCCCAGCCTGTATATAGGTGCAGCTGTGTGATCACTTACCCCCACAGCCTGTATATAGGTGCAGCTGTGTGATCACTTACCCCCAGCCTGTATATAGGTGCAGCTGTGTGATCACTTACCCCCAGCCTGTATATAGGTGCAGCTGTGTGATCACTTACCCCCAGCCTGTATATAGGTGCAGTTATGCGATCACTTACCCCCAGCCTGTATATAGGTGCAGCTGTGTGATCACTTACCCCCAGCCTGTATATAGGTGCAGCTGTGTGATCACTTACCCCCAGTCTGTATATAAGAGCAGCTGTGCGATCATTTACCCCCAGCCTGTATATAGGTGCAGCTGTGTGATCACTTACCCCCAGCCTGTATATAGGTGCAGCTGTGTGATCACTTACCCCCAGCCTGTATATAGGTGCAGCTGTGTGATCACTTACCCCCAGCCTGTATATAGGTGCAGTTGTGTGATCACTTACCCCCAGCCTGTATATAGGTGCAGCTGTGTGATCACTTACCCCCAGCCTGTATATAGGTGCAGCTGTGTGATCACTTACCCCCAGCCTGTATATAGGTGCAGCTGTGTGATCACTTACCCCCAGCCTGTATATAGGTGCAGCTGTGTGATCACTTACCCCCAGCCTGTATATAGGTGCAGCTGTGTGATCACTTACTCCCAGCCTGTATATAGGTGCAGCTGTGCGATCACTTACCCCCAGCCTGTATATAGGTGCAGTGGTGTGATCACTTACCCCCAGTCTGTATATAGGTGCAGCTGTGCGATCACTTACCCCCAGCCTGTATATAGGTGCAGCTGTGCGATCACTTACCCCCAGCCTGTGATTCCTTGCTTGATACATTTCCCCAGGAGGAAGCAGAAGAACGGCAGCGCGTGGTAAAGCTCCATTTGTTTATAGTTAAGGGCGAGGCAAAACGCCAGCGACCCCAATGCCTCACAGCCACGCAAGAGCGCGATGATCCCCCAGAGGGCCAAACCGAGGCTGACGGAGTTGTATGTGTGTCTGTGTTAAGAGCAACATCATTATATGTCATATGAGAGCATACACAGGGGCAGCACACGCTGGCTCTTCAGCTGCTGTGGAACTACAAGTCTCAGGCTTAGTCTACCAAGGGACTGAGAACAAAACCAAAAGCTCATCACTCCAGACTTGTCTATTTTAGTAAAAACTTGCAACCCTTATGACAGACCAATTCTGGAGTCGTCTTGTCTTAAATATTCTGTTATTCCTACTGGAAATTTATGACTAGATTGACAACTGGAGAACAGACTGTGACTGACGGCTACACACTGACAATGTCACACTTTACAGGGACATGGCCCCAACAAGTAACAGCCAGCTGTCAATGTATTCATAAAATTCCAGTAGGTATAACAGGGGAATGGCACAACACAAATTAAATACGGTCGTGGAAATCCAAGGCTGACCCACAGATTTCTGCCGTGCTGGTGCCATGGTTTGCAGATGGAGGTAATAAGATAAGCTCCAATGTCATTCAATGGGTCTAAATCCAGATGCCTTTCTTCCAGGACGGTGTTCTGACAGAGGAGCAGAATACTGGAATTGTCGTATCCGGCATAGCCAAACACTGATGTGGCCTCCTGGATCTGTTGGGTTTCCAGCATGAATCCTAAAAACCTGACGAGCCCCGGCGGTGTCCAACTATGCCGGATACGGCAATGCCAGTTTTCTACTCCTCTGCTGGAACGCAGCACCGGAATGCCCTAACCCAGATGTGGACGAAGGCTGAGAGACAGGTCAGGAGGGGTGGCGGGGGGGGCTCTTTAAAAGCAAAAAAGGATATTGAAAATGTCCATAGTCTATGAGGATGAGGCCAGGATAAAGCAAAAAGCAGAACAGAAACAGCACCTAAATTGATAAAACAATAATGTATTAAAAATATGTAAAATGTTCACCAAACGACACAAAATCACAGACGTAATATAATGATAGGAGCCTTCTACAAGCCAGAACCTACAAATACTGCAGTCATGTGATCACCAGTCATGATATATACACAGGTCACTGGTATACGGGTGCAGGCGTCTATATAAAAGTGGAACGCCAAATTCTGAGCTGGTTTATATTACGTAATGGTTTGAATAGAAATTCTATATCCTATATAAATCCTATTACTATTTTAGGGCCTGAGTGGGCGGAGCATGACACCAGGGTTCCATCATTGGTGTTCTTTTGAATCCCTGTGTCGGGCTCCTCCTCCTCAGGTCTACACTAGGGTTAACACAATCAGATTTGCCCAGAGTGTTCCTTTAAGCGAATATATTGCATCAACGCATTCTCATTTTAGACGTTCAGCCCCGTGGTCAGAGTTATCACTTACCTTTCTTTTTGAGGATGGTTCTTGCAGGTGAGAGCAGTACAAGATAACTGCGGGGATGTAAATGATCAGATCTGCAACCAAAACTACAAAGATGGCGGATATTAATATTGCATATGCGTGATCTCTATACGCATCACATTACGCATGGCAGTGATTAATGGGGGAGCGCCGTCTCACAGGGCGTCACCTTAGAGGTTGTCCAGACTTTGTGGGAAACAAGTCCTTAATCAATGGGCGGTGGGAAGACGTGTCAGATGGATCCATAACTTATGAGTGATTGGCGGCAGGTTCTTCCAGTACTCGCAACACTTATAGAGTTTCGTTGCAGTAGATCCGACATAAACCCAGGGGAGGACTGAAGATAGTCACAGGGATTCACACAACATCAAAGACAATGCCTGTGTCATGCTCCACCCCCTGAGGTCCTGTACCGGATAGATCAATGAATTCCTTTTTGTATGGGTGGTCTTTTAAAGGGATTGTAGGAAAATATGGCTTCTATCTTCCATAAACAGCGCCACATCCGTCCATGGGTTGTATTTGGTATTGCAGCTCAATCAAAGAAAATGGTATTGAGCTGCGATACCTGAAACAAGCTGTCGATAGACGCGGTGCTGCTGCTAATCCTGGACAACTCTTTTAAATGGCACATTAGGGGAAATAGAACTTCCTGACATGCATTGTAGCGCTGATCTGGGTCTGCTAATAGTGAGCAGCTCCTGCCGCTACCCATCATGTGATCCGGTACGGCAGCAGTAAGCAGTATTACTGATTACAGAACTGTATACATGGCGCTGACTGAACGCAGTGTATACAGAGACAGTCTGGCTTTCCTCTTGAGGTTGGCCGTCTCTCCTGCAGAATTCTCATTATGTCTAAAGACACTGAGCTGTCCAAAAGCAGTTAAAGGGGTTCTCCAAAACCAAGAATCCATGGTCGGGGTGGTCAGGGATGGTGCCAAATTGAGAAAAAATGAGCACTCCAGTCCCAGCACCGACTCTCCACGGCTTCCAATCCTCATTAGACCAGAAGTGTGATGTGCCGTCTACATGTCCATCACCGCCTCTGGCCAGCGCTGACCTTGGTTCCTGCACACATCACTGCTGAGGCCACTGACTGCCTGGCAGCAGTGACACGCATGTAGATGGCACGTCACACTTCCGGACTACTGGAAACCAGAAGCATTACAGATGGGAACTCGACGATGGAAATGGAGTGCTCGTGACAGATGAGTCTTTTTTTTTCTGGCACGATGCCTGGACCCCTGACCATGGTTTCCCATTCTCGGAGAACCCCTTTAAGCAATTGCCTAGCATATGTACACATACTTTGGGAAGGACTGCGAGTACATTTACTGCATTATATTAGCTCATGGAGGTAGCATGAGGCCCAAACTTGTCACTCTCATCTAGGTCAAAGCCTCGGATTCTGTCACATTTGATGGAAGAAACAGCGCAGCATGCAGCAATATATTTCCTGTAAAATGGCAGACACCATGACGGAATGTGACAGACACCATTACAAATCAATGGGTCCATCAAACGCCTCAGTCATGTGACATATCTGTGGCTTTCATCATAAACTAAAGTCACTACGCAGCTGAGAACAGAGCCTGGCAAGTAAGAATCCCAACCCGTTGAATAACAGATTCAGCTCTGCTATATCAGTACAATACAAGCTAGGCCACGCCAAGGTCCACAACAGATCGGGATGCCAAGAGTCACACACAATGCTTTACTTTACAAATACACGTACCCGTTGCTCGCATGAACAGCTTGTGGTGAAGGCCCTCGTATCCTCGCGAAGAGTTCAGCGCCACCCAGTCCGGATTGATCATGTGAGCTCTACGACAAAATACGGCACAGGTGAGGGAAATTTTGATCATACACTGCTCAAAAAAATAAAGGGAACACAAAAATAACACATCCTAGATCTGAATTAATTAAATATTCTTCTGAAATACTTTGTTCTTTACATAGTTGAATGTGCTGACAACAAAATCACACAAAAATAAAAAAAATGGAAATTAAATTTTTTAACCCATGGAGGTCTGGATTTGGAGTCACACTCAAAATTAAAGTGGAAAAACACACTACAGGCTGATCCAACTTTGATGTAATGTCCTTAAAACAAGTCAAAATGAGGCTCAGTAGTGTGTGTGGCCTCCACGTGCCTGTATGACCTCCCTACAACGCCTGTGCATGCTCCTGATGAGGTGGCGGACGGTCTCCTGAGGGATCTCCTCCCAGACCTGGACTAAAGCATCTGCCAACTCCTGGACAGTCTGTGGTGCAACGTGACGTTGGTGGATAGAGCGAGACATGATGTCCCAGATGTGCTCAATTGGATTCAGGTCTGGGGAAGGGGCGGGCCAGTCCATAGCATCAATGCCTTCGTCTTGCAGGAACTGCTGACACACTCCAGCCACATGAGGCCTAGCATTGTCTTGCATTAGGAGGAACCCAGGGCCAACCGCACCAGCATATGGTCTCACAAGGGGTCTGAGGATCTCATCTCGGTACCTAATGGCAGTCAGGCAACCTCTGGCGAGCACATGGAGGGCTGTGCGGCCCTCCAAAGAAATGCCACCCCACACCATTACTGACCCAATGCCAAACCGGTCATGCTGGAGGATGTTGCAGGCAGCAGAATGTTCTCCACGGCGTCTCCAGACTCTGTCACGTCTGTCACATGTGCTCAGTGTGAACCTGCTTTCATCTGTGAAGAGCACAGGGCGCCAGTGGCGAATTTGCCAATCTTGGTGTTCTCTGGCAAATGCCAAACGTCCTGCACGGTGTTGGGCTGTAAGCACAACCCCCACCTGTGGACGTCGGGCCCTCATATCACCCTCATGGAGTCTGTTTCTGACCGTTTGAGCAGACACATGCACATTTGTGGCCTGCTGGAGGTCATTTTGCAGGGCTCTGGCAGTGCTCCTCCTGTTCCTCCTTACACAAAGGCGGAGGTAGCGGTCCTGCTGCTGGGTTGTGTCCCTCCTACGGCCTCCTCCACGTCTCCTGATGTACTGGCCTGTCTCCTGGTAGCGCCTCCATGCTCTGGACACTACGCTGACAGACACAGCAAACCTTCTTGCCACAGCTCGCATTGATGTGCCATCCTGGATAAGCTGCACTACCTGAGCCACTTGTGTGGGTTGTAGACTCCGTCTCATGCTACCACTAGAGTGAAAGCACCGCCAGCATTCAAAAGTGACCAAAACATCAGCCAGGAAGTATAGGAACTGAGAAGTGGTCTGTGGTCACCACCTGCAGAACCACTCCTTTATTGGGGGTGTCTTGCTAATTGCCTATTATTTCCACCTGTTGTCTATCCCATTTGCACAACAGCATGTGGAATTGATTGTCACTCAGTGTTGCTTCCTAAGTGGACAGTTTGATTTCACAGAAGTGTGATTGACTTGGAGTTACATTGTGTTGTTTAAGTGTTCCCTTTATTTTTTTGAGCAGTGTATTTTCAGAATTTTTTTGCTCCATCGTTCTGCATATTAATCGCTTCATGTGAACAAGATTTTTTAAAAACCCTATCAGGTTGAATTATTCTGCAATGATTGGTCAGGATTAGAGCCCTAGTCGATGATATCACTAATAGGGGTGGAGCCGTGACAACTAAAAAAACAATTGTAGTTGTCACCATAGTGAGCGGCACAGCTATTACTGTATTATATCGTGTGCGGACCTCAGGTCATGAAATAATCAGGATATGATGGTACTCACATGTAACCGCAGAGAAGACTGTGATAGGCTGTGAGAGGGGGGTAGTCGAGACCCCAGTAGAGAAGGTCATTGTCCGTGGAATTGAAGTACCTGGGTGCAAAAAAAATAAAATAAAAAGAAATAAAGCTTTACTGGAGGTTGGCACTAGTATGCCCGCTGATTGGTAACAGACCCTTCAGAAAGAGGCGACAGGTGCCCTCAGGTGTTTGGGGTCCATCAGTGTTCATGGTGAATCGGATCCCAATGAAAATGTGAACAGAGCCTAAGGATAGGTCCACGTCCACATGTGGTGTAAAAGCTGCAGATTTTCCATCCAGGATGGCGGTTAGAAAATCCACGGATTTCACCCTTTGCAATGCACAGGATGGATTCAGCTGCAAATCTGCAACAAATCTGCATCCAACACATGCGGATTTTGCTGTAGATTCATTGCAGAGAAGTTGGAGGTGTGAACAAGCACTTAGTGATATATAGCAATTAGCAGAAAAGAGTCACGTGGCTGCATCAGGGGCAACGGTTTTGATTTATCATGGCAGCCTGACCGACTGTCTAATGTTGGGTGTGCCATGACAGCAGATGTCAGGAAAGAAGGATTGAGCAAGTTGAAATCCATTTCTTTGTCCCTGCAGGAGAAAAGCCCCCACCAGCGGCTTATTCCCCTTCTCCCCATCGAGAACACGTGCATGCTCAGTCAAGCCAAGCATGCAAAAATGTGGGGAGATGGAGAAAGCATACGGCTATCAAAGGTGTATTGGTACTTTAAATGTAAGGCTACTTTCACACTAGCGTTTTAGTTTTCCGGTATTGAGATCCGTCATAGGGGCTCAATACTGGAAAAAAACGCTTTGGTTTTGTCCCCATTCATTGTCAATAGGGACAAAACTGAACTGAACAGAACAGAGATCTCCAAAATACATTCCGTTCCGTTTAGTTGCGTTCCCATACTGGAGAGCAAACCGCAACATGTTGTTCTGGAGCAAGACGCATCCGGCATGACCCCCAATGCAAGTCATGGGGGACGATACGTTTTATCGGACACAATAGAAAACGGATCCGTCCTCCATTGACTTTCAATGGAGTTCATGACAGATCCGTCTCGGCAATGTTACAGATAATACAACCAGATCCGTTCATAACGGACGCAGATGGTTGTATTATCAGTAACGGAAGCGTTTTTGCTGAACTCTGCCGGATCCAGTAAAAATGCTAGTGTGAAAGTCGCCTAAGATGTCATCCAGCACTTTACAAGAATTGGCCTATCTTCAGGATAGGTCCTCAATGTCTGATCGGTGGGGGTTGGACACCCTGCATCTCGGCCGATCAGCCCTACCCAGGCCTTGCCATCAACATGCACCATGAGCCTGGCCAAATACTAACTTGATTTGCTTTACAGAACCTTGTGCCTAAGAGCCCCAAACCCCAAGTCTGCTCAATGCCAGGCAGCTGCTCTACTAGAAGTAAGCAGAGAAACTCTTCTCTCCTGGGAAGATGGATCCCTGTGGTATTCTAGGCAATATATGGTAAGACGGGCCCGGTGGTCGTCTCACCGATACCCGATTCAGTAGGCGAGAGAGCTATTGCCTGATTTCAGACATTCAATCGTTACAACAACAGAGGCCAAAAATAGTTAAATCACATCCATTTTAGAAAAATATTAAGAAAAAGAATTTTTCTCTAAAAAGGATACAAACCATTGCTTTACCGGGAGATTGAGAGTCACCTCCTGCCAATGTCTTTGGGCTTCGTAGTCTCCAAACATAGGCGCCGTCCTGGCCCCTGTTATAGATCAAAAACGGAAAAAAAAGCAATAAATTTACTGCACGTGGAATTGTCATTTAAGCAATTTTCTTTATTCCTAACGCAATGCTTCCAAATGACAGAATTCCTGCTCAAGCCATTGCCTCCTATGACAGAGTCTAAAGTTAGGACGTAACGCGATGGGTCAAGGCGACACATTTTGGTAAGAGGGAATATGACAACGGCTTCTGACCGCCTTAATTTCTGCCTGCGGTTATTTATAGAATATCTGAAAATTCTTCCAAGATTTCCAAATTAACTCCTTCCTTCTGTGGGGCCCGCTCATCCAGTGTGGTGGTCGTCACAATGAATTGGGTGCTGTGTGGGATTTCCCCTAGAGGTACATACATTGTGCGGCATCCCATTCATGCAGTGAGAGTGTAACCTTTCTACGGCTCTCATGCCCCACCAAAGCCAGGCTAAAAATTTCAACGGCCCCGGCTGCAGCGGCAGTAAATCATGTGTCCGGGGAGTCTTGTCTTCCTGTAGAGGAGAGCGTCGGGGGCTGCACCTGTTCCACCACAACAGAGATGTCCCTTTGACCACTAAGTAAAACACGACTAATGCGATTAACCTCCAGAATAGACACTTACCACATGGACTGATACAAAGTGACTATTGCTGCAGGTATCCGACTGCAACAATGTATCAAAGCCGTAAGAGGCGTCACACGACGATATCGTGAAGGGATGGCACTGCCTCTATACAGAGGAAAACATCGGCTATTTACTCTGTGCATCAATTCCCCACCACTTGAAAGATCTCCGCTTGCTGTCATTAAAGAGGAACCTTCATTCTTAACTCTCACTCTACTGAATGAAAGGAGGCAGAGATCTTGAAAACCCTGACAGGGCGAGTCAAAAGTCTCAGGACACCCTTTTATTTCAGAAACAAAGGGGAAAATGAAATATCTGAACACCCCAGCAAGTAATGGGCGAGAAGGCCTATGTCCGGAACATGGCCATATTGGATCAAGGGTAGTGTTGAGCAAACTTGTGTTTTAAGTTCGGCGTCTAAAGTTCGGGTTATCGAAGAATCGTATTATGGATTCTGCTACCACGGACCATAACGCGATTCTTCGATAACCCGAACTTTAGACGCCGAACTTAAAACACAAGTTCGCTCAACACTAATCAAGGGCAGATTTTTCTTGTAGCAGACCAGAATCTTCTTAGAAATCAATTGTCGCCATCAGATTTGCGATATCTCTTGTGGTTCAAAAGTTATCAACACAAAAAGTTGCAGCAACAACCGGGAACGTTCCCTGTGATGCGCAGCGACTTGATGTGTTCAATGTGTTGTCCCTGGTGCTGAACACAAAAAAGTTTTAAACTTTCTGCAAATCTAATTGTAGCAGTTGATTTCTAAGAAAGTTCTGGTCTATTTTAATATGCTACAAGACCTCTTTCCCATTGATCCAATATCGTGTCTTTCAAAATGGTGGCCATGTTCCGGACATAGCCTAAAAGATAGGCTTCCTCACCCATTACTTGCTGGGGTATTCAGATATTTTTTATTTTCCCTTTTGACTTCCTGTATATTGGAAAATGATATAACTTTTCACTGTTTGCTGAAACCAGAATATGTCTGCTTGCTGCCAGTGAATGGTGCAAAATCTATGGTTTATTCCAAGAGGCTGGTGAGCAGGAGAGCTCCAGGCTACACATAGATATAAAACTGTGCAAAATCCTGGTCCACATGAGGCACCTCTGCGGGCAGGACTCCTCTCCGGGGGGTCGTCACACGGTGGCTTGAGACTGGGAACCCTCTTTAAGGGGGCATTCCGCTGGTATAAAGTGATGGCATTTCATTAGGATACACCATCACTTTATAAATGGGCAAAGTCTGACCTTTGGGACCTCCACTGATCCCGAGAACGAGGAGGATGCAGCGCTGATTTGGGGGTTGTGTCCCCTTCCATGGTCTCCCTGCACCTTGGTGCTCCTGGCTACCTGCTGTGCAGGGCCCAAATCAGCGCACGCGTGGTGGAAACCGCAGCGCAGTACAGCGCCAGCAAAGTGGATGAAATGACAAATCCCACGTACACTTTGTGGCTTGTTTCCGTGTGGAAATTGACCTGCCGTGCGGATTTCCAAAATCCGCAGCATGTCAATTATGTTTGCGGTTTTAGCAGCGGATTTCAGCCTTTTTCAATGAAGGGCAAGAACGCATCAAATACGCAAATTAGAAATTGCGGATATGGTGCAGAAACGCACATAAATCTGCACGGAAATTTGTGCCAGTTCACCTGCGTCGTTTGCAGGCACCCATAGGAATCGTTTACGGTTATTTCCATACCGCGTGCAGTTTTTGTGGCAGTACTTATTTATTTTATTTATTTCAAAAGTCTGAATGGCGTTTTTTCCATACAAAAAACGGCAGAAACAAAACACCAAAAGCTTCAATGAGCCGCATTTTGAGGGGGGAAACACCAACCACAAAAAATGCTGCTAGTCAAACACGCTTATGCCTCCTGCATTTCAATTTTACAGCAAAAAATTGCACAGAAAACTGCAAAAGTGCTGAAAAACGCCATGGAATGCCGCTGCGTGTTTTCGTCTAGCCCTGAGGCTGACCATGAACTCGCCTGTGCATGATCCCGCCGCCGCTCCACCCCCAGTCCCCGCAGGATCAGGAATCCGCTTGGTCCTGTGACCGCTGCAGCCAATAACAGCCTCAGAGGTCACAGCAGTGATTTACCATTCAAGCCGCCGTGACCTCTGAGGCCTGTGATTGGCTGCAGCGGTCACAGGACCAAGCGGATTCCTGATCCTGCGGGGACTGGGGACGAATCAGCGGCAATATCATAGACTGAGGAGTGGGGGTTTTATGTTCAGGGGGAGAGGTCCGGCCTTGGAGCCGACAACTTCTTTAAAGGGGTTCTCAGGGGCCCCTCAATCAGCTGATCAGTGGGGGTGCCCAGACTCCGACCTATCCTAAGAAGAGGCCATAAACCGTCCTGGATAACCCGCACACAGCAGATGAAAACCGTGCCGCCATACAGTTTTAACACAAATCGGCGCGGTTTTTAAACTGTTCGTGGTGCAGTTTTGCAGATAAAACCGCCATGAGCCCCTAAAACCGTGCAGCCATTAACAATCAATTCAAGAACTGCGCCAATATGCAGTGACAGCACGTCCTTGTGGTACTCGGCCACGCCAGCTGCACGTGGACGACTTCCACTTCAGACCTCTGCTTGATGTCAATGAATAGGGACATCCGCATTTACATCCAATGGCTGTAAATCTGTCCTTATGTGTCCAGCTGACTCAGGTGCAGGGCTCGTTACAGTGTATCAGCGCTTGCTCCTGTCATCATGAGCCCTGTTCCTGTGTATTCACTGACAGCAAGCAAAAGTCTTGAACAGGATGAGGAACTGACACACAAAGTCTAATAGAGAGCTGCAGAACGTTTCATTACAGGATGATCAAACTTTATTGACATAAAGGCGGACAGACAATCCCAGTCACAAGGGAATTATATACTGGTGCCCAGCATGGAGTCACTGCCCTGTATAAGAACAAGTCAGAGAACTGGGGCCAGGAGTATTAGTGAGTATTACCTGAGTACGGGTACAGGGACACAGCCCAGCGCACAGTGACAGCCAGCAGGACACTCAGCGCTGTCATAGGGCCCTCCATAGCCGCCGTACAGCTCAGCGGCTCCTACGTCACGCGCGGCGACGGCGCGTTATTTACACGTCACTGCTCTGCCCGGACTGCGCATCGTGGTTACTAAGGCAACGGCAAGAGAGGAAGGAAAACGCCATTTTTGTTTTGGGAAAAGAGATATTTTTAACGTAATAAATGCTACAACGGCCGCCTCCTGCCACAGTCTAGTGACATGGAAGATTAGCAGTGGCATGAAGCATGTTTATACACATTTGGTTAAAAAACAAACAAATAACCTTTAAAAAGGTGAATGCCCTGGACAAATATGGCGCTCACATGTCACTGTAGTCTACTTCTTGGTACCTGAGGCACTGGTAGAACCTGTTTTAGTCCTTTATAGGCTAAAGGCTACTTCTCAAAATAAAATATCTTACAGATATTGCCAGTGTATGTGTGGCAGACAGGTTGAGGGGCACTGTTACGTCTGGAGGTCGCAGGCAGCGCAGAGTCAGGATGTCCAAGACGTGACGCACGTTTTTTCACAATAAAAATTAAAAACGATGCCAATGAGAAAGAAAGGGTAGCCAGCGAGGTGCGCACCAAATGTATTAAAATGTGCAAAGTTTGGTGCATTTGTATATCTGTGACGGACAAAATCTTTGTCCTCGGTTCAGTTAATAACACGGTGTAAACTACTGGAGGCCGCTATCGCTTTTCTGGTCACTGTAAGGAAAATGAGACAAAATGGAGTCACATATATCCCATCAGTCACTTTTTTAAATTTGCATTCCTCCCCTCCAAATCTAGCAGGACAATCCTGAATTTCGTCCTTTGTCCCACGGTCCCAGAATGTCTGCTGCATGTCCCAACTTCAATTGCCTCTGCAATGCAGTTGACTACAATGGTGGAGCAGGGCGCCATCAGCTGCCTGCTACCCCCTTCACCTGCTGCCAGTGGTTTGGCGCAGGCACAATGAAGTGTCTTCATCTCTCCTGTTGCACCGTTCCATAGACAGCATAGAGCAGAAGTCTGCATGTGGGGCACAAAGGGCGTGCCACCGGTGGTGTCCCTCTTACATTTTTTATAAGTTGGGAGTGTATGAGTGTGAGGAAAAGGCACTAGAAATTGCACAAAGCTGTTGCACCTTCATAAGCACTTTTTTTTTTTAAAGAAGGCAGAATTTGCTCCAGAAAACGGTGCAAGCAGATTAATAAATGTGGACTTTTGTCGCTCCCAGCCCAAAAAAGGTAAGAATGTGGCTGCTGAGAGAAGTGGCGACCCCTAGATCCGACAGGACAGTCACAGACTGCCCTGGACTGCTCGTTCTGAGAAAGGAGACCACCCTGAATAACTCAACTGGTCCCTGACCATTTCGGCTTACAGACTGTAATGTTGGTCACTGGGCCATATGTGTAATGGTCATAGGTTTCTGTACCTGTACATGGTGGTGCAAAACAGGGGTGAAAGCATGCACACAAGTCCGTTCACTATCAATATATACAGTATATAGCAGCTTGGCCACCAGAAACTTGCAATCTAAATCGATTGTAGGGTAGAGACTAGTGCTGGAGGGTGTGTAGTGGTGAAGATCAAGGGGCCCCGTAGCAAACATCACAGTGGACCCTTCAGTCTGGTGCCCCGTTTTGACTTTATAGACAGAAGGGCATGGTGGCTGCTTTCTCTGCCACTACATGTCTACGATCTTTGGGCCAATTTTCGACCCCCATGCTAACAACATGGTTGGGGGTCTGACTCCCAGCAACCCTGCCAATTAGCTGTTTGAGGAGGCCACGGCACTTCAGTGACCCCTCTGGTCTCCCGGTCATGCTTGGTATTGCAGCCCAGGCCTAAGGCCTAGTTCACACGAACGTGTGTGATCCGTGGCCGTATTGCGGGCCGCAATACACGGCCACAGTTCCGTGTGCATTCCGCATCATGGATGCAGACCCATTCGCTTCAATGGGTCCGGAATTGCGGAATGGCTGCACGGAACGGGACCCCTCGGAAGCACTACGGAGTGCTTCCGTGGGGTTGCGTCCCGTACTTCCGTTCCGCAAAAAGATAGAACATGTCCTATCTTTTTGTGGAACGGGCGGATTGCGGACCCATTAAAGTGAACGGGTCCGCGATCCGATGCGGCTGACCTACCGCAGGCGATCAAGCATTGCGGTCCGCTATTTGCGGGCCGCAGCACGGGCACGGGTCACACACGTTCCTGTGAATTCGGCCTAACACAACATCACTGGCCTAGGCAGAGGCTGCAGCGCTCACCAGAGCACCATGGCCTCTTCAAATAGCTGATCTGCAATGGTGCCAACAGTTGGACCCCAACGATCACATATAGAGGAAAATTGAAATCCATGACTTATCCTGTCCTGCATTTCACAGAGAACCTGTGGATAGGAATGGACACTGTGTGATGCTTAATTTCTCCTATGGTGGCGCTGCGGACAAATTTCACCCCTTACTGCCAGACCTTTCCACAGATTACGCTTGACTGCTTGGATTTTACTTAGTGATCATCGTATTGTCAAGAGAACCTTCTTACAAAGCGGAGAACCCCTATAATTTACGATGATCAGCTGAAAGCCGCTCTACTTCAGATGGAGATCTACCAAGGGACCCCTTGCTCTGAGCGGGACAGAAGGACCCCGGCCGACCCAACCTCTAGAAGCCAGGCATCTCCCCCTCCCAGTACTTTCTTTCCAAGTGCCATGGACTCCAGTATGTAAATGAGAGGGTGGGCACGAGTTCTCCAGCATAAATAAGATAGGAGACCCTCGGAGGGTTAAAAGTAAGTCATGTCAATGCTGTGGGGTATGGCGTTTGGGTGAGGCTCCCCCGGCACTGAGTACGACTGCCAAGGAACGCACACAAGGGCTGCACGTTCTAGGGTTTCTGGCCTCGTGAGCCGCATAGTGTTCTCCAGGAAGATGTGAAAAAAAAAGAGTGTACAATTTCAAAGAGCACAATCCTGATCTGACATCAAAGGCCACTAGAGATGGCCCACGTATACGACGCCAAACTCTGCCCACTGCTCCCCGTGAATGGGGCTCACTCTGCCCTCTGGACTAGTGAGATCAGGCTGCGTGAAAAGTAGTTAGAGGGAGAGGAGATGATGGCCACCGACGCTGCTGTCCTGGCTTATTCCACAGTAAGACTATTGCACCCGTGTGTGAGGAGCAGCTATCTGCATCCATTAACCACATTAACTAATGACTGGGTATTGCGGGCTAATAACCCCTAACAGGGCGGGCGACCCATGCCATGGTATGAAATTATTAGTATATAGTATGGGGTCATGGCTGTATCTATAGTGTCACTGCGACAGTATGAAATTTGTGTAATTTTATTTTCAACGTCAGCATGTGTTTTATTCATTTTCATGAGATTCCTACAATATTGTAATTATACATTGTAGAAAGAGCCTTAGTTTAGTGTTTTATGATCCCAAACAGCCTTAGGATATACCCCAGTCTCTAAATCTATAGTCAGTCCGACATAAGAGAGCCAACTGTATAATGAAAAGTTTTGCAACTTTCTAATATACTTTGTGTTTCGATTCCTTGCCTTTTTCAAAATCTCTGCTAGCTGTCAGTGAATAGAAAGTTATCATTTGCCTACAGAAGCTTAAAAACCCATCCTGATCATGTCCTGCCCATACAGGTGCAGGGTTTGTTACAATGTATCAAAGTTCTGTCTTGTATCGACCTGTGTCAGTTGTCTATGATGAGGAAAGGAATGTTCCTGTTTACTTACAGCAAGCAGAGATCTTGAAAACGGGGGGGGGGGTCTATTAAAAGTTGTAGAATTTTTCATGGTACTGTCAATTTATTTTCAAAAAATTGAAAAGCTCCTTTTAAACTTGGGAATCTGTCAGATGCAACGTGTTGGTCTTACACTCACTGACTGCTCCCCTTGCTCAATTCCCCATGTCAATCATATAGGAAGCAGCCTTCCCTCTGGGGTCATGTGACCAGCTCGATTTTAAAAGGGTGTTCGTGCACATCTTCATACAGGGGGCTTCATAGATGGAATGCTTCTATTCACATCCAGGCAGCTTGTATGGATATGCAGTGTGTAAATATACTGCCCTTACCCCTACAACCAGTGGTGTCCGAAAGAGCAAAATATGCTGTGAAATGGAAAGTGGTAGCATTTTTCACAGATTCATCCATGGGCCTCCATAAAAAAAATGACACAGAGGAAAAATATAGGTACCTTACTGTGGAGGTATACAAATTTATTCATTGACACAAAGCAGAGATCTAGGAAATGGGATGGAGCTGAAACACAAATATGCTACAAAGTTGCAGAAATTTTCATTCTATGCACACAATAATAAATTGCAATGTATTATATAAAGAAAGCAACAAGTTGGCTATCAATAAGTCTGGAAGTCTGACCTCTGGGCCCCAACGATACCTGCAGTCCCTGACAACAACAGGTACATGGTTTTTTTTTCCCCAGAAGCTGTACCCCTATCTTGGTGGGTGACCCTAGCAGAGGGGGCGGTTGTGTTTGTATGGGCCTGTTCGTCAGTACAGTTTATGTTTCACTGTATCTGAAAGTGCAGCCTCACATGCACTGAAAGAGAGAAACTGCAGCTGCATCCCCCTCCTCTCTGCATTTTATTTACTGTGTTACTTTACACACATTTTAGGGGGACTGATCAGGTTCCTGCACATTTACAGAGGAAAGCAGCAAAAGAGGAACCACGGGCTACTGGAAACTAAACAGGATTACATTTCCCCAGGGGCATAACAAGTGACAATTGGGTCATAAGAAAAAAAAACTGGAATAGTGCCCCACTTGGCAATAGTTAGTAGTAAATTCAGAACATGAGAAGCTTATGATTATTTCGGTATACAGTGATGTCACAGTACACAAATAATGTACACAGTGATGTCACAGTACAGGGATAATAAACACAGTGATGTCACAGTACAGGGATAATAAACACAGTGATGTCACAGTACAGAGATAATAAACACAGTGATGTCACAGTACAGGGATAATAAACACAGTGATGTCACAGTACAGAGATAATAAACACAGTGATGTCACAGTACAGAGATAATAAACACAGTGATGTCACAGTACAGAGATAATAAACACAGTGATGTCACAGTACAGAGATAATAAACACAGTGATGTCACAGTACAGAGATAATAAACACAGTGATGTCACAGTACAGGGATAATAAACACAGTGATGTCACAGTACAGGGATAATAAACACAGTAATGTCACAGTACAGAGATAATAAACACAGTAATATCACAGTACAGAGATAATAAACACAGTGATGTCACAGTGCAGGGATAATAAACACAGTGATGTCACAGTACAGAGATAATAAACACAGTGATGTCACAGTACAGAGATAATAAACACTGATGTCACAGTACAGAGATAATACACACAGTGATGTCACAGTACACAAATAATGTACACAGTGATGTCACAGTACAGGGATAATAAACACAGTGATGTCACAGAACAGGGATAATAAACACAGTGATGTCACAGTACAGAGATAATAAACACAGTGATGTCACAGTACAGGGATAATAAACACAGTGATGTCACAGTACAGAGATAATAAACACAGTGATGTCACAGTACAGAGATAATAAACACAGTGATGTCACAGTACAGAGATAATAAACACAGTGATGTCACAGTACAGAGATAATAAACACAGTGATGTCACAGTACAGAGATAATAAACACAGTGATGTCACAGTACAGGGATAATAAACACAGTGATGTCACAGTACAGGGATAATAAACACAGTAATGTCACAGTACAGAGATAATAAACACAGTAATATCACAGTACAGAGATAATAAACACAGTGATGTCACAGTGCAGGGATAATAAACACAGTGATGTCACAGTACAGAGATAATAAACACAGTGATGTCACAGTACAGAGATAATAAACACAGTGATGTCACAGTACAGGGATAATAAACACAGTGATGTCACAGTACAGGGATAATAAACACAGTGATGTCACAGTACAGGGATAATAAACACAGTGATGTCACAGTACAGAAATAATAAACACAGTGATGTCACAGTACAGAGATAATAAACACAGTGATGTCACAGTACAGAGATAATAAACACAGAGATGTCACAGTACAGGGATAATAAACACAGTGATGTCACAGTACAGAGATAATAAACACAGTGATGTCACAGTACAGGGATAATACACAGTGATGTCACAGTACAGGGATAATAAACACAGTGATGTCATAGCACAGGGATAATAAACACAGTGATGTCACAGTACAGGGATAATAAACATAGTGATGTCACAGTACAGGGATAATAAACACAGCGATGTCACAGTACAGGGATATCAAACACAGTGATGTCACAGTACATGGATAATAAACACAATGATGTCACAGTACAGGGATAATAAACACAGTGATGTCACAGTACAGGGATAACAAACACAGTGATGTCACAGTACAGAGATAATAAACACAATGATGTCACAGTACAGGGATAATAAACACAGTGATGTCACAGTACAGGGATAACAAACACAGTGATGTCAGTACAGAGATAATAAACACAGTGATGTCACAGTACAGAGATAATAAACACACTGATGTCACAGTACAGGGATAATAAACACAGTGTTGTCACAGTATAGGGATAATAAACACAGTGATGTCACAGTACAGAGATAATAAACACAGTGATGTCACAGTACAGAGATAATAAACACAGTGATGTCACAGTACAGGGATAATAAACACAGTGATGTCACAGTACAGGGATAATAAACACAATGATGTCACAGCACAGGGATAATAAACACAGTGATGTCACAGCACAGGGATAACAAACACAGTGATGTCACAGTACAGGGATAATAAACACAGTGATGTCACAGCACAGGGATAATAAACACAGTGATGTCACAGTACAGAGATAATAAACACAGTGATGTCATAGTGCAGGGATAATAAACACAGTGATGTCACAGTACAGGGATAATAAACACAGTGATGTCATAGTGCAGGGATAATAAACACAGTGATGTCACAGTACAGGAATAATAAACACAGCGATGTCACAGTACAGGGATAATAAACAGAGTGATGTCACAGTACAGAGATAATAAACACAGTGATGTCACAGTACAGGATAATAAACACAGTGATGTCACAGTGCAGGGATAATAAACACAGTGATGTCACAGTACAGGGATAATAAACACAGTGATGTCACAGTACAGGGATAATAAACACAGTGATGTCACAGTACAGAGATAATAAACACAATGATGTCACAGTACAGGAATAATAAACACAGTGATGTCACAGTACAGAGATAATAAACACTGATGTCACAGTACAGAGATAATAAACACAGTGATGTCACAGTACAGGGATAATAAACACAGTGATGTCACAGTACAGGGATAATAAACACTGATGTCACAGTACAGAGATAATAAACACAGTGATGTCACAGTACAGAGATAATAAACACAGTGATGTCACAGTACAGGATAATAAACACAGTGATGTCACAGTGCAGGGATAATAAACACAGCGATGTCACAGTATAGGGATAATAAACACAGTGATGTCACAGTACAGGGATAATAGACACAGTGATGTCACAGTACAGGGATAATACACACAGCGATGTCACAGTACAGGGATAATAAACAGAGTGATGTCACAGTACAGAGATAATAAACACAGTGATGTCACAGTACAGGATAATAAACACAGTGATGTCACAGTGCAGGGATAATAAACACAGTGATGTCACAGTACAGGGATAATAAACACAGTGATGTCACAGTACAGGGATAATAAACACAGTGATGTCACAGTACAGGGATAATAAACACAGTGATGTCACAGTACAGAGATAATAAACACAGTGATGTCACAGTACAGGAATAATAAACACAGTGATGTCACAGTACAGGGATAATAAACACAGTGATGTCACAGTACAGGGATAATAAACACAGTGATGTCACAGTACAGGGATAATAAACACTGATGTCACAGTACAGAGATAATAAACACAGTGATGTCACAGTACAGGGATAATAAACACAGTAATGTCACAGTACAGGGATAATAAACACAGTGATGTCACAGTACAGGGATAATAAACACAGTGATGTCACAGTACAGGGATAATAAACACAATGATGTCACAGCACAGGGATAATAAACACAGTGATGTCACAGTGCAGGGATAATAAACACAGTGATGTCACAGTACAGGAATAATAAACACAGCGATGTCACAGTATAGGGATAATAAACACAGTGATGTCACAGTACAGGGATAATAAACACAGTGATGTCACAGTACAGAGATAATAAACACAGTGATGTCACAGTACAGGATAATAAACACAGTGATGTCACAGTGCAGGGATAATAAACACAGCGATGTCACAGTACAGGGATAATAAACACAGTGATGTCACAGTACAGGAATAATAAACACAGTGATGTCACAGTACAGGGATAATAAACACAGTGATGTCACAGTACAGGGATAATAAACACAGTGATGTCACAGTACAGGGATAATAAACACAGTGATGTCACAGTACTGGGATAATAAACACTGATGTCACAGTACAGAGATAATAAACACAGTGATGTCACAGTACAGGAATAATAAACACAGTGATGTCACAGTACAGGGATAATAAACACAGTAATGTCACAGTACAGAGATAATAAACACAGTAATGTCACAGTACAGAGATAATAAACACAGTGATGTCACAGTACAGAGATTATAAACACAGTGATGTCACAATACAGGGATAATAAACACAGTGATGTCACAGTATAGGGATAATAAACACAGTGATGTCACAGTACAGAGATAATAAACACAGTGATGTCACAGTACAGAGATAATACACACAGTGATGTCACAGTACAGGGATAATAAACACAGTGATGTCACAGTACAGGGATAATAAACAGTGATGTCACAGTACAGGGATAATAAACACAGTGATGTCACAGTACAGAGATAATACACACAGTGATGTCACAGTACAGGGATAATAAACACAGTGATGTCACAGTACAGGGATAATACACACAGTGATGTCACAGTACAGAGATAATACACACAGTGATGTCACAGTACAGGGATAATGCACACAGTAATCTAACAATATTGGGATAAAGTACATATATTACAAAAATAACACACATGCATTGTTTGACTGGGGTCTCTAGGGCCCACCAGTAAAATACATTTTGGGGGGCCACTGTTTTGCTATATTGAAATATTACCTGGACCCTCCCCCCCCCCCCCCTATTCGCAAAAAAAAAAACTGTGGAATTTTGTTTCAGTAGTAGCCTGCCTAGCCTGTCCCTCAGACTGTCCTGTCCTTTATCCGGTCCTGTTGACTGGCTCTTGCCTTGAACATGGGATTGCAGTCTACTGTGCCTTGTGCCATTTGTGCAGGGCTTAGGGGCCTGGGGGCCCACCCTTGCTCAAGGGCACCCCGGGACCTTCCCTTGTTCCCTTGTGGGCCTGTCCGAGCCTGCACACATGCACAGTGTTACAGCATAGGATAGAAAACTAATAGGGGAGTTTATTAAAGCCTGTACTCAGGGGTGCACTTAGCCTTTCTGCTGCCTGAGGCGAAGATTGAAATGGCGCCCAACCCCTCCAGCCCTACTGTTTAAGGCATACTGTGATACAGTAGAGAGATATTCCCACAACCCCCACTTGTCTCTAGGTCTTGCCGCCTGAGGCAATTGCCTCACCTTGCCTCATTGGTGGTGCACCCCTGACTGTACTAGAGTACAAAGGGAGAGCAAATTTGCCTTTCCATCGACTTCAATTTTCCATCGTCCAGTCATCACTAACTATACTTTATGAGTAGAGATGGGCCACCGTCGTTGTTGGGCCCCTGGGCACTTGATGTGTCTGCTGCCCTGGTAGTTACACCATAACTTTACCCAATAAGATACGTAAGATAAATAAATAGAATATATTTTGTAATCTAAAATTAAAAGGGGAATTCCCCTTTAATAGTCAAAACAAATGTATCAAATAGAGGCTTCTCTGCTCCATAAATTCTTGGATTTTTTTAGAGGATTTTTTCCGTTTTGTGACTCCACCATTACCCACTTACTTCGCCTCTTTTCATGGTCACAGCTAGCGATCCAGCGCTACATTTTAAGGAATTGTTCCATTCCGGACCCTGCGGTAGAATCTTTCTTGGCCTTGGTATTTCTTGAGACTTAATGTCATCTTGAACTGGGTTTGACATTAAGATGTAATATTTGGTATGTGATACTTTATTCATGAGTGAATTCCGTTAAAATGTCATTCCGCCGTCCCAGAGAGAAGCTGCGCCGGCAATAGCTTACTGAATTACACTGCCGCGAAGAATCGGGATGACACTTCAGATGGATGCCGACAACTTGTGCAAATTACTAGCCGGAGATTATGTGATAATATTACGTGATCAAAGACAGAACAAATTTTTTTTCTTTTATAAATTAGAAACATGGTAGTATTTTTTTTTCTTTATACTGATTTTTGAAATAAAAAATATTTTTCAAATTCCAAAAAAAATTCCATCCAACAATGGACTTCTCTATGCATTATCAGTTGCACTCCACAATAAACATGCAATAATTCTGCATTGTTTAATCAAGTTTAACCTCTTCATGACGCAGTATTTTTGTTTTTCATCCCCACCTTCCAAGAGCCATCATTTTTTTTATTTTTCTATCAATGTAGCTTTATGAGGGCTTGCATTTTGTGGATTGGGTGCTGTTTTTTTAACAGCACCATTTTGGGGCACATATAATTTATCGGAAAGCATTTTCTTTTACGTTTTACTACTTTTGCACAAGAGAAACACTTTCAAAAATATTTCTGTGTCATCCTCTTGTGAGAGCCATAACTTTTTTATTTTTCCTTCGACGGAGCTGTGTGAGGGGCTGTTCTTTAACGGGACGAGTTGACATTTTTATTTGGAGTGTTTTGTGGTCTATACTTTTTGACTGCTTGGCATTTTCTTATTTTGGGAGGTAGGATTAACAAAAAACAGCAATTCTGGCATGGTTTTATTATATATTTTACGTCATTCACAATGAAGTTTAAATAATGTGAAAATGTTATAGTATTGGTCGTTGCAGGTGCGGTAATGCCAATTGTCTGTACCTTTGTTCTTTCTTTCTTTTTTCTATATAATAAGGCATTTTTTACGTTTGGGATAGGGTTTTTGTGATTTTTTTTCTCTTTTTATAATATTTTCTAACATTAAACTTTTTCTTAGACTTTTTTTTACTTCTACTACAGACTTCACCGCCTGATCGCCTGATTTCTGGTATAGTACACTAAGGTGTCAAACCTGGAACCTCAAGCCCCTGGTTGTCATCGGCGATCCACACCCACCTCCCAAGCCCGGGTCTTTGCTATGCTGTACATGTACACATGTTGCAGGAAGGGGTTAATGTACACTTTTTTTATTTTATTTTTAAAATATTTCATAAAATTTTAAATATGTTTTATTTTCTGTGCACCTCAAATCTGTAGAAACATAATCAATAGGGTTCAAATATTACATACATCTATCACATTCAACCAATACTCCTACAGTGTGGATCTAGAAGAAGGCCAAGTCCCCCGAATCACCATTGAGAAAACTTGATGGAATTTTTACTAAATGAACTGTTATTAAAACCCCTTTTGAGGTATTTGCCAATTGCCCTCGTGGTACAGGGCAAACATTAATTCTTACTTATGGCAGATCAATGACCCATGCATTATAGTAATGACTCTATAGCCAAAAATGCGGATCAGATGCAGACAAAAACCACGGTTTTCTGCATGAGCCCTTACAGAGATATGGAGGCCGCCAAGGGCTATTGTACCCTATATAGAAGCATTAATACGACTGAGTGTATGAGCGTGAACATAAATACAGCTCATGGATATACTGTGCCACCTTAGACTTTAATGGGGCCATTTCGTTTCAAGACGTGCCTAAAAAACGTGAAAATAAAATTACATAAACTCATAATTAATAATGTTTTTGCTTTTTTCCCTTATGTTCATTTATGTTTATTTTATACATTTTTTAAATATTTTTCTTTTTTTTTTTCCCCATGAAACTAAGTCTTTAGAAAAGCTTCCTTTTTTTTCTTTTCACATGATTTGTTTAGATTATTTGTCACTTGAAGGGGCGGCCATTGGTTTTTACAGCGATCATTTCGGAGGTAATTTCCCATAATTAAATACAAGCATGTACTTCCAAGTGATTTTTCCATAATTGTTAATCAATGCCAGTTCATGTCATTTCAATAGCCTATTCAATTGTGTAACACTGACTTCATTATACCGGCTCGCCCCCATGTATAATTATGGCTAAATTTGAAGATGTAAGATGTAACATTTCAATACGGTATGCCTGCACACTACTTGTAGAAGTTTATTTATGGATTTAAAAAAAAAATTATTGTAATTAGATTTTTACACAGGAAGAATAATAACAATTGAAAATAGAGGATAAGAAAAAAATATTTACAATTGTTTAATTGTTCTAATTATTTTTTTAAGGGATAATAATGTTGTAGAGTCTATAAAACCTTTAGAACATGTTCACACACAGTTTTATTGCAATTCACATCCATTGAATTAAATGGGGAAACCACTTGTTTAGGCCTCCTGCACAGGACCGTTTTTTTTTTCCCGTTTACTGGGCGTTTTTTGCGTTCCGTATACGGTCCATATACGGAACCATTCATTTCAATGGTTCCGCAAAAAAACCTGAATGTACTCCGTATGCATTCCGTTTCCGTATATATTCAGTTTTTCCGTTCCGTTTAAAGATAGAACATGTCCTATTATTGCCCGCAAATCACGTTCCGTGGCTCCATTCAAGTCAATGGGTCCACAAAAAAACGGAACACATACGGAAAGGCATCCGTATGTCTTCCGTATCCGTTCCGTTTTTTGCGGAACCATCTATTGAAAATGTTATGCCCAGCCCAATTTTATCTATGTAATTACTGTATACTGTATATGTCATACGGAAAAACGGAACGGAAAAACGGAACAGAAATGGAAACACAACGGAAACAAAAAACGGAATAACTGATTCGTGAAAAACGGACCGCAAAACACTGAAAAAGCCATATGGTTGTGTGCAGGAGGCCTAAGGCCTCTTTCACACGACAGTTTTTTTTTCCCGTTTACGGACAGTTTTTTGCTTTCCGTATACGGAACCATTCATTTCAATGGTTCCGCAAAAAAAACTGAATGTACTCCGTATGCATTCCGTTTCGGTATTTCTGTTTTTCTGTTCCGTTGAAAGACAGAACATGTCCTTCTATTGTCCGCAAATCACGTTCCGTATCTCCATTCAAGATAATGGGTCCGCAAAAAAAGCGGAACACATACGGAAATGCATCCGTATGTCTTCCGTATCCGTTCCGTTTTTGCGGAACCATCTATTGAAAATTTTATGCCCAGCCCAATTTTTCTATGTAATTACTGTATACTGTATATGCCATACGGAAAAACGGAACGGAAAAACGGAACAGAAACGGAAACACAACGGAAACAAAAAAAACGGAACAACGGATCCGTGAAAAACGGTTCTCAAAACACTGGAAAAGCCATCTGGTCGTGTGAAAGAGGCCTAATTCACATGGTGCTTTTTTTCTGCTCGCTGCAGAAAAAATAAGTCACATGTTCATTCATTCCAGAGTTTCCATTGAAATGGGCAGGATTAAAAATGGCATAAAAACCCATGGGAAAAACATCTTTGGGGAAAAAAATGCATCCTAAAAACCACGTGGAATCCTGAAGGAGATTCTGCATCAGATTTTTTTCTGCACATAAAAGACTGCAGTGTTGCTTCTAATGAGTCAAACTTAAATCTGTGCATATAAAAGCAGAACTTAAAAGTTTGTAAGTAAAAAAGATATAAAATAAATATAAATAAAATGATGTTTACATTTATGTATAGAATCTGCAGCATATCCATTGGTGAAAATGTCCTAGCTTTGGACTGTCAGTAAAAATAATAATTTTTTATATCACATAGAACTTAAATCTAAAATAATAAATACATAAAATGCTTATAATTTGAATAAAAATATGAAAAATGAAAAAAAAGAAAAGAAAATTATAATACATATATATTTTTCTATTATAGTTATTTTGATAGCGTCTTTATTTGGGGAGTTGGGGGTTGAGTCATAAGAGCCACAAATTCGCGTTTCTTATGTCACAAAAGGAAATGTACAGTTCTGAACATATTATTTCCTAATATGGAGACGGATCTGGTGGGCCAAGGTGTGAGGACAACTACTCTCTTGCCAGGATACCTAATAAGGATGCCACCTGGTGGGTAATTTTTTGGACTTGACGTGAAGCGGGGTATTAAGTGCCAACACTATTAATAGGCTCGAAACCGATACAGGAAGGACAGAGTTTTTATTTATTTATGGAAAAGTTACCAATTGTAACCATGCACGAGTGACGAGACGAGTGACTACCATTGTGGCGCACCATGTCTGTCCGTCAGATCGGTCGCTTAGTTGTTCTTCTAGACCAGCAACCTCCTGCACACCAACTGTTGTGAAACTACAACTCCCAGCATGCATACTTGCTCTGCTCTTCTAAGAGCTCACATATAAATAAATGTAGCATGCTGGGAATTGTAGTTTGACAGCAGCTGGAGTGCCAAAGGTTGCTGACCCCTGGTCCAGACCATACTTGCTGGGTTACATTTGGAGGATGACGACTGGTTGGCATAAAATGCGTGTTGTTAAATTAGACCCTGACACGGTTATAGAATACTTTTTATTGTTCATTTTCCTGCTGGATGTAGAATGCACAGAATGGGATCTGTGTATAGTGCGCAATGGGTAAAAAAAAAGCCCAAAACTTTTGTAGAGTCCATTCTAGACATAAAGGGGTCCTCTCACTTCAGCAAATGGCATTTATCTTGCAGAGAAAGTTAATACAAGGCACCTACTAATGTTTTGTGATTGTCCATATTGCCTCCTTTGCTGGCTGGATTCCTTTTTACATCACATTATAACACTGCTCGTATGCAAGGGTTACGACCACCCTGTAATCCAGCAGTGGTGGTCGTGCTTGCACGCTATAGGAAAAAACGCTGGCTTCTCTGATGGCCGGGTCGGTGGGAGCGCACATAGGCACACATGCGCTGCAACGGTGGCTGTGGCCCCTGGAAATGAGAAGCGTATAAGGCCTCCTGCACACAACCGTATGGCTTTGGGCTCGTTCACACGAATGTGTGAAGCCCGTGCTGTGGACCGCCAGGCACCGTCTGCGGGGCAGCCGCATGGGGATCGTGGACCCATTCACTTGAATGGGTCCGCAATCCCTCCGTCCCGCAAAAAGATAGAGCATGTTTTATCTTTTTGCGGTGCGGAGGCACGGAACGGAACCGCAGGAAGCACTCCGTAGTGCTTCTGTAGTGTTCCGTTCCGTGCTTCCGTTCCGCATCTCTGGATTTGCGGACCCATTGAATTGAATGCGGAATGCACACGGAACGGTGCCCATGTATTGCGGATCCGCAAATGCCGTCCGCAATACGGCAACGGGCAGCACACAAACCCTTTTTTTATGTTTTGCGGTCAGTTTTTCACGGATCCGTTGTACCGTTTTTGTTTCCGTTCCGTTTTCCGTATGGCATAGGGTACTTTCACACTTGCAGCAGAGGATTCCGGCAGGCAGTTCCATCGCCCAAACTGCTTGCCGGATCCGGCAATCTGGAAGCAAATGGATGGCATTTGTCAAACGGATCCGGATACGGATCTGTCTGATAAATGCATTGAAATACCGGATCCGTCTCTCCGGTGTCATCCGGAAAAACAGATCCAGTATTCTTTTTTTTATTTTTGCATTTTTAAAGGTCTGCGCAGACCGGAAAGCCGGATCTGTTTTGCCGGAAAACTTAATTCCGGATCCGGCACTAATACACTTGAATGTAAATTAATGCCAGATCCGACATTCCAGCAAGTGTTCAGGATTTTTCGCCGGAGAGAAAACTGCAGCATGCTGCGGTATTTTCTCCGTCCAAAAAATGTAAGAGGGACTGAACTGATGCATCCTGAACGGATCGCTCTCCATTCAGAATGCATTAGGACAAAACGGATCAGTTCTTTTCCAGTATTGAGACCCTGTGACGGAACTCAATACCGGAAAAGAAAAACGCTAGTGTGAAAGTACCCATATACAGTATACAGTAATTACATAGAAAAAATTGGGCTGGGCATAAAATTTTGTATAGATGGTTCCACAAAAACAGAACGGATACGGAAGACATACGGAGTACATACTGTATGTGTACAGTTTTTTTTGCGGAGCCATTGACTTGAATGGAGCCACGGAACGTGATTTGCGGGCAATAATAGGACATGTTCTATCTTTTAACGGAACGGAAATACGGAACGGAATGCATACGGAGTACATTCCATTTTTTTGCGGAACCATTGAGATGAATGGTTCCGTATACGGACAGTATACAGAACGCAAAAAAACGGCCCATAAACGAAAAAAAAAACAAACGGTGGTATGCAGGATTCCTAATGCGATGGAAAAATGAAAAAGCCAGCAAAGGAGGCAACATGGAGAATCCCAATACATTAGTAAGTGCCTTGTATTAACTTTCTCTACGTGTTAAATGCCATTTGCTGAAGTGCGACAAACCCTTTAAGAAAATAGTGGTGGGTCACAACTGATGCACAGATCAGATCCGCCATCTGTACACTGATAGCGCCAGACAGAAAAACTGAGCATGCAGCTATTTGACATCCAGCATCACAACTCATGCGTTAGATGTATGAGAACTATCCCATAGAAAACTATGGGATCAGATTTGGCTCGGTTTCCCCAGGCGTTTTCTGCTTCTTGCCAGAGGGTACCGTATTTTTTGGACTATACAACACACTTTTTCCCCCCAAAAGTGAGGGGAAAATGGCAGTGTGTCTTATTGTCCGAATGCTAATAACCATTTCAGTATGCAGGAGGCGCGGGGATCGGTGAGAGAACAGCTGCGGGGGCTCTACCCACCCTCCCTGATCTTCTTCTGGGCCCCGCTCTGGAGCATGTCCTGATGGTGTGCAGCAAGTATGTAGTGCACATAGGCACGCACTATGACCGGACTCTCTGAGTCTCTGGGCCGGAAGAAGACCAGGGAGCGGTGAGTGAGAGGCAGCACCGTCCCGGAGCAAAAAAATGTATTATTATTTTTTTAACATCTTATCTGAGGTTGAGGCTGATGGGGGTCTGATCTGAGGCTGATAGGGGTCTTATTTAAGGCTGATGGGCGGTCTGATCTGAGGCTGATGGGGGTCTTATCTGAGGCTGATGGGGGTCTGATCTGAGGCTGGTAGGGGTCTTATCTGAGGCTGATGGGGGTCTGATCTTAGGCCTATAGGGGTCTTATTTGAAGCTGATGGGGGTCTGATCTGAGGCTGATAGGGGTCTTATTTAAGGCTGATGGGCGGTCTGATCTGAGGCTGATGGGGGTCTTATCTGAGGCTGATGGGGGTCTGATCTGAGGCTGGTAGGGGTCTGATTTGAGGCTGATGGGGGTCTGATCTAAGGCTAATAGGGGTCTTATCTGAGGCTGATGGGGGTCTGATCTAAGGCTGACAGGGTTCTTATCTGAGGCTGATGGACGGTCTGATCTGAGGCTGATGGGGGTCTGATCTGAGGCTGATAGGGGTCTTATCTGAGGCTGATGGGGGTCTGATCTGAGTCTGGTAGGGGTCTGATTTGAGGCTGATGGGGGTATGATCTAAGGCTGACAGGGTTCTTATCTGAGGCTGATGGACGGTCTGATCTGAGGCTGATGGGGGTCTGATCTGAGGCTGATGGGGGTCTGATCTGAGGCTGATAGGGGTCTTATCTGAGGCTGATAGGGGTCTGATCTGAGGCTGGTAGGGGTCTGATTTGAGGCTGATGGGGGTATGATCTAAGGCTAACAGGGTTCTTATCTGAGGCTGATGGACGGTCTGATCTGAGGCTGATGGGGGTTTGATCTGAGGCTGATGGAGGCTGGGCGGTCTGATGAGGGTCTGAACTGAGGTCTGATGGAGCTTGGAGGTCTGATTTTTGGGTCTGATCTGAGGTCTGATAAAACATTTTTTTATTATTATTTTCTCCTCCAAATCCTAGGTGCATCTTAAAGTCTGAAAAATACGGTAACTGAGCCGGATACCCGGACATATGTGTAGGGGGCCTTACACATTCATAAACATTTCCATATGGAGCTGTTATTTTTTTGACTGTATGTTTGTATTATTAGAGCACTGAATGGCGTTATTTACTTTGGAACTGTGTGGCACCGGTACTTAGGCACAGTGCAGTGCATCATTTCTGTAAAGTATGATGGTGGCAGCAATGTCTAGCATTGCTATTTAGGCAAATATACGTCACTGTTGCCTTAATTCGACACTGTATGGTTATTTGCACACTGCATGACAGTCTGCCATTGGAGGGGGCCTGCCAGGCACCACTGCACTGCTCATCCTATCCTCCATGATCACTGGGGGTAGGCCCCATAAATAAGGGATTGTCAGCAGGATTCTCACTTCTATGGCCAGCTTAGTCTTTTTGGCCTTGTAAATGTATCTGAAACTGACTGGAAAATCGATACAAAGTTTCCAAAGCTTTAACAAAATTTTTTATTTTTTTAAAATATTTGCACCTTTTTGCATTTTTCTATTTCCGGACATATCATGGGGAGGGGGTGGGATCCCTCCTCTCAAAGATGTAGGAGATTCATCACCAGTCCCCATTAGGCTCCTCTTCATGTGTTTGTGTTAAAGTTGATGGCAAGGCTGACGGCGTAGCTCAGACAGACAGAAGTGTCCGAGCCCTATGCCAACGGGGCACCGCCCCACCTTCATCCTAATGATCTATAGAAGGAATGGCCAACCTGCGGCTCTCCAGCTAATGTAAAACTACAACTCCCACCATGCCCTGCTGTAGGCTTATAGCTGTAGGCATTCTGGGCATGCTGGGAGTTGTAGTTTTGCAACAGCTGGAGAGCCACAGGTTGGCCATCCCTGATCTATAGCGTGAACCCAGCTTTGGGTTTGTCATTTGGCACAGCTCGTAGTGACATCCCCACGTGATACTGCAGGTAAATTTAGCGCAAGGCCCATATAAATAATTCAATTTTAATATGCAAAGTTGCAAACGTAATTGCATCTTTTTCCAGGCTCGGTTCCATTGGGCTGATGCTTAGCAGCGCTGCGTCCATTCATCTGTGGTCTGCCGAGGTATTGGGAAACAATCAGGAAAGTTAAATATCCAAATGAATAGCTGTCCGCATGTAAATACAAGTGACCATTAACGCACGGCTCATCGGTCACTAAGTGCTCCTCTCCAGGTCTCGGGCAGCGGCGGACGCCTTTTTGTGTTCCACGCGTTTTGTGGCTCAGGGGCTATTACTCCTTCGCTGTAGGTAAAGCCTGGAGGTGGCAGTTTAGTTAATTCCTGGGTACACTTAATGATCCATTTTAGATTAGTCCGCCACCTCTCTGGCATACGACACAGACCCGTAATCTTCATATACCTGACAAGCGCCCCCCTCGCCCGCACCTTCTCATCTTGCTTACTGAATCCGGAATAAAATTAAGCGAAGTTTACTTACTTGTTTAAATAAGAATAAATGTCACATTTGGGCTGAAAGGAGAGGATTCTGCCGCCGCTGACCTCTTTTCCCTCTGTGATTTCGTAAAAAAGGCGAGATTAGCATGGATATTGCATTTTCAAGGACCTCTCCACTATTAAATAGACTGTTAAGTGCATTTTATGGCCGGAGAGTCTGTTCCCCGCTCAGTACAGGAGACGCGCTAAGTTCATCTGTCGCTGCTACATTGAACATTCACTGAATAAAAATTCTTCCATGGGAGGTTAATACCTGCCGCAGCCTAAGTACGTAACCCACATCCTCTTAAAGGGGCGGGCCGCTATTGCTTCCCCCCCCCCCTTCCCCAGTGTCCAGGGTAGTGGTGTAAACATTTTTCGCCATCTGTATCCTTTCCAAGCCGGTCCTTTTTTTATTATTGGAAGTCTCAGTGCAAACGCGGATACATGAATTTAACGGACGCGACGGACTCCCTGCATCTGCGTCTGCGTTTTCAGTGCAAGGAAAAAGCACAATGGCCCTAAATCCTTTATTTTTTTGCGGAACGGCTGGATCGCGGGCCCATTAAAGTGCTTGATCCTTTACATGTGCTTATATGTCACTCTGGGCGAATTTACAGTTCCCCCATTAATATGCGGTTCTACACTCAGTGTTTTATGACACCTTTTCCTTGTTAGTCTGGTATATGTGAGGGTGGGGGTTCACGGTCGCGCTACATGGGGCATCCCATCCCCCTTTACCTTGTGCCTTCGTGTTATTGTATATTTATTATTTTTCGCCCTAATAAACTACATCTATTTTATATGAGTGTTCTCTCATTCTTCAATGGGGTTATTGGTCTCTTTTCTTTTGTTGCTTTCAGTGTTATCATAATGACAGCAGCCGTGTCCCCATAACAGAGTCATCCACAGTGCATCCATAACAGATCCCCACCAGACAATAAGCCTCTGCACCTAAAGGGGAACCAGCCACAGGGCTCTGCCTGATAATGAAATAGCAACTCCATCTCCAGGGCTGGCCAGAGATCTGCTCACTTTGTGGTGATCCTGAGACGTTACTGCCTATAGTATGCTACAGAGCTGCATTCACAGTTCTGCAGACTTCAGACATGACATCTCCCAGCAATCTCTGCTGATGTAGCGTCTGTATAGAACTTACTTTAGTGATCTGTACTTTAAGAAGTGTCCTCTTTGCTCCAAAAAATGTTTAGTCATATAATGCAGCTCAGCTAAGATGTTAGGGGCAAATTAATGAGTGCAGCTCTGGAGTATAATTCAAGATTTAACTCTAGATCAGCACAAGATACCTAATGTAATGTATGTACATAGTGACCCCACCAGCAGAATAGTGAGTGCAGCTCTGGAGTATAATACAGGATGTAACTCAGGATCAGTACAGGATAAGTAATGTATGTACACAGTGACTGCACCAGCAGAATAGTGAGTGCAGCTCTGGAGTATAATACAGGATGTAACTCAGGATCAGTACAGGATAAGTAATGTATGTACACAGTGACTGCACCAGCAGAATAGTGAGTGCAGCTCTGGAGTATAATACAGGATGTAACTCAGGATCAGTACAGGATAAGTAATGTATGTACACAGTGACTGCACCAGCGGAATAGTGAGTGCAGCTCTGGAGTATAGTACAGGATGTAACTCAGGATCAGTACAGGATAAGTAATGTATGTACACAGTGACTGCACCAGCGGAATAGTGAGTGCAGCTCTGGAGTATAATACAGGATGTAACTCAGGATCAGTACAGGATAAGTAATGCATGTACACAGTGACTGCACCAGCGGAATAGTGAGTGCAGCTCTGGAGTATAATACAGGATGTAACTCAGGATCAGTATAGGATAAGTAATGTAATATATGTACACAGTGACTGCACCAGCAGAATAGTGAGTGCAGCTCTGGAGTATAATACAGGATGTAACTCAGGATCAGTACAGGATAAGTAATGTAATGTATGTACACAGTGACTGCACCAGCAGAATAGTGAGTGCAGCTCTGGAGTATAATACAGGATGTAACTCAGGATCAGTACAGGATAAGTAATGTCATGTATGTACACAGTGACTCCACCAGCAGAATAGTGAGTGCAGCTCTGGAGTATAATACAGGATGTAACTCAGGATCAGTACAGGATAAGTAATGTATGTACACAGTGACTGCACCAGCAGAATAGTGAGTGCAGCTCTGGAGTATAATACAGGATGTAACTCAGGATCAGTACAGGATAAGTAATGTATGTACACAGTGACTGCACCAGCGGAATAGTGAGTGCAGCTCTGGAGTATAATACAGGATGTAACTCAGGATCAGTACAGGATAAGTAATGCATGTACACAGTGACTGCACCAGCGGAATAGTGAGTGCAGCTCTGGAGTATAATACAGGATGTAACTCAGGATCAGTATAGGATAAGTAATGTAATGTATGTACACAGTGACTGCACCAGCAGAATAGTGAGTGCAGCTCTGGAGTATAATACAGGATGTAACTCAGGATCAGTACAGCATAAGTAATGTAATGTACACAGTGACTGCACCAGCAGAATAGTGAGTGCAGCTCTGGAGTATAATACAGGATGTAACTCAGGATCAGTACAGGATAAGTAATGTCATGTATGTACACAGTGACTGCACCAGCAGAATAGTGAGTGCAGCTCTGGAGTATAATACAGGATGTAACTCAGGATCAGTACAGGATAAGTAATGTATGTACACAGTGACTCCACCAGCAGAATAGTGAGTGCAGCTCTGGAGTATAATACAGGATGTAACTCAGCATCAGTACAGGATAAGTAATGTAATGTATGTACACAGTGACTGCACCAGCAGAATAGTGAGTGCAGCTCTGGAGTATAATACAGGATGTAAATCAGGATCAATATAATACCTGCAATACTAAGCATTCACTAAGAACAAGAGAGGAGCTTTCAACCTACCAGGGCCAGAAAAAAAACTTAGATCTATTTCTCTCCTCATGTTTTGCTTGAAACCCCCTCCCCCATCACCACCCGGCAGTTCATGTCATCAAACATTGAATTTATCATATCCAACAAAATTGTTACTTCTTCCAATTTAACTTTAGGGACAAATCTTAAATTGAATGGGCCGTGCTGGTCATAGCCAGTAGTCATGGGGAAATAGCTTATAAAATATGAATATTATATTACCATATTATAATGATTCACCGGGAATAGACCGATGTGGAGGAAAGTGCTCACATAGATCAGCGGGCGCCCTATGTGCACCCTACAAAACTTTCGCTCTTCCGCCATCCTTTACTTGTATATTGTCCTCATACAGAGGGGGGTATAGCCAGGCCGGCTGACAGTCCATATAAATAGTGGATATTCCTGAGATTACACGTCCACCTTATATTATAAAGCCATGAAATATTCAGGGAACAGCATTGTATATTTTATGTATTTTCACTTCTGACTCCAGTAATGTTATATTACAATCTGGACTGGGCATTTTCCTGTAATTGATTTAACCCTACTGCAGATTGCACATGGATTCATTGACTGTAGTTTTGTCATATTTCTTCATGCTTGACTTATTTAAAGCTATAGGAACCCAAAAACGTTCCTTCTCTCAATCTATTGGTCCCTGTGATTAGGGTGAAGTGTAGAAACCCCCGTAACCCCAAGATGACTTTTTATATAACTTCTATATACATGTTAATATCTGCCTAAGGCCTCCTGCACACGACTGTATTTTTTTTCAGTTTTTTTGCGGTCCGTATGCGGAACCATTCACTTCAATGGATCCGCAAAAACAACGGAAGGTATTCTGTATACATTCCGTTTCCGTATTTCCATTCCATTCAAAGATAGAAGATGTCCTATTATTGCCCGCAAATCACATTCAGTGGCTCCATTCAAGTCATTGGTTCCGCAAAAAAAAAAAAACGGAATGCATGCTGAGTGCATCCGTATGTTTTCCGTATCAGTTCCGTTTCTGCGTAACCATCTATTGAAAATGTTATGCCCATCCGAATTTTTAATGTACTTACTGTTTAAACATTATTGTATGCTTCAGAATCCGTTTGCGATCTGCAAAAAAACTGATCACAAACGGAAACCAGACGGAAAAACGGAACGGAAGCGGAATGGAAACACTGCCGAAACAAAAAAACTGAAAAATGGATCTGTTCATGTGCAGGAGGCCTAATTATAATGCTGCTGTACTATTAAGAGCGGTGTACTCAAACAGCAACAGTCAACAGGATCAACCCTATTAAACCCGATCTGCTGCCTGGTAGGGTTGACCCTGCTGGTTTAAATGATACCTAATCTAGGTTAGGTCTGCAAAAATGTCAGTTCCCAGTACATATGGTCATAACTCAGGACTGCCGTGGCGAGCCACACAGCAGGGGGTTGCGTGCCACATGTGGCTCCCAAGTCACTGATTGGGGAGCGCTGCTTTATCCAGATGAGGGCTTCGGCGCTCCAAGGGGTGGGTTCTAGCCCCTCAGTGCACCAAAGAATTAATTTGCATGAAGTATAAAAGTCTTTTTGTTTCAGGAACGCTGCAGCCAATTTACACAAGACAGGGAATCAGTTTAATCTGCAGAATCAACCCTACCAGGCAATATGCCTGGTTTAATAGGTTTGATCCTGCCGACTGGTGCTCTTTACAGGAGTATCCGATCTGACCGCCGGAACCCCCACCGATTACGAGAAAGTGGTCCTGGAGGCCATGTAGTGACTGCGTGCACAATGCTGCTCCATTTAACTTTCAAAGAACAGTCAAGTGCATCATCATCAAGCTCCCCAAATGTGGATAAGAGAAGCCAATAGAGCAAACTCTCGACTACCACTCCATTTAATCTCTTACTAGTCTTATGGCAGGGTCCCCCATACTGATCAGTGTGGGTTACAGCAATCAGAGTGCCCCTTTAAGGTGGGTTCACGCAAAGGTAGGTTCACGCAGGGCGTGTGCGGTGTGCATTGCATTTTTTTATGGATTATGTCCAGGAGATTATGGAATCACCCAAATATCTGTAAGACCCTCGTTATGTGCTGGTAGGCACGCATAGTACCTGGGGGAGGGGTTCTGTATTATGACTCTGTAGGCACTCTGCATGCAGGCACTATGTTCTCCCCTGGATGCAGTGCTTCTTGGAAATAATATCTGTGTAATGAAACATGTGCTACAACGTGCAACAATGTTACATTCTCACTAAAGGTGCATTTACACAGCCCGACAATTGGGCAGAATATCGGGAACGATAATTCCTGATAATCTGACCATATACAGTACAGACCAAAAGTTTGGACACACCTTCTCATTCAAAGAGTTTTCTTTATTTTCATGACTATGAAGGCATCAAAACTATGAATTAACACATGTGGAATTATATACATAACAAACAAGTGTGAAACAACTGAAAATATGTCATATTCTAGGTTCTTCAAAGTAGCCACCTTTTGCTTTGATTACTGCTTTGCACACTCTTGGCATTCTCTTGATGAGCTTCAAGAGGTAGTCCCCTGAAATGGTTTTCACTTCACAGGTGTGCCCTGTCAGGTTTAATAAGTGGGATTTCTTGCCTTATAAATGGGGTTGGGACCATCAGTGGCGTTGAGGAGAAGTCAGGTGGATACACAGCTGATAGTCCTACTGAATAGACTGTTAGAATTTGTATTATGGCAAGAAAAAAGCAGCTAAGTAAAGAAAAACGAGTGGCCATCCTTACTTTAAGAAATGAAGGTCAGTCAGTCAGCCGAAAAATTGGGAAAACTTTGAAAGTAAGGGCTATTTGACCATGAAGGAGAGTGATGGGGTGCTGCGCCAGATGACCTGGCCTCCACAGTCACCGGACCTGAACCCAATCGAGATGGTTTGGGGTGAGCTGGACCGCAGAGTGAAGGCAAAAGGGCCAACAAGTGCTAAGCATCTCTGGGAACTCCTTCAAGACTGTTGGAAGACCATTTCAGGGGACTACCTCTTGAAGCTCATCAAGAGAATGCCAAGAGTGTGCAAAGCAGTAATCAAAGCAAAAGGTGGCTACGTTGAAGAACCTAGAATATGACATAAAAAATGACAATATGAATATGACAAAAAAAATATAGCATGTCCTATTCTTGTCCTTTTTGCAGACAAGAATAGGCATTTCTACAATGGGCCGCCCGTTCTGTTCCGCATCCGTTTTTTGCGGATCCGCGATTTGCGGACCGCCAAAAAACGGCACGGTTGTGTGCACGAGGCCTTAGTCTGAGAATTCAGCCAGAAAGGTGGGCTGAATATTAATCGAACATTGGGTCAAATCAATAATATAGAATGACACTTCACATTTAAGTTGAGAGAGCAGAGGAGCCATGAGGCCCCATAACAAAACTTGGATTGGGGCCCGACTCTGCCATGACCAATTTTAGTAGCAATTTCAGAATGTGAGAAGCTTTTGGTTATGTTGGTTTCTCTAATGCACAAGGAAAATGCACACAGTGATGTCACAATAGTGGGGTAATGCGCACTGTGATGTCACAATAGTGGGGTAATGCGCACTGTGATGTCACAATAGTGGGGTAATGTGCACTGTGATGTCACAGTACAGGGATATTGCGCACTGTGATGTCACAATAGTGGGATAATGTGCACTATGATGTCACAGTACAGGGATAGGGCTCACAGTGATATCATAATAGTATGATGAAGAAATCAGAGATGTCACAACAAAATAACACACAAAATAATAAATTCTTCTATTGTATATATATATATATCACTGCACATACTGTATGCCTGAGTATGGGCCCTTTAGTTATTGGCCCCATGGCAGCTGCCATGCCTGCTACCCTGGTAATTATGCCCATAGGAGTGAGTTGCTTCTTTCAGTGTAGATTGCATGACATTTACCAAGATGTTTCACGCTGCCCAATCCTCCGATCTCCGCCCTACTAGACGCTTCTCTCTCTTGCGCCTCCTCGTGATTGTAGTACCTAGAAGCCTGTGTTTTCCACCATAAAATGGTGCAAGTGGTTAATGAGGCCCTGCTCTTGAGAAGTCTGTTTTGATAAATCTTAGATTTCCCATAAAATAACATTTCTTTAGTGTTGTTTTCATAACTATGCACCGCTCTGTTCCTCTGTAACTCCTCCTGAATATTTATGGGTAAATTGCCAACTGGGTGTTACCAATCTACTTATCAAAGAAGGGTTTATGGAGCATCTATTAGATCTGATGAAGAATAAATTAGGTGTTTCCAACTGGAGGTCCTTACACTTGATGACCCCCCCCCCCCCCCCCCCAACGGGTTATACACAATTTATTAATACATTTTTAGGAGGAATAACAGAGGAATGGCAAAACATAGAATTCTGGTGGTAAAAAATGCTTTTAAGGCAGTGCTCCATGGGAAAGTTGTGTGGAAATCAGCTCTTGTAATTACTTGATCATAAATAGATAGCTATATTAGGAAGATATTAGATAGATTGATAATAGATTAGATATGAGATAGATAGATAATAGATAGATAGATAGATAGATAGATAGATAGATAATAGATAGATAGATAGATAGATAGATAGATAGATAGATAGATAGATAGATAGATAGATAGATAATAGATAGGAGATAGAGAGATAGATAGATAGATAGAACATAGATAGATAGATAGATAGATAGATAGATAGATAGATAGATAGATAGATAGATAATAGATAGATAGGAGATAGATAGATAGGAGATAGATAGACAGATAGATAGATAGATAGATAGATAGATAGATAGATAGATAATAGATAGATAGATAGATAGATAGATAGATAGATAGATAGATAGATATGAGATAGATAGATAATAGATAGATAGATAATAGATAGATAGATAGATAGATAGATAGATAGATAGATAGATAGATAGATAGATAATAGATATATAGATAGATAGATAGATAGATAGATAGATAGATAGATAGATTAGGAAGATATTAGATAGATAGATAGATAGATAGATAGATAGATAATAGATAGATAGATAGATAGATAGATAGATAGATAATAGATAGATAGATAATAGATAGATAGATAGATAGATAGATAGATAGATAGATAGATAATAGATAGACAGACAGATAGATAGATAGATAGATAGATAGATAGATAGATAGATAATAGATAGACAGACAGATAGACAGACAGATAGATAGATAGATAGATAGATTAGGAAGATATTAGATAGATTGATAATAGATTAGATAGATTGATAATAGATATAGACATGGATTGGATAGACAGGTGATGGATAGCTAGCTATGATCTAGATACATTGATAGATTTTCTTTATGTTCTATTGTTTTTACTATTTATTTCCCACAGTGAATATTTGATTAGAAATTAGAATCATCTCTGGATGGATATTTTCCGTGAATCCATGAATTTGCTTTGACTCTTGGTTCTGATACTTGTGGGTAATGCTCAGTCTGGGGTCCTCCATGTGTTACCTGCAGTGTGCCCCCCAGAACACAGACCTGCTCCAGGGTTATACATCATGGAGAGGATCCATTATCTGGAGCCACACACAGGGCTGGGACCAGCACATAAGAAGCTCTATAGTCCGTGTGGGGTCTGTAGGCCCCAGTACAGCCTGATCCTTCACTTCAAGCTCAACACAAGCTGTAAACAGACATATAGTGCATGACTAGCCCCAGATATAGAATACATGGCTCTGAAATAATCTCTGCAGGTGCTGGGGCCTATAGATCCTGATCAGTGCAGAATGAATACAGGCCAGTAGTCTGTGTGTATAGAGTGCTTCTTATAAATACCTTCAATGTATTACATGTTATTAAAAGTTATTGTTTTATCTGATGGTTTTTATGTGAATAACTTTTTTCCATTCCTATATTTCTTGCAATCACACAAAATGTACTAAAATGTAAATCTATCAAATTTAGATCAGCTCTATTGGCAGGAGAAAATACAGTTTAGCATTGCCAAAGCAAGTGTCAATGCTAAATATCTATCCATCTGATTCTTTCTCTCTCTATTTATATATTAGACTCTCTCCCAATCTATCTATAGATATGAGACTTGTTCTCTCTCTATATATTAGACTTTGTCTCTTTCTTTCTCTCTCTCCCTCCCTATCTCTCTCTATATATATATATATTATACTCTCTCTCTCTCTCTCTCTCTCTCTCTCTTTTCTCTCTCTCACTCTATATCTATATATTATACTCTCTCTCTCTCTCTCTATATATATATATATATTAGACTATCTCTCTATATATTAGACTCTCTCTCTCTTTTCTCTCTCTCACTCTATATCTATATATTATACTCTCTCTCTCTCTCTATATATATATTAGACTCTCTCTCTCTCTCTCTATATATATATTAGACTCTCTCTCTATATATATATTAGACGCTCTCTCTATATATATATTAGACTCTCTCTATATATATATATTAGACTCTCTCTCTCTATATATATATATATATTAGACTCTCTCTCTCTCTATATATATATATTAGACTCTCTCTCTATATATATATTAGACGCTCTCTCTATATATATATTAGACTCTCTCTCTATATATATATTAGACTCTCTCTCTATATATATATATATTAGACTCTCTCTCTCTATATATATATATATATATATATTAGACTCTCTCTCTGTATATATATATATATACTAGACTCTGTGTATATATATATATATATATATATACATATATATCCATATTCGACTCTTTCTATATATATATTAGACTATCTCTCTATATATTATACTCTCTCTCTCTCTCTCTCTCTCTCTTTTCTCTCTCTCACTCTATATCTATATATTATACTCTCTCTCTATATATATATATATATATTAGACTCTCTCTCTCTCTATAAATATATATTCCCTTACGTCCTAACCAGCAGCACATGTGGGGGTTTATCCGCCCCAGTGAAACTGGTAGGACAGACGGAATATTTAATGAAGTAAAGTAATCAAATGAATCCACGCCCCCACTACCTCACTATAAGAGGCCAAACCCCCCATACATCAGTGTGTTTTTTTCTGTCCTTGGGACTGCAGGACAGGCGGGGGCAGCCATTTGGCTGCCGTACTCTTAGATTATATGCTAACCTTGTGTTTTTCTTTCAGGGTTGCAGCTTATCTGATGGAAGCTGTTACTGCCGTGAGACAAGCTCCTGTCCTAGGCACGGAGCTCCTGTATTGTATTCAGCTTCCTGTTTGGCTTCCTCTCATCACCTGCGGTAGCTTGTGTGCCAGCGCCCTCTGGTGGGCTGTCGGTGAACAGCAATGATTAAAGTTTGTTCAAACCTGGCGTCTGACGTCACTTTTGGGCGCCAAATTTGAATATATAAAGCCTCCAGTCCTTCCAGGCTGTGCTGTTTGCAGCCTTGGGTTGGTTACTGAGGCAAACTACTTTAGTTACCAGCTTTCCTGTTCCTGGTAGGTTTGCTGCTTCTTTGTTTATCTAATGAATAGATCTTGTTCATTTATTATAACTTTCTCTCTGCAGATAATGTCCTCTGCCGGTGATGGAGATCGGTCTGGGCGCAAGACGTCATCCAAGCGCAAGCATTTGGCGTGTAGGGATTGTGACACCCCTCTAGCAGACTCCTATGAGTTTAATAGGTGTCCCTCTTGCCGTCCTCCTCCTCTGCCTCCTGATACGGAGCCTACCATACGGGACGTAGTAGTCTGGGTAAAGGACTTTGTGGAGTCCTCAATGAACACCCTAAGGGATTCCGTGTCATCCAGAAGACCCAGTGTCCGATCTCCTCTGAGACCCACTCCTATGCAGGAGGAAGCCTACCATACCGTGGACGAAGTCCATTCCTCTGAGTCTAGCGGGGAGGAAGAAGAGGCTGTAAGGTACTTCTTTCCTGTAGAGAAGACCCAGAGGTTACTTAGATCCATCCGGTCGGGGGACCAGGATGTTGATCCCGGGGAAGCTTCAGAGTCCACCTCTAGGGGGCCAAGGGCCTTCAAAGTGGACGAGACTCTGTCTCGGTTAATGAAGCTAGAATGGAAGCATCCTGAGAAAGCGCCGGTCATCTCAAAGCGCTTCAAATCCATGTACCCGATTGTGACATCCCAATTAGACCAGTGGGGCACTGTGCCCAAAGTTGATTTGGCAATTGCAAAATTGTCTAAGAGGACTCTGGTCCCGGCTGATGACGGCTCCAACTTACAGGACCCGATGGACAGGCGGGTAGAATGCACCTTGAGAAGGTCTTACTCCACCGCTGCTGCTGCTGCATCTGTGGCTATATCCTCTACGGAGGTAGCCGTCTTCCTCCAAAGACGCCTCCGACAGGTGCAGTCGGATATCGACTCTGGCATATCCCGTGATGACATCCTGGCGCAGTTTAAGTCCATTCTACTGGCCGTGGAATTTCTGTGTGACTCCGGCCCACAGCAGTTAAAATTAGCCTCTAAGGCTATGGCCCTCTCTTCAGCGGGTAGGAGACCACTATGGCTAAAACCTTGGGTGGCAGATAATGCCTCCAAGTATAATTTATGCAGCCTCCCTTACGAGCCAGGAAGGCTTTTTGGGGCTGAACTAGACCGCATTATGGAGGGTCTTGCCGATAAAAAAGGTAAATGCCTCCCTCAAACCCCTAGGGGTAGGGGTAGGCAGGGTAGAGGGTCCAGACCCTTTCAGGGCCAATCCAGGCCTCAGCGAGGCCGTGGGTCCAGAAGGGGAGGATCATATCGTTCCGGTGGGAACAAAAACAATAAAGCCGACCAGTGACGGCCCTCCCCTTCCGTCAGATCCAGTCATAAATTTGACTCCTATTCTTTCAGACCTCCCAGTCGGAGGCCGTCTAACTTTTTTTCTAAATACCTGGACAGAGTTTGTTCCAGATCCCTGGGTCCTGAATATAATAAGGACAGGGTACAGGATAGAATTTTTATCTGTTCCCCCAGAAAAATTTGTTTTGACAAGATTACTTCCGCGCGAGAAGCAAGCGGTGTTGGAGGAGTCTATACTGGAATACAGGCGGAAAGGGGCCTTGGAGGAGGTTCCTCCAGAAGAGATTGGATCCGGCGTTTATTCGCCAGTTTTCCTTGTTCCCAAAGCCACAGGAGGTTGGCGCATGATCATAGATCTCCGCTACCTCAACCGATTCATAAAGAAAAGGCGGTTCCGGATGGAAACCATCAAATCGGTAATCAGCATCCTGAACCCAGGGGACCTGATGGTTACACTGGATCTAAGGGATGCCTATCTCCATATCCCTGTGTGCCAGGCCCACAGGAAGTATTTACGAGTGGCAGTGAGTCTCAGGGGGACGGTGAAACATTTTCAGTTTGCCGCGCTTCCCTTCGGCATCACAACCGCGCCCTACATCTTCACCAAAGTGGTAATAGCTGTAGTAGCTCCCCTCAGATTGAGAGGCCTGGAGATCATTCCATATCTGGACGATTGGCTTCTAAAAGCCCACTCGGTAGAGACGCTTCATCTTCATCTGCTGCAGGCTCAGTCCTTCCTCCAGCGCTTGGGCTGGATTATCAATTGGCAGAAGTCAGAGATTTCTCCCTCCACCACCAGGAGGTTTCTAGGGTTCATAATAGATTCTGCCAACATGACGCTCTACCTTTCTCCGGAAAGGAAGTTACGCATTTCCAAGACTGCAGATCAACTCATGGTTCCCCGCCGGGTAACTATCAGAGTATTGATGAGGATGTTAGGCCTAATGTCAGCAGCCGTGGATGCGGTTCCTTGGGCCTTGTGGCATATTCGCCCTCTTCAAGCGGAAGTTCTGAGTCTATGGGATCGAACACCCAGAGGGCTAGAGACAAAGTGCTCCCTGTCATCTCAAGCTCGCCGCTCACTGAAGTGGTGGAAACAGGTCAAAGATGGGAGGTCCTTGATCCAACCTTGTTGGATCCTGTTGACGACAGATGCATCCCTTCTAGGCTGGGGTGCCCATCTAGAGGAACTTCAAGTTCAAGGATCCTGGAGCCCTCAAGAGCGTTTGATGTCATCCAATCTGAGAGAACTCAGAGCAATCCGGATGGCTCTCTTTCATTTTTCCCCCCTTATCAGAAACAAGGCTGTAAGGGTTCGCTCGGACAATTCTACTGCGGTATCCTACATCAACAAACAGGGAGGCACCAGGTCTCAGAGTCTACTCTCAGAAGTAGGTCTAATTCTGTCTTGGGCAGAGCAGAATCTTTCCCACCTTTCAGCAGTCCACATTCGGGGGTCCCTGAATGTGGTTGCGGACCAGCTCAGCAGAGGAGTCCCAGCTCTGGGAGAAATGTCTCTGAACCAGGAGATCTTTCATCAGATCACTCTCCGGTGGGGTCGCCCAGACATAGATCTCATGGCGACAAGATTCAATGCCAAAGTGGAAACGTTCTGTTCCCTGTATCGGGAGGACAATCCCTTGGCAGTAGATGCTCTGTCAATTCCATGGGAGTTCAGGCTGGCCTACATCTTTCCTCCCATCGCCATGATACCCAGGGTATTGATGAAGATTCGGCAGGACCAAGCCTCAGTAATAGCCGTGATTCCATTCTGGCCCAGGAGGTCTTGGTTTACCCTGCTCATGCAGATGAGCCGAGGGCAATATTGGAAGCTTCCCCCAATGCAGAACCTGGTGTCCCGGGGCACTCAGCTCTGCCTGGATCCATCCAGACTCAATCTGACAGCCTGGAGATTGATGAGTCCCTTCTAGAGCCTGAAGGGCTATCAGCAGCGGTCTTAAGAACGATGTCTCATTCCAGAGCTCCTGCGACTATCAAGGCCTACGCCAGGGTAAAGCGCATTTTTCTTCTATGGTGTGCATCTCATCAAGTACCATCTCAGGATCCTCCAGTATCTGCTATTCTCCAGTTCATGCAGGATGGACTAGATAAGGGCCTCAGCCCTTCTACACTTAAGGTACAGATCTCTGCTCTGTCAGCCGCCTTTGGCAGATCTTTACATCAAGACCCTCTGATTAAGAGGTTCCTTAAAGGAGCCGTACGTCTTAAGCCTAGCATTTCAAGACCTATACCGCAGTGGGATCTCTCAGTGGTGCTTAAAGGGTTGAGTGGTCCCCCCTTTGAACCCTTGGAGGAAGTGGACTTTAAGTTTTTATCCTGGAAGGTAACCTTTTTGTTGGCCGTAACTTCAGCCAAACGCATTTCAGAGCTTCAGGCTTTTTCGGCGTATGAGCCATACACTTTATTTTTACCGGACAAAGTCCTCTTACGTTTTTTACCCACCTTTTTGCCTAAGGTGCCCTCTGTGCACAACATTAATCAAGTTGTGTCTTTGCCTGTGTTATGTTCCTCTTCTTCCTCTGCAGAAGAAAGTTCCCTCCATACTCTGGATGTGGCCAGATGTTTGAGAATCTACATTGAGAGATCCCAGGAGTTCAGAAGGTCAGAGAATCTTCTTATCCTGTTCTTTGGCAGGAATAAAGGGAAGAAGGCCTCTAAGCCTACTCTAAGTAGATGGATCAGAGAGGCCATCAGAGAATCTTTCGCTTCCCAGAATAGACCTCCTCCTGCCTTTGTCACTGCTCACTCCACCCGAGCAGTCTCTACTAGTTGGGCCGAAAGGTCTCTTATTCCACTGGAACAGATTTGTTCCGCGGCCTCCTGGAGCTCACATTCTACCTTTGTGAGCCATTATAGACTCAACCTCAGGGGTTCAGAAGACACTGCCTTTGGGCGGTCTGTTTTGAGTTCCATTCAGCATTGAAGTCCCTACCCTTTAGGCTAACTTCTTGCTAAGTCCCCACATGTGCTGCTGGTTAGGACGTAAGGGAAGCGTTAATTTCTTAACGTTAATTTGTTTTCCCTTAGTCCTAACAGCAGCACACAAATATCCCTCCCTTTGTTTTTTGAGAGTTTCTTGTTATGACACACTGATGTATGGGGGGTTTGGCCTCTTATAGTGAGGTAGTGGGGGCGTGGATTCATTTGATTACTTTACTTCATTAAATATTCCGTCTGTCCTACCAGTTTCACTGGGGCGGATAAACCCCCACATGTGCTGCTGTTAGGACTAAGGGAAAACAAATTAACGTTAAGAAATTAACGCTTATACTCTCTCTCTATATATATATATATATATTAGACTCTCTCTCTCTATATATATTAGACGCTCTCTCTATATATATATTAGACTCTCTATATATATATATTAGACTCTCTCTCTCTCTACATATATATATATATATTTTTTTTAGACTCTCTCTCTGTATATATATATACTAGACTCTGTGTATATATATATATACATATATATCTATATTCGACTCTTTATATATATATATTAGACTCTCTTTCTCTCTCTATATATATATATATATATATATATATATCTATATTCGACTCTGTGTATATATATATATATATATATATATATATATATATATATATATGACTCTCTCTCTCTATCTCTCTATTCCTCTGCTGTTACCCTCTTTTATCCCATTTCTTCACCCACAGTCCCATCTTGTATCTTCAGGTTTCTGGGCAGTGAAGGGTAGATTTTCCATTGTTGTAAATCAGCAGTGAAATGTTGGCCCTGGATGAGCGTCCAGCAACTGTTGGGCGCAGAGCAGTGAGGGTCATTCTCTCCATGTTTAGTATCCGGTTACCTTTAATACCCCCGCAGGACAGGCTGCTATGCTTTATACTAATAGACATCTGTCACTAGCAGTGTCAGCTTCTCCCATGTGTGTCAAATAGTTTATTGAAGCTGAGAGAAAAGCACAGAATAAGCCTGGGTTACATGCAGGAGGCTGGAGGTTCACTTGCAGAAGCCACTTGTACATGACATTATAAAGCCTGAGCTCTGACACCTCCATCCAAAACCATTACAGCAAGCTGATCCCAGTGCTGAGCCCTGGGTGACATCTCATCAGTGCAAAATAATAATTATTACAGACAAATAGAAGCTAAAAATATACAATACAACAATACAATATAGGCTTAGATGATATACATTTTTCTTTAAATTATATACGTTTGATAATATAATATACTGTGTATCTCATATTGTATATTTTTTTCTTAAATATATCTAAAAAAAAAATATTCTATGTTATTATATATTATTACTATATAATCTATAAATGTATGTATGTGTGGAATATTAATATATTTAGTATATATATATAATACAATATTGTATAAATATATATATATACACACAATATTATTTTACATATATACACGCTAAATATATTAATGTTTCACACAAATACATTTTCAGAATATATATATATATATGTGTGTGTGTGTGTTATATTGTATACATTTCTATACATTTGTACAAATATGTGTGATGAAAAAAATACATTTTAAACATGTACCTACTGTATATATGAAATAAAATATATAATGCAAAATAATATATGTAGTATAATATTAATGTAATGCTATATGATAATAAAATAATAATACTACTAATAATAATGTAATGCTATATAATACACTACATGCACAGAGCAAAGTAAAGTAAAGGATTACTCTGGCAAATTAATAGTTTAATATTTTACTTAGGAAGTGGTGACATTTTTTGCAGAGGAGAAAGATTCACAGGGAGACAAATCCCAGTTTGCAGTATTGCTGCTCTGCCACCTAGAGGCCATTGCTGTTACTGCGGCACATCTCCTCCATGGTCGTACTCTATGGACAATCATACCTGTCTGCTGCAAGTTTTTCCTCCCGTTGACCCTACAAGAGCTGCGAAGACAGCTGTCCAAACTCTGACAACCTTGGTATTCCTCCGGCCTGGCAGTGGGCTGTAGTTGTCATTTGCTAATTATACTCATAAAATGTTATTTTTATTTTAATAAAAACACTTTTTCACTAACTATACCGACATACTAATACTCTGGTTATGGACTACATGGCTTAAAAAGGGCAAAGAATTAAAAGAAAAAATAAAGAAAAGAGCCTAATAGTATTATTATATTTTCATCATTCAAGTCTTAAAAATACAAATGGAGAATAAATATGGAATCAAATAAAAATCATTCACGTCGTATGAAATATAATTATACAAATTTTGATGACAAAAAAGTGAAACAAATATAAAAATATAATGAACAGGAAGCAAAAATATCGTATTGTGAAAGGTAATTGTTACAGAATGTGAATGTAAAATAAACCAGATAACTCATCAGCTAATAACAATAAAGAATGGGAATAATTTCATGCTAATAAAATAATAAAAATAGAGTAGTATGATAGTAATAATAATATAAAATATAATAATAAGCATAATAATAATACGGTACAACATAATGATACTGTGCTATAGTAGTAGCTAAATAGTAATTACATAGGAAATAAATTATATTATTACTATAATGTATTAATAATATGCTAAAAGTAAAATTATACATATAGCATCACAGTAGTAGTGGTAATAACAGTAAATATAATCTAAAATAAAATAATCATATTCAAATAAAACTAATAATAATATGAATAACAATGTACTAATAAAGTCACATGTAGAGCGCTAGTAATAATAGCAAAACGGTCATAAAATAATATAACAACAATATTCTAATAATAAAATGACAGAAATAGTACCAGAGTATAGTAACAATATAAAAGTAACACTATAAAATAATAATAAAGTAGTAAAATAATAATAATAATAATAATAATAATAATAACAATAATAAAAGGATAGAAATAGTAATAGAGTATAGCAAGATAGTAATAATATAAAATAATAACGTAATAAAATAATAATTATTATAAAAGAATGGAATTAGTAATAGAGTATAGCAAGATTTTAACCATATAAAATAGCAGGCAGTAATCTAATAATCTGCTAGTAATGCAGTAGTAAGAATTGTCGCATAATATTGTCTGACTCCTAATAATGTCGCTTCCCTCTGCCCTGCTCCAGGCCTGGTTTGCAGAGAGCAGCCTTCTCCTGGCAGGGGGGATGAGCAGCTCCTGTCAGGCTGAGGTATTGCTGCTATGTCCTGAGATATGAAGAAGTAATTTTATAAGTAACAAAGGATCAGGACTGGAATGAGACCCTGTTATCCAATGCCATGTAGAAGCTTCGGATCAGCAGCTTCTTGAGCCTAAAAGTGAATTCAAGAAGACAAGTCCTTTCCCTTTTTCCCAGGGGGATCTGCTATATTTAGTCCTAACCTCCCTCTTCTACAAATGAAGGACCATTTGCTGTTTACTCAGAACCGATTAACCAGACACAACTGTGAAGCGAGTTTTATAACCGCAGCCGCACATGAAGAGGTGTAATGTAGCCTGTGCTGTATGTGATACCTGATCCCCCTTGTCTTCAGGTGACTCCTCTTATTTATAAGCTCCCTGCCCTCTCATCGGCTTTTATCCCCTTATATTTATACAGGAGCATAAATGTTTACTCAGTGCAGAGATAATGTTACCCCCGAAAAGTCACCCTCAGCCCTTCCCCAAATATCAGCAGAGCCCCTGCCACAGCTCCTGCAGATCTGTACCAAATGATCCACCTGCAAATTGTACTATAGATATATCGTGGTATTAAATCAGAGAAGAGGAAAAATAAAATAGGCGAAGAGCAAATAGGGTATGAGGGATTTGATTTAAAAAATGCACTATTATTTCATGATAATATCATCTATCTATAGAAAAAGACTAAATCATATTTAGTATTATAATTCCCTGCTAATTTTAATACAACTTTAAAAATCTAATAATTCATATATAGATAGGAAGATCGGTATCATATATATATATATATATATATATATATATATATATATATATATATATATCTATATATAGATATATATATATTAGATAGATATAAAATAGATAGATAGATATATAGATATATAAAAGATAGATACAGATGATAGATAGATAGATAGATATAAAATAGATAAAAGATAGATATATAAAAGATAGATACAGTTGATAGATAGATATGAGGTAGGAAAAGATAGATGATATAACATAAAAGAAATGTTGGAATATGTGAAGATTATACATACATAGGTACATAGATAACATGCAGGTAAAATTATATTCTATCTATCTATCTATCTATCTATCTATCTATCTATCTATCTATCACATGAGTATAAACTATAAAAAGCGAACTGTTCCTAATCCGATCTCCACTTAATCCTCGGATTATTTCGGGTAATTCTCTGTACATTTCCTCTTAACTCCTGACCGCATATAATGCACAATATAATTCTCATTTCAGATAAAAAATAAATAAACAAATAAAACAAAAAAAAAATTAGGAGACAATGGAACATTTAAAAAAATTTATTTACAAAATAGTGTACAACACGAAGGATTATGACAGGTATAGATACATAGACTTTTCATTCATCTAGAAACAGACTTGCTTTTAGATTTTCGCCTTTTTTACCATTTTCTTGAAAATGTATTATTTAAAATTTTCTTTTATACATTTTTTTTTTTTTTTCGTTTTCCCTAAAATGAACCTTCAACAAAAATGAAAGCTCAGTGCTGGAAATCTACAATTTTCTTACAAAAATAAAAACCCAGGAAGGAAAATCGTTCAAATATAAGGATTTGCTGTAATTTGTTTGATACAAATACTTAGTTTTTACCTGCACACAATGCATTCCGGGATGTACAGATACAAGACAGCAGTCCCTTCTCATGGGTTTATTTTTTGCGGGTCGCTCTAGTCTTTTTTTTTGTTTGCCGGGGATTATTGCGCCGGCCATTTGGCTACTGCAGTGGCTGCTGTAGGGAGGAACTGTCCTGATAGGAGGTTTGTGGGGACACTTAATATTGGGGTGATGGTGGCAGTGCTTCTGCTGAGTGACAGGGGCTGGTGGCTCATCAGGGCTGACTGCACAGTCACTGGAGGTCTCAGGAAAGTTTGTGCCCCCACAGAGGAGGCTGCTGATACCCCAATAATGTTCTCTATGCTGAAGGAGGGTCTGCTGCTGGGCTCTGACTTAATGATGGAGGCTGCAGTGCTCAGGCTGTTCAGCTGCAGCTGGAGGCTGGGACTGAGGTGGGAGTTGAAGGTTTTCCTGCTGAGTTCAGTGGAAGGCAATAGGGGGACAGCTGGGGGCAGCATGGGCCCAACAGGGGGTATATAGGGGTATTGCAATGCAGCTGGGTGATGGTAGGCTGCAGGGTGAAGCCCATAGTGCCTGCCATAGGGGCTGGCCAGGCTGTAAGCTCCAAAACTCTGCATCATCAGCGCAGTCTGGTCCCTCAGGTTGTCGGGTTGGTGCCTCTTAAACCTTTTCCTTCTCCTCAAGAAGCTGCCATTGTCAAACATGTCTTCAGACTGGGGGTCCAGGGTCCAGTAGTTGCCCTTGCCTGGGTTGCCAGGTTCTCTGGGGATCTTGACAAAGCAGTCATTGAGGGACAGGTTGTGTCGGATGGAGTTCTGCCAGGCTGGGAACTTCTCTCTGTAGTAAGGGAAGCGATTGCTGATGAACTCACAGATGCCACTGAGGGTCAGCTTCTTCTGGGGGCTCTGCAGGATGGCCATGGTGATCAGGGCGATGTAGGAGTAAGGGGGCTTCACCAGGCTGTTTTTGGGTTTGCTCTGGATGGTTGCATTCCCCTCCTGAAGGTCTCCTTTGCCCTCTGCTTCATGGGTGCTGCTGTCTGAGGGGCTTCTTATCAGTTCCTTCCCCCCGAGATCCTCCACATCCTCCATAGGTTCATGATGGCTCTCACAGTCACTATCCTTGTCCAGGGACTCGTCCCCTTCTCCCACCACATCAATGTCCACATCTTCAGGGGTCAGCACCGTCTGGCCGGACATATCACTGCTGCCTCCAGATAGGGTCATCACAGCTTTTGGCCAGGGCTGACCTGCTAGGTAGGTATGTAGTGCAAAGGAAGGCAAAAAGACAAGCAAAATTTCCAAAGAAAGTCCTCGGTGGGGTCTTCAGGCCACCCAACTTGCAGCAAGCAAGTCAGCCAGTGCTGAGCTCCTGAGCACTCACAGCCAGCCTTGTGCTGTCTCTTCTCCAGTGCCCCCTCCCTCTCTCTCTCCAGGCTTGGAGGTAGCAGATTTTCCAGGGGACAGGGAGGGGAATGGAGCAGAGTCCGCTGAGTGTCCAGAGGAGGGCTGGAGCCAGGGCACTGTCCACAAGGTGCTGCTTAGGTGATGGCTGGCTTACCCTCGCTGCCACTTTTAAAGTCCCCTTTGCAAAGACTGGCTGATAGATTACTTTCCAGTTAAAGATATACTAGCAGGGGGGGTCACATGACCACCTGACGTCACCCCCCCTGCCTGCCACCCCCCACCCCCAGCTAAACCATGCACAACTCAAGTTGTTTCATGAAATTGTCAACAAAGAGACATCAGCAGCATAACTCTCATCATCTGCAAGACTGAGGACAACCTGGCATCACAGGAGCTACCACCCTCATCTCCCTGGCAGCATATGCATCCTGACACAGGAGCTACCACCCTGACCTCCCTGCTAGCACATGCATCCTGACACAGGAGCTACCACCCTGACCTCCCTGGCACCACATGCAACCTGACACAGGAGCTACCACCTTCACCTCCCTGGCAGCACATGCATCCTGACACAGGAGCTACCACGCTGACCTCCCTGGCAGCACATGCACCCTGGCACAGGAGCTGTCACCCTCACCTCCCTGGCAGCACATGCACCCTGGCACAGGAGCTACCACCCTCACCTCCCTGGCACCACATGCACCCTGGCACAGGAGCTACCACCCTCACCTCCCTGGCAGCACATGCACCCTGTCACAGGAGCTGCCACCCTCACCTCCCTGGCAGCACATGCACCCTGTCACAGGAGCTGCCACCCTCACCTCCCGGGCACCACATGCACCCTGTCACAGGAGCTACCATTCTCACCTCCCTGGCACCACATGCACCCTGGCACAGGAGCTACCATCCTCACCTCCCTGGCACCACATGCACCCTGGCACAGGAGCTACCACCCTCACCTCCCTGGCAGGATTTAGGACAGGGGTTAGTGGGGAAACTTCTGGCATCTCAAGCAGCTTGGAAGGAAGAAGCCTTGGGTAGAAGCTAGCAGCACTGGATATGTTGGTGGCATGGATGGTGCTGACAGGTGATAGGGAGGCCTGGGGTGGACAGGGGGTGCAGGGGGCTCCAGCAGCTGGAGGGGAGGGGGCTGAGAAAACATCTATTGATGGCTGTATTACATGTAAAGAAGCCATCATCACAAAGGCTGTCGATGTATGGGAGGCAATCATGGCGCTGTTAGCATGTGAAAGCTGAGGAAATGAGGTGCTATTCACTGCACAGGTGACCGCAAGAGAACAGCGCCCCCCAGAGCTCCATTTATATTCAACACACCCGAGAAAACATCGGAAACGGAGATTAACAGGTTAATTGTTCCCTGAGCCCATTGTATAATATCAGCTTGAAGAGGACTGCAAATTATCTATCTATCTAATTTCTCTTTCTTTCTTTCTTTCTTTTCTTCCTGCTTTTATTTGGTAAATTAACCCCTTAATGACCCCACTTCATTTCTCATAGAGCTGTTTTCCCTTTTTGCATTAATTAAAACATCCATAATTGACACCCGGATCAATTGTTCTCTCCACACCAGTGACTGCTCCGTGTGAATACCGGTAAATAGTCGCTCTGCTCCTGTCTGAAGTGTCTGCTCTTAGGCCAAGGCTGGTGAGAGGCAATGTTCCCTATCTATGTGAAGTTCACTGCTCCACTTTCTCATTTCTATATGAAGAATCGTTTTCCTCCGACCAGTCTGCATTGTAACTAAAATCCTGCGCACATTCCCCTGATACATACTGACACATAATGATATATACACTGACACATAATGATATATAATGATATATAGGGATACATACTGATACATACTGATATATACTGATACATAATCATATATACTGATACATACTGATATATACTGACACATAATCATATATACTGATACATACTGATATATACTGATATATACTGACACATAATCATATATACTGATACATACTGATACATACTGATACATACTGATATATACTGATATATACTGATACATACTGATATATACGCACTGATAATTTACAAATCTTTTACAGAACTAATTAGAAATATAAGATCATTCAGCGGTTACATTTCCTGATTATCTCTATGTTGTCATTTTCCTGAAAATGTTTCCACCAGTTTTTTTGTGCGACAAATATTCGCATTGTAGCAGCAGAAGCCGAAGCCTGTGTGAATAATGTCACATCTCTAATTGGCCTCTTCATTAATTGTCTGTCAGCTCCTTGTAGGCGATGATCCTGGTCATCAGCAACCGTTTGGGGGGTAAGGTCACCTGACTTGTGTTTGGGTGGGTGGGGGTGTATATTTTTGGAGGAGGTTGGGGGGGGGGCAGATTCGTGGATTCGTTTGTTGCTGTTTTTGTGAACACAATAAAAGTCAAATGAATTAATTCGTATCATTAATTCCGATGCTTGGTGTGAACAGGCGCCTTTCACGTCTATTAGCGATGAATTCGTGTAATCTCTTCTTCAAACATCTCATCTGAATACAAGACCCCAATGTCTGCGGTACAGCCAGGGCAGGGGGCTGCGCCCACCGTGTGCATGTAGCAGAGCTGCGTTTGTCATTTTACTGCTTCTGTATTGTATGGAAGATACCGGTATTAGTGTGTCTGCAGTCCCATGTAAAGACCCGATATCTAATCTACTTACAAACGGAATCGCAAATACCCAGATAATATTCTCAGGGTTCGGACTTCTGGACTTGTTGTGTAAAGGTTTGGTTTGCTCTTGTCCATCTGACTGTGATCTGGTGTTAGGTAAATCCTGCTCTAATCCTAATTGCAATTGGCTACACACCTCTCAAGTATTTAACCAAAAGTGCACAGATGACAGAGAAGGAGCCTCTCCCACTAATAGGATCAGGAGCTCAGAGGATACAAAATATCAAAGCTGCACAATAATAATCTGTCATGTGTGCACTGGACCCAAGTGTGTGTGTTCTATGGTATTAATCTATATCTATCTATCTATCTATCTATCTATCTATCTATCTATCTATTATCTATCTATTATCTATCTATTATCTATCTATCTATCTATCTATCTATCTATCTATCTATCTATCTATCTATCTATCATCTATCATCTATATCTATTATCTATCTATTATCTATCTATCTATCTATCTATCTATCTATCTATCTATCTATCTATCATCTATATCTATTATCTATCTATGTATCTATGTTTCTATGTATCTATCTATCTATCTATCTATCTATCTATCTATTATCTATCTATCTATCTATCTATCTATCTATTATCTATCTATCTATCTATCTATCTATCTATCTATCTATCTATCATCTATATCTATTATCTATCTATTATCTATCTATCTATCTATCTATCTCATATCTATCTATCTATCTATCTATCTATCTATCTATCTATCTATCTATCTATCTATCTATCTATCCATCTATCTATCCATCTATCTATCTATCTATCTATCTATCTATCTATCTATCTATCTATCTATCTATCTATCTATCTATCTATATCCATATGCATAAAGCAGAGTTTAGTGACACTTGACACGGCTGACATTTGGTGTACTTAGAATTACATGTAACCCTAATGCTGTACTTTACCTGGTGAAATAGTTTTAAGTAGCAGTTCTTTCTCTTTTTCTACATATAAACTGTAAGTGTGTTTCATCTTTTTCCATTGTAATACACTGAGTACTGAATATTAATCTATTATCTCTCTATCTATCTATGTTCTATCTATCTATCTATCTATCTATCTATCTATCTATCTATCTATCTATCTATCTATTATCTATCTATCTATCTATCTATCTATCTATCTATCTATTATCTATCTATCTATCTATCTATCTATCTATCTATCTATCTATCTATCTATCTATCTGCAGGCAGTGGATTTATGAGGTTTGCAGGAAGCAGGGGAATCAGTGATGTCCGCTTTTAACTCCATAATCCTATTACTTTCACTAATGACTGATCCCAATCAGTGACAGAGCTTTGATGCAATAATCTTTAGCCGCACTGTGTATACAGGGCTCTATGGATATATCTTGTACCAAGTTTATGACACTCTTGACAGAATCGATTTTCCAAGATTAACCCTTAAAATGACAATCCTGGGCGCCAGATTGACTTTTATGGTGCAAATTTGAATAAATAATCTATCTATATTTTTTCTTTCTTTCTTATTTCTCTTTCTTTCTTTATTTCTTATATGGATGCGTTAATATTCTTACTATTTCGATTAACTGACTTATTCTATTTTTTTTCCCATTTGTTTTTCTCATATTTTCTACCGTCCTATTCTATAGGGATGATATTCCTGTGTTTTATTTCTGATAGATTACAATATTACTATGTCCTGCTCTATTCCATTCTCAGTGCTCCCCCTTTTCTGTTCTCTATGACATGTATCATTATCCTTGCACCCCCAGGTCCTTTCTCTTCCATCTCTCCAGGATCTGTGGGATTTATTTTTGCTGGAATGGCGCACACATCCATCGCGCAGGAGGCCTCAGCTTTAATGGACGATGAGAGAGCATTTAGGGGCAGTGAGACAGTAACACTACATGATATATTTATGGCCTTGTTAGCGTGCATTTAATTACAGCTATTATGTTAATTATTGCACATTAGTATGGAGTGATCTGCATGTCAGCTTTCATCACAACGAGCTGAATACAGGGAGAGAGAGGAGGGAGGCAGAGGAGGAGGAGGAGGCTGCTGCTCATGGAGGCTCCTCATCCCTCTAGGCTGCAGCTTAGAAGGGAGAATCCAGCATTGTTACCCCCTCTGGAGAGGCTGCTTTATCATTCTGGATCATTCTGTCAAACACTATGATGGGAGTCATTTTTATCACATTTACAGGACAGCTTATCACTTCTCCTGTGCTATTCCTGGAGCTCACACCTTGCCCTGTGTCACTGCCATCTTTGGGTTCAGGTACTGGGATGGATCAACACCCCTGAGCTTTCAACACTTTAAGGACCATCTGACAAACCAAGAGTAAAAAAAAAGAAATAAAAAAAAAAGAACCCCAGAGGTTAAAGGGTTAATTACTGTACATCATCCTGGGGCCCTTGTCTCATGCTGATCTAAAGCTAAGTGCAAAAGGTGTAATGTAACAGTTTGGTTTTGCATTACTATGTAAATTTGTATAGAGTGTTGGTATATCATGTGATTTAGGGTGTTGTCATTATTATTACTATTATTCTTTTTTGCTATTACATATTTATCATTTCTACTTTTATTATGTATATATTCACTATTCTAGAAAAACCTCTAGAAATAAAATCTCAAAGAACAATAAGAAAAAAAAAATGACAATTCACAAAAATGTTGCTAAACCAATGGCCAAAACATTTGCAAATCAGCTGAGAGACAATATTACCAGCATATCTGTCCAAAGTTTCATCACTTTTTCCTATTCTGCTCTTGACTTCCATCTTGTATGAAATAAAAAAATAAAACAAAACACAAAAAAGCACCTAAAAACATCATATTCATTACAAAGTCTTAATCTAAATGAATGTATACATTATCCTTAATTGTTACACAATGTATTCATGTCAGGGGTGTGGAGTGGATGTTCATGTAGTAATAGATCCGAGCTCCAAATAGGTCCAAATGGTCATGGAATATGGTGTATGAAAACTGTGCGAAATGTATTAACCCATTTATGCAATTTTTCAATCAATGATCGATAAACCCGACTAGTTAATTATTATTTGTCAAAGGGAATCTGTCCCCACAATCCTGGGCTATTATTTGCTATAATACATGAGTAGTACTGCACCTAAGGAGTCCAGATCTCTATTTTTTATTTTCCTACTGCCCCCTATTACCCTGCTGTTAGCACTCATGTCAGGACTGCTGCACATGAGCACAGGAGTCCTCTCCATTATGTTAGCGCAGCACAGCAGTCCTGACTGTGTACTTCAGCACAGCTTTGAATGCTGACAGCAGGGTAATAAGGGGGCAGTAGGGATCTGAACTCCTTATCTACAATACTACTCATGTATTACTGTTTATAATAATCCAAGATCATGGTGACAGATTCCCTTTAAAAAAAATTATGTTTTAACCATTGTAATACTGTGTCACATTTATCACTCCATTACTCCAATTATGTCTGATAAAATAATATATTCTGTAGACAAGACCAGTCAACCAACAAGCTCAGTGGTGTCATAGTATATAGTTGAGATTGAGGGGCATCAAAATGGAATGAAATGTGTGGCACAGAGTCTCTCACTGTATAATATGGCAGAATTTTATCAACATTGAACATTTGTTCTTTAAATCTTGAATGTAACAATTTATCAAAACAAAAGTATCTCTTTATTGTATCTCATAGCAACCACTGTTTCTCACCCATAACAACCATTGTTCTTCATCCCTCAGCAGCCCAGGTCAATATCCTTTTAATGGCTGGTCCAGGTTGCAGCATATATACCTTCTATAAGGCTATATGTACAGTGTTACATATGTGGCAGTGCGGTCAGTGGGCTCAGTACAGTATATTTTATAATAATATAGTTCTGTGTTGTCACTGACTGGGAAGTAGATGTAGTGGAGCAGCCTGCACACGGTTCTGATCACTGAAATATAATGCTTGAGTGCAGTCTGTTTTGGCAGAGACCGGTGCACCAGATTGCGGTTTTATCACTGGACAGGGGTACAGGATCCAATGGAAGCCTAAATACCTTAGCCAAAATATTTGTTGTTGGAATTCTATACAAACAAGCTGATCCTCTCTCCAGTCTGGCCTGAAACGGCTACCAAGGAGAAGGTTGGCAGTGCCACACGCGGATGAGTCTAGGCCCAAATACATAGTGCCTTCTGCTTGTTTGAAATTTGTGATGTCTGTATATCTGCATGTCATTAACCCATATAACATCTACTGTTATAATTTTCTTGTGCATAAATCATTAGCGCATATGAACATCTGATTAGTGGAAGGTGGCATCTCCCTCACTTTGCAGCAGCTGGTAGGTTCTCTCTGAATGTTCAGAAACTTCAGAAGCCTCCACAGAGCTCAAAAACTCTGCCGAGGTTATACCATAATTAGAGCACCAAGAGCAGGGGAGAGGAGGGGGATGCAGCTGCAGTTTCAATTAATTTTTGTGAGAGGGGATCTGACTGACTGAAGCTGCAGAGCAGAAACTTCACAAAAGGAAAAACCTGTCCGCTTAGAAGAGAAAAAAAAAACACACCTCTAAATTACAGTTCCCATCCAAGGAAGAATTTCAGTGTTTCTACCATTGCAAAAGCCTCCTTACTGTCTGATTTCTATTACCCATGGACTTTGCATTTTCTCAGATAGGGTTGCTTGGAGAATGTAAGTTGGATCTTTGGGAGAAGAGATCACCATCATTGGAACCATATTGTCCTGCTGGTCATAGAAGTGTTAATGGCCACTGTATTGACCACCAAATGTCAAACCACAGACAAGTAACCTGGCATACCTGCTAAACAATAACCATCTAGTATCCCGTCCTATAAAAGTAGGGTGAAATAAATACCTATTATATTTTAACTTATATTTTAACATCCATCAGACTTGCATTGTACAAATATTTAGTGCAAATCTAATATCCATTACCTCTTATCATCCACCTCTACCAGAAATATTGAACCTGATCCTTAAAGTGTGCCTAAACTTTTAACAAAACTTTATTAAATTCTATTGTAAATGTGTAGATGGCCAGCTAAGACCTGTCCTAGGTTGCTAATATAGCTTATATGTTTATACAGCTAAACCTGCCAATAACCTTAATACAGTTCCTATGTTTGTGTGTTGAAGACAAAAGCAGAGTTATTTTGTTATGTTTGGATGTCATGTAAGAGTTATATTTTGTGTCCACAGAAGCAGAAAAAGATACTATGCCTTTAAGATTCATTATATAATGTAAGGTAAGCTCAATGACATAGCAGAAACAGCAGAAAGCATAGAGTTAAACTGTTGCTGCTGCGCAGGAGTCTTGACCAATCCTAGCCAGCCTCACACACAGCAAGAGTTTTGACCAATTACAGCCAGCCTCACACACAGCTTTGTGTGGGAAATTCCCTTAGCAGGAGCTGCTAGAATCATTACACCAGAGGAGAGAAGCTGAACAGACATTCACTCTGTGTTTTATGGAAGCAGAGAGGCCAAAATAGGTATTTAAAACAGTTATATAATGTTTCTACTGTTAATATAGTGATTAGAACTGTATACTGAACAAGTTATATGTGTGTTTACTTACAGTTCCACCAACTGCAAACTACAAAGTTTACAATCCAAATTCAAATTCCATATTGCAATCCAAATTGCATACCAGATCATAATAAATCTGCAAATAGTTACTGCAAACCCAGTTTAGCCAGTAGAACTGTTAAACCTCAGAAATACCTCTCAGAGAAATCATAAAGTGCTTAAATAACTTAAAGTGAGAGTACAGATACTCAAGAGAGAAATATATCCACCATTTTATATTGAATGACAAGATTGAACGGTTGAACCACCATCTTATGCATACCGCCATTTTGTGATATCTTTTCAACACGTGTTTTGTACATGCACTATCTGCTACGGAGGCGGCAGTGTTATATATGAAGAAAAGTTGAAGTTAATAAAGAAGCTATTTCGAGCATTTGGTGTGCTCTTTAAACCTACTGCTTCCCTAGAACGGCGCTAGAGGAATTACAGAGTAATAGACAGTCTGGTTAGACTAAAAAGTCAGAGATATCAAAATTCTTCGAATGCCACAGAGCAAAAGGCACTTTATAGTGCTGCACCTGCCACAAAATGTGGTAAAATAATTTTTTGTAATGTACATTTATTATTATATTTTTTTTTAGTTTGCTAATGAGAAATAGACACCTGAAGTTCAGTTGCCTATTGCTCTTTAGAATCCGTATTCCCATACAGCACTGTGTACTGGAGTCTGGATTTCCTTGTGGCCGCACATAGCACTGTACAGACCGGACCATCGCACATCGGATTCTGAACTTCATGTGCCTATTTTGCATGTAGAAAAAAATAGAAAGTAGAAAAAATAAATAAAGTATATTACAACAATTATTTTAAGCACATTTAGAATAGGATTTAAAAAGTATAGTTTAAAGTTTAGGTACACTTTAAAGGGATGTTCAATTTATATGAAAACCCCCTCACTGCCCCTAAATCTATTGAAGTAATAAAGTAACCTATACTCACCACTATACCCACCAGCGCTGCTGCAGTGCGCAACTCTGATCTGTGTGACCAACACTGTGTTTATTAGCCCTTTACTGTGACATCACTATTATCTCTGTACTGTGACATCATTGTGTTTATTATCCATGTACTGTGACATCATTGTGTTTACTATCCATGTACTGTGACATCACTGTGTTTATTATCTCTGTACTGTGACATCACTATGTGCATGATCCCTGTACTGTGACATCACTGTGTTTATTATCCCTGTACTGTGACATCACTGTGTGTATTATCTCTGTACTGTGACATCAATGTGTTTATTATCTCTGTACTGTGACATCACTGTGTTTATTATCCCTGTACTGTGACATCACTGTGTTTATTATCCCTGTACTGTAACATCATTGTGTTTATTATCCCTGTACTGTGACATCACTGTGTTTATTATCTCTGTACTGTGACATCACTGTGTTTATTATCTCTGTACTGTGACATCACTGTGTTTATTATCCCTGTACTGTGACATCACTGTGTTTATTATCCCTGTACTGTGACATCACTGTTTATTATCCCTGTACTGTGACATCACTGTGTTTATTATCCCTGTACTGTGACATCACTGTTTATTATCCCTGTACTGTGACATCACTGTGTTTATTATCCCTGTACTGTGACATCCCTGTATTTATTATCTCTGTACTGTGACATCACTGTGTTTATTATCTCTGTACTGTGACATCACTGTGTTTATTATCCCTGTACTGTGACATCACTGTGTTTATTATCTCTGTACTGTGACATCACTGTGTTTATTATCCCTGTACTGTGACATCACTGTGTTTATTATCTCTGTACTGTGACATCACTGTGTTTATTATCTCTGTACTGTGACATCACTGTGTGTATTATCTCTGTACTGTGACATCACTGTGTGTATTATCTCTGTACTATGACATCACTGTGTGCATTTTCCTGTCCTGTGACATCACTGTATTTATTATCCCTATACTGTGACATCACAGTTTATTATCCCTGTACTGTGACATCACTGTGTTTATTATCTCTGTACTGTGACATCACTGTGTTTATTATCTCTGTACTGTGACATCACTGTGTTTATTATCTCTGTACTGTGACATCACTATGTGCATGATCCCTGTACTGTGACATCACTGTGTTTATTATCCCTGTACTGTGACATCACTGTGTGTATTATCTCTGTACTGTGACATCACTGTGTTTATTATCTCTGTACTGTGACATCACTGTGTTTATTATGCCTGTACTGTGACATCGCTGTGTTTATTATTCCTGTACTGTGACATCACTGTTTATTATTCCTGTACTGTGACATCACTGTGTTTATTATCCCTGTACTGTAACATCATTGTGTTTATTATCCCTGTACTGTGACATCACTGTGTTTATTATCTCTGTACTGTGACATCACTGTGTTTATTATCTCTGTACTGTGACATCACTGTGTTTATTATCCCTGTACTGGGACATCCCTGTGTTTATTATCTCTGTACTGTGACATCACTGTGTTTATTATCCCTGTACTGTGACATCACTGTGTTTATTATCCCTGTACTGTGACATTACTGTGTGTATTATCTTTGTACTGTGACATCACTGTGTTTATTATCCCTGTACTGTGACATCACTGTGTTTATTATCTCTGTACTGTGACATCACTGTGTGTATTATCTCTGTACTGTGACATCACTGTGTGTATTATCCCTGTACTGTGACATCACTGTATTTATTATCCCTATACTGTGACATCACTGTTTATTATCCCTGTACTGTGACATCACTGTGTTTATTATCTCTGTACTGTGACATCACTGTGTTTATTATCCCTGTACTGTGACATCACTGTGTTTATTATCCCTGTACTGTGACATTACTGTGTGTATTATCTCTGTACTGTGACATCACTGTGTTTATTATCCCTGTACTGTGACATCACTGTGTGTATTATCTCTGTACTGTGACATCACTGTGTGTATTATCTCTGTACTATGACATCACTGTGTGCATTTTCCTGTCCTGTGACATCACTGTATTTATTATCTCTGTACTGTGACATCACTGTGTTTATTATCTCTGTACTGTGACATCACTGGGTTTATTATCTCTGTACTGTGACATCACTGTGTTTATTATCCCTGTACTGTGACATCACTGTATTTATTATCCCTAAACTGTGACATCACTGTATTTATTATCCCTAAACTGTGACATCACTATGTTTATTATCCCTGTACTGTGACATCACGGTGTGTATTATCTCTGTATTGTGACATCGCTGTATTTATTATCTCTGTACTGTGACATCACTGTTTATTATCTCTTTACTGTGACATCACTGTGTGTATTATGCTGTCCTGTGAAATCACTGTGTGTATTATCTCTGTACTGTGACATCACTGTGTGTATTATCTCTGTACTATGACATCACTGTGTGCATTATCCTGTCCTGTGACATCACTGTATTTATTATCCCTAAACTGTGACATCACTGTATTTATTATCCCTAAACTGTGACATCACTGTATTTATTATCCCTAAACTGTGACATCACTGTATTTATTTTCCCTGTACTGTGACATCACTGTGTTTATTAACGCTGTACTGTGACATCACTGTGTTTATTATCCCTGTACTGTGACATCACTGTATTTATTATCTCTGTACTGTGACATCACTGTATTTATTATCTTTGTACTGTGACATCACTGTGTGTATTATCCTATCCTGTGACATCACTGTGTGTATTATCTCTGTACTGTGACATCACTGTGTGCATTATCCTGTCCTGTGACATAATTTGTGTATTATCCCTGTACTGTGACATCACTGTTTATTATCCCTGTACTGTGACATCACTGTTTATTATCCCTGTACTGTGACATCACTGTATTTATTATCCCTAAACTGTGACATCACTGTTTTTATTATCCCTGTACTGTGACATCACTGTGTTTATTATCTCTGTACTGTAACATCACTGTGTTTATTATTATCTCTGTACTGTGACATCACTGTGTTTATTATCCCTGTACTGTGACATCACTGTATTTATTATCCCTGTACTGTGACATCACTGTGTTTATTATCCCTGTACTGTGACATCACTGTGTTTATTATCTCTGTACTGTGACATCACTGTGTTTATAATCCCTAAACTGTGACATCACTGTATTTATTATCCCTCTACTGTGACATCATTGTGTTTATTATCCCTGTACTGTGACATCACTGTATTTATTATCTCTGTACTGTGACATCACTGTGTTTATTATCTCTGTAATGTGACATCACTGTGTGTATTATCCCTGTCCTGTGACATCACTGTGTGTATTATCTCTGTACTGTGACATCACTGTGTGCATTATCCTGTCCTGTGACATAATTTGTGTATTATCCCTATACTGTGACATCACTGTTTATTATCCCTGTACTGTGACATCACTGTATTTATTATCCCTAAACTGTGACATCACTGTGTTTATTATCTCTGTACTGTGACATCACTGCGTTTATTATCTTTGTACTGTGACATCATTGTGTTTATTATTTCTGTATTGTGACATCGCTGTATTTATTATCTCTGTACTGTGACATCACTGTTTATTATCTCTTTACTGTGACATCACTGTGTGTATTATGCTGTCCTGTGACATCACTGTGTGTATTATCTCTGTACTGTGACATCACTGTGTGTATTATCTCTGTACTATGACATCACTGTGTGCATTATCCTGTCCTGTGACATCACTGTATTTATTATCCCTATACTGTGACATCACTGTTTATTATCCCTGTACTGTGACATCACTGTATTTATTATCCCTAAACTGTGACATCACTGTATTTATTATCCCTGTACTGTGACATCGCTGTGTTTATTATCTTTGTACTGTGACATCACTGCGTGTATTATCTCTGTACTGTGACATCACTGTATTTATTATCTCTGTACTGTGACATCACTGTATTTATTATCTCTGTACTGTGACATCACTGTGTGTATTATTCTATCCTGTGACATCACTGTGTGTATTATCTCTGTACTGTGACATCACGGTGTGCATTATCCTGTCCTGTGACATAATTTGTGTATTATCCCTATACTGTGACATCACTGTTTATTATCCCTGTACTGTGACATCACTGTATTTATTATCCCTAAACTGTGACATCACTGTTTTTATTATCCCTGTACTGTGACATCACTGTGTTTATTATCTCTGTACTGTGACATCACTGTGTTTATTATCCCTGTACTGTGACATCACTGTATTTATTATCCCTGTACTGTGACATCACTGTGTTTATTATCTCTGTACTGTGACATCACTGTGTGTATTATCTTGTCCTGTGACATCACTGTGTGTATTATCTCTGTACTGTGACATCACTGTATTTATTATCCCTAAACTGTGACATCACTGTATTTATTATCCCTTTACTGTGACATCACTGTGTTTATTATCCCTGTACTGTGACATCACTGTATTTATTATCCCTTTACTGTGGCATCACTGTATTTATTATCTCTGTACTGTGACATCACTGTGTTTATTATCTCTGTACTGTGACATCATTGTGTGTATTATCCTGTCCTGTGACATCACTGTGTGTATTATCTCTGTACTGTGACATCACTGTGTGTATTATCTTGTCCTGTGACATCACTGTGTGTATTATCCCTGTACTGTGACATCACTGTGTTTATTAACGCTGTACTGTGACATCACTGTGTTTATTATCTCTGCACTGTGACATCACTGTGTTTATTATCCATGTACTGTGATATCACTGTGTTTATCATCTCTGTACTGTGACATCCCTGTGTTTATTATCTCTGTACTGTGACATCATTGTGTGTATTATCCTGTCCTGTGACATCACTGTGTGTATTATCTCTGTACTGTGACATCACTGTGTGTATTATCTTGTCCTGTGACATCACTGTGTGTATTATCCCTGTACTGTGACATCACTGTGTGCGTTATCCCTGTACTGTGACATCACTGTGTGTATTATCTCTGTACAGTGGCATTACGTGTTTATTATCTCTGTACTGTGACATCACTGTGTTTATTATCTCTGTACTGTGACATCACTGTGTTTATTATTCCTGTACTGTGACATCACTGTGTTTATTATCCCTGTATTGTGACATCACTGTGTTTATAATCTCTGTACTGTGACATCACTGTGTTTATTATCCCTGTACTGGGACATCACTTTATTTATTATCCCTATATTGTGACATTACTATGTTTATTATCCCTATACTGTGACATCACTGTGTTTCTTATCTCTGTCCTGTGACATCACTGTGTTTATTATCTCTGTACTGTGACATCACTGTGTTTATTATCCTTGTTCTGTGACATCACTGTGTTTATTATCCCTGTACTGTGACATCACTGTGTTTATTATCCCTGTACTGTGATATCATTGTGTTTATTATCCCTGTACTGTGACATCACTGTGTTTATTACCTCTGTACTGTGATATCATTGTGTTTATTATCCCTGTACTGTGACATCACTGTGTTTATTACCTCTGTACTGTGATATCATTGTGTTTATCATCCCTGTACTGTGACATCACTGTGTGTATTATCTCTGTACTGTGACATCACTGTGTTTATTATCTCTGTACTGTGACATCATTGTGTGTATTATCCTGTCCTGTGACATCACTGTGTGTATTATCTCTGTACTGTGACATCACTGTGTGTATTATCTTGTCCTGTGACATCACTGTGTGTATTATCTCTGTACTGTGACATCACTGTGTGTGTTATCCCTGTACTGTGACATCACTGTGTTTATTATCCCTGTACTGTGACATCACTGTGTGTATTCTCTGTACTGTGACATCACTGTGTTTATTATCTCTGTACTGTGACATCACTGTGTTTATTATCTCTGCACTGTGACATCACTGTGTTTATTATTCCTGTACTGTGACATCACTGTATTTATTATCCCTATATTGTGACATTACTATGTTTATTATCCTTGTACTGTGATATCACTGTGTTTATCATCTCTGTACTGTGACATCACTGTGTTTATTATCTCTGTACTGTGACATCACTGTGTTTATTATTCCTGTACTGTGACATCACTGTATTTATTATCCCTATATTGTGACATCACTGTGTTTCTTATCTCTGTACTGTGACATCACTGTGTTTATTATCCTGTCCTGTGACATCACTGTGTTTATTATCTCTGTACTGTGACATCATTGTGTGTATTATCCTGTCCTGTGACATCACTGTGTGTATTATCTCTGTACTGTGACATCACTGTGTGTATTATCTTGTCCTGTGACATCAATGTGTGTATTATCCCTGTACTGTGACATCACTGTGTGCGTTATCCCTGTACTGTGAGATCACTGTGTGTATTATCTCTGTACAGTGGCATTACGTGTTTATTATCTCTGTACTGTGACATCACTGTGTTTATTATCTCTGTACTGTGACATCACTGTGTTTATTATTCCTGTACTGTGACATCACTGTGTTTATTATCCCTGTACTGTGACATCACTGTGTTTATTAACCCTGTATTGTGACATCACTGTGTTTATAATCTCTGTACTGTGACATCACTGTGTTTATTATCCCTGTACTGGGACATCACTGTATTTATTATCCCTATATTGTGACATTACTATGTTTATTATCCCTATACTGTGACATCACTGTGTTTATTATCCCTGTACTGTGACATCACTGTGTTTATTATCCCTGTACTGTGACATCACTGTGTTTATTATCCCTGTACTGTGACATCACTGTGTTTATTATCCCTGTACTGTGATATCATTGTGTTTATTATCCCTGTACTGTGACATCACTGTGTTTATTATCCCTGTATTGTGACATCATTGTGTTATGTTTACAGTATCCCTGTGCATACCTTATCACAAGCTTTTTATTTTCTCTACTTGTTTCTAAAAGTAGTTTTGGGTGAAGTGGGGCCCATGATTAAGAAAGTTGCCAAGGGGGTCTCATGGTTAATTCTGTCTGTACATGGGTGAATAAACCACTTTTGATATCTATCTATCTTTCTATCTATCTATCTATCTATCTATCTATCTATCTATCTATCTATCTATCTATCTATCTATCTATCCATCCATTGTGTACCCATAATGCAAATATATTAGATAGATAGATGATAAATAAATAATAGATTATTAAACATTAATTCATTTTACAAAATATTTTATCTTGTTTCAAACACTGTAAAAACATTTAAATAAAATCACAAAAAGAACAAAACAAAGTAAAAAAATAAAAAATATCAGTTGGTGCTCGGTTAACGCGATAAGAATGATTGTGCAATAAACGTATTAAAATACCTTTTCCATTTTCGGCTCCTAAAAGTCTGCCCCCCCTTAATTTACAGCAGAATAACACAATTGTTTATATAGAGGTCCTAAAAAATAAAAAACAGATCATGTCACAAAACTGGTAGTGTATCCGGCGAAGTTACAATCACATAAATCTCGGCTGGAGGCGCGCGTCCTTGAGCAGTAAGCTATGTCAGGCCTCTTCTCCCATTTCCTTAGTCCCGGCCTGGACACTTGGATTACTCCTTCCAACACAGAAATTTACTTTTCATTTTTCTGTTCCTTGTCATGTCACTTAGGTCGGACGCAGCATGGCCTTAGTTTAGTGACTGTAATATGGATGCATTTAGAAACTTATATTCCCATTTTTTTTTACATTATTGGTAAATGTCTAAGATTTTTTTCAGATGCAAATGAGCTCTTAAAAAGCTCCACTTCTAATGCCACCAGGTGTAAGGCAGCTATCCTATAAGTCAATCTCGACCCTTTAAATAGGACAGCTGTCTGCAGATGAGATGCTGGCTTGTTTAATATCTGATAATAATTTAATATCCGATAGCCCCTGCCGCTCATCACTAGACATTATTCCAGAACGTCAGCGAAACCTTGGATGCGGTAGGACCTGTTATCAAGTAACATATTGGGGGATATTTACAAAGACTGGCTATTCATGCCGATCTTTCTTCGCTCTCTGCATTGCCAGAGGAATAGCCTAATATATGTGGTGAATCCTTCCCCCAGGTGCTGCAAAGCCTAGCTACACTGCTGTAGGAAGCCATACATTTTAAGAAAAAATACAATTTTTAGAGGGTTTTCATTTTTTAAGCAACTGGAGATGGTTTCAAACAATAAAAATATTGTAATTACCCTTAAAATCCCCACCTCTCTGTTGCTGTTCCCAGCAATGATGATCACATATCAGGAAGACACATCTATGCTGGAGCGGTAATGTACCTGTAAGGTACAGGTTATCACAGAAATGATGTTTTGCTATCACACCTTTCTTTTGCATAATATGTAATTCATTTCAATGGATACATTGTATACAGTATGCTTCTGAGCTCCCCCTAGTGGTGACTGCAGGCAGCCAGAAATTAAAGGGAATCTGTCACCATGATCCTGGACTGTTAGCTGGAGAAAAGTACTGCAAATATGGAGTCCAGATCTCTATTTTTTATCTTTCTACGGCCCCCATTCCCCTGCTCTCAGCTCTCAAAGGTGTGCTGAAATACATTGTTGGAACTGCTGTCCTAACATCATGGAGAGGACTCATGTGCGCATGTATGGCAGTCCTGACAATGTATTTTAGTGCAGCTTTAGCGCTGAGAGCAGAGGAATTGGGGGGGGGGGGGGGGGCAGTAGGAAAATCAAAAATAGATCTGAACTCCATATTTGCAGTACTACTCATGTACAACTGCAGATACTAGTCCAATATCGTGGTGACGGACCTCCTTTAATAATGTAAGGAGGCTGTCCAGAGGCACAAAAACATGACCATTACCCTTAGGGCTCGTTCACATGAACGTGTGATTCCCGTTGCTGTATTTGCGGATTCGCAATACACGGGCATCGTTCCGTGGCCATTCCGCATCACGGATGCGGACCCATTCATTTCAATGGTACCGCAAATCCGGACATGCGGAACAGTGCGGAACGGAAGAACGGAATGGAACACTACAGAGTGCTTTCTGGGGTTCCGTTCCGTTCCTCCGCACCACAAAAATATAGAACTTGCTCTATCTTTTTGCGGAACAGAAGGATCGCGGACCCATTCAAGTTTCTGGGTCTGCGATCCCCATGCGCCTGCCCCACGGATGGTGCCCGTGAATTGCGGATTGCAATTCGCGGTCCACAGCACGGGCACGGGCTGCAGACGTTCGTGTGAATGAGCCCTTATAAAGCACTTGATAATTAGCTTTCATTAGTAAAGATGCACTAGATGCTTCCTCCCTTCTCTGTATGTGTTGGCGTGTCACTGGGTCCGGCATCGTTCTCTTTCCCCTCCACCTCTGTTTTTCCTGATCTGCTAGACTGTCCAGTGATGATGACCGGTTACGTGCCAAGGAAGGGGAGGCAGCTCCCTGTGACATTCTACTATCAGGGCATCCTTGTGCATGGAGACAAATAAGAAAGCGCTCTACACAGTCCAGTCCCATTATTCTGACCACTTCCTACATTTGACGTCGGCAGCGCGTGGCTCATGAAGGAAGTTACATGTGCTGAGCTGGCTTGGTGGGTATATAATGTGTGGTAAGCTGGCTTGGTGAGTATATACAGTTGCAAGAAAAAGTATGTGAACCCTTTGGAATGATATGGATTTCTGCACAAATTGGTCATAAAATGTGATCTGATCTTCATCTAAGTCACAACAATAGACAATCACAGTCTGCTTAATCTAATAACACACAAAGAATGAAATGTTACCATGTTTTTATTGAACACACCATGTAAACATTCACAGTGCAGGTGGAAAAAGTATGTGAACCCTTGGATTTAATAACTGGTTGAACCTCCTTTGGCAGCAATAACTTCAACCAAACGTTTCCTGTAGTTGCAGATCAGACGTGCACAACGGTCAGGAGTAATTCTTGACCATTCCTCTTTACAGAACTGTTTCAGTTCAGCAATATTCTTGGGATGTCTGGTGTGAATCGCTTTCTTGAAGTCATGCCACAGCATCTCAATCGGGTTGAGGTCAGGACTCTGACTGGGCCACTCCAGAAGGCGGATTTTCTTCTGTTTAAGCCATTCTGTTGTTGATTTACTTCTATGCTTTAGGTCATTGTCCTGTTGCAACACCCATCTTCTGTTGAGCTTCAGCTGGTGGACAGATTGCCTTAAGTTCTCCTGCAAAATGTCTTGATAAACTTGGGAATTCATTTTTCCTTCGATGATAGCAATCCGTCCAGGCCCTGACACAGCAAAGCAGCCCCAAACCATGATGCCCCCACCACCATACTTCACAGTTGGGATGAGGTTTTGAGGTTGGTGTGCTGTGCCTCTTTTTCTCCACACATAGTGTTGTGTGTTTCTTCCAAACAACTCAACTTTGGTTTCATCTGTCCACAGAATATTTTGCCAGTACTGCTGTGGAACATCCAGGTGCTCTTGTGCAAACTGTAAACGTGCAGCAATGGTTTTTTGGACAGCAGTGGCTTCCTCTGTGGTATCCTCCCATGAAATCCATTCTTGTTTAGTGTTTTACGTATCGTAGATTCTCTAACAGGGATGTTAGCATATGCCAGAGACTTTTGTAAGTCTTTAGCTGACACTCTAGGATTCTTCTTCACCTCATTGAGCAGTCTGCGCTGTGCTCTTGCAGTCATCTTTACAGGACGGCCGCTCCTAGGGAGAGTAGCAGCAGTGCTGAACCTTCTCCATTTATAGACAGTTTGTCTTACCGTGGACTGATGGACAGCAAGGCTTTTGGAGATACTTTTATAACCCTTTCCAGCTTTATGCAAGTCAACAATTCTTAATCGTAGGTCTTCTGAGAGCTCTTTTGTGCGAGGCATCATTCACATCAGGCAATGCTTCTTGTGAAAAGCAAACCCAGAACTGGTGTGTGTTTTTTATAGGGCAGAGCAGCTGTAACCAACACCTCCAATCTCATCTCATTGATTGGACTCCAGTTGGCTGACACCTCACTCCAATTAGCTCTTGGAGATGTCATTAGTCTAGGGGTTCACATACTTTTTCCACCTGCACTGTGAATGTTTTCATGGTGTGTTCAATAAAAACATGGTAACATTTAATTCTTTGTGTGTTATTAGTTTAAGTAGACTGTGATTGTCTATTGTTGTGACTTAGATGAAGATCAGATCACATTTTATGACCAATTTGTGCAGAAATCCATATCATTCCAAAGGGTTCACATACTTTTTCTTGCAACTGTAGGTGTGCGATAGGTGTCTGCACACATATAAGGTGTGGTGAGCTGGATTAGTGGGTATATATGGTGTGTGATAGGCTGTCTGCAAACATATCCCTCATTGGCCTCATGGGTAAAAGGGGTGATTTATTTGAGTTTCTAAAAGGGATGATCATTGGCTTTCGGGCCAAGGGGCGCAGTATTTTTAAATTCCGAAGAGTCACATTTTCTGCTTCATGGGACAGATGGACGTTTGTGGGTCAGGAGAGAAACATCAGAGAACAAACACCCTGCAACCATTACTGGAAGAGCACAAGCCGGTGGTGGCAGCGTTATGGTCCGGGGAAGGTTTTCCTGGCATTCTCTGCACCACTCATCCATGTGGAAGGCACTTTCAGCCATGATTTGGGTATGAAACCATCCTTGCAGATCACGTACACCCATACATGCTGATTGTCTTTCCTTGGTTGATGGCATCTGTCACACGGTTATAAAATGTCCGACATTTGTTGGAAGAGCATGACCAAGACTTCCAAGTACTATCCTGGCCCCCTAATTCCCCAGACCTGAACCCAACTGAGCATCTTTGGGACCACCTTGATAGTGGTGTTAGCTCTTTGGATCCCCCTCACACCCCCTCCTCCAGCACCTGTGGGACGCACCGCAGTCAGCATGGCTCCGGATACCTGTGACAACCTCCCAGGACCTTAATGGGTCACCCCCAGCCCGCCTGGCCGCTGTCCGTGCTGCACACGGTGGTTACTCTGGATATTAGCTGCTGCTCAGAATAATAGGACTCGACTGTGTATAATATCTTTATATTCTATATATTATATGTGTATAATATTGTATACATATATAGATATACTTTCAAGGGGTTGTCCAAAATTAGATGAAAAGTTTCTGCTTTTTTTTGTTGGTTGTTTCAGTATTGTATCTCAGAACCATTCACTTCAATGCTGCAATACCAGACAAGGCCTATGTGCAAGAGTGGCACTGTTTATGGAAACTATTCATACCCTATTGCATTTTCATTGAAGCACTTTCCTGCACTACAACACGAGTACATAGAATTTACACTTCATGCATCAAAATCAGGCACATACATACTGGTAAAGACAGCGGCAACCAATGAATCACTGCATTCCTACTTATAAATCCTTATAACTGTAGACATCACCAGTAGAATGATGCAGAAGATATTGCTGCTGCATTGACTCACATACGTTTTAGGTTATGTTCACATGCAGCAGATTGTTTGCAGAAATTTCAACAGCTGAATTCTCCTATATACAACAGTTGTTGAAATTTCTGCTACAAATCTGCTTTGTGTGAACATAGCCTTATGTAGTCATTATTGTATTGTTTCACATTAAATTAGCAGAAGGAATAATCAGGAACAGCAGAGCAATTCTTAGGGAGAACACTAGGGGGCGCAGTGCACAAGGACCAATTAAATTCTATGAAGTCTGGCACCAGAATTCTTCTATTTAGCATTTGTAATGTTTATAAGTGTATGTTTAATGGTTTTAATGTTCGGCATTTAAATATACATCCAGGTTTTATCAATGTTTATGCATTATAATAGAAAAGAATGTAAACGTACAGGTAAATACAGACCAGCAATTTGAGGAAAGGTACGGAAAATACAGAAGTTGAATATGTGGTCTAAAGGAAAGAAAAAAAAAAAGAAAAAAATGTAAGCTATTATTTTTATTGATATGTAACAACCTTCTTATATTACAATTACAACTTTGGATTTATATATATATTTTTTTTCATAATCAGAAGTATGAATAATAAAATAGTAATTAGAGCAGAAATACATTAAAAATAAAAAACGACTAAAATGTAGAGCTAATTTATATTCTTTCATATGAATTTTGATTATCATAAATAATAAAAACAAATAAAAAAATTAAACGTAAGCAATTTTTTATTGATATTTAATAACCTTGTTATGTTACAATTACAACTTTGGATTTATATATATATTTTTGTAATAATCAGAAGTATGAATAATAAAATAGTAATTAGAGCAAAAATACATTAAAAATAAAAAAACGACTAAAATGTAGAGCTAATTTATATTCTTTCATATGAATTTTGATTATCATAAATAATAAAAACAAATAAACAAGCAATTAAATAAATAAACAAATAATAATAATAATAATAATAATAATAATAATAATAATAATAATAATAATAATAAAAGAAGAAGAAGGAAGAGAACAAGAATCACATCAGTTCTGTCCCCAGTGGGGCTCACGATGAGCTATACTTCCTGGTGCCTCCCATCATGCAGGAAATACCAGCTCAGCCAATCACTGACCACAGCGGTGACCTACCTCAGCCACTGATTGGCAAGAGCGACCAGGAAGCAGATACCAGCGGGAACGCTGTACGCACAGGAAGAGCAGCGACGGGGGGATCAGTGAGATGGATAGTACTTTTTTTTTTTTTAGCCCATCCTTCTCTAAAAATTTTAATCCCCCCGGATAACGTCTTTAGGCCTATTGCACACGGACGTTTTTTTTTCCCGTTTACTGGACGTTTTTTGCATTCCGTATACGGTCCGTATACGGAACCATTCATTTCAATGGGTCCGCCAAAAAAACGGAATGTACTCCGTATGCATTCCGTTTCCGTATTTCCGTTTTTCCGTTCCGTTTTAACATAGAACATGTCCTATTATTGCCCGCAAATCACAGTCCGTGGCTCCATTCAAGTCAATGGGTCCGCAAAAAAACGGAACACATACGGAAATGCATCCGTATGTCTTCCGTTTCCGTTCCGTTTTTTGCTGAACCATCTATTGAAAATGTTATGCCCAGCCCAATTTTATCTATGTAATTACTGTATACTGTATATGCCATACGGAAAAACGGAACGGAAAAACGGAACAGAAACGGAAACACAACGGAAACAAAAAACGGAACAACGGATCCGTGAAAAACGGATCGCAAAACACTGAAAAAGCCATACGGTCGTGTGCAATAGGCCTTAATCTATTTACACCATAAATTTTACTTTATGCTTATTATTTTATACTGTATTATTTTTATAATCATATTGATACATTCTATTATAAAAGTATATATATATTTTTTTATATTATCATAATTATCTTTATTAGTCTTATAACTGTTAGGGTACTTTCACACTTGCGTTAAACTTTTCCGGTATTGAGTTCCGTCCTAGGGGCTCAATACCGGAAAAAAACTCATCAGTTTTATCCTAATGCATTCTGAATGGAGAGCGATCCGTCCAGGATGCATCAGGATGTCTTCAGTTCAGTCACTGTACGGCTTTTGGACGGAGAAAATACAGCAGCATGCTGCGGTATTTTCTCTGTCCAAAATTTCAGAACGCTTGCCGCCATTATTTTTCCATTTAAATGCATTAATGCCGAGTGTTCCGGAAAAACGGATCCGGTTTTGCGGTATGCGCATGTACGTTTGCATTCTTTTCTATTATAATGAATCAACATTGATAAGACCTGGATGTATATTTAAATGCCGAACATTAAAATGTGAGAAAGATAAATACCGGATCCGTTTTTTCGGATGACAACCGGAGAGACGGATCTGGTATTGCAATGCATTTGTGAGACGGATCCGCATCCGGATCCATCTACAAATGGTATTCGTTTGCATACAGATTGCCGGCGATGGAACTGCCTGCCGGAATCCAACAATGCAAGTGTAAAAGTACCCTAATATTATTTATAGCAATAAAAATAGTAATGATAGTAGTTATAATATTAATAGTCAAAACGTATAAACGAACGCTAGTATAAAAACAAGCATTGGTCTTATCAGGCAGAAAAAAAGGAAGCCTGCCCTAAAAAGGGACTTCTTTACGGTACCTCTCTGGCCATGTGGCCAACCCAACTCAAACCAATGTTTTGAGCTGCACCGTAGATGGCGACCGCGGGTGATCAGATGCTGCCTGGTTCCTCGTTAGGTCAGTGTGACTGCAATTTTGGCAAATGCAATTACATCCTCTGCTTTAACAGCAATAATGCCACTTTTTCTTTGCATACAAAATAAGGCCTCATGCACATGACCGTTGTTGTGGTCCGCATCCCAGCCGCAATTTTTGCGGCTCGGGTGCGGACCCATTCACTTCAATAGGGCTGCAAAAGATGCGGACAACACTCCGTGTGCTGTCCGCATCCGTTGCTCTGTTTCGTGGCCCCGCAAAAAAAATAATAGAATAGGCATTTCTACAATGGGCCGCAAATTGCGGAAGGCACACGGGCGGCTTCTGTTTTTTTGCGGATACGCAAAAAAACGGAACGGTCGTGTGCATGTAGCCTAAGAATGGTGCCCTGGTCTAATAGTGAATGGGGCTTTAAAATCGCACCCCTCACACAATCCTACCATGTACAATACAGAATGGTATCAGTCTCCTGCCTAAGTTGCCCCGTCATCCCTGTGTCCGGCATACTGCAACGTTCCTTCATTCTTTTTTTTATGTGTTTTTTTTTTTTTTTTTGAGCCGATGAACTTCAAAGTTCCTCAGGAATCTTAAAGACTTTGGTCACAAAGGTAAAGTGTGGAGAGGCAAAAAGACGGCGATACTAATAAAGAGAGCTTGAAATGGAAACCTATTCTGTGCAAGTAATAATCCCTTCACAAGACGGTATTACAAGGCATTTAAAGCCCAGCTGGAAATACTGTGGGCCTAAGGCAGCTCTTAAAGACTTTAACCTAGCCAAGGAATTAACTGAGGGATTATCTACCTATCTCTCTGGGAGATGACACCGTTACAGTACATTTTGGAATTTTTATATTAAGTGGTATACATATATATGTATATATTTGGGCTTACAGGGTTCCTACAGGGAATTACACATAACTCGCCCGTAGACTAAAGTTTCTAATATACTTAGCATCCCCAAGTTCCCTGGATGGGCTCAACAGGAACCCAATCATGATGTCCTCTTCTGAAAATCCCTAATAATAATAATCTCTATTTATATAGCGCCAACATATTCAGGGGTTCATGTACAAACAGTCATAAATAACATAGCAGCAGACAAGTCAATAATTACAACAAGACGAATGAGGGCCCTGCTCGCAAGAGCTTACAATCTAATAGTGGCAAGAGCTTGCAATCATTTTCCCAGCTTGGGCTATGGATGGAACATCACTTCTGTTGGGAGCAGGGTCAGAAGCACCTCCACTCTCTAGCGCATGCGCTGATGAGGTGGATTCAGGACTTTGCGCATGTCCCAGCAAGAGGAATAGTTCCAGCCCTGTCCATGGTGGAATTGATGTCTATCTATAGTCCAGGCCAAAAACCTGGTAAACGACATGATGTCGGCAGAAGCTGGATTTTCAGAAGAGCAGGTTCCCAAGGGGCCGATCCATGCATCATCAGAACAGTAAGTCTATTACAAGCTTTTTGTAATTAAGGTAGGTTTGTGTAACCCACTGGGTCTTGGAAATCCCCTTTAATATTGTGGTGTCAAAAGTTGGATGACCAAATGGGTTATCCCAACTAGGCAACTTTGGTGGGTTCAGCTGCTCTATCCCACATAGATCAGCATCATTCATCGGTGACCATGTCATACAAAGTTGGGTTTGTCAGAGTGGAAGCCACTCATAGAAGACATATGTCCCAATGTAGCCAATGGGACATATGGAAATTTTGCTGGGACCATCCCTTTCAAAGTTGACAGGTTTAGACAGCCTAAGCTTACATTTTGGGTCCACATACCAGAAGCTGAAGCTTGAAGTCCTGCAATCAGATGTTTGATGCCCATGTTATCCAATTTTTAATTTTTAATAAGTAATGCCCTGGAGTCCCCCAGTGAAGTCAATGGGTCAACAGATGAGAAAAAGTTGTAACTGATGATGCCCTTTTGTAACCATTGTCCCATTAACTTCAATGTAAAAATTGTTTTTGAAACATTGCTTTCTTTAAAAAAAAAATTGTCCCAATGGATACCTTTAATGACTTAAAAGTGCCCCATTTCATTGGATCCCTTGCGGCATTAAAGTTCCGGATGTTTTTGGTTTACTGCTATAATACAGAAATGGACCAAAGAGGAATAAGGGGCTACATGGAGGTTCTGTATATCAAAAATCAAAATGATGTGTCTACCTGATACCATCCATCAATCCTGGGGCAGAAGGTGCTTGGTGCTTCTCCTTGCCAACTATAGGCCCATTGCCACCAGGTTCACACCGCTCATGGGATAGGCCAACCATGAGTTACCCTTTATCCCCTCTCAAGTCTGCCTCCCAGAACTTTTTTAATTGGAAACTGACTAAAGCAGACGACGTTGTGCGCTTGCATTGTGTATAACTATGTCTACGCTGCTCAGCCGCTTGTACAACCCAACAGAAATGCCGACTGATAACTGTTCCGAGACCCAGATCACGGTTTATATATTTCGGCTTCTTATCCAAATTGTACTCCACAATCTGCCACTTAATTTACTACATCGCGTTTTGGACGGCGTCTCTAGCACAGAAAGCGAAGAAAAGAATTGCCCTTGTACGGAAAACAGATCTTAATTTTGTGTGAATATTTACTGACTGGATGATTATACTGAACAAATAATAACCCAGAGTTAATTCTAAGAAATATATTTGTGTTACCGGCGTATGGAAGTATCCGACAGGGTACCTTGCAGCCACTTCCTACGCCTTGGCTTGGATCCACCATCGTCAGGCTAGATAGTCATCAATATCGGGCTGAGTTTTCTCAAAGGTGTTGAATTAAACATGCAAGAGTCTAAATATTGCAGATGGTCCAATTTTTGCCAAGAAAAAGCCATCTGCACTATGTGTTTGTTAGAATAAAAATGAACTTAATGGAGCAACCGGAACGACTCCCCTTGGCAGATCTTGAGCGAATCTCCAGAAATCCTTATCAATCATTACAAGATCAGGGGTTCGGCGCGTTCTACCGGCGCAGTAAACTTCAGTGAAGGATATCCTCCATGTAGTGCTAATGTAAGGTCAAAACACGTTGACAGCGGGGATGATGATGGCAAGCTGCTAATGCCTTGTATTTACAGCATAATTGTTGTTCGGGGTGTTCATTATTTAAGTGCAGATCAATGCTACATCTGGCAGTAAATACATCGCCATCCGGAAAGGGGATTTGCGAAATTTTAAAGGAAAGTTTGTCTTGAATACAAAAATTGTTTTGCTGATTTAATTATGCAACAACTTGGCTGGAGTGTTTGGCCAAATTTTAGATGATTTAGGATTTTATGAAGGGTTTTTCAGATTAACAGAGTCCATGGAGGTGACTGAAAAACAGCTGGGATCTAAGAGTCCAAAATCAGTCAACTGGTGGCCATTACTGGTCAAATACTTGCAATGACTGGTTGTCTAAAAGAACACCCGTAGAAATGAAGGTCAATAATGGTGGCCATGGACATTACAGAGATGGCTACGGGGTTTCCACATCCTAGAAAGGTGTCTCTTCGATGCCATCAGTCTTCGCTCCATGATTAATGTAAAAAATGAGAATCAGGCAACATATAGAACATGACAATCTATTTCTAACAAAACTAGAACCAGCTCCGTATCTCACAAGGATCCAGAGATCTCCCCATTCATTGATTCAATTGTTCTTCTACAATTATTTCAGGCTAGCAGCTCGGGGGGGCTTGTGTCCTTTCTGCTGCAGCTCTCAGTACCACAGCTCAGGGGGCATGCCCTTTTTGTTGCAGCTCTTCCTCTGTAACTGTCACAGCTTCAGAACATATGGCTGGAGGCAGTTGAAGATCTACTGTAAACTGAGCATGTGCGACCACCACAATGAGGTAGACGGAGAAATAAGGAAAAGAATGAACAGCAGGTGGCGCTGTACAGATACATTTTATTGAATAACTCAGTGGTTATAGTAAATTTGTAAGGACATGCAATTACAAAAGTATTCAGATTCAGGTACAGGTTTGAAGAATGTTAAATATTCGTGACACAACAACCCCTTTAAACAATCGGCAAAGGAGAACATGTTAAACAGGGACTTGATTATCTTAAGAATCCTCCCAACCCCCCATAAACAGGCACGTTTGGCTCTTCCAAGTGTCATGTGTTCTCAATAGGTAGAGGAGAAATAAGCTGCTACCAGACACTTCTGGATGGATTTTAATGAGAGCATTGTAATACCTTGTTTCTCCTGTGGGAGCACTGCAGGGAAATGAAGCACTTGCTGCCAGATAGATTATAACTGATCACTGTAGGTTTCAAATGATGAATCCATTATCTAAAATATTAAACATTTTCTCTAAGGTCTTGAAACTTAAAAACTTATTTTATTTAAAAAGATATAATACTTTTGGGTAGAGACAGCTGCTTGAAAGGCAAGCTGAGATTTGTAAATGTTTCCCAAAATATTGCTTTCCAAAAGCTAAGCTGGACATAAACATTTAAGGGCAAGCTTGCATTGGAAGACCATGAGACTGCTATGGGGCCCTTGGAGAGACAGGACCCAAAGCTGGTAGGTCCCATCCATTTTGCTACAGGTTTGTGAAAACCTATGTAAGACTCCCTCTCCAAAGAAACTGTATGGGTAGCAATCCAGCGGGTGGAAAAATTGCTGAATGGAGTGGGAAAGGAGGCAATCTCTAAGACCTTCTGTCCTGGCTAGTAGAACCCGGCCCCCTTATGAAGGGCTCATGGTGACCTTTACTACAGAGCCTCCTATTTTTCATCTATGCCATTCCACTCAACTATGTAACTGTTCACCAAGAAATCTACTGACTGGCAACTGTAGGTGGCCATATACACATTACATGAACATTAGCCGAACAAACCACCAACCAGTACAACTCCCCCCAACAGCAGATATAGGGGGAAAAAAGGATCCTTCTTTCCCCCTATATCAAGGTTATCTTGCCGTATCTTGCATTGCTCCATGGGTTTTATGCTCAGGTATTGACTTTACAGGTCTCCAATATCAGATAATTATCTCACCGATTGTTGATATTGTATTGCCCTTTTTGTCCCCTAATGAACCTTTATTTATCTATTGGGGGGAAAGCGTCGGGATCAATAATAAGCGGCAGGGGCAATATTAGAATTTGCGATATTTCGCGAACATTTGGTCGAATATTCGTCATATATTTGCGAATTCGAGAATTCGCGATCTCCGGTCATTATTTTCTTGATTGCAAAAATTGGCAATCGGAAAATTTGCGATAAAAAGTTGCGATACGAAAATTTGCAATCAACACTACTCCTAAAGTCAAAGATATTTCAGCCTTCTCATTGGCCCAGAAGCAAGAAGCAGTGAGGGATCATGGGTACTGATGAAACAAAATCGAGAATATTCACGATTACAAAGATATAGCAGCACTATATTCTAGATATTCGCGAATTCTCAAAGTGCCAATATTCGCGATACAAATTCGTGATTAAAATATTCGCGATCAACACTAGTTGGGATTTAGGGTATTATATGTTTGATAATTTTGTTAGGGCTTCTAGGGGCATATTAGGCCTAGGTACAAGGACAGAGGGCATCCACCATTAGGGTCCAATCACACGTCCGTCACACGCAATATCCGGAACGGGTGCGGACCCATTCATTCTCAATGGGGCAGGAATGGATGCGGAGAGCACACTGTGTGCTCTCCGCATCCGCATTTCCGGAGCGTGGCCCCCATCTTCCGATCCGCAATTGCGGACAAGAATAGGCAGTTCTATTGGGGTGCCAGTCGGGTGTATTGCGGATCCGCAATACACTACGGACGTGTGAATGGACCCTTAGGGTGTGCCTCTGGGCTGAGCCAGCTTTAAGGGATCTAACAGGGTCAGACTTCCCGATACGTAGCCCCGGACTAGCTTCCGGTGTCCAGTTGCTCATTGATTTTCATTATAGCAGTGATACTTTGGGGTATACGTTGTTAGCCTGAATTGGGCCCTTTTATATAGTAAGTATTAAAAGTTATGTTTTAATTGGTTTATGCTTTCCGTGATATGATTTAGATTTTTGCATGACCGACATTTGTGATTATCTAATCTTAAGTGTCTTGTATTACAATGCTCCCATTAAAACCAATGATCTGTCTATGCCAGGGACCAGCAACCTTCGGCACTCCAGCTGTTGTGAAACTACAATTCCCACCATGCTCCATTGATTTCAAGTATGCATGTTGAGAGTTGTAGTTTCACAACAGCTGGAGTGCTGGACCTCTGGTCTATGCAATGTTGGGTCCTCCACTGTGATATTGTTCAAGATAAAAGGCTTATAATTATGGAGCTACGGCGATCAGCTATAATCAATCTGGCAGCAAAGGTTCAATTTCCCTGCAACGCTCCCACAGGATAAACAAGGTATTACACTGTTCTCATTAAAACCAATAGACTGTCTATGCAATGTATTAAGCTCCACTATGAAACTTTTTGGAATAATAGGCTAATCACTGCAGACCTCCAGCGATCAGATGTAATTTTATACATAGGCGTACAATTTCCCTGGAGTGCTCTCACAGGAGAAACAAAGGTATCAGCCTGTTGGGTCCACCACTGTGATATTATTTGAGATAATAGGCTAATCATTTGGGACCTCCAACTGATTAGCTATATTGAGCAAGTGTTCAATTTCCCTACAGTGCTCCCTCAGGAGAAACAAGGTATTACACTGCTCTCATTAAAACCAATGGACTGTCCATGTAATATATGAACCGGCTGGGTCCTCCACTGTGATATTATTTGAGATAACTGGCTAATTACTTGGGATCTCTAGCGATCAGCTATAATCTATTTGGAGGTGTTCAATTTCCCTACAGTGCTCCCGCAGGAGAAACAAAGTATTACACTAATATTCTTATTAAAACCAATGGACTGTCCATGTAATATATGAACCTGCTGGGTCCTCCACTGTGATATTATTTGAGATAACCGGCTAATTACTTGGGATCTCTAGCGATCAGCTATAATCTATTTGGAGGTGTTCAATTTCACCACAGTGCTCCCACAGGAGAAACAAAGTATTACACTAATATTTTCATTAAAACCAATGGACTGTCCATGTAAGGTATGGACCTGTCTATCTAATGTATGATTTTTTTTTTTTCTAGACACTGGGTCCTATATGGGGGACCCTCCTCTACAAACCCAAATCCCTTAATAGCATATGTGCAAATGACATCACTGTATATTAATAAAAATCTGGACATAAACATTCAAGGGCAAGCTTGCATTGGAAGACCATGAGACTGCTATGGGGCCCTTGGAGAGAGGGGACCCAAAGCTGGTAGGTCCCATCCATTTTGCTACAGGTTTGTGAAAACCTATGTAAGACTCCCTCTCCAAAGAAACTGTATGGGTAGCAATCCAGCGGGTGGAAAAATTGCTGAATGGAGTGGGAAAGGAGGCAATCTCTAAGACCTTCTGTCCTGGCTAGTAGAACCCGGCCCCCTAATGAAGGGCTCATGGTGACCTTTACTACAGAGCCTTCTATTTTTCATCTATGCCATTGCACTCAACTATGTAACTGTTCACCAAGAAATCTACTGACTGGCAACTGTAGGTGGCCATATACACATTACATGAACATTAGCCGAACCAACCACCAACCAGTACAACTCCCCCCAACAGCAGATATAGGGGGACAAAAGGATCCTTCTTCCCCCCTATATCAAGGTTACCTTGCCGTATCTTGCATTGCTCCATGGGTTTTATGCTCAGGTATTGACTTTAAAGGTCTCCAATATCAGATAATTATCTCACCGATTGTTGATATTGTATTGCCCTTTTTGTCCCCTAATGAACCTTTATTGATCTATTGGGATCAATAATAAGCGGCAGGGGCAATATTCAAATTCGCGATATTTCGCGAACATTTGGTCGAATATTCGTTATATATTTGCGAATTCGAGAATTCGCGATCTCCGGTCATTATTTTCTTGATTGCAAAAATTGGCAATCGGAAAATTTGCGATAAAAAGTCGCGATACGAAAATTTGCAATCAACACTACTCCTAAAGTCAAAGATATTTCAGCCTTCTCATTGGCCCAGAAGCAAGAAGCAGTGAGGGATCATGGGTACTGATGAAACAAAATCGAGAATATTCACGATTACAAAGATATAGCAGCACTATATTCTAGATATTCGCGAATTCTCAAAGCGCCAATATTCGCGATACAAATTTGTGATTAAAATATTCGCGATCAACACTAGTTGGGATTTAGGGTATTATATGTTTGATAATTTTGTTAGGGCTTCTAGGGGCATATTAGGCCTAGGTACAAGGACAGAGGGCATCCACCATTAGGGTCCAATCACACGTCCGTCACACGCAATATCCGGAACGGGTGCGGACCCATTCATTCTCAATGGGGCAGGAATGGATGCGGAGAGCACACTGTGTGCTCTCCGCATCCGCATTTCCGGAGCGTGGCCCCCATCTTCCGATCCGCAATTGCGGACAAGAATAGGCAGTTCTATTGGGGTGCCAGTCGGGTGTATTGCGGATCCGCAATACACTACGGACGTGTGAATGGACCCTTAGGGTGTGCCTCTGGGCTGAGCCAGCTTTAAGGGATCTAACAGGGTCAGACTTCCCGATACGTAGCCCCGGACTAGCTTCCGGTGTCCAGTTGCTCATTGATTTTCATTATAGCAGTGATACTTTGGGGTATACATTGTTAGCCTGAATTGGGCCCTTTTATATAGTAAGTATTAAAAGTTATGTTTTAATTGGTTTATGCTTTCCGTGATATGATTTAGATTTTTGCATGACCGACATTTGTGATTATCTAATCTTAAGTGTCTTGTATTACAATGCTCCCATTAAAACCAATGATCTGTCTATGCCAGGGACCAGCAACCTTCGGCACTCCAGCTGTTGTGAAACTACAATTCCCACCATGCTCCATTGATTTCAAGTATGCATGTTGAGAGTTGTAGTTTCACAACAGCTGGAGTGCTGGACCTCTGGTCTATGCAATGTTGGGTCCTCCACTGTGATATTGTTCAAGATAAAAGGCTTATAATTATGGAGCTCCGGCGATCAGCTATAATCAATCTGGCAGCAAAGGTTCAATTTCCCTGCAACGCTCCCACAGGATAAACAAGGTATTACACTGTTCTCATTAAAACCAATAGACTGTCTATGCAATGTATTAAGCTCCACTATGAAACTTTTTGGAATAATAGGCTAATCACTGCAGACCTCCAGCGATCAGATGTAATTTTATACATAGGCGTACAATTTCCCTGGAGTGCTCTCACAGGAGAAACAAAGGTATCAGCCTGTTGGGTCCACCACTGTGATATTATTTGAGATAATAGGCTAATCATTTGGGACCTCCAACTGATCAGCTATATTGAGCAAGTGTTCAATTTCCCTACAGTGCTCCCTCAGGAGAAACAAGGTATTACACTGCTCTCATTAAAACCAATGGACTGTCCATGTAATATATGAACCGGCTGGGTCCTCCACTGTGATATTATTTGAGATAACTGGCTAATTACTTGGGATCTCTAGCGATCAGCTATAATCTATTTGGAGGTGTTCAATTTCCCTACAGTGCTCCCGCAGGAGAAACAAAGTATTACACTAATATTCTTATTAAAACCAATGGACTGTCCATGTAATATATGAACCTGCTGGGTCCTCCACTGTGATATTATTTGAGATAACCGGCTAATTACTTGGGATCTCTAGCGATCAGCTATAATCTATTTGGAGGTGTTCAATTTCTCTGCAGTGCTCCCGCAGGAGAAACAAAGTATTACACTAATATTCTCATTAAAACCAATGGACTGTCCATGTAATATATGAACCTGCTGGGTCCTCCACTGTGATATTATTTGAGATAACCGGCTAATTACTTGGGATCTCTAGCGATCAGCTATAATCTATTTGGAGGTGTTCAATTTCACCACAGTGCTCCCACAGGAGAAACAAAGTATTACACTAATATTTTCATTAAAACCAATGGACTGTCCATGTAAGGTATGGACCTGTCTATCTAATGTATGATTTTTTTTTTTTCTAGACACTGGGTCCTATATGGGGGACCCTCCTCTACAAACCCAAATCCCTTAATAGCATATGTGCAAATGACATCACTGTATATTAATAAAAATCTGGTGTTTTATACCCGGCGTTGTAACCTTCAACAACAAACATTTTTGCACTATATAGACAGCGAAACCAAACAATTGCATATGTAGTCTGAAGGCATACACAGGAAAATCAATATTTGACATCTCTGCAACTGGCTCTTTGGAGCGCCGCTCAATAGTCGCCATTCATTATACACTTATATCTCTTTCAAATCTTCCTTTGTCACTAGAAAGCCTTTTTTTTTTCTTCCTCTGACTTCTACATAACTTCTTTGCCCTGCACTTTTACAGATGCCTCCCAGCTATAAATACTGATGACATTTCTTTGCTTAATTCAATTTTGCTGGTACACTCGCAGTTATGACCCAACTTTCCCACGAGAGAGGCTGATTGAACACTCTAGAACCTTATGGAGAGGAGCAAACATTTTAGAGAAGTGGACGGACAATTTCCATAATTATAGAATTCACAGCCTAATGACCTTAAAAAACAATAAAAAAGATCTCGGCTTTTAATTCCATTCCTGCCGCTGACATTCAGAATATTTCATTCCACTCCGACACAACAAATTTACTTTTTAAAAATTTTTTTTTTTGCCGTAGCGGCTCCTCAGCCGTAGATTATATTTTCAGAGTGAAAAAAAAAATTTCATTGAATATTTAGCATTTCGTTGTCTTTTAAAAGTTAGAATATTTACGATCCTTAAAATGCTGTGACTGATTTATGGCAGTCAATTAGATTCGCGCTTTTTCAAATGGCCCTTTTAAAAATGAAGTATAGAATGATTAAAAAGATCACAAGTCCTCCCCTGCATATCATTATTTCATTATTTCATTACATTGCAGAAACAGTTTTTGCTGAGTGGGAACATTTTTAATTGAGAGAAATCTATAATATTGTAAGGTGGAACGCGGCTCTCCTGATGGAAACCTGCTCCCTGCAATTTGTATTCTGAGCAAGAATTGTCTAAGATTCCAGGCGGTAATAGAAGATCGCAGACTTATATACCTGTCTTCTGCGAGATGCTGTACCTTTAAATAATTGACTGGTAGGTATCCCTGCCCAGGAGCAGATAATTCCCCTCAGGGGTGTGTACTTTAGTGGGAGGTCCTTATAGCAAAATGAATATGACTTCTGCTACCTATTAGCAATAGAAATAACCCCTTCACCCTGCACCTCACTTCCCTCAGCAGTTCCTTGCAGCATTGCAAAACCAGTGTATTGGGGAAGGGCTTAGTGCTGGCCCCTATTGTTTCACCTGGCCCCACATTAGTGGTTTAATTTATCTCTAGAGACAGAAACTGTTTCTATATCCCTATGTTTGGATTTTTCATTTTTAGGCCTACACTGCTTAATCCCTATCGTGCACCTTGTAAATTTCTTCCCAAATGTTGTACAAATAGGGGTCTTAATCTCCTGAGTTAGCACTTCAGCAAAGAGAAGGAAACCCTGCCCCAGAGCAGATAATTCCCCTCGGGGGCGTACACTTTTGTGGGAGATCCTTAAAGCAAAATGAATATGACAACTGTTACCTATTAGCAGTAGAAATAATCTCTTTACCCTGTACCTTATGTCCCCCAGCAGTTCCACGCACCCTTGAAAAACCAATGCAATGTGTGTGTGTGTGGGTGGGGGGGGGGGGGGTGGCTGGCTCCTTTTGTTTCACCTGGCCCCACATTTAAGCTACATCTAGATACAGAAACAGTTCCTATATCCCTATGTTAGAATTTTTAATTTTTGGGTCTACATTGCTCAATTCCTATCATGCACCTTGTAAATTTCCTTCCAACTATTGCGCAAATAGAGGTCCTAATCTCCCCAGTTAGCACTTCAGGAAAGAAAAGGTAACGCTGCCCCAGAGCAGATAATTCCCCTCGGGGGCGTACACTTTTGTGGGATATCCTTAAAGCAAAATTAATATGACTACTGTTACCTATTAGCAGTAGAAGCAAACTCTTAGTCTTCACTCTGCACCTCATGTCCCCCAGCAGTTCCTTGCACCCTTGAAAAACCAGCGTATTGGGGGGCTCAGTGCTGGCCCCCAATGTCTTGCTTGGCCTCACATCAGTGTTGTAATCTATCTCTAGACACAGAAATTGTTTCTATATCCCTATATTGGTATTTTATTATTTTTGGGTCTGCACTACTCTATGCACCTTGTAAATTTGTTCCCAACTATTGTACAAATGGGGGGGGGGGGGGTTCTACTCTCCCCAATTTGCACTTCAGAATGGAGGAGGCTATGCAGGCATGTAGCGCTCTCTATTGCAGTTTAAATAGGCTTCGGAAAATAGCCAAAAGCATTGCTGCTCCCACAAACTGCAATGAAGATAGCCACATGCATGCATGGCCATCACAATTGCTGACGCAGGGGTCAGAAGACCCCCATTCTGCTGCTATATGGGGATCCCAGAGATGGCCACACAGTGCACTGTTAGTACTTACCCACGTGTCACTCCTCTTCTGTCTCACATAGAAGATACATGGGAGCAGCCACCAGACACACACAGGCCTGTCTGTGACCAGTTGGTGGGGACTGCACAGAATACGCTAGAATACCGCCACAGACTGCATGTGGCCTCTGGGCTGCAGTTTGGGCACCCCCCCAACCCCCCTATTTTGGCACTGTTCTGTCGTGTGTACTTTGTATGGCACTGTTATTTGGCCACTTTTATTTGGTTTGCGGTATTATAAGGCACCATGTGGCACTCTTATGTTTTTTCAGCATACTTTTATTATAGTGGAAGGCTATAGCAGTATTAGTTGGGCACTTCCTATTACTACAATATTCCAGGATTAGAATATTGATGCCCTATCCTTAGGATAGGCCACCAATGTCAGATTGATATGGGTTCGACTCTCAGCACCCCCATTGTTTCAAAGGGCCATGTCGCTCGTGCAAGTGTTGCAACCTCTTTATTGTTTACACAGGTCCATCTCCTGGCACGCCATCCGGCTACAGCCCTGTGTGACCGTATTTGCCGAATGCACATTTGTCCACACAGTTGCCTCTATGAAAGAATAACCTATATAACCCAGAAGGCCCCGATCCCTAGATCTAAATGTAGTAAACTGCAAAGTATTTTCCCATCTCCAGGACTCCTTCTGCTGCTCATATTCCTTGGGGACAGACTACAAATTTCTATCATTAGTGAATATGTCCAGCCCGACATGACCGGCCCTCCTTCATACCGCAGACGATAGGCCTCGTTACAAAGTGGATTGTGGGGGAGCAGGATAGGAGTTAGTCCAATAACGGATAGCGTGCGTGTAACAACCTTGCGTCTGATTAATGTTTGCTATGAGAAGGCGGACGAAACGTCATCCCTCTTAGGCTCGCGTACTCCTTGCTGGTTGATAAATGACCCCCATGGAATCTGTGAGCCACTGCAGAGAAAAATACACATATAGTCATATTATTCCTTGGGTTACATGGAAATAAGTAAGGGGAACGGCGGAAAGCCATTTTTTCCGTCTTTAGTGGATAGTGCCATATATCAGTGCACTGGACTGAGGCGTCCATACACGACACTGCGGGCGACATCACACAGGCTGCTATTACATTGTGCAGGGGGCCTACTGATGAGTCAAGAGATTGTATCACATTATATTATACTGTTATATGATATTACACACAGATATAAATATAATGTCCCCTCCATGATGAAGTATAAGCATGAGGTCCATGTACGTAGGCCACAGGTCTCCAAGGCCCATATCCATTTAAAAAAGAAGGCTCTGCAGCATCTGAGTAATGTACTATGGTGTTCTGCAGCATCTGAAGTGTATATTATGATGTTCTTAAGCATATGAGGCGTGTATTCTGATGTTCTGCAGCAGCCACGGTGTGTATTATGAGGTTCAGCAACAGCTGGGGTAAATAATATGATGTTCTGCAGCACGTGAGATGTGTAATAGGAGTTCTGCAGCAGCTGAGGTTATGAGGTTATGATGTTCTGCAGAAGATGAGGGGTGTATTATGATGTTCTGCAGAAGATGAGGGGTGTATTATGAGGTTCTGCAGCAGCTGGTGTTTATTATGATGTTTTGCAGCAGCTGAGTGTCACGGACGTTCCTGCGACAGGTGGTAGGAGATCGGAGAGACTGGCAACACGTGGTTTGATCTGACATGTTTTCCGTTTGGATCAAATGACGTCTGTGGTGCTCGCCGCACCTTCTTTCCCGAGGTGTGGCTATTAGGGTCATTTAACCTTCTCTATTTATAGTTGCTTCTCCCACAATGCTGTGCGGTTTATAGCTTCTGTTTGGACCTTTGAAAAGATTGTGGTTGGATCTCGGCTGAGTTCCTGGTGCCTCCATTGCTCCTTTGAAGTTAATTCTTTCTTTTCCCTTTTGTATTTTGTTTGGGTTCTGTGTGTTGCATTTCCCTATTGTTTGTATTAGGCCTGAAGGAGACTCCTGTTTGTCCTTCCCTTTGGAGGAACAGGTCGCTACCATTAGTACCAGGATCCTATAGGGCTAGATAGGACTCTAGGTATTCCTGCGTATGAACTCACCTACCTTTGGGATCTGTTCATACTGGTAGTTAGTCAGCATTTTGGTTAGGGTTTTCACTAGGAGGTGTCCATCTTCCTTCTCTAGTTCTCAGGCCTGATTCCCTGTTTCCCCCTTCCCTCCTATGCTCAGTGGGGTGTTTCCCTCCCACACCGAAGCGTGACACTGTGGTGTGTATTAGGAGGTACTGTAGCAGCTGAGGTGTGTATTATGAGGTTCTGCAGCAGCTGAGGTGTGTATTATGATGTTCTGCAGCAGCTGAGGTGTGTATTATGAACTTCTTCAGCAGCTGAGGTGTGTATTAGGAGGTTCTGCAGCAGCTGAGTTATGTATTATGATGTTCTGCAACCGCTAAGGTGTGTATTATGAGGTTCTGCAGCAGCTGGGGTGTGTATTATAAGGTTCTGCAGCAGCTGAGGTGTGTATTATGAGGTTCTGCAGCAGCTGGCCCTTCCTTACAGTTCCCCACTCCTTTCATATGATGCTGTGCCCCCTCTTATTAGTCACCTTGTGTCACCGCCAGTTCTGTGAGAAGATCTGACAGACGTTCTTCTCTACCTCTTGTATGATGTTCTTTGTTTTGGTTTCACTTTCTCATCTCCTTTCCTTCTGCCAGGTGTCACTTATTTCGACTAATTGTCTCCCTTTATATTCCCTCCCCTACTGCCTCACTTTGCGGTTTATACTACTTCCTGGATGAAGTGTTCACTGCTGGAGGCTGCTTCTGCTGTTTGTTCAGATAAGTCATTTACTTTATTGTGTTTCCTTGCTGGCTTGATTCTAGGTGACCCTGACTCCATCCGTATTAAGTGCAGGGAGCCGGTGGTCGTGTCCCCTCACTATTATAGGATTTTCAGGTGTCACACAGTATTAGGTACACGGGCATGCAATCGTCTACCATACAGACCCTTGCATGTGCATAGCAGTCAGGGAGAGCTCTTAGGGTTTTATAGGGCTCACCTATAAGCTCCTTAGTTTGGGATCAAGCCAGTCGCTCATTTATTTATATGTTCCAGCTATCTGCTAACTTCATCCGTGACATCTTGCCCCCTCAGTGCACTTTGGGCTTGGGGCTGCGTTTTATGATGCAGGAGATACTGGCGCCACATAAAAAGATCATGGATCTCCCAGAAAGCAGTCCTCCATACTGTGCCCGGAAGATTGGGGGGGAATCTGCAGCACATACATGGAGTGAATTACGTGCGGCATTTGTTGTGTTGTGGATTTTGGATGTGGAATTTCAGAATCGATTTAAGATGTTAACGATGCGGTGATAACTAGGGTTGAGCGAGACCCGAACCCGGACTTTTTCACTGAAGTTCGGGTTCGGTGTTCGAGTGATTTTATTATTTTCCGTTATAAGATGGTTATAACGGAAAATAGCACTCTTAAGACAGAATGCTAAATGAATTGGCAATTGAGGGGTTGAAAATAATTTTAAAAAAAACATCACCTCATCCTCTTGATCGCGTAGCCGGTATCCTCTTCATTCTTCAGGACCTGCAAAAGAGGTGACTTCATTGCAGGTCCTTTTGCAGGTCCTGAAGAAAGAAGAGGATACCGGCTGTGCGATCAAGTGGATGAGGTGATTTTCTATTATTATTTTTAACCCCTCAATGGCCATTTTATTTAGCATTCTATCTTAAGAATGCTATTATTTTCCGTTATAACCATGTTATAACGGAAAATAATAAAGTGAAGTTCGGGTTCCCATTGACTTTAATGTGGTCTGGGTTTGGTGTTCAGGTCCTGAACCCGAACTTTGACCTGAAGTTCGGCCGAACCCGGACACCCAGAACTTCACTGGGTTCGCTCATCCCTAGTGATAACGGGTAACTAGGCCTCATGTATGACACCAGTGTGGCTGTGCTCAGAAGGGGTCGCCCATGGCAACCAATCGGATCACAGGTTACATCTCTCATCCTGCTGTGGGAAAATGAAAGCTGTGATCTGATTGGTCGCTATGGGTGACCATCCACTGCTTGTCCTCCATTAACATTGCTAATACAGTCATTGATATTTAATTTAAGAGATTCACACGTTGTCTTATAATCCGGGTCATTAAACATTTATACCAGGGGCCGATTGGCCTATAGACCTTACAGGAAAATTTCCCTGTGGGCCGATGCCCAGGGGGCCGCCTGAGCTCTCCTCATGGCCAGTGGAAGTTTTTGGGGATGTATTCTCTGCTGCTGGCAGTATTTTGTGATGGACTGTGGTATTTGGCTCTGTTGGGGCGGTATAATGTGCCACAATATGGTACTACTGGCCCTGCCTTCCATTAATTTGGACCCGACTACAAAACAGGGCCACTTTTGGTATTTTTCCAGGGCCACTTTAAGTTCCCAGTCCGTCCCTGATTTACACTCCACCTCCATGGGCCTCATATAGATAAGACCACCTAGTGCCCCCGAGATATTTCCCTCAGTGACATGTGATGTTTTCCTCTTATTTTTCGAATCCACTTATAGTTCCACGGGTAAATGTGAATTTCCTGTGGAGCGGTATATTTCACGCCGCTCATCTCGCTAGTTAGTAATGATAATGACTCTGCACAAAGAAAGAGATTTACTGCCCAACTTGTCCTTGACGTGAGATTTATGTGACCATGGCCGTCAGCTCCTGCAGCACATGAGGCTTATTAGGAATGCTGCTTCCGATATGTCATGTAGTCCAAAAATATCGCATGATGTCAGGGGGCACGAAAATTCTGTCACAATTTACCAATATTAAGGATATTTCACCCCAAAATAAAAAAGATACTGAGTCCTTGAATCGTTGGCTTCTGTCAAATCCTCTTTACTGATGTCAGAGAAAGTTGGCTGACAACCATTATGTTCTATAGGGGTTGTCACCCTGCAGCCAGCCCAAACTCCTGCACTGCACATCAGTATAGACACGAATTTACATCTGTACATGACTGTATAGCTGAGCAAATGTACTGCTCTGACCTCTAGAAAAGCTGGGTGATAGTCCCTCTGTAACTATGGTTGTGCGAGCTGTCACCCAGCTTTCTTAGAATCAGATCTAACTGAAAAAAAGAGCAAATGAAGATAAATGTGGTGGACTTCTGGTATCGCCCACTCCCCGCTCTCGTCAGGTCCCCTATTCTGACAGTGGCAAGGGAGATGCAGAATTGCTTCTTGCAAAATTTTTTTTATCACAAATGGTCATTTAGAAACGCACAGTTTAATAATTTTTTACGCCAGTGTACTGATGCAGGGAGATGATAAATTATGTATTATACTCCAGAGCTGCACTCACTATTCTGCTGGTGCAGTCACTGTGTACATACATTACATATCTTATACTGATACTGAGTTACATCCTGTATTATACTCCAGAGCTGCACTCACTATTCTGCTGGTGCAGTCACTGTGTACACACATTACATTACTTATCCTGTACTGATCCTGAGTTACATCCTGTATTATACTCCAGAGCTGCACTCACTATTCTGCTGGTGCAGTCACTGTGTATATACATTACTTATCCTGTACTGATCCTGAGTTACGTACTGTATTATACTCCAGAGCTGCACTCACTATTCTGCTGGTGCAGTCACTGTGTACATACATTACATTACTTATCCTGTACTGATCCTGAGTTACATCCTGTATTATACTCCAGAGCTGCACTCACTATTCTACTGGTGGTGTCACTGTGTACATACATTACATATCCTGTACTGATCCTGAGTTTTACATCGAGACACGGAGGCTCATATTGCTATCCCTTTCTTTACTGTCCACCAATAGCAGCAAAGAATACATTTTACAAAATTAAGAAAGACATGTAACCATGGTAACAAGGTCCCTCCCCTGACAGCCCCCTATAACAGGCAGCTCCTCCTCTGGACCTTCCTCTTTCTTTGCTGCTGCCACCAGATAAGTACACCTCTGTATGATACCTCTATTGTTCCTATTGTTTTGTCTTTGGCTGTATTCTATTATTTTCTTTTGTATTCCCCAGTATTGGGGAGGCTTGTTGTCGCCTCCCTTCCAAAATTTTGGCCACTTGCTGCCCCATTTTCGGCGCTTTCACTTTTCCCTTTGTCTCCCAACCCTCCGCCACCCCTGACACCGGCTCTGCCCGCCCATCTTATCTCTAGCTTCGTTCCGGTCCCCTCTGCCTCCTTCCTCGCTCAGCACTTGGCCTGTCCCGTGCTCTCCATTGTTCCCCGGCGGCCGCGAGATCTCGGCAGCCATTTTGCGCGCCTTCTCCTTTCGCCTGCGGTCCCGAGATCTCGCGAGATTCCGGCGGCCTTTCACAAGCCGCCTTCTTGCGAGATCTTGGCGGCCATAGTCCCTCCACTTGCGGCTCTTCAGGTGCGAGCTCCCGATCTCCCGCTGCTGCTCCGCCGTTTGTAGGGTGATTAACCTTTCACAGTAGGAACCCCTCCTTGTGCCTTACTATCTTCTACCACCCACTATTTTATTCCCCTTGGGGCCATCTGTTCTCCTGTCATGCCTCACTCTGACCCCCCCAATACAAATAGCCCCCTGGGGGGAGATGCCCAGGCACTGGCGCTACAGCGCTCTGTTTCTAGGGCCATCATAGCAGCCATGGGCTCCATGTCCTCCATTTTGTCCAAAAGCATTTCCCAGGCCTTGTCTGCTCACCCTCCTAGAGGCACCCTACATTCGGCCCCCTCTAATGCTCCGCAGCCTACCAATTTGGACCCTCCTGTATCACAGGAGACAATGACTGGTGCGCATACGGCCACCCTTGAGAACGTGCTGAGATCACGTAAAAGAGAATTACCGCGCCAGGCAGAACGGGCATGGCTATGGAAGTGCGCTAGAGCGCAACATGCTAGTGAGTCTGACTCCAAAAGGGGTTCAGATGAGGAGGCTTTCGCGGACGCTAGTCACGATTCTGAGGAGGAGACCCCTGATTCACATTCGGCCCCTAACTGCCCACTGCTTCCACTTCCCTGGTCAAGGATTCTGCTTCCTCCTCCGCCAATAATTTATCCACCTCCCTGGTAGACCCAACGGGTCAACCCATGTTTGATCCGGATGCCCTCCATCATCCGAGATCGGCGGAGTGGCTTCCGGCCGATCACGTGGGCAGATACCAGTGGCGGATCCAGAGCCTGGTCTCAGGAGGGGCACTTTCAGATTATTTTCTGTCCGCCACCACAAAACAATGGTGCTTATAGAACAGACCACACAGTGGATGCTATATGTGTATAACAAACATATTTCCCTTGGGGATCTTGGACACCACTTCCACACTTTGGCCGGGGGGCTCGGCGGAGCTGATGTGTTTTATCCTAATAAGAAAGATTTCATAATAAGGATTTGGAGAAGGGGCAGAGGGATAGCAGAGCAGGGAGAGGCTGGTGCTGCTACTAGGGGGTCATACCATGGGGGAGTAATAAAGCCCACCATAATGCCCCCCCAGTAGAAATAATTCTCCTTATAATGTGACAGTGCAAAAAATACCCCCTTGTAATGCCCCATAATGTGCCAGTATAAAATACCCTTATATAGTGCCCCCAGTAAATGCCCCCATAGTGCTCCACACCCTCTTTCCTCCTAGTGCCCCCCATAATGTACCAGTATAAAATGCTCCAGTAGATGCCGTCAGTGTCCCCCATAATTTGCAAGTATAAAATACCCCTTCTTAGTGCCCACCGTAGATGACCCCATAGTACTCCTCTCCCCCCTTCCCCATAGTACCCACCATAATGTGTCCCAGTATAAAATTGTACTGTATAGAGTGCACCATATAAAATACCCCTTCTTTGTGGCCTCAGTAGATGCCCCTATAGTGCCCCCAATCATGTGCCAGTATTTACAGCCCCCCCATGTGCCAGTATTAATAACAGCCCCCCATGTGCCAGTATTAATAACAGCCCCCCATGTGCCAGTATTAATAACAGCCCCCCATGTGCCAGTATTAATAACAGCCCCCCATGTGCCAGTATTAATAACAGCCCCCCATGTGCCAGTATTAATAACAGCCCCCCATGTGCCAGTATTAATAACAGCCCCCATGTGCCAGTATTAACAGCCCCCCATGTGCCAGTAATAACAGCCCCCATGTGCCAGTAATAACAGATCCCCATGTGCCAGTAATAACAGATCCCCATGTGCCAGTAATAACAGACCCCCATGTGCCAGTAATAACAGACCCCCATGTGCCAGTAATAACAGACCCCCATGTGCCAGTAATAACAGCCCCCCATGTGCCAGTAATAACAGCCCCCCATGTGCCAGCAATAACAGCTCCCCCTGTGCCAGCAATAACAGCCCCCCCTGTGCCAGTAATAACAGCCCCCCATGTGCCAGCAATAACAGCCCCCCATGTGCCAGCAATAACAGCCCCCCATGTGCCAGTAATAACAGCCCCCATGTGCCAGTAATAACAGCCCCCCATGTGCCAGCAATAACAGCCCCCCCTGTGCCAGCAATAACAGCCCCCCCCCCGTGCCAGTAATAACAGCCCCCCCTGTGCCAGTAATAACAGCCCCCCATGTGCCAGTAAAAGTATTGGATATATAAAAAAAACAACAACACATACGTACCTCCATGTCAGCGATGCGATGCAGGCCTCTTCCGGCCTGTGTCCCGCGCTGTTCGGCTCAGGCGGCGCGATGACGTAATCGCGCCACCTGCGCCGGCCTCTGATAGGCTGCCGGCCTAGTGCCTGCAGCCTATCAGAGAAAGGGAAAGGGACACGCCTCTCCCTCCCCTGCCTCAGCACAGTCATTTGTATCGCTGTCCTGAGGACGGCGATACAGATGACTATGGAGATGAGTGCTTCCGCAATGGAAGCATTCATCTCCCTGTGCCCCGCCGCCGCCGCCAGCTCGGGGGGGGGGCAATTGCCCTGTTGCCCCCCCTGGATCCGCCACTGGCAGATACCTAGAACACTGGGTTCGTCGCCCCCTCAGTAAGGAGGCACGCAGTAAACTCAGGTCGGAGTGTCCCAGGCCTTTAGTCCCCAATAAAGTGTGCGACACTCCTGTCGTGGACCCAAAGGTCACTCAATTTCTCTCCAAGTCCGGCTGGAACCCCCATAAAGGGTTGGCAGGACAAACTACTTGATATCTTTGGCCCCTTGGCCAAATTGTTTGAGCTGGCTGAGGTTGCCAGAGCAGAGGGCTCTCCGGTAAACTTGGAAGAATTAGGGGCTGGGTCCAAAGAGCGATTTGCATCGCAGGTAACGCTAACACTTCCCTAGCTATTGAACGGTGCAAAGCCATCTTGTTTAAGATAGACCCGAAACTGGCCAACCTTGCCCTAACTGAGGCAGGCAAGGACGCCCAAGGCCTCTTATTTGGGGACTCATTTATTAATGACCTGAGTCGCTTTGTCGGGGCATTTATGGCCCTAGATAAGGCCCAGTCCTCTATGAGGAAAGTTTTTCAAAGACGGGTCTCCACCAGGGCCGGCAGTAGCAGGGGCCGCCTGTCAGGCCAATCCAGCTTCCACGCCTGTAGCGAGGGCCGAGGCTCCTACAGCCAGAGACCTCCCTTCTAGGAGCAGAAGAACCCATCACCCTTCTTCCCAGCCAGAGATGGCCAGTGGCGCTCCAGATCATTCAGAGGAACTCCAGGAGACCTTACGGTAAGTCCTCCCCCAGTTGGGGGTTTTTCGAATCCTTACATTGGGGGCAGACTCCGTCATTTTTTCCATGCCTGGTCAGCCATCACGTCAGTCCCCTGGGTCTTGACTACGGTCAAGGGGTTCCACATCGAGCTCTTAGACTCCCCAAACCTAGTCCCTCCTCCCCCTCCTCTTGTACTGTCGCGGCCCGATTGTGCGCTCTTAGACCTAGAACTTATGTCTCTTTTCCGCAAACGGGCGATAGAGAAGGCTCCCCCGTCTCCCAAGGGAGTCCTCAGCAATATCTTCCTAGTGCAGAAAAAAGGTGCGCCCTGTCATAAATCTTCGGGCTCTGAATGCTGTGGTTCGCTATCGCCACTTCAAGATGGAGAGGATTCACCTACTCCGAGATTTACTCCTTCCTGGGGACTGGATGGTGAAATTGCACCTCAAGGACGCTTACTTGACCGTTCCAATTCCTGCACCATCCAGGGACCTCCTCCGCTTCCGATGGAGAGGGGAGATCTGGCGTTTCACCTGCCTCCCGTTCGGCCTGTCGTCGGTGCCTTGGTGCTTCACCAAGCTGATGTGTCCCGCCATGTCCTGGTTAAGCAGTCGGGGCGTACGGCTGATTGTATATCTGGACGACATCCTCATCATGCATCAATCCCGGACGACCCTGCTAGAACACCTTCGTTGGACTTCGGATCTCCTCTCACGCCTCGGATTCCTCCTCAATCTGTAGAAATCTTGACTTACCCCGTTTCAAAGGATAGAGTTTTTGGGCTTCACCGTGGACTCGATTGCAGAGTCGCTCAGTCTCCCGACAATGAAGTTACGCTCTATACGCAAGGAGCTCAGGCACGCTCTGTCCGCTCCCCATTTGTCTCTGCGCCATCTAGCCCGAATTATTGGCCTGTTGGCTTCCTCGATTCAAGCTGTGTTCCCAGCTCTGTTGCATTACCGCGCACTTCAGCGACTGAAGATCGCACACCTTCGTTTCGGTGCTGCGTTTGCGGATACGGTGGTCCTGGATTCGGAAGCTCGAGAGGAACTCCACTGGTGGATCAACAACCTGGAGGTGTGGAACGGCATGGCGATTTTCGGGTTCCAGCCCGAATTCACCGTGGAGTCGGATGCGAGCCTCCAAGGCTGGGGGGCTCACTACAACGGGATCTCTACAGGCGGACGTTGGTTGGAGGACGAGACACTTCTCCACATCAATGCCTTGGAGCTTGTAGCCGGCTCCTTTGCCATTTGGAGCTTCACCAATGGGATTGCCCACGCGTGCATCAGTTTCGTTTGGAGAATGTCTCGGCTGTACGTTACGTCAACCATTTGGGCGGAACACACTCTGCGACACTAGCACGTTTGGCGAAGGAATTTTGGTCTTATTGCCTCCCCAAGGATATCATGGTTCAGGCGGAATACCTTCCGGGTCTCCACATCAGTCGAGCAGATTGGAGTTCCCGATACTTCATGGACGGCAGCGATTGGAAGCTGGCTCCGGAAGTCTTCTCTGCAATATCACTCGCTTGAGGTCCTTTTGTCATAGACCTTTTCGCCTCGCGACTCAACACTCAGCTTCCTCGCTTCTTCAGCTGGCGCCCGGACCCGAAGGTGGAGGCAGTGGACGCTTTCCTTCAGGACTGGTTTGATTCTCTTCTTTATGCGTTTCCACCTTTCGCAATGATCCAGAGGATGCTGCTTCAGACACGTCGCCAGTTGGCCGACCTGGTCGTGGTGATCCCGTTTTGGGGGACTCAGGCTTGGTTTCCGGCTCTTCTGGAACTCATCGTAGACGTGCCTCTTCTTCTGCCGAGTCACGTGGATCTTCTCTGCGACCCTCAGGGGCTACACCACCCGCTCCTGCTAGACGGATCCCTTCAGTTGCTAGCATGCCGTATCTCAGGACACCCGGAGAGGTCGAGGGCATTTCGGACGCAACTAGACTCCTCCTGGACAACGCATGGGCTCCCGGCACCAGAAAATCTTATAGGGCAGCCTGGAGAACTTGGGCTAGCTGGTGCTTGGAACGGGACCTGGATCCTGTTTCGGCACCTGTGACTCACCTGTTACAGTTCCTCACCTCCTTATTTGAGGCGGGAAAGGCTTATCGGACGATTAACCTCTTTAGGTCTGCCATTTCCTCTACACATCAGGGCTTTGCGGGCACCCCTGCGGGACAACATCCTTCGGTTTGTCGCTTATTGCGCGGCGCTCGTCTGGCTCGCCCTCCCCGGCCTCGATTTTCTACGACTTGGGATGTTTCGTTGGTATTATCCTTCTTTTCTTCATTGCCCAGTAATCCGGAGCTCTCTTTGCGACAGCTGTCGGCCAAGTTATTGCTGCTCTTTTGCCATATTTCTTGCAAAAGGGTCTCTGACATTCAAACTCGATCATGACGCCTTTACCCCTGAAGGCATCACCTTCAACATTTCCCGACGCACCAAGACCAACATCAGATCGGTTTCGTATCCCAGTTTCCCGACTTCGCCGGCTCTCTGTCCGGTCGCCTGTTTACGGGAGTATGAATCCCGGACGAGGGCTCATCGTTCGCCTACGGTTTCTCAACTTTTCCTTTCCATTCGCCATCCTTTCGGCCCGTTCTCCAGCCCTACTTTGGCTCGTTAGATGAAGTGGGTTATGTCACTGGCTGGTGTGGATACTTCCATCTTCTCCGCACATTCGGCGAGAGGTGCGGCCGCCACCTCTTTGGCGATTTCGTGGGTGCGTGTGGAGGACAGCTTACGTTTAGCTGACTGGTCTAGGGTCTAGACGTTGAGGGAATTTTATTTTCGTCCGCCTCCTCATGTGTTTTCATCAATAATTGACCAGCTTTGAACTTGCAATAGGAGCCTCCGTGTCTTGATGTAAAACTGCATGATTTTCCTAGTCTATGACGTAAAGTCATGGTTTTATTAAAGACACGGAGGTGAGTATTGCCCACCCTTGATTGCCCCTCCCTAATTGATGCTGATGGGCATTTATATTTGTCTTATTTATTATGCCTGCATTTAGATGATTTTGACTGGCCAGCGAGTTTGGTGTCTACGCACTATTTATTTCCCTATATTCTCAGTTTTTTCTCTTTTCAGGTTGAAGTTTCTACCGACCACGACATACCACATCTTTTGTTCTCCTTCTCACAAGTTGGCCACGTTGGCTTTGTTGTGCAGTTCTGCTGGTTCTGATACGGTTTTCCTCCAGTTGCACGGTTCCAGTTCAGGATTCGGTTCGTGGTTCCAGTTCGTAGTTCCGGCCTTGGTGTCAGATTCACAAAGAAAGAGGAAGGTCCAGAGGAGGAGCTGCCTATTATAGGGGGCTGTCAGGGGAGGGACCTTGTTACCGCCTACAAACGGCGCAGCAGCAGCGGGAGATCGGGAGCTCGCACCTGAACAGCCACAAGGCGGAGGGACTATGGCCGCCGATATCTCGCGAGAAGGCGGCGTGTGAAAGGCCGCCGGAATCTCGCGAGATCTCGGGACCGCAGGTGAAAGGAGAAGGCGCGCAAGATGGCCGCCGAGATCTCACGAGATCTCGTGGCCGCCGGGGAACAATGGAGAGTGCGGGACAGGCCAAGCGCTGAGCGAGGAAAGAGGCAGAGGGGACTGGAACAAATCTGGAGATAAGAGGGGCGGGCAGAGCCGGCGACAGGGGTGACGGAGGGTTGGGAGACAAAGGGAGCAGTGAAAGCGCCGAAAATGGGGCAGCAAGTGGCCAAAATTTTGGAAGGGAGGCGACAACAAGCCTCCCCAATACTGGGGAATACAAAAGAAAATAATAGGAGAATACAGCCAAAGACAAGACAATAGGAACAATAGACACCTCAAGAGGTATCATACAGAGGTGTACTTATCTGGTGGCAGCAGCAAAGAAAGAGGAAGGTCCAAAGGAGGAGCTGCCTATTATAGGGGGCTGTCAGGGGAGGGACCTTGTTACCATGGTTACATGTCTTTCTTAATTTTGTAAAATGTATTCTTTGCTGCTATTGGTGGACAGTAAAGAAAGGGGTAGCAATACTTGCCTCCGTGTCTTTAATAAAACCATGACTTTACGTCATAGACTAGGAAAATCATGCAGTTACATCCTGTATTACACTCCAGAGCTGCACACACTATTCTGCTGGTGGATTCACTGTGTACATACATTACATTACTTATCCTGTACTGATCCTGAGTTACATCCTGTATTATACTCCAGAGCTGCACTCACTATTCTGCTGGTGCAGTCACTGTGTACATACATTACTTATCCTGTACTGATCCTGAGTTACATCCTGTATTATACTCCAGAGCTGCACTCACTATTCTGCTGGTGCAGTCACTGTGTGCATGCATTACTTATCCTGTACTGATCCTGAGTTACATCCTGTATTATACTCCAGAGCTGCACTCACTATTCTGCTGGTGGAGTCACTGTGTACATACACTACTTATCCTGTACTGTTCCATCCTGTATTATACTCCAGAGCTGCACTCACTAGTACCCCCTTGAAAAACCTAACGTGAAACGCGCGTTGGAGAGCGGACTGGTGGTGTTTGTGTGCGGTGTCTCAGTTAGGGGTAAGTATCTGCAATGTGTTGATGATATTGTGTTGCCCTATACTTCATGCACTTTATGTGGTGTACATTTTGTGACATCACTGTTATGGTAATGTGGTTTTGATGTATTTAGATATGAATTTTGATACCATTTGCTATTGAGCTTAAATTGTTTGGTTATACCAATTTTTTTTTACCAGATGCTGACCATTAATATTGCACTTGCACTTTATTATTGTACCCCGACCACCCACCATCGGTCCTGTTGATTTTAAATGTTTTTAAATGTCTTGTGTTTTTGCCAATCATGTTTTTGTGAAATTTTCAATAAAAATTATGTAATTATGTGATAACTTTGTATTTGCTTATTGAGTGACCCATTCATCTCTTGTTGGTTTTCTCTGATATGTTCAGGTGTAGCTCCTGGATATTTGCCTTGGGCTTTATATAGGTTTCTTATCCTGTACTGATCCTGAGTTGTTCGTGGAAACAGCTAGTGTGTCGGACCCTAACAGTTTCTGACGCCTCATTTTTTCATCTACAAAAATGGATTTCTGATGGCTTAAACAAATACCAAATGTGCATAATTGATGCACAGGATAATTTTTTTTACAGGATCATTTTTTTTCTGTTCTTCTGACGGATCAGAAAAACGGAAAATGGGCGGTGATGTGAACTCTCCCTAAGGGCTCATGCACACAAACGTATTTTTTTCTGTGTCCGTATTTTTTTTTTTAGGCCCGAATGCGTAACCATTCACTTCAATGGAGCCGCAAAAAAGGGGAAATGACTCTGTGTCTGTATATCCGCATGTCCTATTGTTATCCACATTACCGACAAAAATAGGACTGTTCTATTAGGGGTAGGCCCTTCCATTCCACAAAATGCAGAATAGACATGGCCATTATCCGTGTTTTGTGGATACGCAATTTGCGGACAGCAAAACATTCAAGGGTCGTGTACAGTACAATGATCCCTCAGTGTGATCTTTGGCATGGTTTATAGATTTCTGTAATTGTCTGACACAATATTCTTATCCGAGTCTGCATCATGGAAGTTTGATTCACTCTAGGGTCCTAAATCCTGGGATCAGTGGAGTCTTACATTCTGGGATCAGTGGGGTCCTATATTCTGGGATCAGTGGGGTCCTATATTCTGGGATCAGTGGGGTCTTACATTCTGGGATCAGTGGGGTCTTACATTCTGGGATCAGTGGGGTCCTATATTCTGGGATCAGTGGGGTCCTATATTCTGGGATCAGTGGGGTCTTACATTCTGGGATCAGTGGGGTCCTATATTCTGGGATCAGTGGGGTCCTATATTCTGGGATCAGTGGGGTCTTACATTCTGGGATCAGTGGAGTCTTACATTCTGGGATCAGTGGGGTCCTATATTCTGGGATCAGTGGGGTCCTATATTCTGGGATCAGTGGGGTCTTACATTCTGGGATCAGTGGGGTCTTACATTCTGGGATCAGTGGGGTCTTACATTCTGGGATCGGTGGGGTCTTACATTCTGGGATCGGTGGGGTCTTACATTCTGGGATCGGTGGGGTCTTACATTCTGGGATCGGTGGGGTCTTACATTCTGGGATCGGTGGGGTCTTACATTCTGGGATCGGTGGGGTCTTACATTCTGGGATCAGTGGGGTCTTACATTCTGGGATCAGTGGGGTCTTACATTCTGGGATCAGTGGGGTCTTACATTCTGGGATCAGTGGGGTCCTATATTCTGGGATCAGTGGGGTCTTACATTCTGGGATCAGTGGGGTCTTACATTCTGGGATCAGTGGGGTCCTATATTCTGGGATCAGTGGGGTCTTACATTCTGGCATCAGTGGGGTCTTACATTCTGGCATCAGTGGGGTCTTACATTCTGGCATCAGTGGCGTCTTACATTCTGGGATCAGTAGGGTCTTACATTCTGGGATCGGTGGGGTCTTTCATTCTGGGATCAGTGGGGTCTTACATTCTGAGATCAGTAGGGTCTTAAATTCTGGGATCGGTGGGGTCTTACATTCTGGGATCAGTAGGGTCTTACATTCTGGGATCGGTGGGGTCTTTCATTCTGGGATCAGTGGGGTCTTACATTCTGGGATCAGTGGGGTCCTATATTCTGGGATCAGTGGGGTCCTATATTCTGGGATCAGTGGGGTCTTACATTCTGGGATCAGTGGAGTCTTACATTCTGGGATCAGTGGGGTCCTATATTCTGGGATCAGTGGGGTCCTATATTCTGGGATCAGTGGGGTCTTACATTCTGGCATCAGTGGGGTCTTACATTCTGGCATCAGTGGGGTCTTACATTCTGGCATCAGTGGGGTCTTACATTCTGGCATCAGTGGCGTCTTACATTCTGGCATCAGTGGCGTCTTACATTCTGGCATCAGTGGCGTCTTACATTCTGGGATCGGTGGGGTCTTTCATTCTGGGATCAGTGGGGTCTTACATTCTGAGATCAGTAGGGTCTTACATTCTGGGATCGGTGGGGTCTTACATTCTGGGATCGGTGGGGTCTTACATTCTGGGATCGGTAGGGTCTTACATTCTGGGATCGGTGGGGTCTTTCATTCTGGGATCAGTGGGGTCTTACATTCTGAGATCAGTAGGGTCTTACATTCTGGGATCAGTGGGGTCTTACATTCTGGGATCAGTGGGGTCTTACATTCTGGGATCAGTGGGGTCTTACATTCTGGGATCAGTGGGGTCTTACATTCTGGGATCAGTGGGGTCTTACATTCTGGGATCGGTGGAGTCTTACATTGTGGGATCAGTGGGGTCTTACATTCTGGGATCAGTGGGGTCTTACATTCTGGGATCAGTGGGGTCTTACATTCTGGGATCAGTGGGGTCTTACATTCTGGGATCAGTGGGGTCTTACATTCTGGGATCAGTGGGGTCCTATATTATGGGATCAGTGGGGTCTTACATTCTGGGATCAGTGGCGTCTTACATTCTGGGATCAGTGGGGTCCTATATTCTGGGATCAGTGGGGTCTTACATTCTGGGATCGGTGGAGTCTTACATTGTGGGATCAGGGGGGTCTTACATTCTGGCATCAGTGGGGTCTTACATTCTGGCATCAGTGGGGTCTTACATTCTGGCATCAGTGGGGTCTTACATTCTGGCATCAGTGGCGTCTTACATTCTGGGATCAGTAGGGTCTTACATTCTGGGATCGGTGGGGTCTTTCATTCTGGGATCAGTGGGGTCTTACATTCTGGCATCAGTGGCGTCTTACATTCTGGGATCAGTAGGGTCTTACATTCTGGGATCGGTGGGGTCTTTCATTCTGGGATCAGTGGGGTCTTACATTCTGAGATCAGTAGGGTCTTACATTCTGGGATCGGTGGGGTCTTACATTCTGAGATCAGTAGGGTCTTACATTCTGGGATCGGTGGGGTCTTTCACTCTGGGATCAGTGGGGTCTTACATTCTGAGATCAGTAGGGTCTTACATTCTGGGATCAGTGGGGTCTTACATTCTGGGATCAGTGGGGTTCTATATTCTGGGATCAGTGGGGTCTTACATTCTGGGATCAGTGGCGTCTTACATTCTGGGATCAGTAGAGTCTTACATTCTGGGATCAGTGGGGTCCTATATTCTGGGATCAGTAGGGTCTTACATTCTGGGATCGGGGGAGTCTTACATTGTGGGATCAGGGGAGTCTTACATTCTGGGATCAGTGGGGTCTTATATTCTGGCATCAGTGGCGTCTTACATTCTGGGATCAGTAGGGTCTTACATTCTGGGATCGGTGGGGTCTTTCATTCTGGGATCAGTGGGGTCTTACATTCTGAGATCAGTAGGGTCTTACATTCTGGGATCAGTGGGGTCTTACATTCTGGGATCAGTGGGGTTCTATATTCTGGGATCAGTGGGGTCTTACATTCTGGGATCAGTGGCGTCTTACATTCTGGGATCAGTAGAGTCTTACATTCTGGGATCAGTGGGGTCCTTTATTCTGGGATCAGTAGGGTCTTACATTCTGGGATCGGTGGAGTCTTACATTGTGGGATCAGGGGAGTCTTACATTCTGGGATCAGTGGGGTCTTATATTCTGGCATCAGTGGCGTCTTACATTCTGGGATCAGTAGGGTCTTACATTCTGGGATCAGTAGGGTCTTACATTCTGGGATCAGTGGGGTCTTTCATTCTGGGATCAGTGGGGTCTTACATTCTGAGATCAGTAGGGTCTTACATTCTGGGATCGGTGGGGTCTTACATTCTGAGATCAGTAGGGTCTTACATTCTGGGATCGGTGGGGTCTTTCATTCTGGGATCAGTGGGGTCTTTCATTCTGGGATCAGTGGGGTCTTTCATTCTGGGATCAGTGGGGTCTTACATTCTGAGATCAGTAGGGTCTTACATTCTGAGATCAGTAGGGTCTTACATTCTGAGATCAGTAGGGTCTTACATTCTGGGATCAGTGGGGTCTTTCATTCTGGGATCAGTGGGGTCTTTCATTCTGGGATCAGTGGGGTCTTACATTCTGGGATCGGTGGGGTCTTACATTCTGAGATCAGTAGGGTCTTACATTCTGGGATCGGTGGGGTCTTTCATTCTGGGATCAGTGGGGTCTTTCATTCTGGGATCAGTGGGGTCTTACATTCTGAGATCAGTAGGGTCTTACATTCTGGGATCGGTGGGGTCTTACATTCTGAGATCAGTAGGGTCTTACATTCTGGGATCGGTGGGGTCTTTCATTCTGGGATCAGTGGGGTCTTACATTCTGGGATCAGTGGGGTCTTACATTCTGGGATCAGTGGGGTCTTACATTCTGGGATCAGTGGGGTCTTACATTCTGGGATCAGTGGGGTCTTACATTCTGGGATCAGTGGGGTTCTATATTCTGGGATCAGTGGGGTCTTACATTCTGGGATCAGTGGGGTCTTACATTCTTGGATTAGTGGGGTCTTACATTCTGGGATCAGTGGGGTCCTATATTCTGGGATCAGTAGGGTCTTACATTGTGGGATCAGGGGAGTCTTACATTGTGGGATCAGTGGGGTCTTTCATTCTGGGATCAGTGGGGTCTTACATTCTGGGATCGGTGGGGTCTTACATTCTTGGATCAGTGGGGTCTTACATTCTGGGATCAGTGGGGTCTTACATTCTGGGATCAGTGGGGTCTTACATTCTGGGATCAGTGGGGTCTTACATTCTTGGATTAGTGGGGTCTCACATTCTGGGATCAGTGGGGTCCTATATTCTGGGATCAGTGGGGTCTTACATTCTGGGATCGGTGGAGTCTTACATTCTGGGATCAGTGGAGTCTTACATTCTGGGATCAGTAGAGTCTTAAATTATGGGATCAGTGGGGTCTTACATTCTGGGATCAGTAGGATCTTACATTCTGGTATCAGTGGGGTCTTACATTCTGGTATCAGTGGGGTCTTACATTCTGGTATCAGTGGGGTCTTACATTCTGGGATCCGTTGGGTCTTACATTCTGGGATCGGTGCGGTCTTACATTCTGGGATCGGTGCGGTCTTACATTCTGGGATCAGTGGGGTCCTATATTCTGGGATCGGTGGGGTCTTACATTTTTGGATCAGTGGGGTCTTACATTTTTGGATCAGTGGGGTCTTACATTCTGTGATCAGTGGGGTCCTATATTCTGGGATCAGTGGGGTCCTATATTCTGGGATCAGTGGGGTCCTATATTCTGTGATCATTGGGGTCTTACATACTGGGATCGGTGGGGTCTTACATTTTTGGATCAGTGGGGTCTTACATTCTGTGATCAGTGGGGTCCTATATTCTGGGATCAGTGGGGTCCTATATTCTGGGATCAGTGGGGTCCTATATTCTGGGATCAGTGGGGTCCTATATTCTGGGATCATTGGGGTCTTGCATACTGGGATCGGTGGGGTCTTACATTCTTGGATCAGTGGGGTCTTACATTCTGGGATCAGTGGGGTCTTACATTCTGGGATCAGTGGGGTCTTACATTCTGGGATCAGTGGGGTCTTACATTCTGGGATCAGTGGGGTCTTACATTCTGGGATCAGTGGGGTCTTACATTCTGGGATCAGTGGGGTCTCCAGTATGATTTTCGGACTGGTGTCTCTGCATCTTTTAGCTTTGTGAAATCTTTCAATGTTCCTGCATAAGAAACGTAAATCACAGCAGTATGACAATGGTCTGACTATGGGGCTGGAGGGGCATCTGCCCGTCTATTGTCCCCCTTTGTTTAGTGTTGTAGCAGTCTGTGACAATTATCTTTTTCAAAATTTACATAACCACACCCCCATTCCCCTAGGCCCCACCTTCAGCACCATATGTGGTGCATATATGATAATGCCAACCATGGGACATATAGAATAGTACCAGCAGTAGAGCATAGTTAAAGGGGGGTTCCAGTTTTATGGAAGAAGTGCGTAAACATGTTATTATGAGCAATTTAGAAACTTTCTAATGTACTTTGTTTATTAAGTTCTCACAGAATCAGAATATCCGCTTGCAGTCAGTGATTGAAAACATTAATTGTCTCAAACGATGGGGCGCCAACCTCTTAATATTTTTTGCCACATCTTCAGGTTCAGACAGGGGATGAACACCCAAGTGGACATAAATTCATAAACTTCTAGCAGGAATAATAGAGGGCTGGCAATGTGCTAGAACAAGAATTTTTTTGTCATCTTACATCACAAAAAGTGCAGCACCAAGCGATCAAAAAGGCGTATGCCCCCCAAAATAGTACCAATCAAACCGTCATCCTGTAAAAAATGAACCCCTACATAAAACAATCTGGCAAAGAATAAAAAAAACTATTGATCTCAGAATATGGAGACGTTAAAACATGATTTTTTGGGGTTTCAAAAATGCTTTTATTGTGTAAAACAAATAAATAAAAAAATATACATATTAGTTATCGCCGCGTCCATAAGAACCTGCTGTATAAAAATATCACATGAACTAACCCCTCAGGTGAACGCCGTAATAAAAATTAAATAAAAACAGTGTAAAAAAGCCATTTGTCACCTTACATCACAAAAAGTGAAATACCAAGCAATCAAAAAGTCATACGCACCCCAAAATCATACCAATCAAACTGTCATCTCATCCTGCAAAAAAAGAGACCCTACCTAAGACAATCGCCCAAAAAATAAAAAAAACTATGGCTCTCAATATGGAGACACTGAAACATGATTTTTTTTTTGTTTCGAAAATGCTTTTATTGTGTAAAACTTAACCACCTCCGGACCGCCTAACGCAGGATCGCGTTCCGGAGGTGGCAGCGCTGCGCACAGTCACGCATATACGCGTCATCTCGCGAGACGCGAGATTTCCTGTGAACGCGCGCACACAGGCGCGCGCGCTCACAGGAACGGAAGGTAAGAGAGTTGATCTCCAGCCTGCCAGCGGCGATCGTTCGCTGGCAGGCTGGAGATGTGTTTTTTTTAACCCCTAACAGGTATATTAGACGCTGTTTTGATAACAGCGTCTAATATACCTGCTACCTGGTCCTCTGGTGGTCCCCTTTGTTTGGATCGACCACCAGAGGACACAGGTAGCTCAGTAAAGTAGCACCAAGCACCACTACACTACACTACACCCCCCCCCATCACTTATTAACCCCTTATTAGCCCCTGATCACCCCTGATCACCCCATATAGACTCCCTGATCACCCCCCTGTCATTGATTACCCCCCTGTCATTGATCAACCCCCTGTAAAGCTCCATTCAGACGTCCGCATGATTTTTACGGATCCACTGATAGATGGATCGGATCCGCAAAACGCATCCGGACGTCTGAATGAAGCCTTACAGGGGCATGATCAATGACTGTGGTGATCACCCCATATAGACTCCCTGATCACCCCCCTGTCATTGATTACCCCCCTGTCATTGATTACCCCCCTGTAAAGCTCCATTTAGATGTCCGCATGATTTTTACGGATGCACTGATACATGGATCGGATCCGCAAAACGCATCCGGTCGTCTGAATGAAGCCTTACAGGGGCATGATCAATGACTGTGGTGATCACCCCCCTGTCATTGATTACCCCCCTGTAAAGCTCCATTCAGATGTCCGCATGATTTTTACGGATGCACTGATAGATGGATCGGATCCGCAAAACGCATCCGGACGTCTGAATGAAGCCTTACAGGGGCATGATCAATGACTGTGGTGATCACCCCATATAGACTCCCTGATCACCCCCCTGTCATTGATTACCCCCCTGTCATTGATTACCCCCCTGTAAAGCTCCATTCAGATGTCCGCATGATTTTTACGGATGCACTGATAGATGGATCGGATCCGCAAAACGCATCCGGACGTCTGAATGAAGCCTTACAGGGGCATGATCAATGACTGTGGTGATCACCCCATATAGACTCCCTGATCACCCCCCTGTAAAGCTCCATTCAGATGTCCGCATGATTTTTACGGATGCACTGATACATGGATCGGATCCGCAAAACGCATCCGGTCGTCTGAATGAAGCCTTACAGGGGCATGATCAATGACTGTGGTGATCACCCCCCTGTCATTGATTACCCCCCTGTAAAGCTCCATTCAGATGTCCGCATGATTTTTACGGATGCACTGATAGATGGATCCGATCCGCAAAACGCATCCGGACGTTTGAATGAAGCCTTACAGGGGCATGATCAATGACTGTGGTGATCACCCCATATAGACTCCCTGATCACCCCCCTGTCATTGATCACCCCCCTGTCATTGATTACCCCCCTGTAAAGCTCCATTCAGATGTCCGCATGATTTTTACGGATGCACTGATAGATGGATCGGATCCGCAAAACGCATCCGGACGTCTGAATGAAGCCTTACAGGGGCATGATCAATGACTGTGGTGATCACCCCATATAGACTCCCTGATCACCCCCCTGTCATTGATCACCCCCCTGTCATTGATTACCCCCCTGTAAAGCTCCATTCAGATGTCCGCATGATTTTTACGGATGCACTGATAGATGGATCGGATCCGCAAAACGCATCCGGACGTCTGAATGAAGCCTTACACGGGCGTGATCAATGACTGTGGTTATCACCCCATATAGACTCCCTGATCACCCCCCTGTCATTGATCACCCCCCTGTCATTGATCACCCCCCTGTCATTGATCACCCCCCTGTCATTGATCACCCCCCTGTCATTGATCACCCCCCTGTCATTTAGCACCCCTCTGTAAGGCTCCATTCAGATATTTTTTTGGCCCAAGTTAGCAGAATTTTTTTTTTTTTTTCTTACAAAGTCTCATATTCCACTAACTTGTGTCAAAAAATAAAATCTCACATGAACTCACCATACCCCTCACGGAATCCAAATGCGTAAAATTTTTTAGACATTTATATTCCAGACTTCTTCTCACGCTTTAGGGCCCCTAGAATGCCAGGGCAGTATAAATACCCCACATGTGACCCCATTTCGGAAAGAAGACACCCCCAGGTATTCCGTGAGGGGCATATTGAGTCCATGAAAGATTGAAATTTTTGTCCCAAGTTAGTGGAACGGGAGACTTTGTGAGAAAAAAATTAAAAATATCAATTTCCGCTAACTTGTGCCAAAAAAAAAAAATTTCTATGAACTCGCCATGCCCCTCATTGAATACCTTGGGGTGTCTTCTTTCCAAAATGGGGTCACATGTGGGGTATTTATACTGCCCTGGCATTCTAGGGGCCCCAAAGCGTGAGAAGAAGTCTGGTATCCAAATGTCTAAAAATGCCCTCCTAAAAGGAATTTGGGCACCTTTGCGCATCTAGGCTGCAAAAAAGTGTCACACATCTGGTATCGCCGTACTCAGGAGAAGTTGGGGAATGTGTTTTGGGGTGTCATTTTACATATACCCATGCTGGGTGAGAGAAATATCTTGGTCAAATGCCAACTTTGTATAAAAAAATGGGAAAAGTTGTCTTTTGCCAAGATATTTCTCTCACCCAGCATGGGTATATGTAAAATGACACCCCAAAACACATTCCCCAACTTCTCCTGAATACGGCGATACCACATGTGTGACACTTTTTTGCAGCCTAGGTGGGCAAAGGGGCCCATATTCCAAAGAGCACCTTTAGGATTTCACAGGTCATTTACCTACTTACCACACATTAGGGCCCCTGGAAAATGCCAGGGCAGTATAACTACCCCACAAGTGACCCCATTTTGGAAAGAAGACACCCCAAGGTATTCCGTGAGGGGCATGGCGAGTTCCTAGAATTTTTTATTTTTTGTCACAAGTTAGTGGAAAATGCTTATTTTTTTTTTTTTTTTTTTTTTCATACAAAGTCTCATATTCCACTAACTTGTGACAAAAAATAAAAACTTCCATGAACTCACTTTGCCCATCAGCGAATACCTTGGGGTCTCTTCTTTCCAAAATGGGGTCACTTGTGGGGTAGTTATACTGCCCTGGCATTCTAGGGGCCCAAATGTGTGGTAAGGAGTTTGAAATCAAATTCTGTAAAAAATGACCTGTGAAATCCGAAAGGTGCTCTTTTGAATATGGGCCCCTTTGCCCACCTCGGCTGCAAAAAAGTGTCACACATCTGGTATCTCCGTAATCGGGAGAAGTTGGGGAATGTGTTTTGGGGTGTCATTTTACATATACCCATGCTGGGTGAGAGAAATATCTTGGCAAAAGACAACTTTTCCCATTTTTTTATACAAAGTTGGCATTTGACCAAGATATTTATCTCACCCAGCATGGGTATATGTAAAAAGACACCCCAAAACACATTCCTCAACTTCTCCTGAATACAGAGATACCAGATGTGTGACACTTTTTTGCAGCCTAGGTGGGCAAAGGGGCCCACATTCCAAAGAGCACCTTTCGGATTTCACAGGTCATTTACCTACTTACCACACATTTGGGCCCCTAGAATGCCAGGGCAGTATAACTACCCCACAAGTGACCCCATTTTGGAAAGAAGAGACCCCAAGGTATTCGCTGATGGGCATAGTGAGTTCATGGAAGTTTTTATTTTTTGTCACAAGTTTGTGGAATATGAGACTTTGTATGAAAAAAAAAAAAAAAATCATCATTTTCCACTAACTTGTGACAAAAAATAAAAAATTCTAGGAACTCGCCATGCCCCTCACGGAATACCTTGGGGTGTCTTCTTTCCAAAATGGGGTCACTTGTGGGGTAGTTATACTGCCCTGGTATTCTAGGGGCCCAAATGTGTGGTAAGGAGTTTGAAATCAAATTCAGGAAAAAATGAGGAGTGAAATCCGAAAGGTGCTCTTTGGAATATGGGCCCCTTTGCCCACCTAGGCTGCAAAAAAGTGTCACACATCTGGTATCCCCGTACTCAGGAGAAGTTGAGGAATGTGTTTTGGGGTGTCTTTTTACATATACCCATGCTGGGTGAGATAAATATCTTGGTCAAATGACAACTTTGTATAAAAAAATGGGAAAAGTTGTCTTTTGCCAAGATATTTCTCTCACCCAGCATGGGTATATATAAAATGACACCCCAAAACACATTCCCCACCTTCTCCTGAGTACGGAGATACCAGATGTGTGACACTTTTTTGCAGCCTAGGTGGGCAAAGGGGCCCATATTCCAAAGAGCACCTTTCGGATTTCACAGGTCATTTTTTACAGAATTTGATTTCAAACTCCTTACCACACATTTGGGCCCCTAGAATGCCAGGGCAGTATAACTACCCCACAAGTGACCCCATTTTGGAAAGAAGAGACCCCAAGGTATTCGCTGATGGGCATAGTGAGTTCATAGAAGTTTTTATTTTTTGTCACAAGTTAGTGGAATATGAGACTTTGTAAGGAAAAAAAAAAAATCATCATTTTCCGCTAACTTGTGACAAAAAATAAAAAGTTCTATGAACTCACTATGCCCATCAGCGAATACCTTAGGGTGTGTACTTTCAGAAATGGGGTCATTTGTGGGGTGTTTGTACTGTCTGGGCATTGTAGAACCTCAGGAAACATGACAGGTGCTCAGAAAGTCAGAGCTGCTTCAAAAAGCGGAAATTCACATTTTTGTACCATAGTTTGTAAACGCTATAACTTTTACCCAAACCATTTTTTTTTTACCCAAACATTTTTTTTTTTATCAAAGACATGTAGAACTATAAATTTAGAGCAAAATTTCTATATGGATGTCGTTTTTTTTGCAAAATTTTACAACTGAAAGTGAAAAATGTCATTTTTTTGCAAAAAAAATCGTTAAATTTCGATTAATAACAAAAAAAGTAAAAATGTCAGCAGCAATGAAATACCACCAAATGAAAGCTCTATTAGTGAGAAGAAAAGGAGGTAAAATTCATTTGGGTGGTAAGTTGCATGACCGAGCAATAAACGGTGAAAGTAGTGTAGGTCAGAAGTGTAAAAAGTGGCCTGGTCTTTCAGGGTGTTTAAGCACTGGGGGCTGAGGTGGTTAAATAAATAAAAAAAAGTATACATATAGAGAAATTGAATTACTGGCCTGAAATAGGTACTAAAGAACACTTCAGACTGCAAGAGTATGGTGACTTCCTGCAAGCATGCAGCAATACCATTCCACATGTTCAAGGACTAGAAGTACTGAACGACTATCTAGAAAACCACAGGATGCTAGCCAAGCTACCTGAAGAAGTGGCTTCTAGATGGAATCGCTATGTGACTAAACAGTTAGATCTAGGCAAGAACTTCCCAAGTTTTAAAGAGTTCTCTGAGTTCGTCAATAAGGAAGCACGGATAGCATGTAATCCAGTAACAACATCTTAAAGGGACTCTGTCACCACTTTCTAACCCCCCCTTTTCAAAGTATTGTTATCTGCATGGCGCCCCTGTGATTATAAATGTGTTGTTAGAAGTTAAATTCGCCGTCTCCTTTTGATAAAAAGAGCTTTTATCTAACCTGTCAATCTTCTTGATAAGGTGCCCAGGGCGTTTCTTTTCGTCTCAATCTGCCGCCCGCCGCCGCCACCGTTGGTGCCCAGCTCCTCCCCTCATGCTTTCAGCGCCGCCTGAATGTAATCAAATACGCCTCCGGCTCTCTCTCAGTGCCCCCTCCTCCTTTTCAAAGATCCCGCGCGTGCGCACAGGGCTGTGCCTGATGCGCCCGTGCGGACATTTACAATCAGCCTCATTGAGCGAAGTGCGCATGCGCGCACTTCGCTCAACCTCCTGGCTGCAGTGCCGGCTGGCTGCCGGCTGGCTGCAGTGCTCGTCTGATGAGGAGGTTGAGCGAAGTGCGCGCATGCGCACTTCGCTCAATGAGGCTGATTGTAAATGTCCGCACGGGCGCATCAGGCACAGCCCTGTGCGCACGCGCGGGATCTTTGAAAAGGAGGAGGGGGCACTGAGAGAGAGCCGGAGGCGTATTTGATTACATTCAGGCGGCGCTGAAAGCATGAGGGGAGGAGCTGGGCACCAACGGTGGCGGCGGCGGGCGGCAGATTGAGACGAAAAGAAACGCCCTGGGCACCTTATCAAGAAGATTGACAGGTTAGATAAAAGCTCTTTTTATCAAAAGGAGACGGCGAATTTAACTTCTAACAACACATTTATAATCACAGGGGCGCCATGCAGATAACAATACTTTGAAAAGGGGGGGTTAGAAAGTGGTGACAGAGTCCCTTTAAGTCTTAAAATCCTTAGAAGAAAGGCCTGAAAGAGAGATAACTAGCTTTGCAAACAACATAGCAGCTAAAGGTCCAGATACCTACGAGAGCAAGTACAAAGTCACTACTGGGATCAGTAGAGGGACAGAACCGACAAATCTTCAGACTACCTTCAAGTGTATGTTCTGTGGAGAGAACCACTCCATACACAAGTGCCAACAATTGAAGGAGAAGTCCCCAGAAGAAAAGAAAAGGTTTGTACTTGAGAACCAACTGTGTTTCGGTTGTCTAAGAAAAGACCATGTTACTAAGGAGTGTAAGAAAAAGGCCACATGCAGCGTTTGCAAAGGACGCCATCCTACACCACTACATGAAGAACGTCCAAAGAAAGATAAATCCTCAATACCTAAAGATACTGAGGAAGGGAAGAAAGTATCGGTTTTCTCTTGCAGAGTGAGGGAAGGAGAAAGCAATGGCACATCAATGGTTGTACCAGTGTGCATTTCAAATCCTAAAAGGAGGAATAAGAAGGTATACGCCTATGCGCTACTGGATGCCCAGAGTGACGTCACCTTCATTGATCAAGAAATCTGCAAGAAATTACAAGTGGCTACAGAACCAGTGACGCTCAAACTCACCACAATGATGGGAAGAGACACATTAGTGAACAGTCAAAGGGTCAAAAGGCTGAGAGTTAGAGGACTTCATTCAAACTTCACATTAGATCTACCCCCAGCTTGTACAAAAGACAATATGCCTCTAGATCGAGATCGCATACCTACCTGTGAAACAGCCAATAATAGGGAGCACCTGTCATATCTCATGAAATGTCCCCGCTGAAGGAGTTTGGTGTTGGACTGTTGATAGGCTACGATTGTCCCGAAGCTTTGGTACCACGAAAGGTAATTACAGGAAGAAAGGGTGAACCCTACGCTGTTCAAACTGATCTAGGATGGGGTGTTGGAGGAAAACAGCAGATCGCAAACTCAAGACAGGTGACATGATTGTGTCATCGAATATCTGTCCAAGAGTTACCAACTGTAAGTCCAGCAAAAGTAATCAAGATCCTTAAATCCGACTTTGCAGACATAAGTTCTAAAGAAAAGAGTGTATCCCAAGAAGACATAAAGTTCGTACACACTCTAGAAGAAAGTATTAAACAGAATCAACAAGATCATCTTGAAATGCCCTTACCTTTTAGAGAACGACCTCGTCTGCCAAATAACAGAAATCTTGCCCTAGCAAGATTGAAATGTTTGAAGAAAAGGATGGGAAGAGATCCCAAACTCAAGAATGATTATTTGAAATTCATGGAAGGCATCCTCGAAGAAGGACATGCAGAGAAAGTTAATAACCAACCTAAAGAAGGAGAAGTGTGGTACATCCCACATCAAGGTGTCTACCACTCAAAGAAACCATATAAGATTTGAGTGGTGTTTGATTGCTCAGCAAATGACAATGGAGTTGCATTGAACGATCATCTACTAAAAGGACCAGATCTTACAAACACTCTGCCTGGAGTACTCTGTAGATTCAGAAAGTACCTTGTAGCGGTCAAGTGTGACATTCAAAAGATGTTCCACCAGTTCCATGTCAAGAATGAATATAGAGACTTCCTGAGGTTTCTATGGTGGGAGGACGGAGATACAGATTCAGAGCCAGCAGAATACAGAATGAAAGTACACTTGTTTGGAGCAGCATCGTCTCCAGGTTGCGCCAATTATAGTATGAAGTACCTGGCCAATCAGAATGAAAAGGATTGCCCATCAGCAGCAAATTTTCTGAAGAAAAACTTTTATGTAGATGATGGTCTCATAAGTCTAGAGTCCACAGAATCTGCCATTAAAACTAGTGAAAGAAAGCCAAGAGTTAAGTGCAAGAGGAAACCTGCGCCTTCATAATCTCATCTCAAACAACAGAGAGGTACTGGAATCCATCAGTGACTCTGAACGTGCATCAACAATGAAGAATATAGATCTCAATTATGATCATCTTCCAGTTCAGAACATACTTGGATTGGGATGGAATGTAGAGAATAACAAGTTCTTCTTTGAAGTATCTATTGAAGAGAAAGTTGCAATTAGACAAACCATTCTTTCCGCAGTGGCTTCTATATATGATCCATTAGGATTCTTGGACCCAGTGATCCTCAAAGCAAGAGAAATACTGCAAGAATTATGCAGACAGAAGTTAGGATGGGATGAACCCATATAACAAACACAGGTGCACTCTGCAGTAATACTAAATCCTCAAACTGATTTTAAAATTGAGAGATTAGTCAACATGTCCCACGGTGTAGAACATGTCTAAGCCCGGACACCGCGACAAGGTTTCTCAAGTAGCCCGGGACCCTACACTCTCCAACCTGAGCCATATGGGCAATACCAGGAGCCAGTGGGCAAATTACAGGAGCATTGGGCCGACTCACAAACAACTCACCAGTTACCTCCAGCATGTGGCCATGCCTGCAATGGGAGGAGGGAGGAGTCTGTGAGTCCCACTCAAGACTTGCTGATATGTCCCAGGCCTCACAGGTGCACCTTAATGTGACCTGTAGATGGAAAACAGATGGTTCGCTGCGGGCATCCTCCATTGTATGCATTTTGCTGGGGATTGCCATTAGCAACGGGCCACAAATGCAGGATCTGCTCCCCTATATATATGCACAACTGCATGTGGGTTTGAAGCACCTCCTGCTAATGCCAACCTGTCTTCTTAGTTTGTATATATAGATTTCTGGAGGTGTATAAACTCCTATTTAAATGTGCCTGTTTTCCATCTACAGGTCACATTTAGGTGCACCTGTGAAGCCTGGGCTATATCAGCAAGTCTTGAGTGGGACTCACAGACTCCTCCCTCCTCCCATTGCAAGCATGGCCACATGCTGGAGGTAACTGGTGAGTTGTTTGTGAGTCGGCCCAATGCTCCTGTAATTTGCCCACTGGCTCCTGGTATTGCCCATATGGCTCAGGTTGGAGAGTGTAGGGTCCCGGGCTACTTGAGAAACCTTGTCGCGGTGTCCGGGCTTAGACATGTTCTACACCGTGGGACATGTTGACTAATCTCTCAATTTTTAAAATCAGTTTGAGGATTTAGTATTACTGCAGAGTGCACCTGTGTTCGTTATTGTTTTTGTTATATTGTTATATTAATTATTACATCCGCACTTGTTACCTTGTGTAGGATGTCTATTGTGGTACTTGTGGTTCGCTGCGGGCATCCTCCATTGTATGCATTTTGCTGGGGATTGCCATTAGCAACGGGCCACAAATGCAGGCATCTGCTCCCCTATATATATGCACAACTGCATGTGGGTTTGAAGCACCTCCTGCTAATGCCAACCTGTCTTCTTAGTTTGTATATATAGATTTCTGGAGGTGTATAAACTCCTATTTAAATGTGCCTGTTTTCCATCTACAGGTCACATTAAGGTGCACCTGTGAGGCCTGGGACATATCAGCAAGTCTTGAGTGGGACTCACAGACTCCTCCCTCCTCCCATTGCAGGCATGGCCACATGCTGGAGGTAACCTGGTGAGTTGTTTGTGAGTCGGCCCAATGCTCCTGTAATTTGCCCACTGGCTCCTGGTATTGCCCATATGGCTCAGGTTGGAGAGTGTAGGGTCCCGGGCTACTTGAGAAACCTTGTCGCGGTGTCCGGGCTTAGACATGTTCTACACCGTAGGACATGTTGACTAATCTCTCAATTTTAAAATCAGTTTGAGGATTTAGTATTACTGCAGAGTGCACCTGTGTTCGTTATTGTTTTGTTATATTGTTATATTAATTATTACATCCGCACTTGTTACCTTGTGTAGGATGTCTATTGTGGTACTTGTGGTTCGCTGCGGGCATCCTCCATTGTATGCATTTTGCTGGGGATTGCCATTAGCAACGGGCCACAAATGCAGGATCTGCTCCCCTATATATATGCACAACTGCATGTGGGTTTGAAGCACCTCCTGCTAATGCCAACCTGTCTTCTTGGGATGAACCCATACCTGAAAATTTGAGGCCAAGGTGGGAGAGACAAATAGGAGACTCAAAGCTTGACAAAAAGGGAAAATGCCTCATTACTCCACTAAAGTTGGAACGTCCTATACAGAAGTTAGTTGTTCTACTTGAGAGTGATAAAAGACACTTGGAAGTTGAGAACATGATGGAAAATTCCTCAAATTCATGTTTAAGTCCTACCACTAAGAACATAGAATTATAGGTAATTTTGGTGGGAGTGTACCTGGCCAGCTAAGACCTGTCCTAGGTTGCTAATATATCTTGTGTGTTTATATAGCTAGACCTGCCAATAACCTTAATACAGTTCCTATGTTTGTGTGTTAAAGACAAAAGAAGAGTTATTTACAGTGACTTCATGTTTGGATGTCATATAACTGTTATATACTGTGTTCACAGAAACAGAAAAGATAATATGCCTTTAAGATTCATTATATAATGTAAGGTAAGCTCAATGACACAACAGAAACAACAGAAAGCATAGACTTAAACTGTTGTTGCTAAGCAGGAGTCTTGACCAATCCTAGCCAACCTCACACAGCCCAGGAGTTTTGACCAATCACAGCCAGCCTCACACACAGCTTGTGTGGGAAATTCCCCTAGCAGGAGCTGCTGGAATCATTATTCAACAGAGAGAGAAGCTGAACAGACATTCACTCCACTAAGAGCTGTGTTTTATGGAAGCGGAGAGGCCAAAATAGTATTTGAAAACAGTTATATAATGTTCCTACTGTTAATATAGTGATTAGAACTGTATACTGAGCCAGTTATATGTGTGTTTACTTACATTTCCACCAACTGCAAACTACAAAGTTCACAATCCAAATTCAAATTCCATATTGCATTCCAAATTGCATGCAACCATACCAGATCATACTCAACCAATCTGCAAATAGTTACTGCTAACTGCATACTGCAAATTGCGGCCAAATTCAGCAAGTAGAACTATTAGTTAGACCTCAGATATACCTCTCAGAGAGATCATAAAGTGCTTAAATAACTTAAAGTGAGAGTACAGATACTGAAGAGAGAAATATATCCACCATTTTATGTTGAATGACAAGATTGAACAGTTGAACCACCATCTTATGCATACCGCCATTTTGTGATATCTTTATGCAACGCATGTTATGTACATGGACTATCTGCTGCGGAGGCCGCAGTGTTATATGAAGAAAAGTTGAAGTTAATAAAGAAGTTATTTGAAGCATTTGGTGTGTTCTTTAAACCTACTGTTTCATAGAAGGCGCTAGAGGAATTACAGAGTAATAGACAGTCTGGTTAGACTAAAAGTTAGAGATATAGAATTATCTAATGCACAGCGCAAAGGTCACTTCATAGTGCTGCCCCTGCCACACATAAGACAGTTGCCCAAAAAATAAACGATGGCTTTCAGAATATAGAGACACTAAAAAATAATTTTTTCCCAAAATGCTTTATTATGTAAAACTGTAACAAACAACAACTAAAAAGTAGTCATATTTGGTAATGTCGCGTCCGTAACAACCTGCTCTATAAAATAAGTGAGATGAACATTGTAAATAACAAAAAAATAACTATGTCAGTTTTTTGTTACCTTGCCTCACATAAAGTGTAATATAGAGCAACCAAATGTACCTTAAAATAGTACCAACAAAACTGCCACCTTATCCCGTAGTTTCCAAAATGGGGTAATTTTTTTGGAGTTTCTACTGTAGGGGTGCATCAGGGGGTCTTCAAATGTGACATGCAACTTAAAACTATCCCAGTGAAATCTACCTTCCAAAAACCATATGGTGGTCCTTTCCTTCTGCGCCCTTCCGTGTTCCCATACAGAACCAGGGTAATAAATATTGAGTTTTGTTTGGCTGTTAACCCTTGCTTTGTTAGTGGAAAAAATGGATTAAAACGGAAAATCTGCCAAAAAAAGTGAAATTCTGAAATTTCATCTACATTTTCCTTTAATTCTTGTGGAACACCTAAAGGGTTGACAAAGTTTGTAAAATCAGTTTTGAATACCTTAAGGGGTCTAAAATAGGGCCATTTATGGGTGCTTTCTATTATGTAAGCCCCACAAAGTGACTTCAGACCTGAACTAGTCCTTAAAAATTGGGTTTTGGAAATTTTCTTAAAAATTTTAAGATTTGCTTCTGAACTTCTAAGCCTTCTAACGTCCCAAAAAGAAAATGTAATATACAAAATGATCCAAACATGAAGTAGACATATGGGAAATGTAAAGTAATAACTATTTTAGGAGGTATCACTGTCTGTTTTAAAAGCAGAGAAATTGAAATTTAGAAAATTGCGAATTTTTCCAAATTTTTAGTAAATTTGGTATTTTTTTTATAAATAAAAATGAAATATTTTGACTCAAATTTACCACCGTCATGAAGTACAATATGTGATGAGAAAATAATCTCATAATGGCTTGGATAAGTAAAAGCGTTTTAAAGTTATCACCACATAAAGTGACACATGTCAGATTTGCAAAAAATGGCCTGGTCCTTAAGGTGAAAAATGGCAGGGTCCTGAAGGGGTTAAAGAAGAGCATGTTTTGGAGGGAAAAACCCAGACTTATTTACCACCAAAAAGCAGCCAGACTGACCTTTTAAATGTCTGGTTTTAGCTATGTTGTTATGTCTGGCAACTTGTTTTTGTAAGGAAAACCTGCTGTGTCATTGCCATTAAGTATCACTGAAGCTCTAATGTAAGTCTATACCAGACAGGAGCTGAAACATTGTATCTGTTTGTGCTGAGTTTCTCCAATCCACCCCTCCCACTCGAAGGCTCTAGTCTAGCAAAAACTGTATATAAAGAGAGAAGTCAGTGTGCTGCAGTTAGGGAACAGTGCTTGGAAGAGGAGACTTTGCCAGACTACTGAGTGACCAGAAGAAGGCGCTGAGACGGGGATACGCTGCCACAGACCCTGGATCACCAGCCTTGGACCAGGGTACCAGCCTTCTAAAGAGAAAGAGGGACAGCTAGCTCAGGCCTTTTCTCAGCATCAAACCCTTCTTCTGCCAGGGAGGAGATTAGAGAAGCCAGCCTCTGCCTTATATTGTTTTGTACCTGAATTCCTCCCGTAAAGAAGCCCCTTGGTTTACTGCAGACCCTGACTCTCTGGAGTTATTTCTCATTGGGGTGCCTTACGCCTTACCATCCCTTCTAGGGAGCAGCAACACGTGGTGAAACCTTGATGGTGTCCGGGGGACCCAGTGTAGCATTGGGGCCACCCCAAAACCTGGCCACTGCAATAGTACATTACAATCTTTTTCTAACAAAGCTAGAACCAGCCCTGTACCTCACATGGATCCAGAGATCTCCCCATTCATTGCTCTAGTTAACCTGCTAGATTTATTTCAGCCTGTCAGCACTGGGGGCGTGTCCTTTCTTCTGCAGCTATCTCCTTTAGCTTCTATCAGTAGGTATGACCCGTGGCAGTTGAAGATTTAAACTGAGCGTGTGCGACCACCTCAGTGAGGTGGAGAAGAAGTAAGGAAAAGAAACAAGCAGCAGATGGCGCTGTACAGATACATTTTATTGAATAGCTCAGTGGCTATGCTAAATTGTTAATTAGAGGAAATTACAAAAATATTCAGATCCAGGTGCTGGTCTGATAAATGTAGAATATTTTTCGTGGTACAACCCCTTTAAGGATACGTTGCTACCCCTTTTTTTTGTTTGTTTTTGGAACGTGCGTCCTACAGATAAAACTTCCGAATTGGCCCCAGCAAGGGAACAGTTTTGCTGAAGCAATTAATACGTATGTTAAAATTACGCCATAAAAAAATTAAATGGATATTTACATAAACTCTTGGAGTCCCACTCTGGGAAAATTAGCACAACACCACCTAATTGCCTCTCATGGCTTTCCTATTCTGTAGATGTTAATATTTAATCATCAGCAGAGTCATTGAGTTTATGAGCATTAATGGAACTTTTATAAAAAAAACAATTTAAAAAAATAAAAAATTAAAACAATAAATAAATTCAAAAAATAAAAAAAGTGAAATTGTCTATTAGCTACCAGCCTGGAAGATCGGAGGCGGGGGAGGGGTGTCCTACAGGCATCCACAGAGCTCACTCTCATCTGTTGACAATCCTTTTAAAATCTAATTACTTAAGAGAATTATCCAGGGAATATCTAATGAGCTCAATGGAGCTAACGGAAAAAGAAATTATTTTGTAACACAGAATTAGCCGTCTTACGTCTTCCAATTAGTCGATGATCACATGAACGTAATTATATTTTTACAAAATGTGACTCATGTTTGCGCTGCTTTGTTTCATGTCGCTCCCCGGCTTTGGTCACATGTAAATAGACACAATCGTTTTCTTCGGTGGCCGCTGCATCAGATGACTTCACGTTAAACTTATTTTCCTAGAGGATGGGATTCCACCTTTGTCTTTCAGCACTGCCTAAATCTTTCTGGGCATGGTCTCGATCAGATTCAAGCATGTCTCCACAAAATCTGTTCCCAAGGTTCTTCTACACGTTCCCAATATTGGTGCTTACTGGTCGACTCACTTGGGTATGAATACAGCTTTTTCTTCAGCTCTACCCACAAGTGTTCGATTGGGTTGAGGTCTGGGGACTGTGGAGCCCAATCCAGCACTTCTACTTCATTGTCACTGAACCATTTCTTCACCAATCTCGACGTATGCTTTGGGTCTTTGTCCTGCTGGAACACTATGTTATCTTTTTCATACCTATAGTGTAATGCCCTGGAGCAGGGAGTACTATGACATTTAGACATTTGCCTATATCCCCTATGCAAAGTTAACATTTCTTACTTTATTTCTCTTGAAAGTGTTAACTTATACTGTTTATTACTGTGTTACTGCAATATATATATATATATATATATATATATATATATATATATACTGTATATATGTTGTGATATATATCCTGTTCATTATCACTGTGTTTACATAGTCTGTGGAAAGGGTTAATGAATACTGAGAGACTGTTAGGACTTTGATTGAGAAGCTGGCAATTTTCCACAGCTGCCATAAGGTTTAAAGAAGACCATGTTTTGGAGGGAAAAACCCAGACTTGTTTACCACCAAAAGCAGACAGTCTGACCTTTTAAATGTCTGGTTTTAGCTCTGTTGTTGTGTCTGGAAACATGTTTTTGTCTGGAAAAACTGCTCTCTCATTGCCATTGAGTATCAATGAAGCTTTAATGTGAGTCGATGCCAGACAGAAAGTGTTACAATGTATTTGTTTGAGCTGAGTTTCTCCACTCCACCCCTCCCACTAGAAAGTTCTAGTCTAGCTAGAAACTAGAAATAAGAGCAGTCAGAGAGCTCCTAGTGTGCTGCAGTTAGGGACCAGTGCTTGGAGGGGAGACTCATGCCATCCTGCATGAGTGACCAGAAGAAGACGCTGAGATGGGGACGCTGAGCCACAGACCATGGGCCCTTGACCAGGATGCCAGCCTTCTGAGAGAGAGACAGCTAGCTTAGGCCTTTCCTCAGCATCAAACCTTCTCCTGCCAGGGAGGAGACTGGAGAAGCCAGCCCAATGCCTCACCTATATTGTTTTGTACCTGAATTCCTCCAGTAAAGAAGCACCATGGTTTACTGCAGACCCTGACTCTCTGGACTTATTTCCCATTGGGGTGCACCACGCCTTACCATTCCTCTCGGAGAGCAGCAACACGTGGTGACACCTCAACGGTGTCCGGGGGACCCAGCGTAGCGTTGAGGCCACCTCAAACCCAGCCACTGCAATAGTACTCAAGTGTACAAAGTAACTCGTCTTGTAGGTTACTCATATATAGCTCAGCATTAAAACCACCATCGATCCTGGTCAGGTATCCATTGCCTTTGGCTGTGAAACAACCCCATGTCATCAGGCTTCCTCCACCGAACTTGACAGTTCCTTCAATTTCTCGATCCGTTAACCCTCTTTTCCCTTGTTTTTTCCAGACTCATTGGCCCCTATCAGAGCTCAGTCTATTGACTTTCGTCTCATCACTCCAAAATACCCATTTCCAATCTTCTACTGTCCTCTGTTCATAAATTTTTGCCAACTGAAGCCGACACTTCTTATGACGATATTGAAGTCAAGGCTTCTTCACCTGTTTTCGGGCCACCATTCCAGACTTGTGTGAAGCACGTCGCACGGTGCTTGCACGGATGTCTGTGAGCTCACTATTATGACGCATACGAGCCGCCTCCACTGCTGTGCTTGTTGCATCAGAACTGATAGACCTTGGGATAAGCTGACTTGTTGACTCTGATATTTTGCCTGGACGTCTACCTCTTGGCTTTGGAATGGATGGACGGACTCCATTTCGTATTCTTCCAGCTGTCATGGCCTTACATGATGCAGTTTGGCAATTTTCTTGGCTGAGAAACCGCTATCAATGAGCTGGGTGATGCTGTTTCTCTTTTCTTGGGAAATCTTCATGGAGGCTCCTGGATTCGCACCAGTGAACTTTCACTTGGGAATCAACCTAATAACACACTGAGCTATTAGGGAATGTGAGAACAGGCTGTATTTTGCAGAAAGCAAAAAGAAAAAGATTGTTCCACCACCAGGAGCAAAACAGTAACAATGTAGTTACATTAGAAGAATCTGCAGAACTAATCATATGCTGAATAGCTGCAAGTCCAATTTATGTAGGAGATAGCCAAGATCATTGTCTATAAAATGATGGGAGTCTCACATTCAAAGCTGTTGTGGATGGTGAGATATGGAGCCTGGAAGTCAAAAGTTCAAAACATTGTTACCCTTTTGCTTGTCAGCGTATATCTGTAACGTTTTTTAAAACCATGTTTTTCTGATATAGAACTCCAAATCTCCTGCATAGACATAAATTCTACAATTCTTGCTTTCCTAGCAGCCACCACTAGAGAGAGCTCAGGATCTTACTGCATACTGTTTGTACATTAAAGGCAATAATAAAACTGTAAGCTTCTTAGCTCCCACTAGTGGCTACAGTTTTGTTATTTAAAGGGGTTGGCTGCTTTGTACATACATGTAAGTAATGCCATACACCAGTGGTATAAGAGTAAAGGTATAAGACTTACCTTAGCCTGCATGTGGTTGCCTTACTGGTGCCCATGGGTAGTGATGTAAATAAGCGCCAGTGTCCAAAGCCTTTCTAAGGTGGTGCCTCTTCTACTGTGCATGTGCTGAAAGCATTCAGCGCAGGCGCAGATGTGGGACCTTCAGCTGAATATGCTGCTCTATGTAGGGGTAGCATATTATAGATACAGAACCATACTCCTCATAGCTGAAACGCTCCAAAAATTTTGCCATTTGAATAATAGAAGCAATGAAAGAAAAAATCAGACTCATATGTATTAATCTGGTATATTTATGAAATCCACACATCTTCCCGATCCTCCTTGTGTTGATTGATGGCTGGCTGTGCCAGGCAAAGTGGCTTGTTAGCATCCCCTCTGTCAATCAGTACTAAGGGAACGTGCTCTGGTTGCCCCTCCCTCCAGCTACACCTGTGTTTGGGCCATGATCAGCTAGTCTGGTGCCTACAGAGAGTATCCCATTCTTGAAGAAACATTTAACTTTCTATTGAACCCAAAAATGGATTGAACTGTAAACTATTCCTTAAAATTACGAGATTAAAAGCACATTGTACAATTTTTTGGAGTGATGTCATTCACTTCTGTTCCAGTCGTCAAAACAGTTTGATATGTACTCTCTATGTGGCCCTAATATTTAGCCCAAAAAATTGGTCCACCTGTAGCTGGCCAGCTAAGACCTGTCCTAGATTGCTAGTATAGCTTATATGTGTATACAGCTAAACCTGCCAATAGCCTTAATACAGTTCCTATAATTATGTGTCAAAGACAAAAGCAGAGTTATTTACTGTGACATCATGTTTTGGATGTCATATTACTGTTATATTTTGTGTTCACAGAAGCAGAAAAGATAATATGCCTTTAAAATTCATTTTGCAATGTAAGGTAAGCTCAGTGACACAGCAGAAACAACAGAAAGTATAGTGTTAATCTGTTGTTGCTGGGCATAAGTCTAGACTAATCACAGCCAGCTTCTCATACAGCAAGCGTTTACAGCAATTACAGCCAGCCTCACACACAGCTGTCTGGGAATTCCCTTAGCAGGAGCTGCTAGAATCATTATTCACCAGAGACAGGAGTTAAAGAGACATTCACTCCACTGAGAGCTGAGTTTTATGGGAACAAGAGGCCAATATAGGTATTTAAAACAGTTATATAATGTTCATATTGTTAGTATTGTGTTTAGAACTGTAAACTGAACTAGATATATGTGTTTACTTACAGTTCCACCAATTGCAACCATACAATTGCAAATACAAATTGCAAGCTACAAATTGCAAGCATTCAGATTCCATATTACACAACCATACCAGATCATATTCAACCAATCTGCAAATAGTCACTGCTAACTGCATACTGCAAGTGAACTATTAGTTAGACCTCAGATATACCTCTCAGAGAGATCTTAAAGTGCTTAAATAACTTAAAGTGACAGTACAGATACTGAAGAGAGAAATATATCCACCATTTTATGTTGAATGACAAGATTGAACAGTTAAACCACCATCTTATGTATACCGCCATGTTGTGATATCTTTTCAACACGTATTTTGTACATGGACTATCTGCTGCGGAGCCGGCAGTGTTATATATTAAGAAAAGTTGAAGTTAATAAAGAATTATTTCAAGCATTTGGTGTGCTCTTTAAACCTACTGTTTCCATAGAACGGCGCTAGTGGAATTACAGAGTAATAGACAGTCTGATTAGACTAAAAGTCAGAGATACCAAAATTCTTCTAATGTCACAGCGCAAAAGGCACTTCATAGTGCTGCGCCTGCCATAACACCCATATCAAACATTTGAATCTGCGTTAACATAGTTTCCAAAAGTTTGTTGCTTCTGTTGATACATTTTTTGAATTTTTTTAAAAATTTCCATGAAAATTTCACTCCTGCCCTGAAAGTGCTAAATGATTGCTCCCTTGCAGGCAAGACAAGTGTTCAAAAAGGAAAATGTTTTTGATGTTAGCAACTACCGTAATATTCACACGTATTAATTCCCATAATGCCTTTTGTTCTTAAAATTATTTTTATTAGATTAATTTTAGTTGAGCCATCCCAAAAAAATCACTGACTGCTTCAAAAGTGTGGGAAAGAAAAAAAACTTACGGACCTGCTCTGTTCCAACGCTGAGGGTCACATCACCGCTGCTTCTGGTCCCCGCTGGATCGGAACTGATGACATCCTGTTTGTGGTCACCTGGATCATTGACATCATTCACTGGTTCAGCGAAAGCATGTTCCCAAGTGGCATGTGGTCACGTGCTGCTCGGGGACACATTACTGCTGAGTCCAATGATGACATGGTGTCATCACCTCATGTCCACCGGGGACCAGAAAGAGCTGGGTCAGGGGCCTTGGCGCTGGAATGGAACAGCTTGGAGCAAGTGAGTGGGCTTTTCTTTCCCACAGTTTATCATTCATTTTTTTAGAGGGGTCGGACAACCGCTTTAAAGGGGTTGTCCGGCAGTATTTTATATTTTATATATGGCTTGCAGTGGGTTAAAAATACAAAATAAAGTCAGACTCACCCTGACTGATCCCCCGCTGGTTGCTGTTCAGATGGTTTAGCCAGTGACTGAATGAGCTGGGTCACTGCTAAGCCAGTGATTGGCTAAGCAGGCATCTCCAGAAATGTCCTATGTGTCGAGCCAGGATCCAAAAGAGATGAGCAGTAGGGACCTTTATGTTGTCGGAGCCGGAGCAGCAAGGGATAGGTGAGGGTGAGTATGGTTTCTTTTCAATTTTATTTGTTATTTTTATTTTTATAACCAACCTAACCCAAGTATAAAAATGTTATACTGCTGGACAAACCCTTAAAAGTAAACTTAAAGGCTATGTACACCCTCGGAGGCATTTTTTCTTTATTATTGCATGTTACTCATTTTAGGCTAAAAATCATTTTTTCAATTGGCCTTTATAAAAAATATTGAACTGTTCTGTCACAAAGGGTTAACAGTTTTTCTAGCTGTGCGACTGGTACTTTCACTTTGACTTTGTGCTGGTCATCTAATAAACATTATCTCTAAACTACTTGGAGGTCATAAACACTTATTTAAGCCTCATTCTTATCAGTAAGATAAGGACTGAGCTATAATGAGTGTTTATAATGTCAGCGATAAGGAGTCCATCAACTCCTGGTCTGACGGAAAAGACAGAAAATCCAAAGGGTTCTACTAGAGCATGTCAGCTCTGTACAGAAAAAATACCAATATAAAAAATTATTTTTAGCTCAAAATGAGTACAATACAATAATAAAAAAAAAATTCCCCCAAAGGTGCAAAGATGAATGTTGATTCAGTTACATATTTATTCCCAGAGAATTCTTGTACAGTCACTCAGAATTGAGAAAGCTCGTTGGAAGAACGAGTGAAACGTTTTCAAGAAATCTACAGTAAGTCCAGTTGATTTATTCTTTACAGATAAAGATGTACATAGCCTTTAAGTTAAAAATGGAGCCTACTGGCAACAAGCATCATGGGAATGAATACACCTGATTAATGGCTGCTTATGTCAGAGTCAGAGACATTTTTGCCTTGCTTGCAAAAGGATTAACCAGAGACCGTTTGTAGGGTCCAAATGAAGTCTTCAAAGAATCTTTATTCAAAAAGTGGACAAGCCCTTTAAGTCTATTAAAACTGCTACCTCAGTCCAATTGATAAAAATAAAAAAAATTCTATGTCCCCATGAAAAAAAAAAAAGTCGTGTGAAATGATTCCTGCGTTAAATATTAGGGGGAAAGGGCTCCTTGCCTTGACAGAGTGTGTCTTACCAAAGTCAACAGTTCAGAAAGTCTTTTGTTCCGGTAAAAGACTCTTTAATTTTTCAAGCTCGCCCTCACTCTGGTATGCATGAGCTTAAGGAAAATTAGCCGACATGTATATAATAGGATTTAATAGATGATCATCCGCATTTTCCAAAGTTGTCAGCCTCTCCCGGCTCTGACGGAGTAGCACTTAATGTAAATTTAATTTGAAGTGATGTATGAGAGGCTGGAGGTGATTCTCTCCGATTCCCTAACTGAGCGGACGAGCTTCACCGTACCATCTGCATGGAGATGAGACACATGCCCACCAGCATCTCCTAACTAGGATTAATGAGGTGGCCTGTTCAGCGCCGATCCAAAGGAGGTAAGGTACATTGACTCCCAACAATGCCAGTGGGAGGGACGCGGCCTCTTCTTGTAGGGTACATTGTTCACGGGGGGATAGACTGATTTTATTATAGGCAGGATAAATAGGCTTCTATTGACCGGCCTTTTCATTAGGCCAATGTAATGGGTAGAATATTGTGTATACTCGGGTTAATGAAATTAGAAAACGCGGCAGCAGTGGCCTAAAATACAGATAAAATGCCTCATTTCACACCAGGGTCTCAGGAGGCAGTGTATTATTTCCTCGTGGGGGATGCTTTGATTTCCTTTTTCTATATACATACACACATTCAACCCTTCTGCTATTGAATGGAACTCAAAAATGTACATTTCTTCAAAAAATGTACTCTACCTGCGTACAAATTGAGAAAAAAGTTTAGTTCCAGAAACAGTGACCCCTTTGCCCATAGGCTGTGTCTGGTATTGCAGGTCAAACAGCGTATGAACAGAAGTTGTGCTGTTTCTGGAAAAAAAAACAGACCTTGACAAGCCCTTAAAATTACTTTTAATATGGCAGCTTTCAAGATGGCGGATGGATCGGGTAGCATACATTGTAGGTACACCCACTGCTGTGATTCTTATGGGAATGATAAGGTCACTCTAATGTTAAACGAGCTGTGGAGACTGAAAAAACATGGCTGCATTCTTCCACAATAGCGCCACATCTGTTGACAGGTTGTATGTGGTATTACAGCTCAGGGCTGTTCACTACAATGGAGCTTAGCTGCAATACCGGACAGGACAGGAGGGGCGCTGTTTCTGAAAGAAAGCATCCATGTTTTTTTTATTAAATCTTGGCCAACCCCTGCCTGCTTCTGTCTAAGCATAGCTGCATTTTCCAAAAAGAGCGCTGCTCCTGGTTGTGTGTGGTAATACAGCTCAGACCCGTTTGATTCAATAAGTCTTCAATAAGCTGCAATTCTAGATACAACCTGTGGGCAGGTGCGGCGCTGTTTTTGCATGGAAGCTGCCATGTTTTTCTAATCAAAGCCTCTTCAAAATTGTTAATATTGTTACAATCTTTAATGTTGTAACAATGTATCAATCTATGAAACAATAGCAGACTGGTTTTCTGGGCATCGGCCGAAGGGAGGAGCCAGAGCCCAATGAAAGTGGGGGGCCCATAATGGCGAGGATTAACTGACTTGTCAAGCCAAGGATGGCGGACAGGGACTGGTCTAAGTTTTATACCTTGCGTTTTTTGGAAATTTTCACCGGCGCTTGCATAATCGCACCACTACTGACTACGCCATTTTTTTTCACCAGTTAGAGTGAGTTGACTTTCTCAATGATTTTCTAGTGTGTTGAGCAATCGTTTTGACAGAGCGAAGTTCCAAACAGATGTCATCAATGTGTGCGATCGATCGCGGCCATCGACGGGCGTCATAAATCAATCAGCAGAAACATCTTACTAATGTTCCTTTACTGTCTATTGTTCCCATCACATGACTCATCCCCTAAACTGCACGGCCGGGCTGTGGTGTGACCTTACAGCGCCCCTCAAAGTGATACAAGGCCGATAGATTCAATTTCTGGCTTTTCTGACCGAAATATTTCAATTTTAGCTTTTACATTTTAATTTTAAGTTTTTTTTCCTAATCCAACAGAAAAATGAACCTAAGCGAAAAATTACAAGAAAATACAGTGTTATTATATTCGTATCGTAGATGCTTCCGCAGAACCTTCATTCTTCACATACCTATGTTGGTGTGAAGAAACATTGCCATATTGATCCCTAATCAGATTGCAAATGATGCATTGTAGCCCTGAAGAGCGCCCCCGGTGGCCAAATTGTCATAGATAGACCTATAAGCGTCATTGTTCTGTCAATTTATATCAATGTATCTGTCAGGGTGAGATCTGGAGCAAAATGACATCTATCTATCTATTTATCTATCTCATATCTATTATCTATCTATCTATCTATCTATCTATCTATCTATCTATCTATCTATCTATCTATCTATCTATTATCTATCATCTATTATCTATCTATCTATCTATCTATCTATCTGACTATCTATTATCTATCTCATATCTATCTCCTATCTATCTATCTATCTATCTATTATCTATCTATCTCATATCTATCTATCTATCTATCTATCTATCTCATATCTATCTATCTATCTATATTATCTATCTATATTATCTATCTATCTATCTATCTATATCATCTATCTATATTATCTATCTATCTATCTATCTATCTATCTTTCTAGATAAAAAATAAATTCCATGGCACATCCAAGGCGTAAAATCCAAGTAGATACTTTTATTCACCAGACAGCGACGTTTCGGTCCAATGCTGGGACCTTTCCGCTTGAGAAAGGTCCCAGCATTGGACCGAAACATCGTTGTTTGGTGAATAAAAGTATCTACTTGGATTTTACGCCTTGGATGTGCCATGGAATTTCTTTTTTATCTATTGATACACCGGGGGTGGATCGTCCCTACAGCCACTGGCACTCTACACTCACAAGATAATCTCTTATCTATCTATCTATCTATCTATCTATCTATCTCTCTATTATCTATCTATCTATCTATCTATCTATCTATCTATCTACCTCTACTTCTATCTATCTTATCTTTCATTGAATATCTACAGTATCTATCTATCTATTATCTATCTATTATCTATCTATTATCTATTATCTATCTTTCTATCTATCTATCTATCTATCTATCTATCAACCTTCCTATCATCTACATTTTTCTGTTTTCCAATTCCTGGAACCTTTTTATTGGCCAATATCCCAAATCCTCCATCCACCTCTGGCCGCCCATTGATAGATAAAACCTCACAATATTCTGCTGTCCACTTTGATTTAAAAATCGGACAGCTCATGTTGTCCTGCGGTCTCGCCACATCAAAAAGGCAAAGGAAAAAAAAAAATCCCGACTAATTTCAAATTCCCGTCGCCCTGATGGTTTTGAGCCAAAAGCCTGTAATAAATGGTCAGGGAATGAGTTGAGGCGGAATGAATAGTGAGCGGTATTCATCAGCTAAACCTGGAATCTAGATCCAATTATATGTATTCATTAAGTGATAATGATATCATGGTCTTTAACTAGGAAGAAAAGACTCTAATTGAATAATAACAGTTGCCTCAATCCCCGAGGAACACACTTCCCATCCCAGCACCGCGACCCTCGGGGATGAGACACGATTGATGACTTTCTATTAGAGTGTGATAGATTTATTATGAAGGACTGAGTAGATTTGCTTCTACACTTTGTCACTTACTAATCAGGATCGTAAGGCCTCGAGCGTAAGGCCCATTGTATCCCTTTAACAAAGACAAGGTTAGGGGAGAATGACAGACTCTCAGCCCTTTACAAACACGCTCAGTGCCACAATGAGATGGACCAGATGAGCTCGGCGCAGGGACTGAATTTTAATTTGTTTATCAATAGCTCCTATGTGAAGCACCATACGGGTATTTGTCAGAGGGTTTAACAGCGACGAAAAATTCTTTTGTTTGGCAAGTGCCGCATAGGAAAATATTTACTGAACTGTAAAAAGAGAGCGAGGGAAGGAAAGAAAACACCAGAGGAACCAGGGCCGTGCACATCCACCGCCGAATTGTAGACTTGTCATTTTTATTGAAGGTTGAAATGTTAGGGGGAAGGAGGATTCTCATGAAAGGGTGGAGAATACGTCCCAATGTATTCCAATTGTTTTAAAGGATTTGAGCAAAATATTTTGAAAACATTCTTTCAAAATATTGAAGTCTAGAAAACATCCATTTGCATCTTTTCCTAGTGGTTTACATTGTATTAGTAGAGTCATGGTAAATATTTATTTTACATAGTGGCAACATGTTCCATAGGGCTGTAATAGATGATGATCAGGCACTGGGGGGGTCAGAATCTAAATTTCCAAATTATCCTATAGGTTTGGTTTTGGAAAGCAGTTATAGGAAAAACATATGTTGTCCATACAGAAGTTACCCTTGGTCAGATTCAAACCCAGGTCTCCAGCAACCAGTGCTAGCCCCTGAGCCTCCATGGGATTATTTCGACAAGCTGCTGGGATAGTTGAGATTTGCCATTAAAAAAAAAAAAAAAATATGGACACTTTTTCCCAGAAGTCAGTGTTGTCGGAGTGGCACTGTTCTCATGCAGCCCATAGGCGACGTATTATAGAAGGCTACTGTACATGTTTCACACAGATTCTTGGGCAGTAAATCTGCATTATAATATTGTATCAGCTAAAATAGATGAGATTTTTGAAATCCCATCTACACGGTGCAGAATTTTTTTCACAGAGATTTTAAAATCCGCTGCACGTCAATTGTTTGGGGCAGATTTCACCTTTTGCAACGCCAAGGGTGAGAACTGGGGCAAAACTGCATCAAATCCATATATATTACGTTGCAGATTTTGGTGCGAATTTGGTGCTAAAAAATGCAAAAAAACTGCACAAATTACACTGCTGTGTGCACGTACCCATAGGGACTCATATTTTTACTAATTAAAAAATAAAATCTACAGGAGAGAAATTCATAATTGGGAAACAAAAACTGGGAAATTAAGTCTATCTATCTAACTATCTAATTTGCAAAGAGGCAGCGCTCCGAATTTGCACACCCAACTGCAGTTGGGTAAATAAAAGGGGGTGCACCACCCTACAGCGAATCTGGAGTATCTATCTATGTATCTCTGTATCTATCTATCTATCTATCTATCTATCTATCTATCTATCTATCATCTATCTATCTATCTATCTATCTATCTATCTATCATCTATCTATTATCTATCTATTATCTATCTATCTATCTCATATCTATCTATCTATCTATCTATTATCTATCTCATATCTATCTATCTCATATCTATCTATCTATCTATCTATCTATCTATCTATCTATCTATCTATCTCCTATCTATCTATCTCATATCTATCTATTATCTATCTATCTATTATCTATCTATCTATCTATTATCTATCTATCTATCTATTATCTATCTATCTATCTATCTTTCTATCTATCATCTATCTATCATCTATCTATCATCTATCTATCTATCTATCTCATATCTATCTATTATCTATCTATCTATTATCTATCTATCTATCTATCTATCTATCTATCTATCTATCTATCTATCTTCTATCTATCTCATATCTATCTATTATCTATCTATCTATCTATCTATTATCTATCTATTATCTATCTATCTATCTATCTATCTTTCATCTATCTATCTCTCTCTCTCTCTCTCTCTCTCATATCTCTGTCTGAGAAGAGTTGAAAAGAAAACAAGAGAGCAGTCATCACCAGATGGATGGAGACAGTCAGCAATCTGATGCACTTCAATGAGAAACCCGAAGAGCCAATCAGGGGTTGACACCTGCTAGCGATGCTACTAATGGCGCTGATAATTACTCATATAATGCGCCATCATTAGTAACCAACTTGTGATAACAAAAATTTCTAAACATTTCCGTGTATTGGTTGCTGCTGGTGACGACCCCTCGTTCTCCAGAGTCACCGAAGCTCCAGATTTTCTGTTTCCAGATCGAGAAATGATCATTTTGTATCTCTCAATCAGAACGTGTGACCTGAGCCTCTCCGGGGACCTTCTTGGCCTGAAGTCAGACATGATGTAATCGGATTTCCTGCGGAGAACCCCCCCCCCCCCCCCCCCCCCCCTATAATCTTGTTCGGAGGATCCAGCACAGTAGTCGGCGTCTGTGACAATGATTGACTTTAATAAGTACAAGGCAAATGTGAATTGTGTATTGTAGTTCACATCAATCTTCGTCTTCACTGCTGGGATGGAAATCCTCAAGCCTCGCGTGAGAGATGACATTTGTAAGAGGTTGTATGAAAGATTCCTATTGATCTGCGATGTGAGGTGGAACGAGCTTAGTGCGTTAGAAATGCTGCACATGACATCACTGAACACATTTACAGAACTGGTGATGTCATAGTAGGAGGAGCCTGTGAACCGATGATACGGGCATACAGATAAATAAAAAAATAGCCGCCTCTGAGGGGTGAATATTGAGTAATAGCAAAGATCACAACACGGGACTGGGTTAGGGTCTGGCGCTTGTTTCCCCCTCTATGCCCTGCCCCTGACCCAAAGGCCAAATCCCACCACCCATTGTTTGCCTTCAATCCAGTTCCTCTGGAGAGGGGAGTCCTACATAGTCTCTAACCCCCCCCCCCCCCCCCAGTGCCAATTTGGTAACCTAACCCCTTTGCCACAATGAAAGCGCTCATTGCCCATGGCCCTTCCGCTGCCCCCCTCTTGCCCCTACCTGGTGCTGCCTGAGGCGATCGCCTCACCCTGCCTCATTGGTGGTGCGCCCCTGCACCCAGTAACTGGGAAAGGAAATGGGACCAACCAGAGGTGGAGACGATTTTAAAGGGGTTGTCCCGAATAAAATAAAAAATAACTATTAGTGGCCCCAGCACCACTGCTCTGGTAGTCACTGCCAATGACATCACATACAGCCATGTGATGATGGCAGCCAATTACAGGCCTCAGTTTTTTTAATGCTTTTCTGACCTTTTTTTTTTTCTTTTCTTTTTTTTTTACTGGCCAGACAACCCCTTTAATATCAGATGAGATTGGGCCCTTATCTTTTATAGGTCTTCTCTATGTACAAATACCCATAATAATTGGGGAGTACATGAATGAAACGTCCACACTCAGCCCTGATATCTACCTCATTGGAGCTTTGTTTTTCCTTCCTCTGGATCAACATCGCAAAAAGATATAAAGTCGATCTTGATGGAATATTTTCAGTCATATTACTTTATATCATTATAAGGCCTCTTTCACACGACCGTATGGCTTTTCCAGTGTTTTGCGGTCTGTTTTTCACGGATCCGTTGTTACATTTTTTTTGTTTCCGTTGTGTTTCCGTTTCTGTTCCGTTTTTCTGTATACAGTAATTACATAGAAAAAATTGGTCTGGGCATAACATTTTCAATAGATGGTTCCGCGAAAACAGAACGGATACGGAAGACATATGGATGCATTTCCGTATGTGTTCCTTTTTTTTGCGGAACCATTGAAATGAATGGTTCCGTATATGGAACACAAAAAATGGCCCGTAAACGGGGGAAAAAAAGAGGCCTAAGCCAAATGTAAAAAAAATTCTCAAAAAACCACCCTGTTTTTACCCTATTAGAGTATATGAACATGATAGAGGGGGAACTCCAGCTCAGCGCTACCCTCTATTAACTTTAATATCGGATTGATGAGAAGGAGCCGTTCTAAGGCTACTTTCACACTTGCGGCAGTGGATTCCGGCAGGCAGTTCCGTCGCCGGAAATGCCTGCCGGATCCGTCAAAACGCAAACTGATAGCATTTGTCAGACGGATCAGGATCCTGATCCGTATGACAAATGCATTGAATTGCCGGATCCGTCTTTCCAGTGTCATCCGGAAAAACGAATCCGGCATTTATTTTTTTCACATTTTTTGCGGTCTGAGCATGCGCAGACTGCAATGCCGGATCCGTTTTGCCGGAACACTTGGGGCCGGATCCAGCATAAATGCATGTCAATGAGAAAAATGCCGGATCCGGCATTCCGGCAAGTGTTCCGGAATTTTGGACAGAGATAAAACCGTAGCATGCTGCCGTTTTCTCTTTTGCCTGATCAGTCAAAAAGACTGAACTGAAGACATCCTGATGCATCCTGGACGGATCGCTCTCCATTCAGAATGCATTAGGATAAGGCCTCTTTCACACGACCGTATGGCTTTTTCAGTGTTTTGCGGTCCGTTTTTCACTGATCCGCTGTTCCATTTTTTGTTTCCGTTGTGTTTCCGTTTCGGTTCCGTTTTTCTGGGCCGTTTTTCCATATGGCATATACAGTATACGGTAATTACATAGAAAAAATTGGGGCATAAAATTTTCAATAGATAGTTCCACAAAAACGGAACGGATACGGAAGACATACGGATGCATTTCCGTATGTGTTGCTTTTTTTTGCGGACCCATTGACTTGAATGGAGTCACGGAACGTGATTTGTGGGCAATAATAGGACATGTTCTATCTTTCAACGGAACGCAAAAAACGGCCCATAAACGAAAAAAAAAAACCCGGCCGTGTGAAAGAGGCCTAAAACTGAACAGTTCTTTTCCCGTATTGAGCCCCTAGGACGGAACTCAATGCCGGAAAAAAAAAAACGTAAGTCCATTCACACGTCCGTAAGTGTTTTGCGCACCTGCAAATTGCGGATCCGCAAAACACGGACACCTGCAATGTGCGATCCGCAATTTGCGGACCGCACATCACAGACACTATAATAGAAAATGCCTTTTCTGGTCCGCAATTGCAGAGAAAGAATAGGAGATGTTTTATTTTTTTCAGGAACAGAATTGCGGATCCCGAAAAAACGGATCTCGAAAAAAACTGATGCGGATCCCGAAAATAGGGGTGCATTTCCCGGAAATGCGGATTCGCATCTGTTCCAGCCCCATTGAAAGTGAATGGATTCACAAATTGCGGAACGGATGCGGACCCAAATTACGGAAGAGTGAATGGACCCTAACTCTGAAGGACTTGTTTATATGAATATTATGTAATACCACATATCTCCTGTAGTGGCCGCTGGAGGGAAATCCAGATCTCTGGGGGTTTGAGAAGTTAGATCCACTGGGATCAGCTGATTGACGGGGCAGCTTTCATACTAAGATGACCTTTTCAAAATCAAGGTGTGCCTTAAAGGGGTTGTACAGGATTTGAAAAACATGGCCGCTTTCTTCCATAAACAGCACCACCCCTGTCCACTGCTTATGTGCGGTATTGCAGTTCCGCCCCATCGAATACAATGGAGCCTGACTGCAATACTAGCTACCATCCATGGACAGGGCTAGTGTTGTTTTTGTAAGAAAGCCTCCATGTTTAAAATCATGGGCAACCCCTTAAAAGTGGCCAAGGTCAACTCAAAACCAATAATTTTACAACCATCATAATGTGGTTATTGTCAAGGGTTATTATCATCATCACAGATGCCATGGTGATCAACTAATTATTCCGGTCCCTATTTCCAAATTTGCCAGCCGATTTTGCCAGGTGAAGTTGCTGATAGCTGCTCATGTTCCCTGCAGCGGCCACTACAGGAGACATGCAGCATTACAAGCAAGCTATTCATTTTTCCCTGCAGCGGCCACTACAGGAGAAATGTAGTATGACATGCAGCCACGGAAATGAATGATGGCCGAGAACAGAACCCCTGCTTATTAGCCACCTTCCACTCTGGCTCACACCCCTCTATGACATCTATATGACCTAAGTATGGCATATGGAATGGGACTGTTGAGATAAGACCGCCCCTTTAATGGTAACCATTAGGCCTCTTTCACACGGGCGAGAATTCCGCGCGGGTGCAATGCGTCAGGTTAACGCATTGCACCGGCACTGAATCCGGAACCATTCATTTCTATGGGGCTGTGCACATGAGCGGTGATTTTCACGCATTACTTGTGAGTTGCGTGAAAATTCGCAGCATGCTCTATTTTGTGCGTTTTTCACGCAATGCAGGCCCCATAGAAGTGAATGGGGCTGCGTGAAAATCGCAAGCATCCGCAAGCAAGTGCGGATGAGGTGCGATTTTCACGCACGGTTGTAGGAGATGATCGGGATGGGGACCCGATCATTATTATTTTCCCTTATAACATGGTTAGGGTGGGTTCACACTAGCGTTAGGAATTTCCGTTATGGCTTTCCGTTATAACAGGGTTATAACGGAACATAACGGAATCCATAGGATGGAATGCAAAACAGAAGCCTTTAAGAGGCATTCTGTTTTGCTCCGTCCTAATAGAAGTCTATGGGAAAACATAACGGATCCGCCTGGGTCCCGTTATGCAAGACGGAAAACAAAGTACTTTGTTTTCCATCTTGCATAACGGGAACCAGACGGATCCGTTATGTTTTCCCATAGACTTCTATTAGGACGGAGCAAAACAGAATGCCTCTTAAAGGCGTCTGTTTTGCATTCCGTCATAATGCAAGTCTATGGGCAGCAAAACGGATCCACCCTTCCGTCTATGGATTTCGTTATAACCCTGTTATAACGGAAAGCCATAACGGAATCCCTAACGCTAGTGTGAACCCACCCTTATAAGGGAAAATAATAGCATTCTTAATACAGAATGCATAGTACAATAGGGCTGGAGGGGTTAAAAAAAATTTCAAAATTATTTAACTCATCTCATCCACTTGTTTGCGCAGCCCGGCTTCTCTTCTGTCTTCTTCTTTGTTGTCCAGGAGGAAAAGGACCTGTGGTGACGTCACTGCGCTCATCACATGGTCCATCACATGTTCCATCACCAAGGTAAAAGATCATGTGACGGACCATGTGATGAGCGCAGTGACATCACCACAGGTCCTTTTCCTCAAAGAAGAAGAAAGAAGAGAAGCCGGGCTGCGCGAACAAGTGGATTAAGGTGAGTTAAATATTTTTTTATTTTTTTTTAACCCCTCCAGCGCTATTTTACTTTGCATTCTGTATTCAGAATGCTATTAATTTCCCTTATAACCATGTTATAAGGGAAAATAATAAAATCTACACAACACCGAACCCAAACCCGAACTTCTGTGAAGAAGTCTGGGTTCGGGTTTGCACGTGCAAAACGCATTAAAATGTTTTGCACTCGGGCGGAAAAATCGCGCATTTTCCCACGACGCACTTGCATCTTATCCGGCCCAGATCCATGACGCCCGTGTGAAAGAGGCCTTACAGTATGCTATATAGGCACGCAACGCGGCAAGTTGAGCCAAGTCGATCTATCAGCCTACCTTGTTGACTCAGCTCTGACTGCCTTATTCCTGTAGGTTTACGGAAATCCAGCCTGACAATTGACTGTTTCCCTCCAATAAATAAATGCCGCAGGATTTCGCAAATACTCGCGGTGCCAGCCAATCGGCAGGGAGATCCGCGAATTATACCATGAATAATTAAGTGGATTTCATTAGCTACAGAGCAAATTCAACCCCCCAAACAAGCCGAGTATACACAGCGCAGACGATCCACCATAAACATTAATGGATTTTCCTGAAATTTAAAGCTGGAGCGTCAGCGGGTTTACTCATGGTACCTGTCGGCTGATCGGAGCCCGGCTGTCATTTCGCTGCGGGGAGGTTGTGTTCCGACTCGGCTATTAATCTGTTTCAAAATGCCATAACATTTCTATGAGGATCTTCCTAATTTTTTTTTTCTGGAAATTAAATGTCTGTTTAAAGTTCATTGCCTCCTGCTGCTGCTAATTGAAATGAGATTTGGTTTGTCTTTATGACATGGAAATGGGGATGAGTTTGATAATAATAACAATAATGGTTCGTCTGGATTTTAGGACTAATAATTACAGTAATAGGACGGGATGATAGAATCGGAGAAGAGGAACAACATTCCATTACAGAGGACAATTCCTGTCCGAGCACCAGTTACATTGTATCTAAATGTATCGAAATGTTGCCCATTATGTATTTGGAGCAATGTTCTAATCACTCTACACTCGTCTCATGGGCACTGCACACGCGCAACGATTTGTTTCCGAAAAATGGCAGACGCCTTTAATACTTTTGCTGCCTTAGGGCTCGTGCACACGGACATGGTTTGCTTCCGCATGCGGACCCAATCACTTCAATGAGGCGGAGAAGAATAGGCATTTCTATTATGGGCGGCCCGTTCCGTTCCGCATATGAGCGTCATCCGTGTTTTGCAGATCCCGCAAAACGCGGCGCGGTTGTGTGCGCGAGCCCTTATTCAACTCTGCTAAGCCACAACCCTTTTCACTTGACACTCTCAATTAGGTTGGCAAAAAGCATCAAAAATTTGACACAACACAATGCCGATCCATCCTGTCCCCTCACCTGACACATCATGTTAGTAAATATTTGTATTCCTCGCAAAATAACAATTCAAGTGCATCTTTACATGTGCTATTGCTCTGTTATTCCTTCTGGAAATGTATGAATAAATCGACTTCTCGGCGTTAACTTGCCCTTTGTGATCGTCCGTGTCCCTATACTTTTAGTTCCATTAACAAGGGGAATGTTAGCACCCAGTTGGCAATTTATTTATACATTTTTGGGGAAATAACAGAAGAAAGACACAATGCAGAGGTCTCCTGGATGGTTATTTTAAGGCCTCCTGCACACAAACACGTGCGCCCCGTTGCCGTGCTGCAGCCCGCAAAACGCGGGCCTCAATGCCCGAACACCGGCCGTGGGGCAGCCGCAGCAAATCACGGACCCATTCACTTTATGGGTCCACGTTCCGCCTTTCCGCAAAAAGATAGGACATGTTCTATCTTTTTGTGGAATGGAAGTACGGGACAAAACCCTACAGAAGCACTCCGTAGTGCTTCCATAGGGTACTGTTCCGTTCTTCCGTTCCGCACCATTCCACATCTCCAGATTTGCGGACCCATTGAAGTGAATTGCGGATCCGCAAATGCGGTCTGCAATACGGCCACAGGATACCTACGGTTGTGTGCAGGAGGAATGCAAATTTTTGCTAAAATAGACACAGCAGGTCCCCTTTAAAGGGGTTTTCAAGGACTATTACATGGGTGGGTGCCTGAATCCCTGCATTCCCATAGATCAGCTGATTGCAGAGCAGCAGGAGCGGGCACAGCGCCTTTCTCTGTGTAGTGGGCATGTCTGGTTATTGCAGCTCTTTTCCCGTTCACTGAGTTGCAGTCACCAGAGATGGCCACCACACAGCCGGCGGAGCATTGCCTGTTGGGGTGCAGGGAATTATCTGATATTGAAGACCTATCCTTAGGATAAGTCATCAATATAAAAGTCCCAAACCCCTTTAATTATCCCCATTGTGGCTGCTTAAAGGGGTTGTCCAGGATTAGAAAAACATGACTACCTTCTTCCAAAAACAGTGCCACACCTGCTCACAGGTCATGTGTAGTATTGCTGCTCAGCCCCATTCACTTCAAAGGAGCAGGGCTGCAGTACTAGACACAATCTATGGACAGGGGTGGCGCTGTTTTTGGAAAAAATCAACCATGTTTTTATTGGAAAACCCTTTAAGGAAATGTAAATCTATGTTGTCTGTAGGTTTACATCTATGCCTATCCATGGGTCATCTGTCTACCAACTGCCTGCTGCTCCTGGGAGTACCAGTGCTGCACATAGAAATATTACGTAGGCACTGTATGGCGGTATAACCTTGGCATTGTATGGCAGTGCTTTTTAGGTTGCCTGCTTTCTATATAAAAATATCTGTTATGTGTCAAAACTAGGTGGAAACCAATATGGTGGCCCTTATAGCTCCCACAGGGTTGTCACCCAACTTCTACAGACTTCTGAGTGTAGAATACATCAACATCAACAGTCTGATCTAATAAGTTTTTGGAACTGAGTCAGAAAAAAACATCTAATAATCCAAGTGGTACAACAGAGTCAATGCATTTGAACCATCGTTTTAGAATTTAAAAGGATAGTCCACTCCTGGACAAAATTTAGTGTTCACAATCTGCACCACTGGTGACATAAATGACCACTACTTCCTTATCTTCATGGTGAGGACCACAGGTACCTTGGGTACATAGTGGAAATCTCTGTGAGGGCCATGTTTGTCACATAAGGCTACTTTCAAACTTGCGGCAGGATGGATCTGACAGGCTGTTCACCCTGTCAGATCCGTCTTTCCGTTATTTCGCCATGCCGCCGGACCGCCGCTCCGTCCCCATTATAGTCAATGGGGACGGAGCGGCGGTCCGGCGGCACGGCGAAATAGCCGCAGGACGGATCCGACAGGCTGTTCACCCTGTCGGATCCGTCCTGCCGCAAGTTTGAAAGTACCCTAAGGCCTCATGCACACGACCGTTGTTGTGTTCCGTGTCCGATGTTCCGTTTTCTGTGATTTTCTGCGGGCCCATTGACTCTCAATGGGTCCGTTGAAAACTCGGATAATGCACCGTTTGTCATCCGCGTCCGTGATCCGTGTTTCCAGTCCGTCAAAAAAATATGACCTGTCCTATTTTTTTCACGGACAACGGTTCGCAGACCCATTCAAGTCAATAGGTCCGTGAAAAAACACGGAGGCACACAAGATTGTCACCCGCGTCTGCGCGTCCGCGTCCGATTTTTTCCTATCATTTGCAAGGCAAACTTGACTTAGATTTTTTTTCACTTTCCTTCATGTCTGGTGATCCTCCAAAAGTCAAGGAAGACACACGGAAACAAAAACGGAAACGGATCACGGAACAATGGAACCCCGTTTTGCGGACCGTGAAAAAATACTGTCGTGCGCATGAGGCCTAAGGAAATGGAGAAATAGAGAAGAATTTGGCAAATTCAGTGGATATCTCCTAACATAAGTTGAGGTTTAGGCTGATAGACCACTATTGAATTCGCTGTTTTCCCAAATTCCTGTTGAGTTCCATAAAAGTTTCGCTCCGGTAGGGACCTCCATCGCAGATTGTGCCAATAATATGGGACAAAATATGCTACTTTTTCTGGTATAATGAAGGAATCCTAAACAGAAATTTTGGGTTCTTTCCAGTGCAATTTGTATCAGATATGTTCCAGATCCAGCACTTGCCTCAACTGTGCTCGGTGGTCACGTGTCCCTTGGGAACACATCACCCCTGAGGGACCTTCGACCCTGGAACTGAGCTGCTCAGAAGACATTTGTGCTTTTATTTTTTTTTATATACACAAATTCCTGCCATTATTTTACCTTGAGTTATGGCTCGGACAACCCCTTTAACCACTTACCGTCACACTAACGCCGAAAGGCGTCATTTCTGCGGCGCTCCCAGGTCACACTAACGCCGATTGGCGTCATCTCGCGTGAGCCGAGATTTCCTGTGAACGCGCGTGCTCACAGGAACGGAAGGTAAGAGAGTGGATCTCCAGCCTGCCAGCGGCGATCGTTCGCTGGCAGGCTGGAGATGTGATTTTTTTAACCCCTAACAGGTATATTAGACGCTGTTATGATAACAGCGTCTAATATACCTGCTACCTGGTCCTCTGGTGGTCCTCTTTGTTTGGATCGACCACCAGAGGACACAGGTAGCTCAGTAAAGTAGCACCAAGCACCACTACACTACACTACACCCCCCCCGTCACTTATTAACCCCTTATTAGCCCCTGATCACCCCATATAGACTCCCTGATCACCCCCCTGTCATTGATTACCCCCCTGTCATTGATCACACCCCTGTAAAGCTCCATTCAGATGTCCGCATGATTTTTACGGATCCACTGATAGATGGATCGGATCCGCAAAACACACACGGACGTCTGAATGGAGCCTTACAGGGGCGTGATCAATGACTGTGTTGATCACCCCATATAGACTCCCTCATCACCCCCCTGTCATTGATCACACCCCTGTAAAGCTCCATTCAGACGTCCGCATGATTTTTACGGATCCACTGATAGATGGATCGGATCCGCAAAACGCACATGGACGTCTGAATGGAGCCTTACAGGGGCGTGATCAATGACTGTGGTGATCACCCCATATAGACTCCCTGATCACCCCCGTCATTGATTACCCCCCTGTCATTAATCACACCCCTGTAAAGCTCCATTCAGACGTCCGCATGATTTTTACGGATCCACTGATAGATGGATCGGATCCGCAAAACGCACACGGACGTCTGAATGGAGCCTTACAGGGGCGTGATCAATGACTGTGTTGATCACCCCATATAGACTCCCTCATCACCCCCCTGTCATTGATCACACCCCTGTAAAGCTCCATTCAGACGTCTGCATGATTTTTACGGATCCACTGATAGATGGATCGGATCCGCAAAACGCACACGGACGTCTGAATGGAGCCTTACAGGGGCGTGTTCAATGACTGTGGTGATCACCCCATATAGACTCCCTGATCACCCCCCTGTCATTGATTACACCCCTGTCATTGATCACCCCCCTGTAAAGCTCCATTCAGACGTCCGCATGATTTTTACGGATCCACTGATAGATGGATCGGATCCGCAAAACGCATACGGACGTCTGAATGGAGCCTTACAGGGGCGTGATCAATGACTGTGGTGATCACCCCATATAGACTCTCTCATCACCCCCCTGTCATTGATCACACCCCTGTAAAGCTCTATTCAGACGTCCGCATGATTTTTACGGATCCACTGATAGATGGATCGGATCCGCAAAACACATACAGGCGTCTCCCTGGAGCCTTCCAGGGGGGGTGATCACCCCATATAGACTCCCTGATCACCCCCCTGTCATTGATCACCCCCCTGTAAGGCTGCATTCAGATGTCCGTATGATTTTTACGGATCCACGGATACATGGATCGGATCCGCAAAACACATACGGACATCTGAATGGAGCCTTATAGGGGGGTGATCAATGACAGGGGGGTGATCACCCCATATAGACTCCCTGATCACCCCCCTGTCATTGATCACCCCCCTGTCATTGATCACCCCCCTGTCATTGATCACCCCCCTGTCATTGATCACCCCTCTGTAAGGCTCCATTCAGACATTTTTTTGGCCCAAGTTAGCAGAAATTATTATTTTTTTCTTACAAAGTCTCATATTCCACTAACTTGTGTCAAAAAATTAAATCTCACATGAACTCACCATACCCCTCACGGAATCCAAATGCGTAAAATTTTTTAGACATTTATATTCCAGACTTCTTCTCACGCTTTAGGGCCCCTAGAATGCCAGGGCAGTATAAATACCCCACATGTGACCCCATTTCGGAAAGAAGACACCCCCAGGTATTCCGTGAGGGGCATATTGAGTCCATGAAAGATTGAAATTTTTGTCCCAAGTTAGCGGAAAGGGAGACTTTGTGAGAAAAAAAAAAATATCAATTTCCGCTAACTTGTGCCAAAAAAAAAAAAATTCTATGAACTCGCCATGCCCCTCATTGAATACCTTGGGGTGTCTTCTTTCCAAAATGGGGTCACATGTGGGGTATTTATACTGCCCTGGCATTCTAGGGGCCCCAAAGCGTGAGAAGAAGTCTGGTATCCAAATGTCTAAAAATGCCCTCCTAAAAGGAATTTGGGCACCTTTGCGCATCTAGGCTGCAAAAAAAGTGTCACACATCTGGTATCGCCGTACTCAGGAGAAGTTGGGGAATGTGTTTTGGGGTGTCATTTTACATATACCCATGCTGGGTGAGAGAAATATCTTGGTCAAATGCCAACTTTGTATAAAAAAATGGGAAAAGTTGTCTTTTGCCAAGATATTTCTCTCACCCAGCATGGGTATATGTAAAATGACACCCCAAAACACATTCCACAACTTCTCCTGAATACGGCGATACCACATGTGTGACACTTTTTTGCAGCCTAGGTGGGCAAAGGGGCCCATATTCCAAAGAGCACCTTTCGGATTTCACAGGTCATTTACCTACTTACCACACATTAGGGCCCCTGGAAAATGCCAGGGCAGTATAACTACCCCACAAGTGACCCCATTTTGGAAAGGAGACACCCCAAGGTATTCCATGAGGGGCATGGCGAGTTCCTAGAATTTTATATTTTTTGTCACAAGTTAGTGGAAAATGATGATTTTTTTTTTTTTCTTACAAAGTCTTATATTCCACTAACTTGTGAGAAAAAATAAAAACTTCCATGAACTCACTATGCCCATCAGCGAATACCTTGGGGTGTCTTCTTTCCAAAATGGGGTCACTTGTGGGGTAGTTATACTGCCCTGGCATTCTAGGGGCACAAATGTGTGGTAAGGAGTTTGAAATCAAATTCTGTAAAAAATGACCAGTGAAATCCGAAAGGTGCTCTTTGGAATATGGGCCCCTTTGCCCACCTAGGCTGCAAAAAAGTGTCACACATGTGGTATCTCCGTATTCAGGAGAAGTTGGGGAATGTGTTTTGGGGTGTCATTTTACATATACCCATGCGGGGTGAGAGAAATATCTTGGCAAAAGACAACTTTTCCCATTTTTTTATACAAAGTTGTCTTTTGCCAAGATATTTCTCTCACCCAGCATGGGTATATGTAAAATGACACCCCAAAACACATTCCCCAACTTCTCCTGAATACGGAGATACCACATGTGTGACACTTTTTTGCAGCCTAGGTGGGCAAAGGGGCCCATATTCCAAAGAGCACCTTTCGGATTTCACTGGTCATTTTTTACAGAATTTGATTTCAAACTCCTTACCACACATTTGGGCCCCTAGAATGCCAGGGCAGTATAACTACCCCACAAGTGACCCCATTTTGGAAAGAAGACATCCCAAGGTATTCGCTGATGGGCATAGTGAGTTCATGGAAGCTTTTATTTTTTGTCACAAGTTAGTGGAATATGAGACTTTGTAAGAAAAAAAAAAAAAAATCATAATTTTCCGCTAACTTGTGACAAAAAATAAAAAGTTCTATGAACTCACTATGCCCATCAGCGAATACCTTAGTGTGTCTACTTTCCGAAATGGGGTCATTTGTGGGGTGTTTGTACTGTCTGGGCATTGTAGAACCTCAGGAATCATGACAGGTGCTCAGAAAGTCAGAACTGCTTCAAAAAGCGGAAATTCACATTTTTGTACCATAGTTTGTAAACGCTATAACTTTTACCCAAACCATTTTTTTTTTACCCAAACATTTTTTTTTATCAAAGACATGTAGAACAATAAATTTAGAGCAAAATTTATATATAGATGTCGTTTTTTTTGCAAAATTTTACAACTGAAAGTGAAAAATGTCATTTTTTTGCAAAAAAATCGTTAAATTTCGATTAATAACAAAAAAAGTAAAAATGTCAGCAGCAATGAAATACCACCAAATGAAAGCTCTATTAGTGAGAAGAAAAGGAGGTAAAATTCATTTGGGTGGTAAGTTGCATGACCGAGCAATAAACAGCTAAAGTTGTGGAGTGCCGATTTGTAAAAAAGGGCCTGGTCTTTAGGGGGGTATAAACCTGTGGTCCTTAAGTGGTTAATGGGAGTCTGTCACCTCCAAAATCAAACCAAGCATACCACCATGTAGGGAAAGTGCCCCAAAACATAACCATACCTTTCTTGTGAAAATCTAGCCAGCTATTCTTGAGAAATGCAACCTTTTATTTTTATGTAAATAAACTTTTTGAGTGCACCAAGGCCAGGGCCAACCCATCTGTTGCACCTGAATTCCCCTGCATCATCGCTGCCAGCTCTGAAATCTTTGGGACTGTCAATCAAACATAAAGGTGCTGGGTGGCGTTACTGTTGGAGCAATGATGCACCATCCAGAGTGGCCCTGCACCAAAAAAAACCTTCTTTGCATACAAATAAAATAATGAATCACCAGGATGAGAAGATGGGATTTTCACAAGAAAAGTATAATTATGTTTCGGGGTACCTACCCTACATGGCGGTATGACATGGAGGTGACAGGCGCCCTTTGACCATTGCGCCAACCAGTATGGGATGGCATAGATTATGCATTCAGCGTGAAGGCCCAGTAGTGGGCACATTGGAGGTTTACACTCCGGTAAGGAAGGAGTTACATTGTAATTATCTATTCTTGTCACACGTTACGTGTTGTGAGAGGAGAATTCATTTCCCAATAGAACATTTCTCATCTTCTTCTCAAAGCAGATTGTCCTTGTGATTTCTGAAATGACAGAGCCCAGGCAGTGGAGCCATTGGACATGCTCTCCGTGCACATCCCGATGGCTTTGTTTAGCAATGCGTGGCCCGAGAACACTCAATGAAATTACATTTACAATCTCCTTTAGTAACATATGTTGACATTGGAAGAGGACAGCTCCGCTGATATACCTTGTAGTAAAGAAATCTGATGAAATTCTCAGTATCTGCACAATTTAAAGGGCTTGTCCACTTTCAAAAACTCCTTTATTGAATCCATTTAAGGGGCATTGGCCCCAAAAATAAAAATGGAAATCAGTGGTTAATATATCCAAAGAAACCAGACATCTAAGCACTTGAGAGTTGTGTCCTCAGGACTGTCTACTTTTTGCATCATATTGTCTAAAATTCAGTGTATATAATATCTGCATCGGGGTGGAAACTTCATTTTTCTGATACAGAGCTTCAACTCTTCAATTCTGCATAAAGAAAAATTCAAATGAAAAATATCTGTCTTTCTACATCTGCCATTAGAGGGAGCTCAGGAGCATACTGCATACTGTGTCCTTATTCAGTTATGTTCTACGTATATACTGTATGTAGCACGCTCCTGAGCTCCCTCTAGTGGTGGCTGTAGTCAGCCAGAATGTTAAGTATATTAAGTAATGAATTAGCACATAATCTTTACCTATTTGGATGGAAATGTACTTTAAAGGTAAACTGGAAACTGTTAAAGGGAAATTTGTCATTGTAATTACTCCACTTTGCAAGCACTAAGCTTCCTAGTAAGGGGGTGACCAACAGAGGTGACCACATTAGGTCTCCAGCATCTTGTGGACACTCGTGTGGTCACTTTCCACATCTGCTGTTGTATGTTGAAAAGAAGAAAGTCAACTAAACTAAAGTACCGGATAGCAGCATACTAAGAGAGGTGGCAAAGTGGGCTCCCCCATTATGGTGCTGGGCTTTACCAAAAAGCATAGAAGGGTCGGGATTTGTTTCCTCCTCCGTACTCTTCCGTGACATTTTGGTCAATTCAATAACCCATACTTGCCAACTTTTCTGAGGAGGTTTCCCCTCTTTTCCTGGGAGCCAGAAGATTTGGCAAATCTGGGTGCTGGGAAAGCGTCCTGGAATCTCCGTGAGAGCTACCCTAATTGTGTGTGGTTCGAGGACTGACAAGATGCAGTATCGGTGCTCAAAGACACACTGAGGGGGTAGGACATGGTAAAGAAATGGGGTGGAACCTACCAGGAAATTGAGTGTGACTGTTGGGTTTTGTCAATAAAAGGAGTGGAGTATTTTGAAAAAGGGGCATGCCTTGCATGAAGGAGGCATAGCTTCAATCTGAAAAAATTCCAACCTCTTCCGCATCACTACCTCTACAAGTTGTCAACGATGCAATAACCCCCCATGCAGTTCCTCTGGAGAGAGGGGCTTGCCACCCTACAGAAAGTGGACAGGGCCAACCAAGAATGGGCCCCCTTTCTCCAAAGGACCCATACCAGCTCCAGCTCCATATTCTGACACCATGGTATGCATGCCCTTGGCAATAGAATGGAGAAAATGGTCTTAAAGGGAACCCATCACCAGGCAGTGATGGCCAGTTCACCGTGTTCGACCGCGAACACATGCGGGCTGTCATCTTAACTCACAAGTCCGGTGATGCACAGGTAAGTCCTTACCTGTGCCTGTGAGCGAGCCGTTCTGAAACAAATGCGGTCACCGGGAGCAGGCAGTTCCGAGAACAGCCGCCGGGGGCCTTCATCGGGCTGTTCTCGGAACTGCCTGCTCTCGGTGACCGCATTTGTTTCAGACCGGCTCCTGGCACAGGTAAGGGCTTACCTGTGCCTCGCCGGACTTGTGAGTTAAGATGGCAACCCGCATGTGTTCGCGGGCGAACACGGCGAACTGGCCATCACTGTCAGCAGGATCGACCCTATTTGTCGGGCCATAATGCCTGCTACAGCTGACCCTGCCAATTACAAAACATTGCTTTCTTCCCATGATCCTTTGTTGCATGCATATTTAAAGACATGCGAATGAGGGTTTAAGTGCACAGAGGGTGGGCACTAGTCACTTGGTGCACTGCGGCTCCGCTGCTTGGCTTCCCTAGACCCTCCCCCCTCCATCTTTAATCAAATGAAGGAGAAGCGTCTACGGCAGCAGGGCAGAGGGGCTATGGTGCACTGAGTGGTTAAGGCCCGCCATCTGTGTACTTATGCCCTTTTTGCATATTTTTCAAAAAAGTTCTTCTAAATTTGAGGAATAAAAGGTATGTTTTGTAATCTCAAGGGTCAACCCTATGAGGCATTATGGCTGATTTAATAAATTTGATCCTGCTGACAGATGCCCTTTAAAGGGGTTGTCCTAGAACCACAGAGTAGGTGATAAGTGTCTGATTACAGGGGGTCCCACCACTGGGACCCCCATTAATCCTGAAAAAGGGGATCCCATGTCTCCCATTTGAATGGAGAGGCGGCCACACGTTAGTTTTGCTCTATTCAAAGCCTATGCGTAAGCTGAACTCCGACAGTCCCTTAGTGCTCGACCAATGCTCCTTTCACCATGGGACCCCCTTTCTTGTCGTCGGCGGTAGGACCTTCATCAGTCAGGTAATAGCACTGTTTCCCTCTAAGTTGATTTAGGAAGTAGCAGTTGTATCCCCGTGTTGATAAATATCAGTCCAATCCTAAGAACCATCCACCCTGATCCATGATCGCCTGATCAGAACCCAATATTATTTCGGTTTGGATGATCCTTGCAACCCTTAAAATATAATTTTTTAGATTTTGCTCCTTTTCAGCAAGTGACTGACAGAAGCCTTCCCCGTCCCACCGCTGAGAGCTTGTCCTTCCACCTCCATAGGTGGCAATAGCTCAAGGAGTCGCAATGTCCATGTAGTGCTGTTTACTGCGAGGCAGCGACTTCAAACATGGTCTGCTGAATAGAGGCCATTTGACCCCTGACCGCAGCCAGCATCTAAACCGGCAGACGTCGAATCAAAGTAATTTGTATCGTTTCAATTAGTTACTAGCCGCATAACAGAGGGGTCGTGACTTCTGCAAAGCGATTAATGTCCATAGCAACCGGAGCTCAATGTCCCATCAGTCTCCAAATACTTTCACTTAATAAATGTGTATGGACAAACAAGGGGCCCGATTGTTGAGCGACCAGGCAAGGCACTATTAGCACTTGCTCCCAAGAGAGCGGAAGATGACATAAACTTTTGTCAGCACAAAAAAACTTTTATTGAAGACGGAACGATGATCTATGACAATTGGCAAAAGTGGCCTGAATGAATCATAATGATATGAAGCTATTTAGGATGGGAGGGGTAGGCGGTGCAGGGGGGGCTGTTGGTAAAATGGCAAGTTTGTATAAGAGCACTGTTGTGTTACCACCGAGCGGCTTTCATCGCCAGTTTGTTCTGTCTGACAAAATTCAAATATTCTAAAATCAATGTTTCCATTGTGGGCCAACGATGAAGGCCATGACCGTGGACGATGGGAAGAATTTTTGAAAAATAGTTCTCTCCAGGATAGACACAGCTTGTATTGTTTTTGGTATTTTTTTTGTAGGAACAAGATCAGTCTCTATTTTACCAGAATTCAAGTCAAAAAAATAAAAAATATTATTGCATTTCCATCTATATCTCTGCAAACAAGAAGCAACACACGGATGGGGAGGAATATTTGGTGAGACAATAACAAGTTAGTCACGTCCCAAAGTTTTTGCTTTATAGCTTTTTGTTTTTACCAGATTTTGTCTTTCAATGCTTTGGAAGAAAAAAAGTTAGTCACATCCCAAAGTTTTTACATGCTTTACAGCCTTTTTTTTAACCAGAATTCAAGTGTTTCATATAAAAATAAGCATCTTTTTGTATTCCTATATTTCTGCAACCAAGCAGCAGCGCATGGATAGAGAAGAATGTTTGTCAAGTAAAGAAAAGTAAGCCATGCCTCAAAGTTTTTGCATTATGGCTTTTTTTAAATCAGAATTCACATCTTTGATATAACAAAGATATATATATATATATATATTTTTTTGTGTGCACTTCTGACTATATCTCTGCAGCCAAGCAGCAGCGCGTGGATTAAGAGGAAAATTTGACAAGAAAAAAAATTTATCATGTCCCAAAGTTTCTGCCTTATGGATTTTCGATTTTACCAGACTACAAATCTTTGATATAAAAAAAATTAATTTATTTTTGCATTTCCAATTACCGTATATCTCTTTAACCAAGCAGCAGCACATGGATGGGGAGGAATGTTTGGCGAGAAAAAAAAAGTTAGTCACGTCCCAAAGTTTTTGCTTTATGGCTTTTGTTTTTTGAATTAAAGTAAAGGTTTCCTTCTCCGGTGTCACAATCTATTAGCGGTCGGCAAGCCAAGCGTGCTAACGGCGGTCCCTTCAAGACTGAATATGCAGCAAAGCTGACGGTGTGTGGAAGCTGACACAGCCGGGGCTGTGTGAATGCGTCACCTACAATCAACCCCAACACGTCCTCTGATTAAACATGACACCAGGCAATATTTTCAACATTATTAGAAGGGAAACTTAATATTTTGAGACATCAGGGATCTTTGAGTTGCTGTCGATCAAATGGGAAGCTTAATTTTGTTCTTACCGGATGGATAACTTCCCGTATTAACCTCTTCATGGTAAATAAAAAATAGCGGCATGTGCTCAGCCTTTGTTGTGGCTCTTTTTTCTTTCTTTTTTTTTAAACATTTTTTTAATTTCTTTTCTCTGTTCATTATTTTATGGGCTGTCTGTAGCAGAACACTGTGATTTCATTCCTACCTATTATTTATTAATGAATTCTAAATGACTTGACAGTGGATGAATATTAAATTGAGTACATCATTAATTATGTCTGGGAATGTCTGCTTTATTAAAAAAAAATTGGATTGTTAAACTCTGAGTAGGAAATGCCTGGTAAAAATGGCAAGCAGTAATAGAAAATGTACAGAATTTTTAATTGTAAATGTGATTTTGAATTATTATTTAGAATTGTATTTAGAATTTTGGATTATTTTTTAGATTTTATTTTACAATTTTATTTAAAATGTAGGACTATTATTTAGAATTTATTTAAAATTGTAATTAGAATTTAGAATTTTTTTGAGTATAGAATTTTACTTAGAATTATCATTTAGATTTTAGTTTAGAATTATTAAGATATTTTAATTTACATTTCATCTTGATTTCAAAGTGTAACAATTTGAAAAATATTGGAAACCTAAGAATTTAGAATATTATTTAATGATATAAAAAAAAAATGTAAATAAAAAGAGATTATGAATAAAATTGTGAAAAAATGTGGACTCAATATACAAAATAGTGTCCCACGTTTACTAATCCTGTCTGACACTTAGACAACGTAAACTGAGATCGGCAGTCTATAAATGCGCAAAATTTTTCTGGAGCAGAGAAACATAGAAACCACCTATTTGTTGGCTTAGCTTACACCAAATATTTGAGACAACATTTTTTAATGCATTTGTTCCTGCATGTTGTCGCACACCCCCTTTCCTCTAAACCACACCCCCTTGGCTATACATTTTAAAAAGTTTAGAGAGTGTCAGAATTATCTGTTCTTTTGATGCACCAAAACTTTTAGCACAAATTACACTATAAAAGTGTCACACCTCAGATAGTAAATTTGCATCACCAGACACAACCCATGGGCAAGAGTGGCCTTATTTTTGGAAGAAAACAGCCATGTTTTTGTTTTTAAACTCATACAACTCCTTCAGGGTCAGGCCATATGTATACAGTATGTATATATAGGATACATTTAGAATAAACTGGTACCTGTAGGCACTCATAAGGTCAATTTGGGTTACCCTGGGCCTATCAGAATTAATACTGATAGCCAATCAACATGTATATGTCCTCTTCAATTAGAAATTAAAACTGTACCCCAAAATTAATAAATCCTATTAACAAGTTACCTCCAAAAAGATATCTCCAGAAAGGGTTGCCCTTGGCTGGACCTTCTTGTGGCTGGAACCCAATATGACGTCAGGTCCTAGACCCACTGAAAAATTCTTCTCTCCTCATGTAGCCCTGTCTGACCCCTCAATGTACCGTCCAATTAACTTCATTTCTTAGGGGACCTTCAATCTTAGGCCTCTTTCACATGGGCGTGTCCGGATTAGGTCCGGATGCGTCCTGGTGCATTGCGGCAAACCCGCGCGAGTAGGAACGCAATTGCAGTCAGTTTTGACTGCGATTGCGTTCCGATGTTCAGTTTTTATCGCACGGGTGCAATGTGTTTTGCACGCGCGTGATAAAAAACCGACTGTGGTACCCAGACCCGAACTTCTTCACAGAAGTTCAGGTTTGTGTTAGTTGTAGTGTAGATTGTATTATTTCCCCTTATAACATGGTTAAAAAAGGGTTAAAAAGGGTTAAAAAAATAAAATAAAATTTAACTCACCTTAATCCACTTGTTCGCGCAGCCGGCATCTCTTCTGTCTTCTTCTGTGAGGAATAGGACCTTTCATGACGTGACTGCGCTCATCACATGGTCCATCACATGATCCATCACCATGGTGAGGGATCATGTGATGAGCGTAGTGACATCATCAAAGGTCCTATTGCTCACAGATAAAGACAGAAGAGATGCCGGCTGCGCGAACAAGTGGATTAAGGTGAGTTAAATTTTTTTTATTTTTTTTAACCCCTCCAGCGCTATTTTACTATGCATTCTGTATTCAGAATGCTATTATTTTCCCTTATGACCATGTTCGTCTCCTAGCAACCGTGCGTGAAAATTGCACCGCATCCTCACTTGCTTGCGGATGCTTGTGATTTTCACGCAACCCCATTCATTTCTATAGGGCCTGCGTTACGTGAAAAACGCACAAAGAGGAGCATGCTGCGATTTTCACGCAACGCACAAGTGATGCGTGAAAATCACTGCTCGTGTGCACAGCCCCATAGAAATGAATGGGTCCGGATTCAGTGCGGGTGCAATGCGTTCAACTCACGCATCGCATCCGCGCGGAATACTCGCCCGTGTGAAAGGGGCCTTAGAGAGATCGGTGCTTTATAGCTAACACTTGGCATTAAGTCAACAGGAAATGGCTTCTAATTCTTTTTTCAAGAAATATGGAAAAATGCATAAATGCAAACAATAGGAAAATGTCAAACTGCGTCAGCCCTTGCAACCAGAGGCAGAACATGTAGCTACAATGGGACCCTTATAAAATAGGAGGGATCCATATCCTGGTTGAACTCAACTGGTGGTAAGAACTGGTGAAGGACTCCTACTCAAGAGGAAATGTACTGTTAGAAAGCAGAGGGTTAAAGAACTGGCCTGATGGTCTTGGACAGGGTTTGGAGGTGGTGACAACCACCAGGAGGTTCTGTCCAGGTCACAAAACAGCACCATAATGGACGCCCATTTTGCTGTGGGGCCCACTTTCCTCTATGTATGCCACTGTTGATTAGTTATTGGTACAAGCCTACTTGGCCTACCCTCAACTAAATCTTTTGGTGTTGAATGCAAGATAGCACTTTCTAAGATGGTGGTGGGATGATGTAAGTGCGCCCATTGGGCTAATACATGATGGTGATCAGTTGAAGTGCTTTATGGGTATTTGGATGGCTGAGTGAGAGTAATAATTCAGTAAATTACATCTGTTGGTAGTGTTCAAGGACTTTTTGCCTTTGGTATAAGTGGAAGCGCTCACCTTCCCTTTAGCCGCCGGTGTCTCCTTCGCCCAGGGAACTATCTGTGACACGATCATTGTACTGATTACTGATTAATTCGTCTACTTTAGGGGAGACAAATGTTCTGTGTGTGTATGAAGAATGGACTGAAATGAGTAATATAGATTTTGGAAAGCTTGATTAATGTGTTGATATTGTAGTGCTAATCTTTGAGCGTAATCTTTCCTAAAATGCCCCTCGTTCTCCTGTGATCGCTGGAGATAGAAGTCTCTTTCATCATCCTGTTAGGTTCCTTGTCTCGAGCCATTGTCATCGCTCCATCACCTGCGGTGTTGGACACAGACCCTTCTTTTGCATCTGTGGTTCCTGATGGCTACCTCCCTGCTGGAGTTCCTTTAGCGATCTTTAATTAGATTTGTTACAAAGTGTGCTCCATTATCAGGGCAGGCTCCTCCGTCATGGCCGAGACATTTTCCACCTTTTGACTTTTTACAAGCTAAATGACTTTGCATCTCAAATCTGAAGCCAAAAAAGGTAAAAAAGAAATTAAAATGATTCATTTATAATTCAGTTAAAAGACGTTATGTAAGACCGCAATCAATAGTATGTCTTTTTTTTAAATAAAATTAATTCATTTGTTAACTCACAGAAAGGAATAGCAATGCATTTACATAATAACCTGCTCTCATATAAATGCGCTCATCTGTGTTATATATAGGTGGTTATTTGTACAGTCACACACACCAGAAAGTGACCCCACACACATTGCCCTAGAGCAGGGGTCTGCAACCTTTAAGACATAAAGAGCCACTTGGACCCGTTTCCGAAGGAAAAAAAAAACTGGGAGCCGCAAAACCATTGCGACATTTAAAACAAATATAACACTGCATATATTGTTTCTTACCTTAATGCTATATACAGGATCGTGCAGTCAGCTGTCAATCTGAAGAAAAAAAGGACTTTTTCACTTAACAATGTAAAATATATTTTTGCAAATTAATAGCTAATTAAAATATTTAATTTACCTTTACCAGACCACGCCCAATCATGTGCCAGTAATACCAGACCCCCCCAATCATGTGCCAGTAATACCAGACCCCCCTCCAATCATGTGCCAGTAATACCAGACCCCCCAATCATGTGCCAGTAATACCAGACCCCCCTCCAATCATGTGCCAGTAATACCAGACCCCCCAATCATGTGCCAGTAATACCATACCCAACTCCAATCATGTGCCAGTAATACCAAACCCCCCTCCAATCATGTGCCAGTAATACCAAACCCCCCTCCAATCATGTGCCAGTAATACCAGACCTCCCTCCAATCATGTGCCAGTAATACCAGACCCCCCTCCAATCATGTGCCAGTAATACCAGACCCCCCCTCCAATCATGTGCCAGTAATACCAGACCCCCCTCCAATCATGTGCCAGTAATACCAGACCTCCCCAATCATGTGCCAGTAGTAATACCAGACCCCCCCAATCATGTGCCAGTAGTAATACTAGACCCCCCTCCCCCAATCATGTGCCAGTAGTAATACGAGACCCCCCCCAATCATGTGCCAGTAGTAATACCAGACCCCCCCAATCATGTGCCAGTAATTCCAGGGGCCCCCCAAATTCCCCAATCATGTGCCAGTATAATACCATTATGTGCCAGACTGCCAGTTAAAAAAAAAAAAAATTAACACTTATACTTACCTCTTTGGAGCGATGCGATGCAGGCCTCTTCCGGCCTGTGTCCCGACTCCAGCGCTGTACGGCTCAGGTGGCGCGATGAAGTCATCGCGCCGCCTACGCCGGCCTCTGATAGGCTGCCTGCCTAGTAGTGCCGGCAGCCTATCAGAGGAACAGGAAAGGGACACACCTCCCTGCCCTGCTCATCCGCACAGCCTTCTGTTTGTATCGCTGTTCTGAGGACGGCGATGCAAACAGATCACTATGGAGATGAGCGCTTCGCTTCCACAATGGAAGCGCTCATCTCAGTGCCTGCCCAGCCGCTGCCGCACAGTGCCTGCCCCGCCTCCGCCGCCGCACACACACTGCTCATGCCGCACACACACTGCTCGTGCCCATGCCAGAGCCGCGGCAAAGGTTCAAAAGAGCCGCATGCGGCTCCAGAGCCGCGGGTTGCTGACCACTGCCCTAGAGGAACCTTCATGTGCAATGCTCCAACCAAGGAGTGTACCCAAATACAGTTCCACATCTAGAGAGTGCCCCTTATGCCAAGCCCTGGCCAAGAAGTTCATCCAAAATACATTGTCACATCTATAAAGTGACCCTATATAGGGTGCCCCATCCGCAGAGTGCCTTCATATAGAATGCCTCATCTGTGGAGTGCCTCCTCATAGATTACCCCTTTGGGAGAGTACTCCAATATGCAGTGCCCCAATATACAGTAGCCCAGCTAAAGAGTCAACCTACATACAGTGCCACAATTTACAGTATCCCCTCCTGAGACTGCCCTCACATACAGTGCCCCATCTAGAGAGTACCCTACATACAATGTCAATCCAAGAGAGTGCCCTCACATACAGTGCCCCAGCCAGAATGACCCAATATACAGTGCCCCATCTAGAGAGTACCCTACATACAATGTCAATCCAAGAGAGTGCCCTCACATACGGTGCCCCAGCCAGAGTGACCCAATATACAATGCCCAATCTAGAGAGTACCCTATATACAATGTAAATCCAAGAGAGTGCCCCTGAGACTGTCCTCACATACAGTGCCCCAGCCAGAATGACCCAATTTCCAGTGCCCCATCTAGAGAATACCCTACATACAATGTCAATCCAAGAGAGTGCCCTCACATATGGTGCCCCAGACAGAGAGTGACCCAATATACAGTGCCCTATCTAGAGAGTACCCTATATACAATGTAAATCCAAGAGAGTACCCTCATATACAGTGCACCATTCAGAGAGAACCCCCTCAACTAGTGCCCCTTCCTGAGAGTGCCCTCACATATAGTGCCCCATCTGGAGACTACCCTATAAACAATGTCCATCAAAGTGAGTGCCCTCACATACAGTGCACTGTCCAGAGAGACTCACATATACATCACCCTGGTCCCATAAGCTGTGGCACAGTCAATGAGTGCCATGATTTACAGTGTACAAACCACAGAGTGACCCAATTTACAATGCTACATGCAGAGAGTGCCTATATACAGCATCCAGGGCCGGTTCTAGGTGAAATGGGGCCCTGGGGCAAAAAAACAATAAGGGGCCCCCCCATGACAGAAGAGACTGTATATTGTGGGGCACGGTGTATGCTATATGTGTATAACATAAACATATTTCATATGAAAACTTACAGTTACTTGGCCCTTGTGGATCTCGGATGCCACTTCAACACTTTGGCCGGGGGCTCGGCGGAGCTGTTTTATCCTAATGAGAAAGATTTCATAATAAGGATTTGGAGAAGGGGCAGAGGGATAGCAGAGCAGGGAGAGGCTGGTGCTGCTACTAGGGGGTCATACCATGGGGGAGTAATAAAGCCCACCATAATGTCCCCCCCAGTAGAAATAATTCTCCTTATAATGTGACAGTGCAAAAAATACCCCCTTGTAATGCCCCCAGTTGATCTAATGTCCCCATAGTGCCCCCATATTGTGCCAGTATAAAATACCCCAATAAAATGCCCCCAGAGTGCACCTCTCCCGCTCCCTCCTAGTGCCCCCCATAATGTACCAGTATAAAATGCCCCATATATCGTGCCCCAGTAGATGCCCTCAGTGTCCCCCATAATTTGTAAGTATAAAAAAAACCTTCTTAGTGCATCTCGTAGATGACCCCATAGTACTCCTCTCCCCCCGTTCCCATAGTACCCACCATAATGTGTCCCAGTATAAAATGCCCCTATACAGAGCCCCCATATAAAATAACCGTTCTTTGTGTCCTCAGTAAGTGCCCCCAATGTGCCAGTAATAAGTGCCCCCAATAATGTGCCAGTAAAAAGTGCCCCCATAGATGTCCCCCAATAATGTGCCAGTAACATGTGCCCTCATAGATGCCCCACCATCATGTGTCAGTAGCAAGAGCCCCCCCATATCATGTGCCAGTAGCCAGAGCCCCCCATCATGTGCCAGTAGCCAGAGCCCCCCTATCATGTGCCAGTAGCCATAGGCCCCCTATCATGTACCAGTAGCCTGAGCCCCCCCATCATGTGCCAGTAGCCAGAGTCCCCCATATCATGTGTCAGTAGCCATAGGCCCCCTATCATGTGCCAGTAGCCAGAGCCCCCCATATCATGTGTCAGTAGCCATAGGCCCCCCTATCATGTGCCAGTAGCCTGAGCCCCCCCATCAACATGTGCCAGTAGCCAGAGCCCCCCATATCATGTGTCAGTAGCCATAGGCCCACCTATCATGTGCCAGTAGCCAGAGTCCCCCTATCATGTGCCAGTACCCATAGGCCCCCTATCATGTGCCAGTAGCCTGAGCCCCCCCTATCATGTGCCAGTAGCCATAGGCCAGAACCCCCCCATATCATGTGCCAGTAGCCAGAGCCCCCCATCATGTGCCAGTAGCCAGAGCCCCCCAATCATGTGCCAGTAGCCATAGGGCCCCCCCATCATGTACCAGTAGCCATAGGCCCCCCCTATCATGTACCAGTAGCCATAGTCCCCCCCGATCATGTGCGAGTAGCCTGAGCCCCCCCATCAACATGTGCCAGTAGCCAGAGCCCCCCCTATCATGTGCCAGTAGCCATAGGGCCCCCCTATCATGGACAAGTAGCTATAGGCCCCCCTATCATGTGCCAGTAGCCAGAGCCCCCCTATCATGTGCCAGTAGCCATAGGCCCCCCTATCATGTACCAGTAGCCATAGGCCCCCGTATCATGTGCCAGTAGCCATAGGCCCCCCCTATTATGTACCAGTAGCCATATGCCCCCCCTATCATGTCCCTGTAGCCAGAGCCCCCCATCATGTGCCAGTAGCTACCAGTATTGTACACCAAATAAAAACAACACTTATACTTACCTCCATGTCAGCGATGCAATGCAGGCCTCTTTCGGCCTGTGTCCCGCGCTGTATGGCTCAGGCGGCTCGATGACATCATTGTGCCGCCTGCGCCGGCCTCTGATAGGCTGCCGGCCTAGTGCCGGCAGCCTATCAGAGGAAGGGGAAGCGACACACCTCTCCCTCCCCTGCCCTGCTGCACAGCCATCTGTATCGTTGTCCTGAGGACGGCGATACAGATGACTATGGAGATGAAGGCTTCCACAATGGAAGCGCTCATCTCCGTGTGACTGTCCGCCACTGCTGCCCCCACGAAAATATAGTTAGTTGAGTGAGTGACTGCTATATACGCTGCCCTGTCCAGAGAGCATACACAATGCCCCATCCAGACAGTGCCCCCATATGCAGTTCCCCAGGTGAGTGACTGCTATATACGCTGCCCTGTCCAGAGAGCATACACAATGGCCCATCCGGACAGTGCCCCCATATGCAGTTCCCCAGGTGAGTGACTGCTATATACGCTGCCCTGTCCAGAGAGCATACACAATGCCCCATCCAGACAGTGCCCCCATATGCAGTTCCCCAGGTGAGTGACTGCTATATACGCTGCCCTGTCCAGAGAGCATACACAATGCCCCATCCGGACAGTGCCCCCATATGCAGTTCCCCAGGTGAGTGACTGCTATATACGCTGCCCTGTCCAGAGAGCATACACAATGCCCCATCCAGACAGTGCCCCCATATGCAGTTCCCCAGGTGAGTGACTGCTATATACGCTGCCCTGTCCAGAGAGCATACACAATGCCCCATCCGGACAGTGCCCCCATATGCAGTTCCCCAGGTGAGTGACTGCTATATACGCTGCCCTGTCCAGAGAGCATACACAATGCCCCATCCAGACAGTGCCCCCATATGCAGTTCCCCAGTGAGTGACTGCTATACACAATTCCCCAGCCAATGCTTGATGATGCAATGGAATCCACTGCACCAGTCATGACAGGGAACGACTCGTAATGATGTCGTCAGTGAGATCGTAGACTCAAAGTCAATGGGACGACTAATGCTACGACACATGACAATGGTAAAATCAATAAGATGACGAATGGAAAATTTAATAATCCCTCATTGACTTCAATGGTAAAAAAAGTAAATGTTTTCCCTCCTTTGAATCAAATGGATGCGACTGACGACAACCTTCGTTGTAGATTGTAGATCCTTAGTAATCAATTATGTGATAGCGTTCACTTGTAGGACTGGTCAAAGGGGTTCACTTACTTTGTAGCTTGATCTGTAGCCATTATAGCATTGATATTACTTCTTTCTATGTACTTTCTTCTACTATTTCATGATGTCATTTTGTATTTCCTGCTGAGATTGTACATTGTAACGTTTTGCTCCTTCTACCCTCTGCCATTGTCATGCATATCGTCTTAAACAATTATTTGATCAGGTCACTGGGTTTGGAGCAATTGCCTTTTTGTAGCTCAGAATCACACCATTAAGGGTTTAATTGGAAATGCCAATCACAAGCGGAGCTGCTCTTTATTCATTGCAGTATGGATCTAGTATCGAACAGTTAATTACAGCCTGTATTGACAGCGGGAGTGACGGCACTAAGGACTTGTGACTGGTGAGTAAATACTGTAACTAGACAGGGAAATGTGTTTGTAGTCAAGAAAAGAAATAGAAAAGAAGCACTGAAACCTGCAAACCGTCTGCTATATCCTATAACATTACAAGGAAAAAGCATGGACACGTTTAATGAATTCAGTTCCTCACCTTTGACCAAAAGTGAGACTATGTTAAGTTAAGTCACTGTGTACATACATTACTTATCCTGTACTGATCCTGAGTTACATCCTGTATTATACTCCAGAGCTGCACTCACTATTCTGCTGGTGCAGTCACTGTGTACATACATTACATTACTTATCGTGTACTGATCCTGAGTTACATCCTGTATTATACTCCAGAGCTGCATTCACTATTCTGCTGGTGCAATCAGAGTGTACATACATTACTTATCCTGTACTGATCCTGAGTTACATCCTGTATTATACTCCAGAGCTGCACTCACTATTCTGCTGGTGCAGTCACTGTGTACATACATTACATTACTTATCCTGTACTGATCCTGAGTTACATCCTGCATTATACTCCAGAGCTGCACTCACTATTCTGCTGGTGCAGTCACTGTGTACATTACATTACTTATCCTGTACTGATCCTGAGTTACATCCTGTATTATTCTCCAGAGCTGCACTCACTATTCTGCTGGTGCAGTCACTGTGTACATACATTACATTACTTATCCTGTACTGATCCTTAGTTACATCCTGTATTATACTCCAGAGCTTCACTCACTATTCTGCTGGTGCAGTCACTGTGTACATACATTACTTATCCTGTACTGATCCTGAGTTAGATCCTGTATTATACTCCAGAGCTGCACTCACTATTCTGCTGGTGCAGTCACTGTGTACATACATTACTTATCCTGTACTGATCCTGAGTTACAGCCTGTATTATACTCCAGAGCTGCACTCACTATTCTGCTGGTGCAGTCACTGTGTACATATATTACATTACTTATCCTGTACTGATCCTGAGTTACATCCTGTATTATACTCCAGAGCTGCACTCACTATTCTGCTGGTGCAGTCACTGTGTACATACATTACATTACTTATCCTGTACTGATACTGCGTTACATCCTGTATTATACCCCAGAGCTGCACTCACTATTCTGCTGGTGTAGTCACTGTGTACATACATTACATTACTTATCCTGTACTGATCCTGAGTTACATCCTGTATTATACTCCAGAGCTGCACTCACTATTCTGCTGGTGCAGTCACTGTGTACATACATTACTTATCCTGTACTGATCCTGAGTTACATCCTGTATTATACTCCAGAGCTGCACTCTCTATTCTGCTGGTACAGTCACTGTGTACATACATTACTTATCCTGTACTGATCCTGAGTTACATCCTGTATTATACTCCAGAGCTGCACTCACTATTCTGCTGGTGGACTTTTGCAGACTCCTTTACAACAAATCTCTCTAGTTATACAGCATATCATCAGTTAACATACCTATGGCAGTTCTCATCCTGCTGCAGTGGGCCCTGGAGGAGCCAGTGCAGAGGATGGGAGTGGTAGTGGCCCCGATGTAGGGTCCTTTCACTCTGTACCCCCTCAGGCCATTGCTCCATGGGGATTGGTGCAGTGGAAATGTAATATACTATCAGTATTAAGGATGGTATAATAAGATGAATTGTCACAATAGTTTTTAAGTAAAGAGCATTTTATGAAAAAAGAGAGTGACTTGTTAAAAATACCTTTATTAAATATTAGAGTGGGTATAGGTATATATATACCAACTGTGAAGGAACTACGTTGGCTGAGATTACTCAGTAGGGGAGTAGTGGCCCCTTAAACAAGAAAAACATACATAATGACACGGTAACCATTAAGATGAATAGGTACGGGAAATTAGTTATTAATTTCTGGCCTGGTGTGTATAAGGCCAGGAACATGAACCAACTACCCCTAGAGTCCCTAGAGGTCTGCTGTGCCCAGGGTGGCCCCCTGATGGTGGAGGTTCCCTGTCCCCGTACCTAGTGCTAACCGGTCCCTGGAAATCCCTACAAAGGAAATTAATATAAGAACTCCAGGATAGACAAAATAAAGAATAACAGGAGCTCTATGTAGATGTCTGTCACCGTTACTCTCTATAGAACCACATCTGTTGGTCACTATTGGTTCCCAACACTAAAAGAAGGTCACCAATAATCCCCGACGCGTTTCGCCTAATAACTTATTAGGTTCATCAGGGGGTAAAATGAATTGTGGTACTTAGCTTTGTGACCAGATATAAAGACCATGATAGTTATTTCACTGCTGGTCCCCAAGAGGAGAAAATGGACCTCTTTCATCCCGCTCAGTGGTGCCTGGAAATAAGTAAATAAAGGTGTAACTAAAAGGAGGCCTGTTATGGGTGAACCAACAAACACAGGTCAGAAGCCGCACAAAAGATACCCTCTCAGGGCTCCAGGCTGACCCTCAGCAAGAGATATACGGCATAGTTACACACATTGAATCATTGGTTTAGCTAATGATCAGGAAGGTATAACATTCCCATAAGTTTTAAGTTACTAGTACAAATCCATGAAACCATTAAAACAATTCAAGAAGAATAATAATAATGAGGCACTCTTAGAACTTACAGGTGGGAGAAATGGGGGTCTGTCCAGGCAGGGGGTCGGGCTTTCTGGGTCCAAAGGTGACCCCTGCTGCAGAGGAGTCAGCTATTTATAGACTCGCGCCAGGCAGCGCTCGCTTCCGGACGCTCAGAAACGACTTCCGGCCTTTGGAGCGCACGTTGGAACGCAAGTGAATGCGAGTCACTTCCGGGATCGTGAAACGCAAGATGAAGCGCATAACGAAACCGGAAGTGACGTCGCGTCAGGCACTAGGGCCAAGTGGAACGCAGTACTGGACCGCAAATGCTCCACTGATATCCACAGGCGCTGCAGGAGCCCTTTCACGAGGCCCCTTCAGGTTAGAGACCAAGTGGAAGATAGCTACTAGGAAGAAATAATGTCTCCCCACCCTCAAGCAAAGGTCTTAAAGGGAAAGGCAGAGGGACCTTATGGACGTTTTTTATGTTTTGTAAGAGGTGATATTAAAATTATAAATGAACATTTGATAATTATCCGCGTAGTCCCCTAACTATTGGAAGGGAACCACACAGAGATCTTAATAAAGATGAGGAGATCAGATAGAAGGATCACCTATACAATAAGATGCTTTACGCACCGATTAGAGCAGTTAAGAGGGCTAATATACCTAATTGATAATTATAACTAAACACCGACTGAAGAAACATATTAGGGACAGGAAAAATTACTAGATGAAGCATGTAAAGTTTAGTCTTTCATTAAGGCCCAGAGGAGATTGAGACTGGAACCGGTAGATCCAAGCAGCCTCTTTTTTCAGAATCTTTTTGTCCCAATCACCTTTCCTTTCAGGTAATGGGAGTACCTCAAGTACAGAGAAACGAGCACAAGCCACGTCCCCCTTATGACAGTTGTTAAAATGATGGGCCACCGGGGTATCTTTTTGCTTCTTGATATCGTTTATGTGCTCACAGATCCTTCTCCTGAATTCTCTTTTAGTTTTGCCAATGTAGTCAAGAGGACAACTACACTGACAGATGTATACAACACCTTTAGTTCTGCAGTTGACAAAGTCCCGGATGGCAAAGGGACGTTGTGTCACGGAGCAGATAATTGTTTTTGAGGTGTTGATGGAACTACACGCTTTACATGATCCACATCTGAAGACACCCAGGGGCTTTCGGTCCAGCCAGGTGCCTTCTCTTTTGGGGCCCTCATAATGACTCTGGACCAAACGGTCCCGTAGGCTTCTCCCTTTGCGATAGGTAATCTGCGGGTATGTCCTGATTGCCTGCGTTAAATCAGGGTCCATTGTAAGTACCGGCCAATGTTTTCTCAGGATGGATACTATTTCCTTGTTGCTGGAATCAAAGGTGGAAATCAGACGAATCTGACCCTCACCCAGGGTATCTTTTTGTCTGGGTAGTAGTAGATCCTCCCTTTTTCTTGATTCCGCATGATGGAAAGATTCTTTTAATAGTGGCAATGGGTAACCTCTCTGCAGCAGTCTGTTTTTAAGTTTATTTGATTCGAAATAAAAATTACTTCCTGAAGAGCAGTTCCTGCGGACCCGCAGGTACTGCCCCCTGGGGATACCTTTCTTGACAGCCAAGGGGTGATGACTCTCCCAATGCAGAATGCTGTTAGTTGCCGTTGGTTTACGGAATACTGAGGTGGTCAAGGTCCCCTCAAATTTCGTCACTAACACATCAAGGAATGTGATCTGTTCCATCTGCGTCTCATAAGTAAAACTCAGACCGATATCATTTTGATTCAGGGTATTTACAAATTTATGAAACGCAGGTATACTGCCCTCCCAGATCAGAAATACATCGTCGATGAAGCGAGTCCAAAAGGTAATGTTCTCGCCCCACCAACGATACTGATCCGGGAAGACATAATGATCCTCCCACCAACCCAGGAGGAGATTGGCATAGGTAGGGGCACAGGAGTTCCCCATTGCCGTCCCCCTGAGTTGGTGGTAAAAAGAACCATTAAACAGAAAAAAATTGTGTGTCAAGGTGTATTCGAGAAGCCTTAAAACAAAGTCATTATGCTGATTGTACTGAGTGCCTCTGGTGTTCAAAAATGAAGAGACAGCCCCTATACCCCGGTCATGTGGGATAGATGTGTAGAGAGACTCTACGTCTATGCTTGCCAAAATACTATTAGGGTTGATGGATAATGTCTCGATTTTTCGAAGGAAATCCATCGAATCCCTCGTGTAGGATGGTAAAGTCATTACAAAATTACGAAGTACCTTATCAAGATAAATACCGGTATGGTGCGTTAGGGAATCGATACCAGAAACAATAGGTCGTCCCCTAAGCGGGTGTAACCCCTTATGTATTTTTGGCAAGCAGTAGAACGTGGCTGTTTGAGGGGCTTTGGGGAGCAAAAAGTCGAATTCGGTTTTATTGACAAGGCCCTGTTGTAAACCCTGAACCAAGATTCTGGTTAGGTCTGCAAGGAAGACTTCTGTGGGGTCAGAAGGAATTTTTTTATAACTTTTTTTATCATTCAAAAGTGTGAAACACATTTTTTGATATTTTTCGTGATCCAAAAGCACCAGGTTACCACCCTTGTCAGACTGTTTGATAATTATATTTTTATTCTCCTCCAAATTTCTTAATGCCTTAAATTCAGGCCCCGATAAATTGGAATGAGAAGGAGCAGTTGTATTTAATTGTTCAATCTCAGAGATCACTAAACGCAAAAAGATGTCAATGTGCTCGGTATTGACCAAAGGTGGCAACCTAGTGCTCCGAGATCGTAACTCTGTGAAAGGGCCTTTACCAGGTATTCTTGTGCCTTCCTCACAGAGTTCCATTAGATTTTGAAAATCGGTAAAGTCTTCCGGATAGATCCCAAGGTCCATGCATGTTTTTCTATTATAGTTTTTGAAAAACTTATGCCACTTCAATTTTCTCCCAAAGAGACTCAGATCTTTAATCCAGGTAAAGGTGTCATGCCTTGTCGTAGGTACAAAAGATAATCCCTTCTGTAGAAGGGTCATCTCGATGGAAGTCAGATTATAATCAGACAAATTAATTACCTGCAACTTGTCACTTAGTTGTTCCTGTTGCGGTCCCTTAGTTGATAAGAGGCCGCACCTTTGGCTAAAAAAGAAGAAGAAGAAGAGGAGGAAGAGGAAGGTGTCTGCAGTGGATTTAAGGCAGGTAAAGGAGTAGGATTGACTACATTTTGATGCACAATTTGTTGGGGCATGGTATCTGTACGAGGCCGATTCTGGGGTCCCGCATTCGGAGGAGGGCCTGAATGGCCATCCCCCCACTCCCCCCTGTAGTAGCCTTTCTGTCTCCTTTGACCCCGCCATCTCTGACCACCTCTACGTCCCCTCGAATAACGACCCCCCCTAATCGTTCCTCTGATGTTTGGGGCAAAACCTCCCTCAGAGTCAGAGAAATCCGGTTCAGAGGACGATACCTCCGAATCAGAGTGTAAAATATTGCTTTTTACAAAAGTATAGGCCCTGTTTTCCCTGAATTCTCCTAAATCTTTGACAAATTGTCGATGTTTCCTCTCCTTGATGAGGTTCTGGAATCTATCCACCGCTGTCTGGAGAGACGATTCCCTTTTATCAAAATCTGGGTCAGATTTAATTTTTAAAGCAGAGTCTATAAGCACTTTTAGTTTTTCTGACGTACTCTCAAAGGTTATTTTTTCCTCATCGAGGAGAAGTGACATTAATCTTAGGGAGCTACAGGTGATTTCTTGATCCCACTTAGCTAGGAGCTCAGGGGACGTAATCCGCTCCGCTGGTCTCAAAGGGATACGTAGGCCTCTGGGTACTATTTTGTGTTCAAGGTAATTTTCAAAGGATTTTATCTCCCACCAGGACTTGATATTGTCTTTATAGCCCTGGTAGAGGTCCTTAAAGACTATTTTGCAGTTAGTTGAGGAAATTAATCCCGGGACTTCCCTGTCCGAAAAAATGTCTTTAGCTTCCTGGATTAAGTCGTCGGTGAATAGAGTGCCCGTTAGAAAACTGGCCATACTTTAATTAGAACTTACTATCAGTATTAGGGATGGTATAATAAGATGAATTGTCACAATAGTTTTTAAGTAAAGAGCATTTTGTGAAAAAAGAGTGACTGTGAAGGAACTACGTTGGCTGAGATTACTCAGTAGGGGAGAAGTGGCCCCTTAAACAAGAAAAACATACATAATGACACGGTAACCATTAAGATGAATAGGTACGGGAAATTAGTTATTAATTTCTGGCCCGGTGTGTATAAGGCCAGGAACATGAACCAACTACCCCTAGAGTCCCTAGAGGTCTGCTGTGCCCAGGGTGGCCCCCTGATGGTGGAGGTTCCCTGTCCCCGTACCTAGTGCTAACCGGTCCCTGGAAATCCCTACAAAGGAAATTAATATAAAAACTCCAGGATAGAAAAAATAAAGAATAACAGGAGCTCTATGTAGATGTCTGTCACCGTTACTCACATCTGTTGGTCACTATTGGTTCCCAACACTAAAAGAAGGTCACCAATAATCCCCGACGCGTTTCGCCTAATAACTTATTAGGTTCATCAGGGGGTAAAATGAATTGTGGTACTTAGCTTTGTGACCAGATACAAAGACCATGATAGTTATTTCACTGCTGGTCCCCAAGAGGAGAAAATGGACCTCTTTCATCCCGCTCAGTGGTGCCTGGAAATAAGTAAATAAAGGTGTAACTAAAAGGAGGCCTGTTATGGGTGAACCAACAAACACAGGTCAGAAGCCGCACAAAAGATACCCTCTCAGGGCTCCAGGCTGACCCTCAGCAAGAGATATACGGCATAGTTACACACATTGAATCATTGGTTTAGCTAATGATCAGGAAGGTATAACATTTCCATAAGTTTTAAGTTACTAGTACAAATCCATGAAACCATTAAAACAATTCAAGAAGAATAATAATAATGAGGCACTCTTAGAACTTACAGGTGGGAGAAATGGGGGTCTGTCCAGGCAGGGGGTCGGGCTTTCTGGGTCCAAAGGTGACCCCTGCTGCAGAGGAGTCAGCTATTTATAGACTCGCGCCAGGCAGCGCTCGCTTCCGGACGCTCAGAAACGACTTCCGGCCTTTGGAGCGCACGTTGGAACGCAAGTGAATGCGAGTCACTTCCGGGATCGTGGAACGCAAGATGAAGCGCATAACGAAACCGGAAGTGACGTCGCGTCAGGCACTAGGGCCAAGTGGAACGCAGTACTGGACCGCAAATGCTCCACTGATATCCACAGGCGCTGCAGGAGCCCTTTCACGAGGCCCCTTCAGGTTAGAGACCAAGTGGAAGATAGCTACTAGGAAGAAATAATGTCTCCCCACCCTCAAGCAAAGGTCTTAAAGGGAAAGACAGAGGGACCTTATGGACGTTTTTTATGTTTTGTAAGAGGTGATATTAAAATTATAAATGAACATTTGATAATTATCCGCGTAGTCCCCTAACTATTGGAAGGGGACCACACAGAGATCTTAATAAAGATGAGGAGATCAGATAGAAGGATCACCTATATAATAAGATGCTTTACGCACCGATTAGAGCAGTTAAGAGGGCTAATATACCTAATTGATAATTATAACTAAACACCGACTGAAATGTAATGCAGTGGAAATGTAATATTGAAAAATGAGGCCAGAATTAAATGCATAAAAGTCTCTTTCACTGAGAGCAATGTAGAACTTCAAATACTGTATATTCCTGCGTATAAGACTACTTTTTAACACATGAAAATCTTCTCAAAAGTCGGGGGTCGTCTTATACGCCGGGTATGGCGGGCGCTGCAGTGCCGGGACGCCCGAATTATCAACAGAGAGAGCCCGGGCTATTGCCTTGTATCCCCAGCAGCTGAGAGCTGCGATGTAACCCACGGCATATGCCCCCCCTGCGCTGTACCTTGTATACCGCCCCCTGCTCTGTACCTTGTATGCTCCTTGTACCGCCATCCTCCTGGATACACAGGATCCTCACGGCCGCTCGCATCTCGCTCCTGCGCATGTGCGAGATCTCCGTGCAGCGTATCTAAGTGCGGCGCAGATGTGCATATGTGAATGTGAATATGAAGAATAACATAACAAAAACATGTTCAGGGTATAGGTGGCACATGCTTAGGGTCTGGGAGGCAGGGAGGGAGGACAAGGAAGGTGGTGGGATGCAGGGATGGTGGTGATACCATGGGATGGCGGTGGGATGCAGGGATGGCAGAGGTACCCAGGGATGGTGGTGGGATGCAGTAATGTACTGCTGTGTGTTGAAAAAGGGGTAGTCTTATACGGCGAGTATATCCCAGACTCTATATTTTCAGTGTAAAAGTTGGGGGTCGTCTTATACGCCCAGTCGTCTTATACGCCGGCATATACGGTACATTAAATAGCAGTGGATTTCAAGTGAAATTTAGGATGGATGATGGATTCGTTCGGATGATGGAGGCAGGTTGGATGGCTGCAGTTAGCACTTGTATTGTACTGGCCTAGTAGTAGTCTGGATAGTCTTAGACGTAGTCCCTTACCTCACAGCAGTATCCGTGATGCTGGTTGTAGCTGTTGTCTGTCTTCTCAAGGATTCAGTTCTTGCTATGGCTGATTTCTCTGGAGAAGCTTTCCCAGGAGCAGGAGGTCTGCGGTGCTCTTCCTCTCCTCTCTCAGGTTGCTCTGGAAGTCTCCCTTCTGGCAGAAAGCAGGACCAGCCAGCTTCTACCAAGCGGGGAGGAACACGACGGTTAGCCCTGCTCTTTGCAAACCATTGCTAACCATTCCTTACTGGTAATTTACGGCCATATACATACAAAAATACATAACAATGTATAATACAAAACTATATACGATTGCAATACCCCCAGGTCTAGGGTCCTACACTGCACCTCCTGGTTCATGAATATAACGGTAGACCTACAGTCCACAACCCGTGGCATCCCCTGGAATAACCTTCTCGAGCTGCTCCTAATCACTACAGCCTCTCTATTCAGATGCACATGTGCCATTTACCCAAAATAACCGCTCGTTTGCATCAAAAATGATAATTCCTCTTGATAACCATAAAGATTTTTATGCAACAGCAAACAAAGGCAGCAATATGTTGGGGGGTAAGCGGTGGAGCCCCGAGCGGACAGCGTGTCATTGTACGATGGGGACATTAAACATGGAACGTGAGGGCTCTGGGATTTTTTGCGGGTTGGGGCGCTCTCCAGACATTAGTCAGACGTTGGAAATGCTGAGGGACCTTTCAAAAGCTCTTTGTCATGGAGCAAAAGACAACATTTTTGGTGTTTTTCTCCCTCTGTTGCTTTCTGCTATTACAAGTGCACAGTTAATTAGGCTCTGAATGATATGTATTATTTTATGTCTGTCCCGTCCGGATATGATCCATAGTATATTGTGCTGTGAAAATGTAAAGAATAGACTAATTCTGTTAGTGGGGTTAATGTAATTCGCTCCCATTTAGTATGAAGGGATGCACAATGGCAGCTTTGTTGGCCGCCGCGGGCAGCTGTGCTGGACGGTCAAGATCTCCAGTCCTTTGTAGGACAAATAAAAAGCACTTTGTCCCCCCCCCCCCCCGCCCCCCTCCATGTTTGGGTCCGTTAAGACATTTTGAATGTTTTCGCTGATAAACAAAGGTATTCCAAACGCTGAGCCTACTTACTCCCGGTGACGAATGCCGCCACAATACAGGGCGCTCGGCTTGGCACGATGTTGGGTGGATTGTGGCAGAACGTATCATGGGACTCTGAGTCACGGCCCTTGTTCCATAGATAAACATTTGGATGAACTCAGAACCCGATGTTGCAAAAGTAATGACACCTTAAAGGGGTGCGTTAAATAAAATGGTTTGTGTGGGGTCGATCCACAATAGAGAATCGAGCGTGGCCATGGGGCGGATAAGTAATGTCCACCAGGGGCGTAGCTATAGGGGGTGCAGAGGTAGCAGTCGCTACCGTGCCCAGGAGCCTGAGGGGCCCGAAGACCCTTGTGCCACTTAAGACACTGGCATTATAGAAAGTGCATGCTGGAGGGAAGGGGTTAGGTCAAGAATTTGGCATGAGGGGGGTGCCCTTTCAATGTTTGCCTCAGGAAGCAGGAAGGCTACCTGCTCCCCTGCCCCTTTCCAACAAGCACTGACGGAAGGGGGGCCCAAGCTGAACTCTTCCACTAGGGCCCATGAGCTTTTAGCTACGCCCCTGATGTCCACTCCTGGCTGAGAAGCCACCGAGTTGGAGAAGAGCGTTACCAATCACAGATTCGGTGGTACCGTCCTGGATTTCGGGGGCTGTCCAGCTGCCCCGTGAAGCTGCCTGCTGCAAATGTGGCTAATTTGTCGCAAGTGTGTGCCATGTTATTAAAGAGCAAGGAGAATTTTTATTTTACTAGAGATTGTGTATAATCTTTGTCCTATAGCTCAATTAAAGGGATTGTCTTTACATCAGGATCCTAGTCAAGTGATCTGTTGATTGCAGCTCCTGGAACCCAAGGCAATCAGCTGCTATCTCCCGGAAAAGCCAAAGCAGGCCCACATTTCCCCAGTGGCCCTTCAGATGGATGCAAGTGACAAGTGACAAAACACCAGAATGGGAACAGCTTTTTCTTAGCGGTCAATAGAGAGGGTCATTCTGCCATGCTGCCACTTTCAAAGTGCCCCTACAGTTTAAGGGACAAACAGAACACTTACCTGTTTCAATTTCCAGGCTCCTCTTCTACCATCCAAAATGGCGGCACATCTTCTCAGACTACGCGCTGCACACTGCACATCAGTAGACCAAGACACTTCCTGCGTCTCCAGCCTTGCTCTTGGATTGGCCAGCAGTACTCACGGAAGCAGTGCTGACCAATCCAATGGCAGCAAGGAAGCGTCTTGCACTACCAAACCCACGGTAAGCATCAGGTATTCTGTGGCCATCTTGGATGACAGATGAGAAGCCCAGGAATTGGTGGATCTGCAGCTGAAATGATAAAAAGGAGGAAACCAGGTAAGTGTTCTGTTTGTACCCTAGTTAATGCAAAACCTTTTCTTGAACCGGAGGGTCACCTTAAAGAATTTCAGTGGGTTTATTTCAGTAAATATTCTTATGTAGAATTGATGTACATCCATGCACCAAGGAATCTGCAGAATTTTGAATGCTGCTCTGGATGTAACATAAAGTATTAGGTGTGGGGTAATTGAGGATGGGTGGAGAAAGTAATGAGCTTGGAGAACTTATGGAGCATTAGGAAAAAAAGGGTTCAAGGAGGAACATACACAAGCACCAAGAGCACCACAAATCCTATGCACTTGCCTTCATTGGTTCCAAACCCATATCCTCAATGCCAGTAGGCAGCAGTCAAGGCTAACAACACATCAATGAATTGGTCCATATGATCATGTCCTATTCTATGGATACAGTTTAAATCTTTTTACATTAGGACAACACCTTACCCTAAAATACCAGGACTAGTGGTGGACCTCTGGAATGGAGACATTGTGCCAGGGATTGGTGATATACCCTGTGTCAGGACAAAGACAGATTGTGAGCCTGGTATATTCCTCACAGTTGAGTCAGATAGAATATTTTTGGATAAGTGGTGACCAAAATATCTCGAAGAGACTTTATGGTTTTTACCACATTTTGTAGAGGGTCCACAAGCATCTTTAGTCCTGGATACTAGGGAGGAGAATCTTAATTTTTTCTTCTTTAATTTACCCCTCTCTGTACCGTTAGAGATCTAATAAATTCCCAAAAGTTTGTCTAAAGACAACCATGTAATGAGCAAGTGTCTAAGCAAAGGACATCTTCTATATTGGTAACATCCTTGTAATAACTGACCCAGAATTTTGAAACAAATCAGAGAAAAATGTGTAGAGAAAAGTTTTGTGGATGAGAAATGTCCACCGTATTCAGAAATTACGTTCTTCCTAGTCAACTCATGAATCCACGACTTGCACATTGTGTCCAGAGGGCACATTCGCAGGAGGTCTCCTTTTTTCCCCCAAGGGACAAACCTGAGTCTCTTTCATGGTAAACATCCTTTTTGTTTTGGTGTTTTTTCAGGTAGTTGTAGCCAGTGCCCGTGGAATTGTCCTGCTTTTGTCTTTTTTGTTACCAGTAATTGGACTGTTGTTTACCCCACACAGAAATAACAAGTTTTGTTGAGTTGAAGTCTTCTCACTGGAGCATCGCATGATGGACACTTGTGGAACTCGATGGACCCCATCAGTTTGGGTTCCACTGAAGGGTCTTCCATAAACAATGGAGCCTCCAGGGCAGATGCAAACATAGCTTTACACTGTTGCACAAATTCTTAAATTGGGTGGTTTGGGGGGAAGGGGGTCAGTTAGTGCAATACGACCTCAAGGATAACTTTGCCATTGATACAGGAGGTACCAAACTTACACATAAGGTATTAATGATCTTTATTATTGATTTACTACTATAATCGTTCCCACACTTTCAACTGTAATGTATGTCCTATTAATGACAGTGTCAAATGTACCTCAAATCAGGCTTGCAGAATTTTCATCAAAGGAGCTCAGGTAATATATATTCCAAAGCAATTCAGTCCCTGACAGTGGATCTTAAAGACCATGACTGTAGGTACTGCACAGTTTGCTTATTTCCAGAAGGACTATCTCAAGTCATGTGGAGACCCTTGGGCAAAACATCCCAGGAGTCAAAGGGAGACTATAAGGGCCAGAATGCTGCTAAAATAATACTAAAATACAATGCTAAATAACAGTACCACACAGTGCCCAAACAACAGTGCTTACATAATGGCAGTATACACACAGTAGTGCATATAGTATCCAAATATTACCATCAAACAGTACCACATAACAGTTCCATATAGTGTACATATTGTACCTAGTAATACTGCTCAATGCTTTGTGAATAATACATCAACCAGGGTCCTGATAAAAGTTTGCGATGAGCTGACAGGGCAGAAGTTTACAAATAGCTGCAAATAGTAGGAGGGGTGGATAAACAGTCAAAAGGAAAAGTTGGTAAAAATTATGGTAATTTTTGCATTAAATTGTGATTTCATAAAACCTATAGGACCAAGATTTTTTTGGAATTGTAAGTACAAGTCTAATTAAAATCACTACAAATGATCACCACCCACAAATTGGCCTTATATTCCTAAAGTAAAAGCTAGATCAGTGAGCAAAATTTGGAAATTACGTTCTTGTTTTTGCTTTTAGACTTTTATGGGACTTTTCAGTTCAGTTGCCACCATATTAGTTGTCACTTTTATCACTATCTATTAACCAATCTGGCAGCCAACCCAGTGTCCATTTAGGAACAATGGCCTCCAGAATGAAAAATTGAGCAATTTTAGGTTAAAATCCTTTTAACTATTTGTTTTGTCTTAATTATTCACTCCCAAATCTAATGGTCACAAATCTGACCCAAATGGATAGTGTCCTACGTTAGGCATTCCCATGAATGGTCCAAAGAATAATACATCTTCCCAAGTGGATAGTCTTCTGCATAAAGGCATCTAAATGAATGGTCCAAAAAAATAAAATTTTCCCAAAGGACCAATTGAGGTGAATTTCCATGTCGAAATTTGACCTGAAGAAAGTCCTTGTTCTTTAAGTGTTGGTGTTAGTGTCTGTATTGTTGAGTTTGGATTCCGTAGGTTGTAAAAGTGATTCACTCGGCCAACTTCACTTTACTTTGGGAAATTCGCAACTTCCTAAGCTTTGAACTGGCAGCTGGGACACAGAGATACGTTGTATGCTTTTGAACATATTTTCAAACAATACTGCTCATCAAAATATTAGAATACAGTGACAATGATCCTTTGTGCCTAAAGTAATTAGTGCCCCCTGTTTAATGCTGAAGCCTACATGCTGTCTTGACCTTCCCCTACTTTAGTGTCTAAGGTTGTGTCAGAAGACAGAGGGAAGCAAAAATGCCTCAAGTGAGGCTTGGAGCTTCTCGGTTTCAAGGACTTCAATTGAGTAGAAGACAATGGCATCAATGTGTTGGCTGGTGGAAAATGCTGTTTATTAAATCTCCATTAAAGGGACACAATGTTTCCAGAAATGTTATGTTAGTGGGGAAAAACAGCTTATTGGATAGTTTTGAAACTTAATTGAAAATTGTTTTCTAATTATTTGTACATTTAAAATGTCAAAAAAGAAATACATTCTTAAATTAAATAAAACTATAGGTAGATAAAAATTGATTTAAAAAATGATCAATAATTACTATTCTTATCATCTCAATTTTATGTAATTTTATGTTATAAAAGGCCAAAATTCTATAAATTAGAGGTAACTGCTTATAAGGATGCAGCTGCTTTTGTGATTTTGTGACAACCATCCTCCTTTATATTACTGTGAATGAGAGGTAGTCACAACCCCACCCTGTTATTAAAGGGGTTCTTTGGGAATATAATCTTTAAAGATTAAATACTGGGGGAAATCTCAGGGTGCAGTGCAGAGAGAGAATGGATAGATAGATAGATATTGGATAGATAGATAGATAGATAGATAGATAGATGGATGGATGGATAGATAATACATAGATAGATAGATCGATAGATAGATAGATAGATAGATGGATGGATAGATAATACATAGATAGATAGATCGATAGATAGATAGATAGATAGATGGATGGATAGATAATACATAGATAGATAGATAGATAGATAGATAAATATGATAGATAGATAGATAGATAGATAGATAGATAGATAGACTTATAGATAGATAGATAGATAGATAGATAGATAATAAATATTAGATAGATGATAGATAGATGAAAATCATGAAAATCATGAAATAAATTAACTTTTGCACGATATTCTAATTTTTTGAGTTTCACCTGTAGATAGACAGATATAAGATAGATAGAAAAACAAAATTTCCAGGCAGCACAGCAGTAGGTCAGTAAAGAGGAGTGCCAGCGGCTGTAGAGGCGATCCACCAACCATATAATAGATAAAAAATGAACTCCACGGCACTTCCAAAAAATGTGTCTGTTTATTCACCAAATAGCAGCAACGTTTTAGTCCTCTCAATGGGACCTTTCTCAAGCAGTGATAACAGTTATCACTGCTTGAGAAAGGTCCCATTGAGAGGACTGAAACGTTGCTGCTATTTGGTGAATAAACAGACACATTTTTTGGAAGTGCCGTGGAGTTCATTTTTTATCTATTAGATAGATAGATATGAGATAGATAGATAGATAGATAGATAGATGATAGATAGATATATAGATAGATAGATAGATAGATAGATAGATGATAGATAGATAGATATATAGATAGATAGATAGATAGATAGATAGATGATAGATAGATAATAGATAGATAGATAGATAGATAGATAGATAGATAGATGATAGATAGATATATAGATAGATATATAGATAGACTTATGGATAGATAGATAGATGATAGATAGATAGATATATAGATAGATAATAGATAGATAGATAATAGATAGATAGATATTAGATAGATAGATAGATAGATGGATAGATAATAGATAGATAGATAGATAGATAGATGATAGATAGGAGATAGATAGATATATAGATAGACTTATGGATAGATAGATAGATGATAGATAGATATATAGATAGATGATAGATAGATAGATAGATAGATAGATAGATAGATAGATAGATAGATAGATAATAGATAGATAGATATTAGATAGATAGATAGATAGATAGACTTATAGATAGATAGAATTTTTTTTGCAGCCAATAAAACCAACTTGTGTCTCTGAGGTTTTGCTGCTGCCCCCTACTGGAGGATTTCTGGTCTAATATTATTTTCAAGTAAACATCATCATTTACAATCCGGAGACACTTGTCTGATCGATTAGGGAGTTTGGCGCTAATAACCAGAGATAAGCGAAGTTATGAAAAATTCAATTCAATTTCACAAAGAAATTTGATTTGTGATGAATTACTTCATCACGAAGCGCATTTTTTGTATGCACCGGGCACAATGACGGGAAACGGCAATTGCACCGCGCCCCCCCCGGTCATTGAACGCCTCGGATGTCGCGTCCATCGCTGATCGCGGCATATGCTGCTACAATTGAGGCCTTTCAGGGGTTAATCAGGTTTAAAAAATAAAATAAAATACATACTCACCTAATCCATTTGCTCGCGGCCATTTTAAATTAAAGGCACCGCGCAAAATCTTGCTTGGTGACGTGGTGACACATCATCATGCTGGCCATTCGATGTGATGTCATCACTGATGATGACACCGCGCCAGGGGGGCACCTAGGCATGGTTACATCACCCCGCAGAAGATTCTGCACAGTATCTTCAATCAAGATGTCCGCGGCGGCCTCTCTGCGAGCAAATGGATGAAGTGAGTATTTTTTTCCCCCGTGATTTTAGGAAAAATAGATTCGATACCACAAAATACGAGGAAATTCAGCTTTGCGACAAATCAAATTTTTCCTAAAATTCGGATGGAAGTCAATTAGTTTGGCTTGGATTCGCTCAATACTGCTAATAACCATTTTCTGTAAAGGGAACGCCCAGGAGGGGCACATATTGTTTTTCTGTTATATGACTGGAAATAGAGAACGTCTCACGAGGAGCGGATGAAGGATGGAGGCGGCCAAGACTTCGGAGTCAGTGTGCTTTGTAATTAAAGAGAAAGAAATAATAGAAATAGGAAAAATAACAGAAAGGAGGGAAGAAAGAAAGAAAGAAAAGAGATAGATAGAAGATAGATAATAGACAGATAGATAATAGATAGATAATAGACAATAGATAGATAGATAATGGAGAGGTGAATGTGCCGTCTTCTCACTTTGCATATTAATAACACATCAGGGTCCTATTAACTTTTCAACCATTTTTCAGTGACAGTGAAACCTTTGAAGGGTCCGGCTTCGCCCCGGGGCGATGTGTTAGTAGCCAATAAGCCCGTGTTATTTTGACTGTCATAAAAGAGAAAGGGAAATTGGGCTTCTGTCCAGAGGCGGATTGTATTTTATGTCGGTGTATACAGGTCCCGAGGGACAGATTCATATACAGTAAAATGAAGGCCGGAGAAGTTGAGCGTTCTTGTCTTGGCTTTTATTTGCTCGTCTCATTTCGGATGGTCTGAGTTCAGGACGGGGCCGGTACCCAGGTGCAAGGGTCGGCGCGGATATTTTTAGGTTTTTCATGTTGGTTTAACCCCTTTGTTGTCTATAGGGGGCTGTAATTCTCCCTTTGACCCTCTGGTTCACAATGTTTTTTTAATTAGCTTGAAGTTGTAAATCTGGAGGGGTAATGGGTTCGGCCGACACGGCGCACAGGGAAACATAGATCTATGATATATGTGACACGTGTGCAGCACATACACCATATATGTGCACATACAGTAGTCCTGCTGGGCCAGCCGGCCATAAAGCATAGGACTTGGCAGTTGCAGTACCAGATGGATCACATGACCTGTTCAGGCTGTACGGAAAGGTCTGGAAAAACCTTCGAGGAGCTTTCCATGGCCAGTGCATTACTTTCAGAGGGGTCCTAACAGCAGGAGAACTTTGCTTTGCTTTAATGCATTTTTTAATAAATATGACATCACATATAATGAGCCATCTGCTGGTTTTCGGGGCCATTATTTTGTCCAATGCTGTGGGGAACGGGCGCTGTTTCGTTACTTTATGGGAATTTCAGGCCACTGGCAGTGGTGAAAAGAGGTAATGCAAGTGATAAAAAATAAAAATATATTTATTTTTCAATTTATCCACAGGATTTGCCAAAACGTCAGGTGGGGGAAGGTCACCCCTACAGGCAGAGGTGGATTAGGAACTTAAATACAGGTCCTGGAAAAAATACTAAAAGTGGCCCCATGTTGTAGCCGGGTCCAAATTGATGGAAGGCAGGGCCAGCAATACCATACTGCTGCACATTATACCGCCCGACAGAGCCAAATACCACAGTCCATCATGAAATACTGCCCCAAAAACTTCCACTGGCCATGAGGAGAGCTCAGGCGGCCCCCTGGGCATCGGCCCACCGGGAAGTTTCCCTGTAAGGTCTATGGCCAACCCATCCCTGCCTACAAGACTCTCAACTGTAATATGAACATGGCCTTAGGTCTCTCTACTGAACCCTGAACAACCAAGCAGCTTCACTAGGTGGCCCAGATACATGGGGTCTCAGAGGCAGGACACCCACCTATGAGATGTATATACTGTTCATGCTCCACTCTAAAGTCCACTTTAAATCCAAAACTTAAAGATCCAGGTTTCTCGGTCGGGTCCCCAGAGGTCAGATTTCCACCGATCACACATTCCGCTTGATAAGATGGTAAAATACCCTTAACATATCTTTATAGCAGTCAATCCTCTGCACAGACATAGAGTGACATGAGAAAATTCTGTCTGCCTGCAGCCACCACCAGGTGGAGCTCAGGAGCTGACTGCATATAGTTAGACCAGAAGTTCCCTAAATAGTCATCATAGGAGACCCCTGAAAAAAATGTCCACTCCCAGAGTCCCAGGGAACCCCTACTCCCCTTCTCACTTTAAAGAAACTTTACCAGAAAATGTATCTGTCATGCCCTGCTCAGACTCTGTGCGGAGGTTTGCCAGATTAGCAGCACGTGTCTAGTTGTTTGTTTTGTTTTGGAGTCGTGCTGGATCCGCCTCCGTTCAGGTGCACTGGGTGGGGTCGTTGGTTTAAATTACTCTCACTCCCAGTGTGCCGTGCGGGTTATAGCTTCTGTCAGGCTGTGGAAGCAAGGAAGGAAGGATTCTCGGTTCCTGCTCAGATAAGATAAGTGGGTTTCAGGTTTCTTTGGTTTGCTGTCTAGGCTGTTTGAGTGACGTCTGTCCCCTCCAGGTTCTGAGGGAGCAGGCTGCCCCTTTTCCCCTTTTACCATCTCAGGGATTCTAGGGTGATTTCAGCCCAGGCACGAGGACACATTATTCCCACCTTCAGGGTCTGAATGTTGGCTTAGCAGTGTAGGGAGAGCTGTTAGGGTTTGCTAGGAGGTGACCTTATTCCCAGCTTCTCGCCTAGAAACTTGTTTCTGTGGTTATCTGTGTATCTTATATCCTGTCCACCGTGACAGTATCAGTACAGAACAATGGACCGGCCCACCACGTCCTGCTAAAAGGCAAGATTCACTTGAAAGTATATCTACCATTAAACTTTACTGTTAACATTTATTTACCAGTTTATGCCACTTTTTGGTTTAAACTGAGTCCTAATAATTTGTGATTTGCACAAAATTGTTTCATTTTGACACTATGTAAATAAAAACTGGGTGTGGCTTACACATTTTTGACATTTATTGTTTTAACATTAAAGCCCGAAAATGGTGTGAAACTGTGACGCGAAATTGCACCTGTCCACAGCAGACTGCAGGACAGTTCAAAATGCGCCAATTTAAATAATTAAATAATAATTCACTCCAAGAAGATTTTTTTTAAAGTTTTTTTTTTTACAGGAAACACCAGTCTAATTATAGATTTTCCCCTATGGTTGAAGAAACCAGCAGCATCAATCTTTTGTTTTTCTAATATAGTACAAGTTGTTCACATCTACTACACAGGGATCAGCAACCTCCGGCACTCTAGCCGAAACTACAACTCCCAGAATGCTCCATTCACTTTTATGGGCGTTAGAAGAACAACCAAGTATGTTTGCATGCTGGGAGTTGTGGTTTCACAGCAGCTGGAGTGCCGAAGGTTACTGATCCCTGTATTAGCAAAAACATCTTGCTTGTTGCCACCACTAGGGGGCAGATCTGTATACAGCTGTATAGACCTCCTATTAACCTGAGGCTGCAGAAAGATTGCCCCCTAGTGGTAGCAGGCAGAACAAGCGAATGGTTTGCCTGATAAATACATTCTAATAGGAGGGTCACTCAGAATAATAAAAATTGTGTTCACTTCTGAAAGCCGGAGCAGGAATCTTCTCCTTTTTTTCTGAGACTTATGAGCAATCGTCTCCTGGCAGTTAGTTTTAAGATCATTAAATGAGCCCCGTTCCAATATATTTGCAGAAGATTACAGTCCATCTAAATTGACCCTGAAGGAAGATTTCATTAATGTCCGGAGCTCATGTGTAAAACTGCAAAAATCCATCATCCCGATTCTTAATGTATCCAGGATGTTTCTAACTTTCTCCTTAATTACAAAGCACACTGACTCCGAAGTCTTGGCCGCCTCCATCCTTCATCCGCTCCTCGTGAGACGTTCTCTATTTCCAGTCATATAACAGAAAAACAATATGTGCCCCTCCTGGGCGTTCCCTTTACATCAAATGGTTATTAGCTGTAAAGCTGAATTTCCTCACGCTTCATGGTAAAGAATCTATTTTTCCTAAAATGGCGGTAAAAAAAAAAATAACCAAAAAACTCCCCTCATCCATTTGCTCGCAGAGAGGTCGTCGTGGCCATCTTGATTGAAGATACCGCCCGAAATCTCGCACCGGGTGACATCACCAAGTCAGTGCGCTGGCCAGGTGCGGTGATGTCATCAGCTCCCGGCCAGCATGATAACGTGATGACGTCACAAGATTTTGGGCGGTGTCTTCAATCACGATGGCCGTGACGGCCTCTCCACAAACAAATGGATGAGGTGAGTATGTATTTTATTTTATTTTTTTAACCTGATTAACCCCTGAAAGGCCTAAATTGTAGCATCAGATGCCGCGATCAGCGATGAACGTGGCATCTGAGGGGTTAAATGACGGGAGGTGGTGCAAAGGAATGTGCTTCATGATGAAGTAATTAGTCACCAATCAAATTTATTTGTGAAATTCTGCGAAGCAGCCAAATCAAATTTTTCATAACTTCGCTTATCTCTGGTTATTAGCGCCAAACTCCCTAATCGATCAGACAAGTGTCTCCGGATTGTAAATGATGATGTTTACCTGAAAATAATATTAGGCCAGAAATCCTCCAGCAGGGGGCAGCAGCAAAACCTCTATCCATCCATTTCCCTTCTATTATCTATCTATCTATCTATCTATCTATCTATCTATCTATCTATCTATCTATCTATTATCTATCTATCTATCTATCTATCTATCTATTATCTATCTATCTATCTATCTATCTATCTATCTATTATCTATCTATCTATTATCTATCTATCTATCTATCTATCTATATATTTATCTATCTATCTATCTATTATCTATCTATCTCATATCTATCTCCTATCTATCTATCTATCTATCTATCTATCTATTATCGATCTATCTATCTATTATCTATCTATCTATCTATCTATCTATCTATCTATCTATTATCTATCTATCTATCTATCTATCTATCTATCTATTATCTATCTCATATCTATCTTCTATCTATCTATCTATCTATCTATCTATCTATCTGTCTGTCTATCTATCTATCTCCTATCTATCTATCTATCTATTATCTATCTCATATCTATCTATCTATCTATCTATCTATCTATTATCTATCTATCTATTATCTATCTCATATCTATCTATCTATCTATCTATCTATCTATCTATCTATCTCATATTTATCTATCTATCTATCTATCTATCTATCTATTATCTATCTATCTATCTATCTATCTATTATCTATCTATCTATCTATCTATTATCTATCTATCTCATATCTATCTATCTATCTATCTATCTATCTATCTCATATCTATCTATCTATTATCTATCTATCTATCTCATATCTATCTATCTATCTATCTATCTATCTATCTATCTATCTATCTATCTATCTATCTATTATCTATCTATTATCTATCTATCTATCTATCTATCTATCTATCTATCTATCTATTATCTATCTATCTATCTATCTCCTATCTATCTATCTATCTATCTATCTATCTATCTATCTATCTATCTATCTATCTATCTACAGTATCTATTATCTATCTGTGATACCACATTGGGGAAAGTCATAGTCCGGCATAAGCTGCTCGTCTGTCATCAATTCCCCCAAGGTTTTTTTAGACAACTTTTGTGCCAACTTTTTGTCTAGCCCTTTTTGGCGCCTTGTTCTGTTACCAAATTTTGGTGCGTATTTCGGACAAAAATGATACCATCTCAAAGGCGTTCTAAAAAATGGAGTCCCATTCTGGTAGTATTTACCCTATGCCGCGTTGTGTCACTTCTTCCATCACCAGTTTGTAAAATGTCACAGATTTAGACACATTTAAAAATCCAAACAAAAGCCGGTGATAAATTTGGCGCAAACTAAAAGTGGCGCAGACGCAATATTCTGCCGCAAACTTAACCTTACATTATATTTGTCCCGTTGCGTCATCATCTCCTATGATTTAACATTTTCTAGAAAACAGATCTGAAATGACTTTGACATTTTGTATCACAAGTTCTACAATTTTGCTGAAGTTTTTAGCTTTCGTGTCTCAGAAATGAATGTTTTTTTCTTCTCGGTCCCCCTCCTCGAGGACTGCGCCGTCCGCGCTACTTAAGGGATTGAGTTAAAATGTTAAAATTAAATGGCCGTTCTTGCTAAGTTAAATCTCTAAATGTAATGAACCTTAGAAGGAGAATGTTGCCTGCGGGCGTCCACTGCTCCTCTCATCATCTCCCTGATATATTGCTTTGCACTACAAGGTAGTATTGTCCTGTGCTACTTATGCAGCTATAACCCTTTCCATTTCTCAGTATTGGATCCCTGCCCCCATACCCTGTGGTCCTTTGCTACTGAAAGACATCATTTGCAGAGTCAGACGTTCCACACACTCACTGCTGGGGGGGGGGGGGGGGTCTTCATCATACACAACAATTCTTTGCAAGGGTCTTGGATTGAGAAGGTGTTAAAACAAGGCCATTCTGGAAGCACCGGAGGCGGTATGGTACATATATATAACCACGCGTTTTATGGCGGTGTGTAGGAACGTGAACTAAACAGTGATGATACATTATATTGTGGAGATGAAATTGCTTGTATATGCACATTGTCACTGACGCCCCACGGCTGGAAATTCGTTCTCATGGTCAATTCCACCATAAACTCAAAGCTTACATTTCTACCTCCAAAAGAACATTATTTGGGTTTCCTGGGTTTCCTATTATTATAAGTTGCACTGAGGATTTTAGAATTATAGTCACAAAATCCTTATTGCCCTCTTTAGGTGAGAACAATGAGGAAAATATCTGTCCAGTTCTCTAAGCCAAGAAACCTGCACAAGAAATGTACAAAAGGCCCAAAAAGTTTGAACTTTATAGATGTTTGTGATCCTTTTTTTTTTCCCAACATTTTATCCATGTGAATCATTTCTGCAAGAACTTTGTTGCAAATTTCAAAATGGGAGTAAATAAATAAAGCCACTGACGTCTTCCAATGTGATCGTCCGGCTTATTACACGTACACCATTTATACAGGAGCTCTGACTTACTCATGGGCGGGACTAGCGAGGTCAGCTGATCTTATCTGTAAAGATACATTTGTGTCCATTCACTAAAGGATGGAAAACAAGTTACTGTCTGTGAACATCAGTTCACCAATCAGATTTAGTCTCAAGAGAAGAAGTTGAATTGTGGGATGTGGGGACTGATGAAGGGAATGAGAAAAAAAAATGTTGAATGGAAGGTGAATAACGTGAATGTAGTATGATGCAAATGGGTGTATTATGGCAAAGAGCCATAAAGGGGAACTCTTCAGGTAACAAATGTAGCGATTATTCAATGGATAGTCCTTCAAAAAGGTGGAGATGGTAACCAAATAGAGAATTTGAAGAAAGTTGAGAAATTAAATCTATCTATCTATCTATCTATCTATCTATCTATCTATCTATCTATCTATGTAATTTATTAATCACATAAGCCACACTGTAATCCCATAAAGGGTCACTATGTTGCTCTGCCTGTTTAGTCATTGTGTCAGTGCCAGGAAATATCTATCACATCAATAACAAGTCTTTATCTGCCTGGAATGACCGGAGCAGATGTTATTGACAAAGAAATCTAGGGACAAAATTTACAATCAGGCATTCGCCGGTTTCATCTATGTCTCTACTAGGACAGGAGGTCAATCTATATGGCAGGATGTACATCTAATATCCCTGTTGCTTAATGTTTTCTTGTATGATGGATGTAAGAGCATTATGCAGATGTATATATGCCATACCTTCTATCTATCTATCTATCTATCTATCTATCTATCTATCTATCTATCTATCTAATAATAATAATAATGAGATAAATAGATATGAGAGAGAGATAGATAGACATGAAATATATAAGTAGATAGAATGACAACAATATATAATTAGAGATAGATAGATAGGAGATAGATAGAAGATAGATAGATAGATAGATAGATAGATAATAGATAGATAGATAGATAGATAATAGATAGATGGATAGATAGGAAATAGATAGATAGATAGATAGATAATTAGATAGACATAGAGAGATAGATAGATAGATAGATAGATAGATAGATAATAGATAGATGGATAGATAGGAGATAGATAGATAGATAGATAGATAGATAGATAGATAGATAGATAGATAATTAGATAGACATAGAGAGATAGATAGATAGATAGATAGATAATAGATAGGAGATAGATAGATAGATAGATAGATAGATAGATAATAGATAGATAATAGATAGATAGATAGATAGATATGAGATAGATAGATAGATAGATATGAGATAGATAGATAGATAGATAGATAGATAGATAGATAATAGATAGATAGATATGAGATAGATAATAGATAGATAGATAGATAGATAGATAGATAGATAGGAGATAGATAGATAGATATGTAGATAGATAGATATGTAGATAAATAGATAGATAGATAGATAGATAATAGATAGATAGATAGATAGATAGATATGAGATAGATAGATAGATAGATAATAGATAGATAGATAGATAGAAGAGATAGATAGATAGATAGATAGATAATGAGATAGATAGATAGATAGATCGAAGATAGATAGTTAGATAATTAGATAGATAGATAGATAGATAGATAGATAATAGATAGATAGATAGATAGATAATAGATAGATAATAGATAGATAGATAGATAGATAGATAGATAGGAGATAGATAGATAGATAGATAGATAGATAGATAGATAGATAGATAGATATGAGATAGATAGATAATTAGATAGATAGATAGATAGATAATTAGATAGAGATAGATAGATAGAAATCATGGCAGCCATGATAGTGCCCATGAGATTGTTCACAGAGGCTGAATGATGTATTAATCTGCATTGTTGCACAGAATTACATTTACATCATCTCTCCTACTATTCTGTCTACATAGATGGCATTGGCTCTGGCATTCTGTGCATGAATCAGGAAGCTTGGGATGAGCAATGATACGTGATCCTCCGGGATAAAGGAGCTCTCATAGGAGGAGACAGTCACAACTAGTTTAGATGATAAGAATTACATTATATACAATAAAACATCTGGTAGCAAAGTCTCAGCTCGGGCTGTAAACCCTGATCGGAAATTCTGACAGGGACAATTTAGTGCATTACACAGTACATTGCAATACTTTAGTTCTCCTCTGGGGGCACTGCAGGGAAATGAAACACTTGCTTCTAAGGCTACTTTCACACCTGCGTCTGCACAGACGGATTCGCACCTATAATGCAAACAATTGTATCCGTTCAGAACGGATCCGTTTGCATTATGAAGAACAAAGTCAAAACGGATCCGTCACGACTTACATTGAAAGTCAATGGGGGACGGATCCGTTCTCAATTGCACCATATTGTGTCAGTGAAAACGGATCCGTCCCCACTGACTTACATTGTAAGTCAGGACGGATCCGTTTGGCTCCGCATCGCCAGGCGGACACCCGAACGCTGCAAGCAGAGCGGAATGGAGGCGAAACAGAGCCAAACTGATGCATTCTGAACGGATCCTTATCCATTCAGAATGCATTGGGGCTGAACTGATCCGTTTTGAACCGTTTGTGAGATCCCTGAAACGGATCTCACAAACGGAATTCAAAACGCCAGTGTGAAAGTAGCCTGACACATATTACAACTGATCACTGGGAGACCAGCAGTGGGAGACCCCTTTAACAGCATCACCTATAATGTCACTATAGGAGGTGCAGAGATAGCAGTCGTACCCGAGCCCTGATGTCTGGTGCCTAAGGGGCCCCAAAAAAAGGGTAGATACAAGTATTAAAAATGACACAGGGTACAGATTTTGCATTGGGCTCAAGAGCAGTGTTACACCCCAAAATGGGAGGAGCCAGTTGTGCTATATAGGAAAAGCAAGAAGATTACAGAGTAAAGCATTTTGGAATCAGAAACGATAGAAGGAAATATGACTAGATTTTATTCCAGTAAAGATTGTGCATAAATACGTTTACGGCTGATGGCGCCGTCTTAAATCCCCATCTAATTGAATGTTGGCAGATATTTTATAAGAAAATGTTAAGCAACTTTGTTTTGTCTGTTCCTGTTTAATGCTTTGATAAATCAGCCATTGTTAGTATTCTATAAATGGTAAACCCCTAATTACCTCCGAGTGCTCTGATTTATACCTCGCCTCACTTTCCGTACATCTGCCGCCCAACAAATGGCTCTCAGAAGGGAAATCTGTTATGATACATTGTCAGTAAGATTAATCCTGATCAATTTCAAAGTTCACTCTCTTATTTGATGGCTTTCCTGGGAATAAGTGGGACTGAGATTGACTTCGTTTCCTTTCTTTTATTGATTAAACATTGTATTTTTGAAAAGGCTAAACACGCACATAACATTCTGGCGGTAGTAGCGGGCACCTATCGTACAGCACCCCCCGCGACAATGGGGTAAATTGATGGAAATAACTTTAATACCTAGTTGTTTCCCCAGAGAAAAAAAAAATCTAAGATGCATATCCAGAGAGGGCCAGTGTCTTACTCCTCTACCCTACATGGAACAGCGGGGGTGTAACCTTGTAGCAAAGCCCCTCCCTTGAGCTCCACCGTCATCTGCTTTCCTCTCCTCACAGACACACCTATATCACTTACCACACCCCTGAGGTTCCTTTAAAAATGTAGAAAATAAATTCAATATTGTCTTATAATACAATTAAAACTATGAGAAATATATTAAAGGGGTTTTTTCAGCAATGGCTTAGTCTCGGGATAGGTAATCAAAATCAGATCGGCGCCCAGGACCCAGGCTGATCAGCTGTTCGAAGAGGCCGTGGCATTCCTTGAGCGCATATGCCTCTTCCTAGACCATGTGATGTCACTATACGTTGGTCATGTGGCCTACGTGCAGCTCAGTCCTATTCAAGTGAATGAGGCTGAGCTGCAGTACCAAGCATGGCCACTATTCAATGTACGGCGCTGTGCTTGGTAAGCTGTGAAGACTGTAGCACTCACCAGAGCTCCGGTGAGAGCAGCTGCCTCTTCAAACTTCTGCCTGTAGATAGGCCATCGATATAAAGTTTCTGGCTAACCCCTTTATAAAATTCCCAGATCATTTGCCCCCCTTTGTCCCATTTGTCCCACAAAACTGGGTCTGACTGTAAGGCAACATGCTACAGCAGGAGCTCTCCCCCACTGGTTTATCTGCAATAGGAGAAGACAAACTCACCTTTTAAAGGGATTGTCCAGTTTAGAAAACACATTGCAATGTACCCTATTAGGCAATTAATAGAGGGGGTCCTCTGTTCAGGATCCTCATCCCTTGGCCAGAGTGGAGAGCAGTAACATCTCTCAGTCTGGAGGACCTGTCCTGTATTACACAGACATTTAGTATCAATTGACATTGTGTAATGCTTAATTTCACCAGTGGTGGCGCTGCAGGAATATTCAACACTAACTGCCAGGTTTCCGCTGTGTGTCAAGAAAGTGGAGACAAGTGAGGACCAAAGTAGCACTGGAAAAGTATTAGAGGGGGTGGTAAGGTGAGTAATGATTGATTATTTTTTATTTTTAACCATCTATGTCCCTTTGTAAAAAAAAATAAAAAAAATCCCCTGGAAATCCCCTTTAAGGCCGCATTCAGCTGTGGCAGAATTATTTCCCCCCAATTCACAAAATCTACTAAAATTTCACCTAAATTTTAAAGTAAAATAAAAAAAATACAATTGATATATTTTGGGTTTTTCCCATTTCTTTGTATTTTACTAGATGGCAGCAAAAATAAGACAAAAATAAAATATTTTCTTTTCTTTCCTTGACCTTTTGAGAGTCGAGCGAAACAATATGAAGTTCCTTATTGGAAACAAATATCAAATAAAAAATTACATGCCGTAACTGCTCTGTAAAATAAACTAGAAGTCAAATCAAAGGGCCACTTGTTCATTCCTTACAACAACAAAAAAAAGTATAAAACCTGCATCTCTGGGTAATTGCGCCGCCTGAATAGTATAATGATATCAGAAATCACATGATCGATTAGCCGGTCAGTGTATGACAACATTGTTGCCCCATGTGTCAGATGTCAAGATGATTGCTGCAAAATAAGACTGAATTGTATATTACAAAAAAATGTGGGAACAACATTGCAGTCATTCAGACTGTACCATAACGGAGACAAATTATACAAAAAGTACGGTCCTCATATAATAGTGCCATATACATGGCCAATACACTGGAGGCACCATACAGTGCACAGCACATAGTGACCAAATGACAGCTCCATACATAAAGTAATCCACCAACAGTGATATACAGTGTATAAATAATACTCCCATACAATGACCAGATAAAAGCTGTCTATATAAAGTAATCCAAGAACAATGATATACAGTTTGTAAATATTGCCATACAGTGACCGAATAACAATTCCATATGTAAAGCGATATACAGTGTAGAAATAACACTGCCATACAGATAAAAGCTCTCTATATAAAGTAAACCAAGAACAGGCATATACAATGTATAAATAATACTGCCATATAGTAACCAAATAACAGCTTTATATATAAAGTAAAACAAGATTTGTGATATACAATGTATAAATAATACTGCCATACAGTAACCAAATAACAGCTCCATATAAAGAGTAAACCAAGAATCGTAATATACAATATATACATAATACTGCCATACAGTAACCAAATAACAGCTCCATATAAAGAGTAAACCAAGAATCGTAATATACAATGTATACATAATACTGCCATACAGTGACCAGATAACAGCTCCATATATAAAGTAAACAAAGAACACTGATATACAATGTATAAATAGTACTGCCATACAGTGACCAGATAACAGCTCCATATATAAAGTAAACAAAGAACACTGATATACAGTGTATAAATAGTACTGCCATACAGTGACCAGATAACAGCTCCATATATAAAGTAACCCAAGAACAGTCATATACAGTGTATAAATAATACTGCAATACAGTGACCAGATAACAGCTCCATATATAAAGTAACCCAAGAACAGTGATACAGTGTATAAATAATACTGCCATATAGTCACCAGATATACAGTGACCAGTTCCATATATAAAGTAACCCAAGAACAGTCATATACAATGTATAAATAATACTGCTATACAGTGACCAGATAACATCTCCATATATAAAGTAACCCAAGAACAGTCGTATACAATGTATAAATAATACTGCTATACAGTGACCAGATAACAGCTCCATATATAAAGTAAGCAAAGAACAGTGACATACAGTGTATAAATAATACTGCCATACAGTGACCAGATAACAGCTCCATATATAAAGTAACCCAAGAACAGTCGTATACAATGTATAAATAATACTGCCATACAGTGACCAGATAACAGCTCCATATATAAAGTAAACAAAGAACAGTCATATATAATGTATAAATAATACTGCTATACAGTGACCAGATAAGAGCTCCATATTTAAAGTAAACCAAGCATTGTGATATACAGTGTATAAATAATACTGCCATATAGTGACCAGATATACAGTGACCAGTTCCATATATAAAGTAAACAAAGAACAGTCGTATACAATGAATAAATAATACTGCCATACAATTGAAGGAGTTTTCCAGAAAATTAAGATTTGTAATTTGCAACCCTCGGGTGTCAGGCCATCTTTGGCATCTCCTTCAACAGGGGCGACAGATACGCCCTATGTGACCCAACAGATTGCACGCCCTCTAACACCAGCCTCCTTAGCGTCATGCTGGCGGATCATTTCTGCTATATGAGGGGGTCACGTGGTACCCCTGAGCTGCCGCCATCTTGCACGCCTGAGCTATAGAAGACTGATTTTCCTTCCCAGTTTAGATACCCGAGACTTACGAGGAATTGCCCCGAGAGCCCCGAGCAGTGACATTAGACCCTCTGCGGCCCGTTTCCCACACCCAAGTAGAATCCTACGATTGTCTTTCTTCAAAGTGACCCACAACAATTGGGGGTCATCCCCTGATGATATAAATCATATAGCGGGTGGGGGAAGGAGGTGGCGGTAGTTGGGTGGGGGGAGATATCGATCGAGCTAAAGTTTTCAAAGTCAGGTTTTTTCCGTAAAATATTTTTGCGTTATTATCGATGTCAAGCAAACATTTATCTCAGGTGCCGGGGCCCCGGGAGACGTCAGCAAAACAGTGACACTTCTGTTTGGCTCCTTACTGGCAGCTAAGTGGGTGGGAAAAGGGTAGTGTGACCCTTCACCTCCACCACCAGCCTCCATAACAGCTTTGGCCTTTGGGTCATCTCAATTTCCCATCCACCCAGTGTCCATTACTGACTTCTACGATGATAAATGCTTTTTTTTCTTCTTCTTCTTAAAGGATGCCGTCGGGTTGGCAGCAGCAAAGCACCAGGGAGGAAAAGACGTCCTGAGACCAGGGCGTCGCGGGGACTAATAGAGGGGTGTGCACGAGGACCGCCGCTGCCGGTCGCCTAGTAACAGGACTCCCATCACAAAAGATGAACAGGCCGCCAAACAAAAAAGAAAGGAGATAAAAATGAGTCCAAGTCTATGAGGCTCAAAGGTTAATATTCCTGTGTCTAATGGCTCGCTCTCGGATAATTGCGTCTTAACCTTTTTAAGGAGGATGCAAGGGAGAAATCCTGTGCACAATAAATGAGACCTTGTGCATCCGAATAAATGGCTTTTACTGATTCCGGGCAGCTGGGAAAGATAAAAAATGAAAAAAAAAAAAAAAAGAAATAAAAAATTCATCCCGATTTTTAGGTTGATTGTTTATTGTTTTAGGCAAAAATGAAGCTCTCTTAAAGGGGAAGTCTGCTTTATCCAAAAATAGTATTTTAAAGGCACAACTGGTGAGGGTGAGGGGGGGCCTCCTCCATCCCTGACGCGAGCTGTGGTAAGTGTGCCGACAGCCATTAAAATAATTATGGTCCGATGGATTTCAATAGGCGATGTGTAAAGTCTCCACTTCAAAAATAATATTATAAAATAATAATAATATTATAGTAATATATAACTATACTGTATATAAAGTAAAAATTGAAGCAAATTTGCAAACAGTCTTTATAAAAAAAAAAAAAAAAAGTCGTTTTTGTGTCTACAGCTCTTATGCTGACCAATGTGTCTCCATGGTGACCAACGACCAATAATCCCCTGGGTTACATCAACATGGACCTTTCCAAATGAGCAGGAAGTAGAGGACAGGCGGAGGGGAGTATAACTGCAGGATCAGACTACACCGGGCGGTTTGTAGTCTGTTACCATGGATATTGATGGCACAAAATGGTAAAAAAAAAAAGATGTTTAATTAAGACTATTTACAAAGATGCTTCATTTTGAAACAGTAAAAAGTGATTGCACAAGTGTCCAGTACAATGAATATAGAGGTATTAATCGCATCAAAGAATTCTAATATATTACAGATTATATATATATATATATATATATATATATTATGGGGCCCCACAAAGGTAGGGCCCAAGCTCAGATTGGCTCTTTCCCAATGGGATGTGATCTTAATGGCCAGTTTCCCTCCACCTCCAAGGGAGAGGTTTCCAAAATGCAGTCGGATAAAACAGGAAATATCAGGGGCCACCATAACCCTGAGAGATGTGTGAACCCAGGGCCAGATATTGTGTTATTTGTAGACTGTATCACGGCATTTATGTGTGTGCTATATGGCAGTATTATGGAAACAGGGCCGTCTTTAATATTGATTGGACCCTGGGCAAGAATTTACTTGGGCCCCCTGGATCCCGCCTTCCCACACCCTAGCATGTAATGGGTACCAAACCCGCCGATTTTTCTCACGCGCGTGCAAAACGCATTACAATGTTTTCCACTTGCGCGGAATAATTGCGCATGTTCCCGCAACGCACCCGCACCTTTTCCCGCAACGCCCGTGTGAACTCAGCCTAAGCGTCTATTGATTCAATTGAATGGCAAGTTCCGCGTACATGTGAGAACATAATGAGGCAGGAAGGAGAAAAAGAAAAGACTTTGCAGAAACCCGGTGGTGTAGGGAGATACCTGGTGCCGCTTGTTGCAGGTAAGATGGTAGCGGGTGGGCGACAAAGTGCTCCTAAATTAATAGGCGTGCGTCCGCACTGCTGCTGTACTGAGCCGCTAGTGAGAAGGAGCGGCGTGCATTTAAAGAGCGCGCTCGCGCTTCCCTCGGTGCACATGCGCAGGACGGTGCGTGTCAAGCCTCCGAGCGGGGCTATGTGTGATGGAACGCACCAGCGCTGGACAGTGTAGTGCTGGTGTAGGGGGATGGTATAGCGCTAAGAGAGAGTAGAGCGCTAATATAGAATGTGTGGAGACACATTGAATTTGTGGGCAGTGGCCAGCGGGGCTCAAGAGGCAGCTGCCCCTTGTGGCCCACGTTAAAGACGGCCCTGTATGTAGGCATCATATGGAACTGGTATTTTGGTTCTAGATTGTGGCTTGTACAGTGGTAGGGTTGTTGTATAGTGGTATTACACTGACGAGCAAAAGGGTAACGATGTTTTGAACTTTTGACTCTCAGGCTCCATATCTCAGCATCCACTGCAGCTTCGGAAGTGAGACGCCCATCATCTTACAGACAGTCATCTTGGCTATCTCATACATACATTGGACTTCCAGCTATTTAGCATATGATTAGTTCTGCAGATTCTTCTCATGTAACTGCATTGTTACTGTTCTGCTCCTGGTGCTGGAACAATCTGTTTCTTCTTGTAGACTACAAATTACAGCCGGTCCTCACATTCCCCAAAAGCTCAGTGTGTTCTTAGGTTGATTCCCAAATCAAAGGTCAGTGGTCCGAATCCAGGGGCCGCCATGAAGAAGATTTCCCAAGAAAAGAGAAACAGCCTCATGTAGCTCATCAATAGCGGTATCTCAGCCATGCAGATCATCGATAGCGGTATCTCAGCCATGCAGCTCATCAATAGCGGTATCTCAGCCATGCAGCTCATCAATAGCGGTATCTCAGCCATGCAGCTCATCAATAGCGGTATCTCAGCCATGCAGCTCATCGATAGCGGTATCTCAGCCATGCAGCTCATCGATAGCGGTATCTCAGCCATGCAGCTCATCGATAGCGGTATCTCAGCCATGCAGCTCATCGATAGCGGTATCTCAGCCATGCAGCTCATCGATAGCGGTATCTCAGCCATGCAGCTCATCGATAGCGGTATCTCAGCCATGCAGCTCATCGATAGCGGTATCTCAGCCATGCAGCTCATCGATAGCGGTATCTCAGCCATGCAGCTCATCGATAGCGGTATCTCAGCCATGCAGCTCATCAATAGCGGTATCTCAGCCATGCAGCTCATCGATAGCGGTATCTCAGCCATGCAGCTCATCCATAGCGGTATCTCAGCCGTGCAGCTCATCGATAGCGGTATCTCAGCCGTGCAGCTCATCGATAGCGGTATCTCAGCCATGCAGCTCATCGATAGCGGTATCTCAGCCATGCAGCTCATCGATAGCGGTATCTCAGCCATGCAGCTCATCGATAGCGGTATCTCAGCCATGCAGCTCATCGATAGCGGTATCTCAGCCATGCAAACTGCATCATGTAAGGCCATGACAGATGGAAGAAAGCGAAATGAAGTCCGTCCATCCATTCCAAAGCCAAGAGGTGGACGTCCAGGCAAAATATCGGAGTCAACAAGTCGGCTCATCACAAGGTCTATCAGTTCTGGTGTGACAAACGCGGAGGCGGCTCGTATGCGTCGTATGTATGAGACAGCCAAGATGACGGTCTATAAAATGATGGGAGTCTCACGTTCGTAGTGCATGCTGAGATATGGAGCCTGGAAATCAAAAGTTCAAAACATTGTTACCCTTTTGCTTGTCAGTGTGTGCACTGTATGACACGGTTGCTTATGTGCTGTTTGGCACTTTTACAGCATTCTACAGGGGCACGGCATGGCGATTTCATTTTGTACACTGTATTGTGGCATTATTCGGGTGCTATATGGTGGCATTATGCAGATACTCTATGGAGCTGGTATTTTGGTTGTGGATGGTGGCTACACTTGGTTGCTGTATAGTGGTATTATGTGTGCACTGTATGGCACTGTTGCCTACCGTGCTGTTTGGCACATCTTGGGCATTCTACGTGGCATACAGCATGGTGATATTATTTGTTAACTGTACCATGACTGTGATCGTGTTACCGTCTGTACAATTTCCATCTTTTATCTGTAACTTTCATTTTTCCAAAACAAGACACAGTATTTTGCCCATGGACAGGAGTGCCCATTGCCCCCATTGTAATCCAATATGCCAACTAGATGGGCAGCTGTGGTATAGCACTGTTAGACCCGCGGGCAGTTTGACCAAAACCTTCTCGCATTCCCCTGCTTTTGCTGGAAGCCCCCGTGTGATCTCCTGGCACCAAATCCATACAATGTTGTTACAATGTATCCAGATTCTTCTGTTTTTGTCAGTTTGTAGCAATGAATAATTGCAGGGAACATGAAGATTGTCTGCTTTTGTCGGATTTGTTGTTTCCGGATTTTTTTCTGGAAGGAGCTGATTAGCAACTGCATTAGCCAATTAAGGCTCGGAATCGACAGCTCAGAGACGCAAGGAATTGGCTTGTAGGAATCAATAGTCAGGGCTTCTGTAATTAACAAGCATTCGATTAATTAACTGGGTGGTTAAAGCAATATGCAAAATGCTTCGTTTCTAGAGATGAGCGAATTTCCGCTTATGAAATTCGTTCGCACTTCGTTTGGTGAATTGCGTTATGGATTCCGTTACCACGGACTATAACGCAATTCCATAACGGAATGCCTTTAGAGCTATTCCGTTATTCATTCCGTCATAATAGGAGTCTATGGCCTGCGTAACGGATCCTCCCCTGCGTAACGGAAACGGAAAGGATCCGTTTTGCAGCCCATAGACTTTTATTGACTGCATTCCATCATAGAATTGCGTTATGGTCCGTGGTAACAGAATCCATAACGCAATTCACCTTTTACCAACAAAGGAAGTGAGAACGAATTTCAAAATATGAAATTCGCTCTTCTCTGTTCATGTTCTCTGCACTGAGCGCAGGTCTGATCCTTTTTTCGGCATTATTTTTTCCGTTACCTCTGGCTGCTGCTCCCTTCCGTTAGGGCACAGCTCTGATCGCGGACTCTAGCCTTGTAGCAATGCCTATTGGGGTTCGGAGGTAGTCTCAAAGGTTCCCTAGGCACTGTCTGACTGGATTGGACACTGATTGGCAGTATTATGTGGGTAATCTATGGTTATATTATAGTTTATTATTATTAGGATACTGTACGCAGGTATTAATAAGGCAGTATTATTTGGCACTAAATGGCAGTATTATGTGGGTACTGAATGGCAATATTATAGTTTATTTTTAGGATGCTGTATGCAGGTATTATCTAGCCAGTGTATGACGGTATTAATTGGCACTGACTGGCAGTATTTATGTGGGTAATCTATGGTAGTATTATATTTTATATTTAGGTGCTTTATGCACATATTATCTAGGCACAGTGTGACTGTATCATTGAGGCACTGTATGGTAGTATTGCATATCATTATTATTTGAATAGTCTGTATGATGTGGGCACAATATCACTATTATATTAGCAATGTATGGAGTTTTTTTTTTGTTTCAATGTGGCAGTATTATATGGGTACTGTAGTAATATATTGTATTATTACTTGGCTACTCTATTCAGGTATTATCTAGGCAGCGTATGAGTATATTATTTTGGCACTGGTTGGCAATATTATGTGAGTACTGCATGGTAGTATTATATTTTATATTTGGGTACTTATAAACATATTATCTATCTGGGCACAGTATGACTGTATCATTGAGGCACTGATTAGAAGTATCGCATGGTCACTGTATGGTAGTATTGTATATCATTATTATTTGAATAGTCTGTATGATATGGGCACAATGTTACTATAATATTAGCAATGTATAGCAGTTTTTTTTTTGTTTGTTTCAATGCGGCAGTATTATGTGGGTACTGCATGCTAGTAAAATATTTTATTATTACTTGGCTACTTTATTCCGGTTTTATCTATGCCAGGGATGCTCAACCTGCAGTCCTCCAGCTGTTGTAAAACTACAACTCCCACCATGCCTTGCTGCAGGCTGATAGCTGTAGGCCATCCAGGCATGCTGGGAGTTGTAGTTTTGCAACAGCTGGAGGGCCGCAGGTTGGGCATCCCTGATCTACGGAGTGTATGGGCAGACTAGATGGGCCAAATGGTTCTTATCTGCCGACACATTCTATGTTTCTATGGCACCGATTGGCAGTATTATCTGGGTACTGCATGGTGGTATTATATTTTATTATTATTTGGATACTGAATTAGGATATTATCTAGGCACAGTATGAGTGTATCATTGAGGCACTGATTGGCAGTATTATGTGGGTACTGTATGGTAGTAGTATATTTTATCATAATTTGGATACTGTATGCAAGTATTATCTAGGCACTGATTGGCTGTGTTATGGGGTTACTGTATAGTAGTATAGTAGTTTATTATTATTATTATTATTATTATTATTAATATTATTATTTGGATGCTGTATGCAGGCATTATCTATGCACTGTATAACAGTATTATTTAGCATTGTATGGTAGTATTATATTGTATTATTATTATTTGGATACTGTATACAGGTATTATCACAGCATCCCTACCTCTGACAACTTCTACCTTCTATTAATGCACAGCTCTGATCATGGACTACAGCTTAGCCTTAATGCCTATTGGGGTGGGAGGTAGTCTAAACCCAGCACCTTTCTTTATCAAAGGATCACTTTACTGTCCTGTCCCTCCCCCATGCTTTACACTGCAGCTCTGTCTGTTTATAATGGCTGCTGTGTAACAGAACAAGAACCGTCTGGAACTTCCTGGATGGAGCAGCGACCCCATAGCAGATCCAAATGACACCCCCATGCTTCATTTTGCCCCCCCCAGGTTATACCCCTCCACGCGTCACTTCCGGATAATTCTTGCTGTGTTCCGCTGTGTGCGCACCAACATTAGATATATATTTTCCCTTCAGGCCAAGCTGTTTTTTCCGTAAATTACAATGCGAGCCCCTAATTACACCTTGCCTTAGACCTGATATGCCAGCACCTAATATCACAACGAGTAGATACGTTTTAATTAAACCGCTAAACATCTGCAGGAGAGAAAACACAGATGGAATTACAAGTCAGGAGCGACCAGATTTTAATTAAAGTTAGAAAATTAAAGAGAAAAATCCACCAGAAAAAAAAAAAGAAGTTATTTAACGGGGATGTTTACAATGAGTTGCCCATAGCAACAGATCGCTTCTGATGTTTTTCTATTGGCCATCGATCTGACATCGGCCCAGTTTACCCATTCTGCACCCATTCCGACAAAATACTTAAAGGGCAACTCCACTCATAAACCACATTTATACCATTAGACCAGTTAGCGCTTACATTTAATGCTGAGTGGCATTGCAATTTGTTTCTTTTACTTTTCTTGCCTTCATTTTGCTTTATGATGTTTTCTTCTCCGTTCACATTAAAAGCTAAAGTCACGCCCCACCTCGCCCACTTTAACCGACTTCTATGTCAGAAAACGTTCAATAGTTTGGCATATTAGCTGGGCACAATCTAATGGGGTTACATTGACAATGTATGATTTTTGGTTCGATGTGACTGTATTATGTAGGTACTCTATGGCGGTATTTTATTTTATTATTGTTCGGATACTGTATGCAGGGCTTATCTAGACACTGTATGACTGCAATATTTGGCAGTTTTGTGTGGGTATTGAATAGCAGGATTGAATAATATGATTTTTTGGTTATAGTAGGTAAAAATTATCTGGGCAATGTACGACTGTATTATTTGAGCACTGACTGGCAGTGATATGTGGGTACTGTATGGTAGTATTATAGTTTATTGTTACTTGGTTCCTGATATTACCTATGAAATGTATGACTGTATCGTTGGGGCACTGATCGGCAGTATTACATGGGTACTGCATGGTAGTGTTGTATATTATTACTATTTGAATATATTCAAATATGATTTGGGCATCATATCACAATGTTATATTAGCAGTGTATGGCAGTATTTTTGTTTTATTGTGGCAGTATTATGTGGGTACTGTATGCTGGTAGTATATTTTATTACTTGGTATGCAGATATTATCTAGGCACTATATGACTATATTACTTGGGCACTGATTGGCAGTATTATATAGGTACTGTATCGTGCTATTATATTTTATTATTATTTGGATACTGAATTAAGGTATTAGTGTGTCATTGATTCACTGATTGGCAGTATATTGTGAGTACTGTATGGTAGTATTGTATCTTATTATTATTATTATTTGGATACAGAATGAATGTATTATCTAGGTACTCTACAAAGGTATTACTTGGGCACTGTATGGAAGTATTATTTGGCAGTGTATACTGATTTTGGGTGTAAATATTCTCTGTAGGTGTGATTATACATGTAGCTTTCTAATATAAAAATGCTGGTCGAGTACCCCACTTTGCCCCGAAAACTGGGCATACACCACGGACCCTTAGCATCACATCAAGTGCCAAGGCTGCTGCATGGCAGAACCTCTAAAATCAAAGTCATGGGCCTCCTGTAATGTGAAGGCCGGGGATACAGCATCCCCTATGCAGGAGCAGAGGATGAAATGCACAATAACAATTGACACAAAGAAGGGACTCCAAAATCCGCACTGCAGAGCAATTAACTCGCAGAAAATTTCCTCGCTGTGTAGATGCGATTTTTAGGTTCCCTTAGCGTATGTTCACATGGGGCTGAAATACTGATGATTTTCTGCAGCAGAAAATCTGCAGCAAAAATAAAAGAAAAAACTCTCTTTTTGGAGGTGGATTTTGTTGCAGAAATTTGACGCAAATGGCATTGCAAAGGGGGGAAAAGTTGGCATGCTGCTGATTTAAAATCCTTGCTGCAGGTCCGATTTTTATGTATCATATCCAATGAGTGGCCTTACCTTTACTGTTGTACGGCACTATTACTGTGAGGCACCAAGGGGGCATTATTACTTAAATATGATTGAGTGGAAGCATTATTATTGTGTAAGGAGCGCTGAGAGCAGTAGATTTGGGAGTTTGTGTGCACAGATGAGTTGTAGCTGGAAGAAGTTGTCATGGTGGTCTGCACCAGAGATATACTGTCTGTGATATATATTTTTTTTTGGTAGGGGTGGACTTGAGTTTTGTGCTCCTGATCTTTTAAGCCCCTAGAAACTTGCTTCTTTGTGACACAGACCCCTTCAGACCTGGGTACACGACTGCTAGCTCTGCAGCTGCAGCCCCCCCCCCCGATTACACGCAGCAGCTCCACGTATCCGCAGGCCTCCATTCTCATCGCCGGTGAATAAATCCAGCTCGTTATGATTCCGGATTCAGCCGTGTGAAAACAGAACGTCTCCGCTATCTCTCTCCTAACTGACAAAACCAACACCGGGCACTTAATGGCGAATTTCATTTCACCGGTCGCTATATATTTCTCCTCTTTGCTCGGGTTGGGAGCGCCATAAAATGTGACAGGGAAGGCTGGGATAATGGAAGCGTGGGGTCTACGAGGAGGAGGGGGGGCAGCGAGTGAACCTCGTGGCCTCTTCAGTCTATTTAGCAAGCTCTGAGTTGTGTAAGTACATTATCTGCAAGGCTGGTAAGGAGCGCTCGGGGAGGATTTGTGGTTCTGCGAGAAGGACAAAGAAAAATGTTTTCTAATAAATTATTCACCGGCCTACCGTCCCCTTTTGGGCAGGGGAGCTGCTCGGTTTTTTGCCCCTGTGCTCGGATTCTGCTCATGCTTCTCGTTCGCTTGCGTTCTCTCACCTCCGGAGAGCGCAGACAGGCAGCTGCAGCTAATGGCAGCAATTAATATCTTGTCATAATCCTGAGGATGGAAGGAAAAAGGGGGAAGGCTCTCCATCAGCCGTCAGGAGACGGAGCCTCGGCAAAAGCAAATGAGGTGCAGGTGTTGTCCAGATTTTTTGACAGCGCCAAGATACAGGCTGTGCGTCCACCTCCTGCTGCATTGCACGCTGTACTACAGGTGCCGGCGACACACGGAGACCATTAACTCTAGCTGAGCGGGGACAAATATGGCTGCCATGGAAAAAAAAAAAGGCAAAAAGATGAGACGAAGAGTAAGGCTCTAGGCATCATGGCTTCCCTTCATAATGGAAGTCGCAGCACTGTGCCAGATTCATCATAGGATGGATCTTAGTGGCCCCCGTTGACTTATAATGGGATCTGTCAGGGTTCTATTGAGGTGTCCCTAAAGGGATAAGCATAGCCACTTTTTTCGGCTGGGACTACAAAAGTGTGATCAGTTTTGGGAGGCTCAAAAGACCTTCCCGTGGTCAGGACAAATGTTGCAGGGGTAGTAGTGACTCCAACAAGCTTTACAATGCTTCGGCGAGAGGCACAAATACATAGTAGTTGCAATTCCTGAGAGGCACATGAGCACACTGGTTATCACGAGGAGTTGGAAAATTCTATGTGGTGGTGGCTTTCCCCTTCTACGTGTAGAAGAAGCTCAAAAGCCCTTCTTGTGGTCAGGACAAATGTCGCAGAGGCAGTGGTGACTCAAATAAGCTTTACATTGCTCTGGTGAGGCATAAATGCTTAAGAGTTGCTGTCTCTGAGAGGAACATGAGCATATTGTTTGTCATGAGGAGGCACATACTTGAAAAATAATATATGGTGGTGGCTTTCCCCTTCTAGGTATAGAAGAGGCTTAAAATCACTTCTTGTGGTCAGGACAAATGTCGCAGAGGCAGTGGTGACTCAAATAAGCTTTACATTGATCTGGTGAGGCACAAATGCATAGTGGTTGCAGTTCCTGAGAGGCACATGGGCACACTAGGTATCACGAGGAGACACAGACTTGGAAAATTCTATGTGGTGGTGGCTTTCCCCTTCTAGGTGTAGAAGAAGCTCAAAAGCCCTTCTTGTGGTCAAAACAAATGTCGCAGAGGCAGTGGTGACTCAAATAAGCTTTACATTGCTCTGGTGAGGCACAAATGCATAGTGGTTGCATTTCCTGAGAGGCACATGGGCACACTAGGTATCACGGGGAGACGCAGACTTGGAAAATTCTATGTGGCGGTGGCTTTCCCCTTCTAGGTGTAGAAGAAGCTCAAAAGCCCTTCTTGTGGTCAAAACAAATGTCGCAGAGGCAGTGGTGACTCAAACAAGTTTTACATTGCTCCGGTGAGGCACAAATGCATAGTGGTTGCATTTCCGGAGAGGCACATTAGTTGTCATGGTGAGGCACACACACAAATATGTGGTGGCGGCTTTCTTCTTATAGGTGTAGAAGAGGGTCATCAACTAGCTCCTCAGGGCATAAGTCCATAGCCTTCACTTTTTCTATCTCCAGCCTCCAACTGCAGGACTCAGACCCTGGAACCCAGCTCATGACCTGCATGGACCAGCAATGCATAAAGCCTCTGCTCACACCTCTTGGCACTGAACTTAGTCTTTCTGTTGGACTCACAGCGACTTGCTGGGCCACAGGCGCAAATAGAGTGTGACAATCGTATAAAGGTCTGTCATATAAACAGAAGCCACTACCCAGACAAGGTGACCAAGGACCTTGTTGATGTCATGAAAAACTGAATCTAGAGGAGGACATCTCAACAATACAGTGCTGTGTGAATAGACTTTTTTGCACATATAGTTTAATTCTAGATATAATAAAAAAAGTTAATTGACCCCAAAAAGAAGCCTGGAGATGAAGGGTTAAGCTGTTCAGGAGCAGAAGCGGGGTGTGTGATCTGGAGGCGTCCAGAGCAGCCTTCCTGTCCTTCCTGAATGGCCGCTGTCAATTTGCTCCCTGGCACGGCAGGTGACTTGGCATGAATGGTGGGCAGATGAGGCTGCACATTCAGATGGCGCTGGACTTGGAGAGAGGACGAAATCTGCAGAAAGGTTTTGGGATTCCGAGAAAAAAAAAAAACTGTGTAATTAGAAGCGATGACTGTAATGAAGAATAATAAAATAATATTTGTGCTGCGTTATTTTAAATGGATGGAGGAGGAGCCGAGGAGGGAAGACGCCATGACTGACGGGCGACAACAGCTAATAACCTTGTGCAACGGTTCCCTGAATGCCAGGAAAAAAACTCTGTGATCTTGAATTCGACTCTAGACCCCTCCAATATCTTCAAACCCAATCCTGAAATACTCTGTGCTGCTGTGGGGCCTGCTCCTTCCATTACGTATATTTCAATCTGTGACCTACCACGGGTCCTCAAATGATCTTGTATGTGCACAGTGACTCCACCAGCAGAATAGTGAGTGCAGCTCTGGAGTATAATACAGGATGTAACTCAGGATTAGTACAGGATAAGTAATGTAATGTATGTACACAGTGACTGCACCAGCAGAATAGTGAGTGCAGCTCTGGAGGATAATACAGGATGTAACTCAGGATCAGTACAGGATAAGTAATGTAATGTATGTGCACAGTGACTGCACCAGCAGAATAGTGAGTGCAGCTCTGGAGTATAATACAGGATGTAACTCAGGATCCATACAGGGTAAGTAATGTAATGTATGTACACAGTGACTGCACCAGCAGAATAGTGAGTGCAGCTCTGGAGTATAATACAGGATGTAACTCAGGATCAGTACAGGATAAGTAATGTAATGTATGTTCACAGTGACTGCACCAGCAGAATAGTGACTGCAGCTCTGGAGTATAATACAGGATGTAACTCAGGATCAGTACAGGATAAGTAATGTGTGTACACAGTGACTGCACCAGCAGAATAGCGAGTGCAGCTCTGGAGTATAATACAGGATGTAACTCAGGATCAGTACAGGATAAGTAATGTATGTACACAGTGACTGCACCAGCAGAATAGTGAGTGCAGCTCTGGAGTATAATACAGGATGTAACTCAGGATCCATACAGGGTAAGTAATGTAATGTATGTACACAGTGACTGCACCAGCAGAATAGTGAGTGCAGCTCTGGAGTATAATACAGGATGTAACTCAGGATCAGTACAGGATAAGTAATGTAATGTATGTTCACAGTGACTGCACCAGCAGAATAGTGAGTGCAGCTCTGGAGTATAATACAGGATGTAACTCAGGATCCATACAGGGTAAGTAATGTAATGTATGTACACAGTGACTGCACCAGCAGAATAGTGAGTGCAGCTCTGGAGTATAATACAGGATGTAACTCAGGATCAGTACAGGATAAGTAATGTATGTACACAGTGACTGCACCAGCAGAATAGTGAGTTCAGCTCTGGAGTATAATACAGGATGTAACACTGGGCCCTGTCAAACACCATAGCTTTGGTGAAATTTCGACCTGTGGACCCCCTATAGTTATTCCCCAGTACCCCTTTTCAGAGGCAATATACTGAACCAGCCTTATATAGGTGCATAGTCCACCTTTTAATATACAGTTTCCATATATTATTGATGTCATTATTCACCTGTTTATAATGTTGCAAAATGTATTTTCTGGAGACTGAACTTCCCTCCTCCCATAGACAAACTGTATCTTTAAATGTCATCCATATCCCCTCGTGTTGGGAAATTAAATGTGAATGCATTATGCAAACAGTAGACTTGCGGTGTAATCGTGTTATTATTTCACATGTTCAACCTTGAAGAGCTGAGACCTCATTATGCCCAAAGTGCAAATTCACTTACTGGTAGACGGAGTGGCGGTTCGTACGTGTTCTTGCGGGTCAGTTCTGCTTCAGATGAACCATGTTTACAAACCTCGGCTGCTTTGTACACTCCTATTATGCAGACGAGGATCAGCATTTGTTACTGTCACCCCAGTCACAGTGATACAGCACTCTCATTTGACCCTATTCATTTAAATGGGAGCATCCATGTGACATTGATTCATGCTGCACCTTATATCAATGCATTATCATCTTTTTTTGTGTCACCCGACCAGTTGTTTCTGCTTTAATCTTCTAGATAAACACTAAGAGGAAAGAGGTGGCCGGGAAATTGTAGAAAAGTTTTCCACTGGATCAAAAATGTCTTCTGCAAAGCCAAAAAAAAGCAAATATTCTCAGAATAAACATTTTAAATATAGAATTAGAAATACCATACTGTTTATATCCAAAATGGCACTACAACTGTCCATGGTTTGCGTCAAGTAGCAGAACAGTGAGTGCAGCTCTGGAGTATAATACAGGATGTAACTCAGGGTCAGTACAGGATAAGTAATGTATGTACACAGTGACTGCACCAGCAGAATAGTGAGTGCAGCTCTGGATTATAATACAGGATGTAACTCAGGGTCAGTACAGGATAAGTAATGTATGTACACAGTGACTGCACCAGCAGAATAGTGAGTGCAGCTCTGCAGTATAATACAGGATGTAACTCAGGATCAGTACAGGATAAGTAATGTAATGTATGCACACAGTGACTGCACCAGCAGAATAGTAAGTGCAGCTCTGGAGTATAATACAGGATGTAACTCAGGATCAGTACAGGATAAGTAATGTAATGTATGTACACAGTGACTGCACCAGCAGAATAGTGAGTGCAGCTCTGGAGTATAATACAGGATATAACTCAGGATCAGTACAGGATAAGTAATGTATGTACACAGTGACTCCACCAGCAGAATAGTGAGTGCAGCTCTGGAGTATAATACAGGATGTAACTCAGGATCATTACAGGATAAGTAATGTATGTACACAGTGACTGCACCAGCAGAATAGTGAGTGCAGCTCTGCAGTATAATACAGGATGTAACTCAGGGTCAGTACAAGATAAGTAATGTAATGTATGCACACAGTGACTGCACCAGCAGAATAGTGAGTGCAGCTCTGGAGTATAATACAGGATGTAACTCAGGATCAGTACAGGATAAGTAATGTAATGTATGTACACAGTGACTGCGCCAGCAGAATAGTGAATACAGCTCTGGAGTATAATACAGGATATAACTCAGGATCAGTACAGGATAAGTAATGTATGTACACAGTGACTGCACCAGCAGAATAGTGAGTGCAGCTCTGCAGTATAATACAGGATGTAACTCAGGGTCAGTACAGGATAAGTAATGTAATGTATGCACACAGTGACTGCACCAGCAGAATAATGAGTGCAGCTCTGGAGTATAATACAGGATGTAACTCAGGATCAGTACAGGATAAGTAATGTAATGTATGTACACAGTGACTGCACCAGCAGAATAGTGAGTGCAGCTCTGGAGTATAATACAGGATGTAACTCAGGATCAGTACAGGATAAGTAATGTATGTACACAGTGACTGCACCAGCAGAATAGTGAGTGCAGCTCTGGAGTATAATACAGGATATAACTCAGGATCAGTATAGGATAAGTAATGTATGTACACAGTGACTCCACCAGCAGAATAGTGAATACAGCTCTGGAGTATAATACAGGATATAACTCAGGATCAGTATAGGATAAGTAATGTATGTACACAGTGACTCCACCAGCAGAATAGTGAGTGCAGCTCTGCAGTATAATACAGGATGTAACTACATGATTTTCCTAGTCTGTGACGTAAAGTCATAGTTTTATTAAAGACACGGAGGCTCCTATTGCTATCTCTTCCTTTACTGTCCACCAATAGCAGCAAAGAAATTTACATAAAGAACAATGTAACCATGGTAACCACTGTCCCACCCCAGACAGCCCCTATAACAGGCCGCTCCTCCTCTGGGTCTTCCTCTTTCTTTGTAAACCTGACACCACCGCCGGTAAACGAACTGGAACCGCAAACTGGAACTTAGAACCTGGAAGCGAACATCTCAACTCCACCCGAACATCACAACCGAAGCCAACCTGGCTAACACTTCTGGAGAGAAAACAGAAGGATGTAGATTCCTGTATTCAGCAGAACATCAGCCTGAAAAGAAAATAGACAATATGGCCAGTGTAAATACCAGGTAGAAACCAGACAACCTCAGCAAGACGTAAATCTGACATAAGTCCATTAAACAATTCAGGTAAACATAACTATATTAAATAGCCAATCAAAATAATATAAAGCCCTCCGAATAGTTAACAGGGATGGGAAAAGAAACCAGGGCGGGCAATTCTCGCCTCCGTGTCTTTAATAAAACCATGACTTTACGTCATAGACTAGGAAAATCATGTAGTTTTACATCAAGACACGGAGGCTCCTATAGCAAGTTCAAAGCTGGTCAATTATGGAAGAAAACGGATGAGGAGGAGGACGAAAATAATACTCCCTGAACGTTGTGACCCTAGACCAGTCAGCTAAACGTAAGATGTCCTCCAAACCCGCACCTGAAATCGCTAAAGAGGTGGCAGCGGCATCTCTTGCCGAATGCACCATGAAGATGGAAGTATCCACTCCAGCCAGGGACATAACCCACTTTATCCAACGAGCCAAAGTTGGGCTGGAGACCGGTCCAAAGGGATGGCGAATGGAAAGAAAAAGCTGCGTGATCAAGGGAGAGCAATGGGTCCTCGTCCGGGATTCATATTCCCGCAAACATGCTACCGGACAAAGAGCCGGCGAAGACGTGAAACTGGGATATGATACTGTCCTGATTTTAGTCTTGGTGCGTCTGGAAATATTGAAGGAGACGCCTTCAGGAGTAAAGGACCTGGCGTCGTGATCGAGGGCCCGAACATCAGACACCGTCTTACAAGAAATGAGACAAAAGAGCACCAACAACTTAGCCGATAACTAAGAGAGATCCGGATTGCTGGGCCAGGAAGCCAAGAAGGACAGCACCAAGGAAACATCCCAAGTGGTAGAAAAGCGAGGCCGCGGAGGGCGAGCCAGGCGAGAACCCCGCAGCAAACGACACACCAAAGGATGCTGTCCGGCAGGGATACCCTCAAAACCCTGATGAGTGGACGAAATGGCAGACCTGAATAGATTAATAGTCCTATAAGCCTTCCCCGCCTCAAATAAGGAGGTAAGGAACTGTAAGAGATAACTCACAGGCGCCGAAATGGGATCCAGGTCCCGTTCCAAGCACCAGCTAGCCCAAGATCTCCAGGCTGCCCGATAAGATTTTCTGGTGCCGGGAGCCCATGCGTTGTCCAGGAGGCGTCTAGATGCATCCGAAACGCCCTCGACCTCTCCGGAAATCCTGAGATTCGGCATGCTAGCAGCTGAAGGGATCCCTCGAGCAGGAGCGGATGATGAAACCCCCGGGGGTCGCGAAGAAGATCCGCTCGATTCGGAAGGAGAAGAGGCACATCTATGATGAGCTCTAGCAGAGCCGGGAACCAACTCTGAGTCCCCCAAAATGGGACCACCACGACCAAGTCGGCACTCTGGCGACGAGCCTGCAGCAGCATCCTCGGGATCATTGCGAAAGGAGGGAAAGCGTACAGAAGAGGCTCGGACCAATCTTGAAGAAAGGCATCCACCGCCTCCGGATCCAGACGCCAGCTGAAGAAGCGAGGAAGCTGTGCGTTGAGTCTCGACGCGAACAGGTCTATGGTAAAAGGACCCCAGACATCTGATATTGCCAAGAACATTTCCGGAGCCAGCCTCCAATCGCTGCTGTCCGTAAAGCAGCGGGAACTCCAATCCGCTGGAGTGTTGTGGAGACCGGGAAGATATTTCTGCCTCAACCATGATATCCTTGGAGAGGCAATAGGACCAAAAATGGGTCCGAATGGGTCTCTCCCAAATGGTTGACGTACCGTACGGCGGAAACATTGTCCATACGCAACCTGATGCACGCATGGGCCATCCCATTGGTGAAGCTCCGTATAGCAAAGGAACCGGCCAGAAGTTCCAAGGCATTGATGTGGAGGCGCGTTTCTTTTTCCGTCCAACGGCCGCCCGTGGAGATACCGTTGCAATGGGCCCCCCAGCCCTGCAGGCTCGCATCCGATTCCACCGTGAGTTCTGGCTAAAGACCGAAAATCGCCTTGCCATTCCACGCCTCCAGGTTGTTGATCCACCAGTGGAGTTCCTCTTGAGCCTCCGAATCCAGGGTCACTGTATCTGCAAACGCCGCACCTGAATGAAGGTGCGCGATTTTCAGACGCTGAAGGGCGCGGTAATGCAGCGGAGCCGGGAACACAGCTTGGATTGAAGAGGCTAGCAGGCCAATGATGCGGGTTAGATGACGCAACGTCAACTAGAGAACGGACAGAGCGTGCCGTAGCTCCTTTCGAATAGAGCGCAGCTTCGCCATCAGGAGGCTGAGTGATTCTGCGATCGAGTCCACGGTGAATCCCAGAAACTCCATCCTCTGCATCGGGACAAGGCAAGATTTCTCCAGGTTGAGGAGAAACCCGAGGAGTGAGAGGAGATCCGAAGTCCAGTCCAGTGAAGATGGCTGCCGAAATCCCGCGAGAAGCGGCGAAGATAGGAAACCAAAATGGCCGCCGAGATCTCACGACCGCCGGCGAAGCGAGGTATGGAGCGCGGACGGCACCGAGCGCACAGAGAAAGGGGAAGAAGGCCCAGGGAGGTAACAGACAAATGGATCGCTAGAGGGACCAGGTAAAACAAACAGTGGGGTAAAGCGGCGGCCGCGGCAGAGAGCGGGGTGGGTGGTAAAAAGAAGGTAGAGTATGCCATGAATAGAGAGGGGGGCAGGCCCCCCCGAACCAGGCGAAAAAAGGGGGGTCCTAAAAGGGAAAAACAACCCTGCCTAAACCCTAATAGTGGAATATAAACAATATTTATATATAATCAGACAACCTAGATGCAGATATGCACATAAATTCATATAAAAATTAGTGTGGATCTTATCTGTATAACAGAAACAGTATAGTGCAGCACTTATCTGGGGGCAGCAGCAAAGAAAGAGTAAGATCCAGAGGAGGAGCGGCCTGTTATAGGGGCTATCTGGGGTGGGACGGTGGTTACCATGGTTACATTGTTCTTTATGTAAATTTCTTTGCTGCTATTGGTGGACAGTAAAGGAAGAGATAGCAATAGGAGCCTCCGTGTCTTGCTGTAAAACTCAGGATCAGTACAGGATAAGTAATGTATGTACACAGTGACTGCACCAGCAGAATAGTGAGTGCAGCTCTGGAGTATAATACAGGATGTAACTCAGGATCAGTACAGGATAAGTAATGTAATGTATGTACACAGTGACTGCACCAGCAGAATAGTGAGTGCAGCTCTGGAGTATAATACAGGATGTATCTCAGGATCAGTACAGGATAAGTAATGTATGTACACAGTGACTGCACCAGCAGAATAGTGAGTGCAGCTCTGGAGTATAATACAGGATGTAACTCAGGATCAGTACAGGATAAGTAATGTATGTACACAGTGCCTGCACCAGCAGAATAGTGAGTGCAGCTCTGGAGTATAATACAGGATGTCCAATAGGACTAACTTACACCTATTATCCTACACCTCCTAGATCCTAAAACATAACTTTTAATAGTTGATCTTTAATATCATCTATAATAATTTATTAAAATGATCAGCGGTCACTCAGTCTTATATTATACTAGTACTAGCCTCCTGCCTATAATATCTATCTGGAGTGAGACTGGTTGGCTTAACTGGCTGCGCGCTGCCAGTATTGGTATAAGCACAATATGATATATCTTCCTATATAAATAGGCTAGGTGACCTCACTGCTTAAAACTAAATGTCCACACTGCCCCCCGACATGTTTCGCCGTGCTCCGGCGTCTTCAGGGGTTTGGGCACACTCTGCCCAAACCCCTGAAGACGCCGGAGCACGGCGAAACATGTCGGGGGGCAGTGTGGACATTTAGTTTTAAGCAGTGAGGTCACCTAGCCTATTTATATAGGAAGATATATCATATTGTGCTTATACCAATACTGGCAGCGCGCAGCCAGTTAAGCCAACCAGTCTCACTCCAGATAGATATTATAGGCAGGAGGCTAGTACTAGTATAATATAAGACTGAGTGACCGCTGATCATTTTAATAAATTATTATAGATGATATTAAAGATCAACTATTAAAAGTTATGTTTTAGGATCTAGGAGGTGTAGGATAATAGGTGTAAGTTAGTCCTATTGGACATTTGTTTGAGTTATTGAATAAAACACCACATCCTAACACCATAAGGGAAATATAGCGATTTTGCAGTAATACAGGATGTAACTCAGGATCAGTACAGGATAAGTAATGTATGTACACATTGACTCCACCAGCAGAATAGTGAGTGCAGCTCTGGAGTACAATACAGGACGTAACTGAGGATCAGTAGAGGATAAGTAATGTAATGTATGTACACAGTGACTCCACCATCAGAATAGTGAGTGCAGCTCTGGAGTATAATACAGGATGTAACTCAGGATCAGTACAGGATAAGTAATGTAATGTATGTACACAGTGTCTGCACCAGCAGAATAGTGAGTGCAGCTCTGGAGTATAGGACAGGATGTAACTCAGGATCAGTATAGGAAAACTAATGTAATGTATGTGCACAGTGACTGCAGGATCGGTACAGGATAAGTAATGTATGTACACAGTGACTGCACCAGCAGAATAGTGAGTGCAGCTCTGGAATATAATACAGGATGTAACTTATTGATTTTCCTAGTCTACGACGTAAAGTCATAGTTTTATTAAAGACACGGAGGCGAGTATTGCTATATCTTCCTTTACTGTTCCACCAATAGCAGCAAAGAAAATTTACATAATGAACATGGTAACCATAGTAACACAATGTCCCTCCCCAGACAGCCCCTATAATAGGCAGCTCTTCCTCTGGGTCTTCCTCTTTCTTTGGACCTGGCACCGTAACTGGAAACCAACTGGAACCGTCAACTAGAACCGGAAACTGGAAGCGAAAGAACACAGCTCCCACCGAACCACTCAATCGAAGCCAACGTGGCTAACACCTTAGAAGGAAAATTAGAAGGACGCAGATCCTGGAAGTCAGCGAACTCTCATCCTGAAATAGAATAAAGAATATGGCCAGAGTAAATACCATTCTGGAACAAATCAAGTCAGATAGTCGATAACCGGAAATGAACCGTAAAACCATCTATCAAACTTCAATAGTAAGAATAAAACCATAAATACAATAAATAAACACAATAAAACATAACCTTCTCCGAATAAACAATAAATAAATAAATAACAAATAAATAATAAATAATTAATAACTGGGCGGGCCATCGAGCAGGGTGGGCAATACTCGCCTCCGTGTCTTTAATAAAACTATGACTTTACGTCGTAGACTAGTAAAATCAATAAGTTTTACAGCAAGGAGGCTCCTATTGCTAGTTTAAAGCTGAGAAATCACAGAAGCAAACAAATGAGGAGGAGGACGAAAATAATACTCCCTGAACGTCGTGACACTAGACCAGTCAGCCAGACGTAAGATGTCCTCCATACGCGCTCCAGAAATCGCCAAAGCGGTGGCAGATGCACCTCTCGCCGAATGCGCCGTAAATATAGCAGTATCGATACCCGCAAGGGACATAACCCACTTCATCCAACGAGCTAAAGTCGGACTGGAGACCGGCCCAAAAGGATGGCGAATAGAAAGGAAAAGCTGTGGGACCGAGGGAGAGCGGTAAGCCCTTGTCCGGGATTCGTATTCCCGCAAGCAAGCCACCGGACAAAGAGCCGGAGAGGACGGGAAACTAGGATATGAAACTTCTGTGATGTGAGTCTTGGTGCGTCTAGAAATATTGAATGAGACACCCTCCGGGGTGAAGGATCTAGCGTCATGATCCAGAGCCCGAACATCCGACACCCGTTTGCAGGAAATAAGGCAGAAAAGTACAAGTAACTTAGCTGATAACTGTCTCAAGGAAAGATCCGGATTGCTGGGCCAAGCAGACAAAAATGACAAAACTAAAGAGACGTCCCAAGTGGTCACAAACCGAGGACGTGGAGGGCGAGCAAGATGCGAGCCACGAAGCAAGCGGCAAACCAAAGGGTGCTGGCCCGCAGGCGTGCCATCAAAGCCCTGATGAGTAGAGGAAATAGCGGACCGAAAGAGGTGGATAGTTCTATAAGCTTAACCAGCCTCAAAAAAGGAGGTAAGAAATTGTAACAAATGACTCACAGGTGCCGAAAAGGGATCAAAGTCCCGTTCCAGGCACCAACTAGACCAAGATCTCCAGGCTGCCCGATAATATTTTCTTGTGCCGGGAGCCCATGCATTGTCCAGGAGGCATCTAGTTGCCTCCGAAACGCCCTCGACTTCTCCAGGTATCCTGAGATTCGGCACGCCAGCAACTGTAGGGATCCTTCCAGTAGAAGCGGATGACTCAACCCCCTGGGATCGCGAAGAAGATCTACGTGTTCTGGAAGAAGAAAAGGTACATCCACAAGAAGCTCCAGCAGAGCTGAGAACCAACTCGAGTCCCCCAAAAGGGAATCACCACCATCAATTCGGCCCTCTGGCGACGAACCTGAAGCAGCATCCTCGGAATCATCGCAAACGGAGGAAATGCGTATAGAAGGGACCTCGACCAATCCTGCAGGAATGCGTCTACCGCCTCCGCTCCCGGATCCGGGCGCCAGCTGAAGAATCGAGGAAGCTGCGCGTTGAGCCGTGAAGCAAACAGGTCCACAGAGAAGGGACCCCAGACGTCCGATATCGCGGAAAATATGTTCGGGGCCAGCCGCCAATCGCTGCCGTCCGTAAAACAACGGGAACTCCGGTCCGCCCGAGTGTTGTGGAGGCCGGGAAGGTATTCCGCCTGGACCACGATGTCCTTGGAAAGGCAATAGGACCAAAACTCCTTCGCAAGCCGAGCCAGAGTCGCCGATTGGGTACCACACAAACGGTTGACGTAACGGACAGCAGACACGTTGTCCATACGCAGGAGGATGCAGGCATGAGCTATCCCATTGGTAAAACTCTGAATGGCAAAGGATCCGGCCAGCAGTTCCAGCTCATTGATGTGAAGGCGCGTCTCGTCCGTCGTCCAGCGGCCGCCCGTGGAGACCCCGTTGCAGTGGGCACCCCAGCCCTGCAGGCTCGCATCCGATTCTACCGTAAACTCTGGTTGAAGGCCGAAAATCGCCTTGCCATTCCATGCCTCCAAGTTGTCGATCCACCAGTGAAGTTCCTCCCTGGCTTCTGAATCCAAGGTCACCAAATCCGCAAACGCCGCACCGGAGCGGAGGTGTGCAATCTTCAGGCGTTGCAGGGCTCGATAATGCAGCGGAGCAGGAAACACCGCCTGGATGGAGGAGGCGAGCAGGCCGATGATGCGGGCCAGATGCCGCAAGGTCAACTGAGGGGTAGACAGCGCGTGTCGCAGTTCCTTCCGAATTGAGCGCAGCTTCGACGTCGGGAGGCTGAGGGATTCGGACACTGAATCCACCGTGAACCCCAGAAATTCCATCCTCTGTAGAGGGGTCAGGCAAGATTTCTCCAAATTGAGGAGAAAACCGAGGCGTGAAAGCAGATCCGACGTCCAGCCTAGATGTTCCAGCAAGGCCGACCTGGAATGATGCATGATAAGAATGTCGAGAAGAATCCAGCTCCACTTTAAAGGAATATGCGTTTATTCAGCTTGCGGTTAAAAACTCATCCATGAAGTACAAAATTTAGCAGTCTTGTCTTGTCTACATGTTTCGGGCTACCAGAGACATTTCCAGCCCTTTTTCATGACAGGATGTAACTCAGAATCAGTTCAGGATAAGTAATGTATGTACACAGTGACTGCACCAGCAGAATAGTGAGTGCAGCTCTGGAGTATAATACAGGATGTAACCAGGATCAGTACAGGATAAGTAATGTATGTACACAGTGACTGCACCAGCAGAACAGTGAGTGCAGCTCTGGAGTATAATACAGGATGTAACTCAGGATCAGTACAGGATAAAGTAATGTATGTGCACAGTGACTGCACCAGCAGATTAGTGAGTTCAGCTCTGGAGTATAATACATGATGTAACTCAGGATACGTACAGGATAAGTAATGTATGTACACAGTGACTGCACCAGCAGAATAGTGAGTTCAGCTCTGGAGTATAATACATGATGTAACTCAGGATACGTACAGGATAAGTAATGTAATGTACACAGTGACTGCACCATCAGAATAGTGAGTGCAGCTCTGGAGTATAATGCAGGATGTAACTCAGAATCAGTATAAGATATCTAATGTATGTACATAGCGACTGCACCAGCAGAATAGTGAGTGCAGCTCTGGAGTATAATACAGGATGTAACTCAGAATCAGTTCAGGATAAGTAATGTATGTACACAGTGACTGCACCAGCAGAATAGTGAGTGCAGCTCTGGAGTATAATACAGGATGTAACCAGGATCAGTACAGGATAAGTAATGTATGTACACAGTGACTGCACCAGCAGAACAGTGAGTGCAGCTCTGGAGTATAATACAGGATGTAACTCAGGATCAGTACAGGATAAAGTAATGTATGTGCACAGTGACTGCACCAGCAGAATAGTGAGTTCAGCTCTGGAGTATAATACATGATGTAACTCAGGATACGTACAGGATAAGTAATGTATGTACACAGTGACTGCACCAGCAGAATAGTGAGTTCAGCTCTGGAGTATAATACATGATGTAACTCAGGATACGTACAGGATAAGTAATGTAATGTATGTGCACAGTGACTGCACCAGCAGAATAGTGAGTGCAGCTCTGGAGTATAATGCAGGATGTAACTCAGAATCAGTATAAGATATCTAATGTATGTACATAGCGACTGCACCAGCAGAATAGTGAGTGCAGCTCTGGAGTATAATACAGGATGTAACTCAGAATCAGTTCAGGATAAGTAATGTATGTACACAGTGACTGCACCAGCAGAATAGTGAGTGCAGCTCTGGAGTATAATACAGGATGTAACCAGGATCAGTACAGGATAAGTAATGTATGTACACAGTGACTGCACCAGCAGAACAGTGAGTGCAGCTCTGGAGTATAATACAGGATGTAACTCAGGATCAGTACAGGATAAAGTAATGTATGTGCACAGTGACTGCACCAGCAGAATAGTGAGTTCAGCTCTGGAGTATAATACATGATGTAACTTAATGATTTTCCTATTTCATGACGTAAAGTCATAGTTTTATTAAAGACACGGAGGCGAGTATTGCTTACTCCTTCTTTACTTCCACCAATAGCAGCAAAGGAGAAATTAACATAATCAAAACAATAAAGGATTCTCCCCAAACAGATCCTATAATAAGCAGTGTCCTCTTTATATCTTCCTCTTTCTTTGAATCCACGACACCAACCGCCAAACCATAACCGAAAAACGAACCGAACTGGAACTGGTTCCGACACCGACCATTCTTTTCCTCCGACTGAAGAACTCAAGCCAACATGGCTAACATTTCAGGAAACCCGGAACAACACGGAATGCCATCCGCCAAGGATCTTTCAACCTGAAACAAAACAAATAATATAGCCAGTGTAAACACATGGGTACAAATGTGCAATCTCGACCCTATAACGGTCGTACATTAAAAAGGTCGCTTAACAGAACCATAATCAATCTTGACGGTAAAATGTCATAAATAATCACAGAAACAGTGTAATAGTCAATAATAATACCATAACATTAAAATAATAATAGGGTGGGCAAGAGAAACCTAGGGCGGGCAATACTCGCCTCCGTGTCTTTAATAAAACTATGACTTTACGTCATGAAATAGGAAAATCATTAAGTTTTACATCAAGACACGGAGGCTTCGTATTGCAAGTTCAAAGCTGCTCAATAATAGCAGAAAACACATGAGGGGTCGGACGGAAATAAAACTCTGTGAACGTCGTGGCCCTAGACCAGTCAGCCAGACGCAGAATGTCCTCCAAACGAGCCCCCGAAACTGCCAGGGCAGTAGCAGCCGCGCCCCTGGCCGAATGAGCGGTAAAGATCGTCGTATCAATCCCAGAAAGGGACATGACCCACTTCATCCAACGCGCCAAAGTGGGACTGGTCACCGGGCCAAAGGGATGGCGAATAGAGAGGAAAAGCTGCGGAACGTCCGCAGACCGGTGAGCACGAGTGCGCAACTCATATTCCCGTAGACAAGCTACAGGACAGAGTGCCGGGGAAGACGGAAAACTGGGATAGGACACAGACCGAATATTGGTCTTGGTGCGCCGCGTGATGTTAAAAGTAACACCCTCGGGAGTAAAGGATCTGGCATCGTGATCCAGAGCCCTGACATCAGAGATCCTCTTACAGGAAATCAGGCAAAAAAGGGTCAGCAACTTGGCTGACAGTTGACGGAGGGAAAGGGCCGCGTTGTCGGGCCAGGAAGAGAGGAACGAAAGGACCAGGGAAACATCCCACGTAGTGGTGAAACGTGGCCGAGGAGGCCGAGCCAAGCGTGAGCCACGTAAAAGTCGAGACACTAAAGGGTGTTGACCAGCCGGAACGCCGTCAAATCCCTGATGAGTCGAGGAATCGCAGAACGGAACAAATTGATGGTCCGATAAGCTTTCCCTGCCTCAAAGAGAGAAGTCAGGAATTGCAACAAATGGGTTACAGATGCCGAAACGGGATCCAGGTCCCGTTCCATGCACCAGCTAACCCAAGATCCCCAAGCTGCCCGGTAAGATTTTCGGGTGCCGGGAGCCCAAGCGTTGTCCAGGAGGCGTCTAGTTGCCTCCGAAATTCCCTCGACCTCTCCTGGAGTCCTGAAATTCGGCATGCAAGAAGTTGAAGGGAGCCTTCGACCAGCAGGGGATGTGGGGCACCCAGAGGGTCCTGGAGGAGATCCGTCCGCGTCGGGAGTAGGAGAGGTACGTCGACCAGGAGTTCTAGGAGGATCGGGTACCAGGCTTGAGATCCCCAGAAGGGAATCACCACCACCAGTTCCGCCATCTGACGCCGAGTCTGTAGCAACATCCTCGGGATCATGGCAAACGGTGGAAACGCGTAATGTAGGGCTGAGGACCAGTCCTGTAGAAACGCATCCACCGCTTCTGCCTCCGGGTCCGGCCGCCAGCTGAAGAACCTGGACAGGTGAGTATTGAGCCGGGAAGCAAAAAGGTCTATGGAGCAAGGACCCCAGATGTCCGAGATTGTGGAGAACATTTCCGGATTCAGCCTCCAGTCGCTGCCGTCCGTGAAGCATCGGGAACCCCGATCCGCTTTGTAGTTGTGAAGACCCGGCAGGTACTCCGCTTGAATCATGATGTCCCTGGACAGACAATAGGACCAGAACTCCTTCGCCAGTCGGGCTAAGGTGGCCGATTGAGTGCCGCCTAGGTGATTGACGTATCGGACCGCCGACACATTGTCCATGCGTAGACGGATGCATGCATGAGCTATGCCCTTGGTGAAACTCCTGATGGCAAACGAACCCGCTAGAAGTTCCAGAGCGTTGATGTGCAGATGGGTCTCTGACTCCGACCATCGACCCCCAGTGGAGATACCCTCGCAGTGGGCACCCCATCCTTGGAGACTCGCGTCCGACTCTACCGTGAATTCCGGTTGGAATCCGAAGATTGCTCTGCCGTTCCAGGCTTCCAAATTGCTCAACCACCAGCGAAGTTCCTCCTGAGCTTCTTGATCCAGAATCACAGTGTCTGCAAACGAGGCCCCGGCACGGAGGTGGGCGATCTTCAGGCGCTGTAAAGCCCGATAATGGAGCGGAGCGGGAAAGACTGCCTGGATAGAGGAGGCAAGTAACCCAATGATGCGAGCCAGGTGGCGTAGGGATAGAGAGGGAGTTGAGAGAGCATGTCTCAACTCCTTGCGTATCGTCCGCAATTTCTCTGCAGGGAGGCTGAGAGATTCCGCGACAGAGTCCACCGTGAAGCCCAGAAACTCCATACGTCGAGTCGGTGTGAGGCAAGATTTCTCGAGATTGAGTAGAAAACCCAGACCCGTCAGAAGATCCGAGGTCCACTGGAGGTGTTGCAGCAGAGACGACCGACATTGGTGCATAATGAGGATGTCGTCCAGGTAAATGACAAGACGAACCCCACGGTTCCGAAGCCAGGCCATGACTGGGCGCAGTAACTTGGTGAAGCACCAAGGCGCTGAGGAAAGGCCGAACGGTAGGCAAGTGAAGCGCCACACTTCGCCCTTCCACAGGAAGCGCAGAAGATCTCTGGAGGAGGAGGCAATCGGGACCGTCAGATAGGCATCCTTGAGATCCAGCTTCACCATCCAGTCCCCCGGAATCAGCAAGTCCCGAAGGAGGTGAATCCCCTCCATCTTGAAGTGGCGGTAGCGCACCACAGAGTTCAGTGCCCGGAGATTTATGACCGGACGAAATTGGCCCCCTTTTTTCTGAACTAGAAAAATGTGGCTGAGAACGCCCCTTTGGGTAGGAGGAGCCCTTTCTATCGCATCCTTGTGCAAGAGGGAAAAAAGTTCCACGTCCACTAGCTCCCTGTCCGGTAGTGCCAGGGGAGGGGGAGAAGGGACGAGATCTGGCGAACTCGTAAGTTCTATGTGGAACCCCTGTACAGTGTTCAGCACCCATGGATCTGATGTGATGCTGGACCAAACGTGGGAACATAGACGGAGTCTGCCCCCTACACAAGGAGTGAAAGAAGTCCCCACTGGGGAAAGACTTACCGAAAGATTTTCTGTAGTTCGGATTCCCTCTAACCGACCTGGAACGCCATTGGCCGCCTCTGGCCGGGAAGAACGAGGGGGGATTTCTTTGGTCCTGGAAAGGAGGCCTCTGGTTGAAGGAGCCTCTGCCCGAGCTGCGGGCATGATAACTGGAGCGGCCGGACAGACGGCCCCTACTACTGCCGGCCCTAGTGGAGACCCGTCCCTGAAATACCCTTTTCATGGAGGACTGGGCTTTGTCCAATGCGGTAAACGCTCCAACGTACCTGCTGAGGTCCTTGATGAAGGAATCCCCGAACAGTTGACCCTGAGCATCCTTCCCTGTCTCAGTGAGTGCCAGGTTGGCCAATTTTGGGTCAATTTTAAACAGGATGGCTTTACGCCTTTCAATGGACAGGGAGGAATTGGTGCTGCCCGCAATACAAATGGCTCTCTGTATCCAGCCAGTAAGCTCCTCCGGATCTATCGGAGAGCCGTCCACTTTGGCCGATTCGGCCATTTCAAAGATTTTGGCGAGGGGGCCAAAAATGTCAAGGAGCTTGTCCTGACAGCTCTTAATTGCGGAATCTAACCCTTTACGGGGATTCCAGCCGGTTTTAGTTAAAAACTGAGTCATCTTCTGATCCACAGATGGGGTCTCACAGACCTTGTTAGGGATCAATGGTCTGGGGCATTCTGCACGGAGCTTGCTGCGCGCCTCTTTGCTGAGAGGACGACGCACCCAATGCTCCAAATAATCGCTCACATGAGCTACCGGCAACCACTCCGCCGACCTAGGGTGGTGGAGGGCATCAGGATCAAATAGTGGGTTACCAGAAGGATCCACCAGGGTAGAAGCCGTGTTAGGGGTAGAGGTGGATGCGCCCACGGACTCAGATGTGGAAGGCCTAGGGCCCGAGGTGCTTGGAAACTGAGGTTCCATATCTAACACTCCATCAGAGTGGTCACTTGCCTCCGCATAAGCCTCCATGTCCGATTCAATATCAGAATCAAAGTCATCAGTTTGTGCTCTAGCACATTTCCACGTTCGCGCCCTTTCTGCCTGGCGCGGTAAGGCTCTTTTGCGCGATCTAAGCGCGCTATCATGGGTGGCTTGGATCACACCAGTCAAAGTCTCCTGGGCAGGAGGTTCAATGGTAGGCTGCGGGTTAATGAGTGCAGGCACTAGATTAGAGGGGCCAGGAGCATGGGCAGATAATGCCTGGGATATGGTCTGAGAGATCATTGAGGACATGGATCCCATGGCCTCTATAATGGCACTAGACACTGAGCGTTGTAGCTCCAGGGCCTGTGCACTCATGTCTGTCAGGCTGGGGTCCCCTGTGGGTGGGGGGGGATTAGGCCCAGCGGGAGAGCGGTCTGAGGACATGATCTCGTTATTAAGATCTAAAATGTAATGTCTGGTGGCCGATGGGGAACCTAATCTAAAGGTACTAATCTCGGGTAGAAAAACCAACTAACCTAAACAGGGGTTAATCACCCCAATCGCCGCAGTAAGGTAGGAGCCGATCCGGAGCTGAGAGGAGCAGCAATGCACTGGAGAGCGTTCCGAAATCCCGCGAGAAGACGGGCGGGAGCTCCCAAGATGGCCGCCGAGATCTCGCGAGATCTCGGAGCCGCGGGAGGCTAAAGAAACCTGCCGCCGATAACCTATGCCGCCGGATAGCAGAGGGAAGGCATCGGAGCGGTGACAAAGGTAGTGGGAGAGGAGGGGGGTCAAAAGAACTCACCCCCAAGACGAAAGGCTACAGGGGATAAAACCGCCGATGAAGAAACGCAAAGGGGAAGAGAGGGGGGGGGGGCGGCCCCCAAATGAGGGGAATACAGAATATACTGAGATAAAATCTCCAAAATGAAGGGAAAAAAGGGGGGGGGAGACCTGGATATAGGTCAGAACAGCATATATATCTATCTACTAGGCCAGAATTAAAACGCCATGAAAATACATAAAATTGCTTCAAAATCTAAATCACATAATCGAATATATAGGTCACTTATCTTTGGTGGAGCAGCAAAGAAAGAGGAAGATATAAAGAGGACACTGCTTATTATAGGATCTGTTTGGGGAGGATCCTTTATTGTTTTGATTATGTTAATTTCTCCTTTGCTGCTATTGGTGGAAGTAAAGAAGGAGTAAGCAATACGAAGCCTCCGTGTCTTGATGTAAAACTCAGGATATGTACAGGATAAGTAATATAATGTATGTACACAGTGACTGCACCAGCAGAATAGTGAGTGCAGCTCTGGAGTATAATGTAGGATGTAACTCAGAATCAGTATAAGATATCTAATGTATGTACATAGCGACTGCACCAGCAGAAAAGTGAGTGCAGCTCTGGAGTATAATACAGGATGTAACTCAGAATCAGTTCAGGATAAGTAATGTATGTACACAGTGACTGCACCAGCAGAATAGTGAGTGCAGCTCTGGAGTATAATACAGGATGTAACCAGGATCAGTACAGGATAAGTAATGTATGTACACAGTGACTGCACCAGCAGAACAGTGAGTGCAGCTCTGGAGTATAATACAGGATGTAACTCAGGATCAGTACAGGATAAAGTAATGTATGTGCACAGTGACTGCACCAGCAGAATAGTGAGTTCAGCTCTGGAGTATAATACATGATGTAACTCAGGATATGTACAGGATAAGTAATGTAATGTATGTACACAGTGACTGCACCAGCAGAATAGTGAGTGCAGCTCTGGAGTATAATGTAGGATGTAACTCAGAATCAGTATAAGATATCTAATGTATGTACATAGCGACTGCACCAGCAGAAAAGTGAGTGCAGCTCTGGAGTATAATACAGGATGTAACTCAGGATCAGTACAGGATAAGTAATGTAGTGTACAATGATCCCCTTGTCTTCTCCACTCCTTCATATGTTAAGTGGATAAAGATAAATCCCACAGGTGGTTTTAGAGTTGTGCAACAGGTTGCAAAAGCTATCCCTGCTAAACGGTTCATCACAGATAGCCTAATAACCAATGTTTTTGACTACTAAATATCTTACTATTAAAATACGGCAGTATTATTTATTGAGATATTGTTCAGCATTTTTATTAGGTTGCTTTATGTGTGGAGCTGTTTTTTGTCACTGGTTGGTATGATTTGAGTATGACACGGTGTAAATGTGTGGCACTCCTACAGTATATATTAATGGCAGTCTATATATATATATATACACTATATGTTAGTTCACCCTATTTGGGGGGTATAGCACAGGGCACCCTAATATATATATTTTTTTTTTTTAAGTTTCATTTTTAACATATAAGCATATGGAAATAGCATTAAATGTCAAACAGGATCCCGCTACGTGCAGGAGTACGTATCATTTACATAATAACAACTTTAGTGACAAAAACGTTTGTTATCTCGCTAACTAATATATTTCTACATACTTACCTTAGATCTATGAATTTTTGGATTTGCTCTTTGAACACGTACAGTCCATTACTATACCTCTGTGGAAGTTTCGCTACTATTGCCTTTTTGGATTTGCTCTTTATGGGACGGAGAACATCCCATCGAGATGGTGCATGCGTTAGTACAAACGTTATGTTGAGGCGCTAATGCGTCGCCATTCTCCCGCAGCGCGAGGACAAGGTGTGGTTATTAGGGTTTTAGGTAAACTGTTTCTCATGAAAATAGCTTTCCTTAATAGCCTGTGTCTCTTTATTGCTCTTTTTTGTGTAACATAAATCACTAATATGTTTCAAGCTACAAAGTGCTCTCCTCTCCCATCCTATTCACAGATTTAGTGGCATTTCAAATAGATAAACACAAGCAACATCTATCAAGACTGCAAAAAGTGGGCCTTAATCACAGCTCCGGGTCCCAGTTCTCAGTATCTCCATTTACCTTGAGATGAATCCATTGGTGTGACCACCGCAGCACACAGTGACAAATCACCCGAGTCAGCTGAGCGCTGCACAGTCTCATTGGCCTTTCTTTAAGTGGTCTTACCCTTCAATGAAAAAGATGATGCTTGTCAGGCAAGACCAGATTAAAGTTAGACACAAAGGAATGATCTGTTATTAGAAAACACTGATTGAAAGAAACACCGAGAGCGGAAAGAAAAAATAAAGTCAGGAGGGAGGACAAAGGCGCAGTCAGCCCGCCGCCGCTGCTATGTGCTAATTGCAAGGATTAGCCAGAGGTATAAGTTATGTACTTAGATCTCATTAATTACATTATACTAATTTCTTAATATATCTTTAGATTTTTTTTTTTTTTTTAATACAGATACACAGCTCCAAATCCACTGCATAGAAATAGATTTAAAAGTTGACATTTGGACTGCCACCACTAGGGGGAGCTTACTCATCAAACTGATTATGCATTGAACTCTATAATAGCACAGAAAGCAGTGAGCTCCCTCTAGAGGCGGCTGCAGGTAGTCAGGTTGTTATCTTTGTTGATGCAGGGGGTTTGGAGCTCTGTACAGAAAATAAAATAAAGCTCTGACTGCTATAAAGATGTAGTAAGAAATTTTAAAAAAGCACACAGCTCTGAAACAATAGTGTTCACGAGTGGATGTTCACTTTTAAGGGGTTTAAAAAAAAAACTGTGCAGGAAATTTTAAGTATCTTTAAATAAGAAATTGAGCCAACGAAATGGTCCCCACTGCCCCCCCGTGTGGCATGTTCTGGGTTGCCATCTGTGATTACACCTTGGCTTCCATGTCTCTTGATTTAATGATGCCCTTCATCTTGAGCTAGTGTAAGGGGCTGATGGACAGCCAGGGGTAGTTGCAGTTAACCATTTCTTTACAGGATAGTATATAGCAAAGTATTACAGTGCAGCAGGCAGAGCAGCCACGTGCATATAATTGGTTTCCAATATCAGGATTTAATCTGTGTCTATAGGGCAGTAGCAATAGTATCTGATAGCTGCAGTCTCCTCAGTGACTCACTTCAAAACTGCAGACTTGTGCAAATAGATTCTGCAACAGTCTCTGTACTTGGCTTGACATCAGTTGCTCTGTACAACAGGCACCATGGCTTCTCTGCACACTGCTGCTCTGTACACTGCTTCTCTGTACCTTATTTCTCTGCACCCTGCTTCTCTGTACATTGTTTCTATGTACACAACTTCTCTGCACTCTGCTTCTCTGTACACTGCTCCTCTGTACACAGCTCCTCTCTACACTGCTTCTCTGTACTCTGCTTAGCTGCACACTGCTTCTGTATACTGCTTCTCTGTGCATTGCTTTTCTGTACTCTGCTCCTCTGTACACAGCTCCTCTACACTCTGCACACTACTTCTCTTTGCGCTGCTTCTCTGCACACATCTCCTCTGCACACTGCTTCTCTGTACACTGCTTCTCTGTACACATCTCCTCTGTACACAGCTCCTCTGCACTCTGCTTCTCTGTACACAGCTCCTCTGCACTCTGCTTCTCTGTACACAGCTCCTCTGCACTCTGCTTCTCTGCACACTGCTTCTCTGAGCACTGCTTCTCTGTACACTGCTTCCCTGTACACAGCTCCTCTGTACACAGCTCCTCTGCACTATGCTTCTCTGTACACAGCTCCTCTGCACTCTGCTTCTCTGTACACAGCTCATCTGCACTCTGCTTCTCTGCACACTGCTTCTCTGTACACAGCTCCTCTGCACTCTGCTTCTCTGCACACTGCTTCTCTGCGCACTGCTTCTCTGTGCACTGCTTCTCTGTACACTGCTTCCCTGTACACAGCTCCTCTGTACACAGCTCCTCTGCACTATGCTTCTCTGTACACAGCTCCTCTGCACTCTGCTTCTCTGTACACAGCTCATCTGCACTCTGCTTCTCTGCACACTGCTTCTCTGTACACAGCTCCTCTGCACTCTGCTTCTCTGCACACTGCTTCTCTGTGCACTGCTTCTCTGTACACTGCTTCTCTGTACACAGCTCCTCTGTACACAGCTCCTCTGCACTATGCTTCTCTGTACACAGCTCCTCTGCACTCTACTTCTCTGTACACAGCTCCTCTGCACTCTGCTTCTCTGCACACTGCTTCTCTGTGCACTGCTTCTCTGTACACTGCTTCTCTGTACACTGCTTCTCTGTACACAGCTTATCTGCAATCTGCTTCTCTGTACACAGCTCATCTGCACTCTGCTTCTCTGCACTCTGCTTCTCTGTACACTGCTTCTCTGTACACAGCTCCTCTGCAATCTGCTTCTCTGTACACAGCTCATCTGCACTCTGCTTCTCTGCACTCTGCTTCTCTGTACACTGCTTCTCTGTACACAGCTCCTCTGCACTCTGCTTCTCTGCACACTGCTACTCTGTGAACTGCTTCTCTGTACACTGCTTCTCTGTACACTGCTTCTCTGTACACAGCTCATCTGCACTCTGCTCCTCTGTACACAGTTCCTCTGCACTCTGCTTCTCTGTACACAGCTCATCTGCACTCTGCTTCTCTGTACACAGCTCATCTGCACTCTGCTTCTCTGCACTCTGCTTCTCTGCACACTGCTTCTCTGTAAACAGCTCCTCTGCACTCTGCTTCTCTGCACACTGCTTCTCTGTACACAGCTCATCTGCACTCTGCTCCTCTGTACACAGCTCCTCTGCACTCTGCTTCTCTGTACACAGCTCATCTGCACTCTGCTTCTCTGTACACAGCTCCTCTGCACTGTGCTTCTCTGTACACAGCTCCTCTGTACACAGCTCCTCTGCACTCTGCTTCTCTGTGCACTCTGCTTCTCTGTACACTGCTTCTCTGTACACAGCTACTCTGCACTCTGCTTCTCTGTACACAGCTCATCTGCACACTGCTTCTCTGCACACTGCTTCTCTGTACACAGCTCCTCTGCACTATGCTTCTCTGTACACAGCTCATCTGCACTCTGCTTCTCTGCACACTGCTTCTCTGCACACTGCTTCTCTGTACACAGCTCCTGTGCACTCTGTTTCTCAGCAATACCACACACACACACACACCCTCTCTGCAGATGTTTTCTCCTTCCTGGAAGAAGGCAGCCTTGGACAATTCCTTTTAGTCACTAATAGTTAGAGCTCGTCAGCATCACCCCTTAATTTATAGCCACCTAAGTGGTTGACCATGAACAGTACCAGAGCATTGTGATCGCCTCCATGGAGGCTGCAGGTCACCTTGTAGCCTCACCCTATAATATACAGGCGCATTACATCCCATATGCTGGATATAAGGGCCACGTGAAGTCCATGTATGATTATGAGACCCGGCGCTCCCGATAGCAGGTAAGTTATGGGTGTATTTCCACATCTCATCCTACTTATAAAGAAGAAGAATCGATTGCTCTCTTATTTACTGTCCCCCGGCCCGGGAAACCGCTCCATTGTGCAAACACACTTTCCTTTTGTCTTTAACTGTTGATCAAAGCAGAACCATTACCCAGGCGGAGACGAAGAAAGCGCAACCGGGACCTGAGGGTCCTATTCAGCCAGAGGTCCGGGCAGATTGCTGAAATAATTCACCCAAAATATACAAAAACATATTACGGTCCATAGGTGCCCTGGAGGCGTACACCGGCCCTGGACGGGAGTGAAGGATTTTGTCCATGCTTATTGCTTTCTTCTATTTCTCAGCTACACAAGCAAAGGCCCCGTCCAGGCCGAAGGCAACAGCACTGAGCACAATGGCGCGGCCACTGAAGACATTTTTCTCTTTTGGCTACAAACTATCAGAATAAAAAAGCTAAAAACACAAAATGCGGACTCCCGCTTATTATATACACCTATTCCTTCGGGCCCCGGCCACAGCAGAAGTGAAGCCTCATCCGTACCCCAGGACTTGACGTCAGTGGTCTCTCAGAAGAGGAGCTTCACGTGACCGGGTTCCCGAAGGGCCAATCCGCACAATGTTGGAACGGTAAGTTTATTATAAACTTTTTCCTACAGGCAAGTATTAAGGTAGGGTCATGGGACAGATTGGGTCCTGGGAAACTGCTTTAAAGGTGGACGGTCATCAGTTTTTTATGCTAGTTTTCAGTGTAAGGACAGAAGTGTTGCATGATAGAGAAGATAAAGGGATACTATATTATCTCCTTATGGAGAGCACCTAATCGTCGTGAAGAGTCTTATAGGCCAGGCAATGCTCCTCTGGAGGGTATACATATGCCAGATCTGCCTCTAATGCCACCAGCTGTAAGGTTGCTATCCTATAAGTCAATGTACAACCTTTTAGACAGGCCTTGAGACATGACTTGAATAATAGCTAAGCCAGCACCTCATCTGCAGACAGCTGTTTCAGGTTTATTTCCCCTCATCAGTGCAGAGCAGAGAGTACTGGCTTAACTGGGTGAGTGGCCTAAGTCAGGATTCGGGGAATACTCTCTGTTACTCTCTGGGGCAATCACCCCAAAACAGCTGTCTGCAGAAGAGGTGTTGACTTAGTTATTATCTAATCATTTCTCAAGGTCGTACAATGACTTCACATCTGGTGGCATTAGACATAGAGCTTGCTAAGAGCTGATTTACATAATGGAGGGGCTATAGTAAAATGTATTTTATGTTTTCCTCTTTCCTCTGACCATTCATAAAGAGCTATATGAGGAGTCAGGGAGAGTGCAGAGTCTGTGGGCGTGGCCAGCGGTACGTGCCATGTGATTTACTGCAGCCAATCACATAGAAGCATCTACTGGCATGCCAGTGCACTCCACAGACTCATCATTACAAATGAGCATGTGCAGAGTGAGCGCTACACGTAGGCGGAGCAAGAGGAGAATTAAAGGGATATTCACTAAATGACTGCTAAATAGCTGGCGCTGTTATATCTGTAAGCAGTGGGCGGAAATTTTGCATGGGTCCAAAGTGACGGTCCCAAAAGTAGGACCCCTACAAATCCCATAGCACATACTGTATAGAGGCATCTGCTGCAAAACGCCTATTGCAACCAATAGCAGTGGCAAACCAAGACAACCTGCTCTTGAGTAAATTTTAAAGGGTGGTCCAGGATTAGAAAAAGATGGCTGCTTCCTACTAAAAACAGCACCACCCCGTCCACAGATTGTCTTTGGTATTGCAGATTAGCTCTATCCACTTCAATGACACTGAGCTGCAATACACAACACGAACCACAGACGGGGTGGGGCGCTGTGTCTCAAGAAAGCAGCCATGTTTTTTCTTATCCTGTAAATAGGACCGGTTTTATTATTCATCAATGAAATCATCGCATAAAAGGCAACTAGAGAAGATCCGAGGCAACTGAGGTTGGGTGAAATCTTATGTTTGTGCCTCAGGACAGAAAAAAAATGAAAGAAGATCCAATGTTTACTGGAGTCAAATCAGCCCCTCTCTAGGCCGCACCACACGGGCATGGGACTTGTGTGGTCGATTGGCCTGACGCTGTTCAGCAGGGTGAATTCAGGGGTGAATGGCGGGGTGTAAAGAGTTAATCCATCCCGCAAGGACAGATCCATCACCAAACAGGGTAGAAGGCAAGCACTCAAAAATATCCCACACCCTTAGTCGCCCACCCATTCCCTAAAGTCCAGGGATATTCTCCGCACTCCTCACAGTCACCATAGGCCAGAGCCTAATTGCTGTAGTCCCAGATCCATTCATTAGGCGTAGGTCTAAATTAACACCTTGAAAATTGCCATATATGTGTGATACAGCGGCCTCTGCAGGAGAAATGCAGTATTACATCATGAATGCCAAGTCTACTGGAATGTCCAGGAGACATCTTCCAGAAGAGACGGTAGATTTCCCAGGTGCCCCCCACATACTCACCTCTACCTGTTTGAAGGGGTCTAGGTTAGCGTCAGATGTTTAGAGGGTCCGGTCTCTGATCCATTGTTATTTATGGGGGTCTGAGGTTTATATTTATTTATCAGGTCTGTGTTTAAAGGGGATTTTGTTACATAGATATTGATGACTTATCCACAGGATTTCCCTTCAATATCAGATCATCGGGGGTCCGACACCCAGCACCCTGACCGATCAGCTGGTGTCAGGTACTATACACTGTATGGAGCCATAAGTAGAAGGCTCTGTACACTCTGTAGTGTTTCTCCCAGGTTACATTCAAGTGTACGCCGCCACTACAAACTGCATAGTTTCCGGTGCCAGCAGATGCCCCAAACAGCTTATCGGTGGGTGTGCCAGGTGTCAGATCCCCGTGGATGTATTAATGGGGGTGGAAAACTCCTTTGAGGGTTCTGGTCTGGGTTTCCCATTAAGGGAGCCTGGAAGAATCTCTATATATTTAGAAGGTCTATAAAGGGGAGTCTGGTGTGGGTTCTGTATTTTTGGGGAGGTTCTGTGATCTGTAGAGAGGCTGTATTTATGGGTCCTGGTTTGGGTTCTCTATCAGTTTAGGGATCCTGGATAATCTGTGCTTGATTAGTGCCACTGGCCTGGGGTATGTATAAAGGGTGGTCTGGTATGAGGGAGTCTATATCTAAGGGGGTCTGGTGTGTGGTCTGTATTTATGCTGGGGTCACTTGTACAGTAGTGATTCAAATGCCGCCAGTAGGGGCGTGTCCTCAATACATGGGTGGACAAAAAAGGAAAAAATGTGCGCTGCATCTGCTACTTTTTGTTCCTTTCTTCAGAATGTCTCGTTAAAAGTTGGCAGATGGCGACCACTCACATGTAATGTTACTCCACAGAGTCCACGAAAGAGGACGCCACTTCTTGTCACCATGGCCAAAAAAAGGGTCCCAAGCAGGGACAACCCCCCCACTATGAAATCCATATACCTCGATAAAATATATTGACAGGGGTTGCCTTAATGAGACAACACCTTAAAGGAGAATGACAGCCCAGAATCAGATCCATCCGAGAAGTGGATGGCTGGATGGAACTTTTAACTTGACAGAAGAGCGAAAATCAAGGACTTTTTCGTCTTTTTCGTATTTTAGGGATAAACTTGCGCAATCCGGGTCTGATGTGTGTTAACTCTTTTGACAGGATAAAAGAAAATCTCCCAATGGTCTTGTCAAGGTCATAATTGTACCACTGAGTCTTAATAGGGTAAGCCTTGGTCCCCTTACTGCTCAGGGCCCTGGGCTACAGCCCCAAACGCCTCCATGTTAATATGCAGTGAAATCCCATTAACTTGTCTGCAGCATCTACAGGGGCCCGATGAGTCTGTGCCACGGAGAGAGGAGTCTCTGGGAAATCACAGGAGGTTTAATCTCATTAATCCCTCATTCAGGAGCACAATGGGTGATCTATGGCATCTCAAGTGTCAAGTGCTCCTACAAGAGATGGTTTTGTTCCTGGCGCTTGGCACCACTTGTAAGACATGAAGTGTCTTCTGTTTGCCTTGTTTAGATGGACGGAGAACAAATCTCAGCATTCCAGTCAAAAACGCTTTATCCCAAAATATCCCTCATCTACTCTGTTTCAGTTTCTTCTATTCACATAATTCTGCTTCCTGTTCTGAACAGAAACATTTACAAAACGAACGTTTGTTACAATGTTTCACCTTAGGCAAGAGCTGTCAGCCTGGACTTCAGGACAGGAGAGAGATTTGGGCTTCAGATGGCCCAGACTGATACACTGCCACAAACCCAACAGCTGTGTGATCTGCACTAGATTAGGGTGCATCTTTCCACTCACTGGCAGCAAGCAGAAGTCTTGAAAATGTTAAATAGATTTAAAACCCACAATGAAAATGGAGAAACTGGAAATGACATCACATTGGGCAAACATTAAGGCCATGCTACGCAAGGCAACGTGGAGGATGATCCTAGACAACAATGATGTAGCTATAAGAAAGTGACTTTCCAGATGTGTGTGGCAGGAGATCTGTGAGACTGGCAACACGTGGTTTGATCTGACAGGTTTTCCTTGTGGATCAATAGGTGTCTCTGTTGTTTCTGGTAATGGCCTCACCCCTCGCCTCCAGGTGTTGTTTATGTGGTCACTTAACCTTCCTTATTTACAGTTGCTTCTCCCACTATGCTGTGCGGTTTATAGCTTCTGTGCCTGTGGATTGTTTGTGGTTGGATCTCGGCTGAGTTCCTGGTGCTTCCATAGCCCCTTTGAAGTTAAGTATTTCCTTTCCCTTTTGTATTTTGTTTGGGTTCTGTGTGTTGCATTTCCCTATTGTTTGTATTAGGCCTGAAGGAGACTCCCGTTCGTCCTTCCTTTTGGAGGAACATGTAGTCTCGTCTCTGCCATTAGAACCAGGGTCCTATAGGGATAGATAGGACTCTAGGTATTCCTGTGTATGAACTCACCTACCTTTGGGGTCTGTTCATACTGGTAGTCAGTCAGGATTTTGGTTAGGGTTTTCACTAGGAGGTGTCCATCTTCCTTCCCTAGTTCTCAGGCCTGATTCCCTGTTTCCCCCTTCCCTCCTATGTTCGGTGTGGTGTTTCCCTCCCACACCGAAGCGTAACAGGAGCGTGGCACAATTTACTGCCATATGCCACAGTGTTTGTAGGTCTATTATGGGCTCATAGACTGCTATAGCTGAATACAGGGCCGGCCTTGGGGGTGAGAGACCTGTAAAGTTGAACAGGGAGCATGACTCACCCGGGCATGTAACTTGCAGTATTGCTTAAATATTACATAACTCTTTAATTAGATAACTAGATACATGGAGCTGTGGTCACTATTTCTTAGTATTATTTCAGCTCGATATAGCAGCATGTGGGTTGTTTTTATACTGTATGACAGTACACCATATGGGGGGCTCAGTGTACCAAGGTCAATCCTGGTGCCATATTACTCAGAAGTCGTGTATATGATGCTTTCGAGTCAGATATGGAGAACTTTGCTCTATATTCAGCAGAGGCATTTGATATCACCAGTCATGGGCGTCCTCTAGGGTGGGCATCCTCTAGGGTGGGTGTCCTCTAGGGTAGGCATCCTCTAGGGTGGGCGTCCTCTAGGGTGGGCATCCTCTAGGGTGGGTGTCCTCTAGGGTGGGCGTCCTCTAGGGTGGGCGTCTTCTAGGGTGGGCGTCCTCTAGGGTGGGCGTCCTCTAGGGTGGGTGTCCTCTAGGGTGGGTGTCCTCTAGGGTGGGCGTCTTCTAGGGTGGGCGTCCTCTAGGGTGGGTGTCCTCTAGGGTGGGCGTCCTCTAGGGTGGGTGTCCTCTAGGGTAGGCGTCCTCTAGGGTGGGCGTCCTCTAGGGTGGGTGTCCTCTAGGGTGGGCGTCTTCTAGGGTGGGTGTCCTCTAGGGTGGGCGTCCTCTAGGGTGGGTGTCCTCTAGGGTGGGCATCCTCTATGCAACTGAAGCCCCGAAATACCGCCTGCGTGAGTTAATAGCCCTCTCAGCAAATTAATAGCTCAAACACAATACATCATTTTATAGATAAGCCCAAAAAAACGTAAACAGTTTTCACATTTTAATCAAGTGCCCCCCCCCCTCCCCTCCCAATAAGCACAAAGTGGCCGGTGATATATTACAGTCTTTAACGGCACTTTAATTGTATTATCAATTTATGAAAAAGAATGGAGTTTATTACAAAGAAAACAGTTTCCACAATGCTCAATTACATTTGTAGAAATTAAATTCCCCTTTTTTTTTCTCGCGTGCCGCCAGCAGCTGCCCATAAATAACCGCTAATTATACGTATTTTTGACCGCTGTCTGTTTATGAGGGACGTTCATTAAACTTGAGAGATCGCAAATTGTTTAGGTATTGAATAAAGTTAATTAAAAAGCAAAAGATGAGACGATTTAATATATGAAACGAGTCAGAGGCGAAAATTCTATATTAAGCCCCTGACGATTACGAGACAAAACTGTGTATTTTAGATTTTACTGCATTGATTTTCATAATGATATTAGCGAAAGCTGATATTGAACCATCAGGCGGCTCCGAGGAGAGCCACGATTTATACAACGCATGCTGCAGTGGAGACGTAGCCTTTTCCGATAGTCGATGGAAATCCATGGGTGCGCACTCACCCTCCACCAGTAAGGGGCCCCTCATAAAATTTTCGTGAAGGGGATGCACTTGTATTTGCCGAATGTAGAGGAAGTGGTGAACGTACGAGTGCTATGATCATCATGGGCTCACACCATTACAACCCCACAACCAGAGACTCTACTTCAGGGATGCCCAACCTGCGGCCCTCCAGCTGTTGCAAAACTATAACTCCCAGCATGCCCAGACAGCATCCAGCTATCCGTCTACAGCAGGGCATGGTGGGAGTTGTAGTTTTACAACAGCTGGAGGGCCACAGGTTGGGCATCCCTGCTCTACTTGTTTGACCTTTTCCATCCCTGGTGGAGACGGGGGTAACGTGACCATTAGGCCTGTTTTCTGTCCCCTGTTTTGGAGAGTCTTGTGCCGTGCCATGATGCTCATGGGCAGAGACGTAACTCAAAGCTCCTGGGTCCCAATGCAAAATCTGTAACACAGCCCCCGACTTAAATTCATGCTCGGCCAAATTTTCTTTTGGACTTGGCAAACCTCCTGGGAAGTTGTCCTCCATGAACATCTTCTGTGCATGGTGCCAGGACTGCTTCATCATCAGACTCAGCCCTGGGTCCAAACACACATTGAGGGGGGGCATGACTGATAAAGCGGGTAGTTGTGAGAGCAGGGCGCTCGACGACGCTCTCGTATCTCCTGGATGTTTAGAAAAGTTGGCAAGTATGGTTATAATATTGGTGTCTTCTTAGGTGGCAGAGGCATTTTTGTCCCCCTCTCGTCCTCGGGCCTGGATGCCATTGCTACCCCTGCACCCCTGCAGCTACACCCATGGAGCAGATCTCCAGCATTTCACTGGGCAATCAGTTTCTTTTATGGCACGTGTATTCTTCGGTTCTTGCTCCAGGATCTTCCCAATCTGCCGATGGTGATACAAGCTTGCCGATATCACCTCTGAAGCCTGAGATCCACCATACTAGAAGAATGCCTCTCCCATAGCAGCAAATTGCAGCCCGCAATGCATGGGCACTGACCGCGGGGCAGCCGCATGCGGATCGCGAACCCATTCACTTGAATGGGGTCCACGATCCGTCCGTTCCGCAAAAAGATAGGACAAGTTAAAAAAAAAATTGCGGAACGGAAGCACGGAACCGAACACCACGAAAGAACTCAGTAGGGCTTCCGTGGGGTTCCGTGCTTCCATTCCGCACCGCATCTCCGGATTTGCGGAATGCACACGAATGGTGACCCGTGTGTTGCGGAACCGCCGTATGCGGCCCGCAGCACGGGCACGGCCAGCACAAGAAGCCTAATAATCATCTTTCTAGATCCATATAGTCCTCAGAGCGTTGCGATCAGAGGGAACATGCATGAAGAAAATCAGACAAACTGGGCTCCAGTCCCATTAGTTAAGGAAATGCGTCACCAAAAATGTTTTCTGCCAGTTACAACCAGATAGTGACACATATCCTTTTTTTCTAATCATTTTTATTTTCTGATTTTAAATATGATTATGGGGGCGGCCATCCTGCCTGAGCTGTTTTTTTTAACAGCATTCAGAAGGCATTAAGAAAATTGCTTTACGGCAGCCCCACGGTCCGTAGACACAATGGTCAGGAGGAGACCTCATTGCCTTCTATGGGAGAGTTTTCTAGGCTTGCTCTGTGACCTGTGCAGAGGCCATTGTATAGATAAGCTCTGACAATCACCTATTGTGAACGGTGGATCCTGTCTTATCTGTCATTCTCATCCTGCCTGTAATGATATCATCTCTGTGTATAGATAAGCAGATAACTGCAGGAAAGCGATCTGTACAGACCAAGAAGTGGTGTCTATTATTAGGCTGCGAATACAGCAGGATTTCATGTTTTTTGTTTAAATATAGATATTGACATGGAAAATGAACAATAACATCAGCAAAAATGCTTTAAAATATGTTAAACATAAAAACACGGTTTAAAGAATGGGCCCTTTTCTGAGGACACATTTCCTTGCACATAAAACTGCAAGAGCCGTCCCACGGTCCGTGTGTACGGAAGGATGCAAGGAGTGTGAGGGGGATACCAGCGAGTGCAGGGATCAGATTCTGAGAACGGAGGCAAAATGCGGATCCTAAAAATACAGGGGAGGCACTTATTCATAATGGCGCAATTTGCGGCAAAAAAAATACTAACATTACAAATCAAAAGTGGTGATTTGTTTCACCTCGTATATCAAAAGGCGCACGACACTTTTAGAATGTGACTTTTTAAAAAAAATATAAACCTGATTATCCGCTTATTTCTCACGATTGTGATATTTTAACACCAATAGCACTAAAATGTGACTTTTCTAACCTGAAATACGCCATTTCAACCAACCCCCTGCCAGACTTCTGAAACATATTTGCAACATTTCCTGATTTGTCTCAGATTCGGGACGTTTTTGTTTAGTTTTTGTTGAATGTCAATTTACTGACAGAACGCTAATGTTTCACTCATTTATATTAGATAAAAATAAACGCGTCCTTGCTTTAATAAGTCGGCCTAATTCTCCGCAACAATTTGAGCCATTTCTGCCGATAAGAGGATGATAAATGAGGCGTAATATGCGCCAATTTTATAGCCCCGCCCACTTTGACATTTAAAACTCATTTCTGGCGTGATGCATTCGTTATGGTGAAAATTGTGGCGAAAACAGTTGATATATTTTGTGTAAATCAAAACGCCACTCTTTTTGGCGCATTCCACGCCATAATTCTGGCGCAACATGCATAGAAAATGTCCCCCTTACTGTTGTGTGAATGTTGCCTAAAGGTCATAAAGAGACAGAAGTCAATTTATAAAATGCGATAAGTCTGAGAAAGAAGGTATTTTTAGGGCACGTTTAGAGGACTGGTTCATTAGGACAGTTTTTGGTACTGGAAGGTTCCTCAATCAGTAGATAGGGAATGCTAAGCATGGCTCCTGGTTCTGGAGGACCACCGTGTCCTTCACATGAGGACCTCCAATATGGTCTAATTCAGGTTTAGAGACCAGCATGCGGCTTCAGAATCACAAAAAGTTCGCAGCTATGATGCATTTAAGGTGTAACCCCCAGGCAAAAATGGAAAATTTGGCTTTTGCTGGGTTAGGGGCAATAACAGCAGGTCCTATTTATCTGAGGTCCAGCTGTGCAGTGATCTCAGGGATCTTTTGGTTGGATCATAACACACTGTGTAGTTTTTTTTTTGGGGGGGGGGGGTGGACATGCAGGGTTAAAATGCACGATGAAAAGGATGAGTAAAGAGATATTGGGGGTTCTTGTCCTCCTGATAATGACCGGTGTTGGATGGTTCCTTCCCTTCTTCTATAGAGAACATATACAGGTCCAAGGGGTCCAAGCTCTGACTCACAAAAAAAAAAAAACATTTGGGGGTGACTTTGGAGCAATCTCTTACCATTAGGGTCTTATGACCACAAATGATTGAACTTATTGATGACATGTCCTGTGTGCGCAATGATAACTAATGGAACATGGACTTCACATGTCCTCTATAGATGAGGGGTGGTCCTCAGAATCATCTCATCTGGTAGTCCCAGTCCAATGGTGGTGTCAGGAATCAGGATTGGGTTGGAAGGACCCCTGAAACCTCTTCCAGGTGAGGGATAGTTTGAGGAACAAGAGATTTCAACCAAGGTCAAAAGTGAATTTCCCATCTTGGCCCGGAGACACGTTCACCCACCCGTCCTGTCTGAGCTGTGCAATTTGTCCTCTAATGAGACGTCGTCCCATGTAATAACCGCCCTGTGTACTGCGGCTGTAATGGCGCTATCACCTCACTATCAGTTTATCACTGAACTAACACTGCGCCCTGTACTTACCTCGCCCTGGTGAATTGCTTCTGAGACCCCGAGGCCGAGAACAATCCTTCTAAAAGAGCATGAGAGTCAATCCGAGTCCAGAGAGGAAAGTTCTTGTCAATCCCCGCGGCCTCCAGACATCTCACCCCCCCACATTACTGAGGCAGTGCTGGAAATTAATTAATGAAAATGTTGAAACTGCAGGAGGCAGGTAAGTACCTGGAGGCTACCTAATGTCCCCAAAGTTATTTACCCTACACTGCTTAATATTATCTATCTATCTATCTAGAACTAGAAGTAATAGCACACCACTATATGCACTAAGACACAAGTAAACAGTGAATATGTGAAAAAGGTAGAATGTATGGCTGCTATACTTTCTATTAGACAAAGTAGAAGATCTTAGAGCATATTATTGATCAAAAATATGTCGGGCCCATCTACCATCGACAAGGTGGCTTCTAAATGTCGGGACCTACTCTAACACATGCTTGTATCCGACAAGATTCTGGGTCAAAGGAGCATCCAGCTATTGTGATATTCCTGATTAAAAGCACCAGGCAGTTGGGCGGGAGTGCAAGGTTCCTGCAGGGGATGCCTGTTCCCCTATATATATAGAAGGAAACAAAGAATGAACCAGCACCTCCAGTTGGATAAGTTAAAAGCAGGTATCTGTCTGTCTGTCTGTCTATGAGAAGAAACAGAAAGAAAGGCCCCATGGAGTTGGGCTGAAACATTACATTCTATCTATCTCATCTATCTATCTATCTATCTATCTATCTATCTATCTATCTATCTATCTATCTGATATCTGATATCTATCTACCTATCTATCTATCTATCTATCTATCTATCTATCTATCTCCTATCTCTGTCTGGCTGTCTATCTGATTCTGTCTCCTCTATCTATCTCATATATCTCATATATCTACAGTATCTATTATCTATCTATCTATCTATCTATCTATCTATCTATCTATCTATCTATCTATCTATATATCTTACTATGTATCTATCTGTTATCTATCTATCTATCTATCTATCTATCTATCTATCTGTCTATCTATCTCTTATCTCTGTCTGTCTATCTGTCTCTATCTATCACATATACAGCCAGGTCCATAAATATTGGGACAATTACACAATTGTAACATTTTTGGCTCTATACACCACCACAATGGATTTGAAATGAAACGAACAAGATGTGCTTTACCTGCAGACTGTCAGCTTTAATTTGAGGGGATTTACATCCAAATCGGGTGAACGGTGCAGGAATTACAGCAGTTTGCATATGTGCCTCCCACTTGTTAAGGAACCAAAAGTAATAGGACAATTGGCTTCTCGGCTGTTCCATGGCCAGGTGTGTGTTATTCCCTCATTATCCCAATTACAATGAGCAGATAAAAGGTCCAGAGATCATTTCACGTCTGCTATCTGCATTTGGAATCTGTTGCTGTCAACTCTCAAGATGAGATCCAAAGAGCTGTCACTATCAGTGAAGCCATCATTAGGGTGAAAAAGCACAACAAACCCATCAGAGAGATAGCAAAAACATTAGGCCTGGCCAAAACAACTGTTTGGAACATTCTTAAAAAGAAGGAACGCACCGGTGAGCTCAGCAACACCAAAAGACCCGAAAGACCACGGAAAACAACTGTGGTGAATTCCTTCCCCGGTGAAGAAAACACCCTTCACAACAGTTGGCCAGATCAAGAACACTCTCCAGGAGGTAGGTGTATGTGTGTCAGAGTCAACAATCAGGAGAAGACTTCACCAGAGTGAATACAGAGGGTTCACCACAAGATGTAAACCATTGGTGAGCCTCAAAACCAGGAAGGCCGGATTAGAGTTTGCCAAACGACATCTAAAAAAGCCTTCACAGTTCTGGAACAACATCCTATGGACAGATGAGACCAAGATCAACTTGTACCAGAGTGATGGGAAGAGGAGAGTATGGAGAAGGAAAGGAGCTGCTCATGGTCCTAAGCATACCACCTCATCAGTGAAGCATGGTGGTGGTAGTGTCATGGCGTGGGCATGTATGGCTGCCAATGGAACTGCTTCTCTTGTATTTATTGATGATGTGACTGCTGACAAAAGCAGCAGGATGAATTCTGAAGTGTTTCGGGCAATATTATCTGCTCATATTCAGCCAAATGCTTCAGAACTCATCGGACAGTGCTTCACAGTGCAGATGGACAATGACCCAAAGCATACTGCAAAAGCAACCAAAGAGTTTAAGGGAAAGAAGTTGAATGTTCTGCAATGGCCGAGTCAATCACCGGACCTGAATCCCATTGAGCTGCATTTCACTTGCTGAAGATAAAACTGAAGGGAAAATGCCCCAAGAACAAGCAGGAACTGAAGACAGTTGCAGTAGAGGCCTGGCAGAGCATCACCAGGGATGAGACCCAGCGTCTGGTGATGTCTATGCGTTCCAGACTTCAGGCTGTAATTGACTGCAAAGGATTTGCAACCAAGTATTAAAAAGTGAAAGTTTGATTTATGATTATTATTCTGTCCCATTACTTTTGGTCCCTTAACAAGTGGGAGGCACATATGCAAACTGTTGTAATTCCTGCACCGTTCACCTGATTTGGATGTAAATTCCCTCAAATTAAAGCTGACAGTCTGCAGGTAAAGCACATCTTGTCCGTTTCATTTCAAATCCATTGTTGTGGTGAATAGAGCCAAACATGTTAGAATTGTGTCCATGTCCCAATATTTATGGACCTGACTGTATCTATCTATCTATCTATCTATTTATTTATTTATTATCTATTTATCTATCTATCTATCTATCTATCTATCTATTATCCTTCCTCCTCCGCTGTCACATAAAATACCTTTAAAATAATTCTTGTTATACAGGGGGTGATATTTCATGAAATGACCGTTTTATTAGACTTATCGAGATATTCTTTCCGGGAAGTAGAAGTGGCAGCATAAACGGAGCAGAACATGGCGAGACCATTATATTATAAAGTGCTATGGCGTTTATAATATTCTCCATCTTGCTCTCTGGTCATATCGGAGATTTTGCAGGGTCCCTTCCTGCTGCTTCCTATAAACAGCCGAGATCAATGAAGGATTTCTGAATCATGGCCCTTTAAGGCATGACACATTTCAGACTCCATAAAGTTATACTTTTTTGCTGCTGTCAATCGGCATTCATAATTTAAAGGGCCGGTGCTGCATGACAGCCTGTTTTATGCTTTCTTCGCTATAGATTTTTTGTCATGGCGAGTGTCAGAGGTCAATGTCACTGTGTCCCTATGGCAGCCATTAAATGCCAGCAGCAAACTTGTTCAGTATTGATCGACGATCTCAAAGTATCTATTATGAGGGGATAAAAAGTGGTTTTCACATCTTTCTAAAACAGATAACTCAAAAGGGCCACGGGGTCAGGCCCTGTGATATATTGTTGTTATATCGTATCAACAGCCGGGAATAGAATGCGAACGGCAATGAGAGCATCTTGACGCCAGTCTTTCTGTATTACATAACGTCTCTGGGAAAGCAAACACATTGACGAAAAAAGACCAGGAAAGTTCCGGATATACTGCTGTCTCGGAAGAGATTGCTTTTATGGACATATCACGTGGGATCTGTGCAAAATCTTCCTTAGTAGGGTAAATAGGTGGTCGGATTTGTACAAGATCATGTGAAAGGGGTTGTCTGGTTTAGACCTTGTGAGTTATTAAAGGGGGATCAATTGTCCGAGACCCTCCTCTATTATCCATAGCAGAAAGTAGCTATAAAGAGCATCTCTTGCCCTGGAGGACCCATCATATCCGTGTAGCAGCTCAGTCATATAGGTGTGAACAGTGTAATACCTCATGTCTCCTGTGGTGGCACTGCAGGGAAATTAAACACTTGCGACACAGAGCAAAAACGATCTCTGGGGATTCACAGCAGCCAAACATCTACTTATCATCTGGAACCCCTCTAGCAAGGTGGGGGAGGGCAACCTCATTCATTTGCAGGTCACTTATAACATTGGGTCTTGCTGCTGGAAGGACCTGTCACCCACCAATATCAACAAAGTTGACCACAAAGAAAAAACATGAAAGCCAAGCATTACATAGGGGGTAGGGGTGCATTTATAGGGGAAACTGTTGCACCTGGGGCTTAGTGCCTCAAGGGGTCCAAGTGGCCCCTATGCCACGTTAGAAGGCACCAGTATTATAAATGGATGGTACAGATTTTGCATTGGGGCCCAGGAGCTTTAAGTTACGCCTCTGTATGGGGGGAATTTTCACTCTGGGACATGGTTGATTGATGGTACATCTAGTGCCAGATTACAATTCATCATAGGTTGCTGAATACTGTACATCACCCGGGGCTTTCTTCAGGTTTATGAAAACCCTTGGGCAGCAGAGTCACACCAGACACTAGACTCCCTGTCTACGGCCCCTTTGAGACCCACCTATTAACCCGCCTCTTGTGTCTTTAGCCACGCCCCTTACCTTACCAAGTACATTGGATCTGTTGGTGCGATAGTCTCATTACCCCCTTAACAGTGCCTGCCCTCCATTTTAGCTACCATCAGATGTACAGTAGAGTCTGCCAAGTCCCGTTTTGTTGATTGGAACCGATGATGTCACCATGTGATGTCATATTTCTGCAAGCTGCTTTACAGTGATCCATCAGCCATAGTTTGCAATGAATGCCTGGATATTCTGTACCCTACCCCAGTGGGCTGGGGACTCTGGCATCCACTCAGCATCATGGGTCCAACCTCAATCATCGGAAGTGCATTCAGTGGAGATCCACTTCTTCCCTTCCCAATTTTTGGTCATCGGTACTTGATATGTCCCCCAACCCATTACTGCCCAACCATTGGATCCATCTATATTTCAACCTTTTGTAGTATTGTCACAGACACATTTTTTCATGTAACAAAATGTATCACCGATACAACAGAAAATACGGCATCAAAAGTGGATTTAAAATGTTACCATTATTTTTGAGGGGGTTGTAACAAAGACCAATGGATTGAGGAAAGTTACTATTCAGATATGACCCCAGGAATTTTTTTTTTGAAAGCCCCAACTAATCAGAACCAATTAATCAGAATAATATAGACCTAGAGAGAGTTTCTTTCAACCATTGGAATGATTGTATGACATAACGTTTGAGTAAAGCTGGCCATAAACCAGTGATTCTGACCTTTTTCTGCCAACCGTCGGTACAAACAAGGGCTATCGATGGAGACCCAAGGTAGATATCTGTTGAAGAGTTGATCTTGCATGTTGGATTTTCTGGTCGTTGTTGGAAAGTCATTTATGAAAAAAGACAGATTGGCTTCCCATCAATAAAAACCTAAACCAGGCCACACATCATGTTGGAAATCGATGGGCAATTAGCCATTGTTGTCGAAAAATGACGACCATCACAGACCAGCTATGAACGAAGAGTCACCAGAAAATGGTTGTCTGAAATTCCTAATGTATGGCCTGCTCAAAGTGTTGTATGATTGTTCTGTCAGTTTTTCAACTAATCCACCACCATGGCTTAAACTGCCTTTTGTTATCTTACTATAGACACAATAGGTAAAGTAAAATCACATAGCAAAGTAGTATAGGAGGAGTCCATGCTCCTGGAGGAAGTCCTGAGAAACCCTTGAGATTGTTGAGCATTGAGATGAGGTTTGGCTCAAGTCCCATATCAGAGATGTGGTCTGGTCTGTAAAAAATTCATTAGGGACGATCTAATTCTAAAGCACAATTTGGAAAACAAAATTATCAACACGCGGGTGGTCCCAACATCCATGTTTTTGTGGGGAGAATGATAAGACCACAAAGCAATATTTTCATAAAGGAAACGGGTTTTGAATCCCAAGAATCCTCCCGTTCTTTCTAGGCGGTTAATAGGTTTCTTTTTCTTGGCCACCAAGCAAACGATTGCAGCACCTGGAAAAAACCCTCTCTGAACGTCTTAGAAGTGAAGCACAGACATTTTTTTATATGGTCAACGTAATATTTACCTCCGTCTTAGCAGACCGTCATGATCAATTCTTACAATATGGGCACCATGGGTGGAATATTGAGTGGAAGAATCTACCTATACATGCTGGTGAGTGCCTACCTTGAGTGTGCCACCCCGCTGGAGATCCCTTTCCCTTCCCCCGTTGCTTGTACGGCACCACCACTCCGATATGAATAAATAGTGGTAACGACAGGATACATAATGTTTTATACCCACTTTCATCTCTAATACCTCAATACTGTTTTACTCTTAGTACATTGGCTGAGCCGTATGATGGCCCATGGCCAGGTGAGGCACCAGGCAGCACCAGGTAGGGGCAAGAGGGGGGCAGCCGAAGGGCCATGGGCTGAAGGGAAGGGGTTAGGTTAAGAAATTTGCATTGGGAAGAGGGAGTGCTGTTTCAGGTTTCGCCTCAGGCAGCAGAAAGGCTAGGTGCACCCCTGATGAAGGGACACTACGAACAGTAACCTACAAAGGACCAAATACCACTTATGGTGCCTGCCATCCAATGGAAGCCCCCCCTCCCCCAGGTTGTTTTTCACCTACTTCCCCTGTTCGTCACGTTTGTCGGTTATCTGTGTTTCTTTTCATTATACTTCCTTAGTTGGCCCTATAGTGGGAAAGGCCCACACATTTTCACCCCTCATAGTTATACTTTGATGGACAGAATTGTTCTTACCACACATGACTGGCTTACTGTGTCATATTATCTGTTTGCTCTTACTTATACAAAATGTTTTTGTATCAAAAAATGTTTGTAAAAAAAAAAGAAAGAAATGGGTTTCAACATTTTATTTAAACATAATTAAAAATTTTAACATTACAACCAGGCTTAGCCTTCTCCGCTTCTTCTCTAGTGCCCTCCAAGGTCAGTACATACAGTAAATGATGATTATGATGGTGTATTCACTAATCATTCCATATTAATTGAATTCAAGTAAAATGTTGTTAATCTGACACCAGTCAGAGGAGGCAATACAGCTCTTGTAAAGGTTACATCAGGGCCCAAGAGCCTAAAGGGGGCCCAATTGGAGTGCAGCACTCGACTATCTCCGGTGTTCACATAGAGAGGAAGCACACTTGGTCAACCTACTGCTCCATTCATAAGGGTGCCTGGGATCTTTACCTCATAACCGGCGAGGGTCCCAGTAACCAGACGCTTATCCTGTGGATAGGTGCCCATATATATAACAGCAAAGTTTGCCCAACATTTCTGGTGGGACCGGCTGACTATCTGATGAGTAGAGGTGTGCCTACTCCCTCCCAACAGATCATGATAGAGTAATGAACCATTAGGGCCATTGAATTTCAACATGCCCCTGTCTTTTATTTGGTCTTACTCCCCTTTCCCCATTGAGGACATGCCCACCATCAGCTCGATACAAGAGGATCAGAAGACATTGCTGTCGGCTAAACCAGCCTTCGGCCAAAAGCTGTAGAACATTTATAGCCACCTTAGATGTTCCCTATTCTTACAGGTAACTTTTTTAACCATTTGATAATCCAGAATATTTGGTAATGCCGAGACAATGATCACTGTGACCGGAAATTAAATTCCTAATGGGAACGGGAAGAGAAATGATATGATAAACACAAGGACGCCTTGTAGATGGACATCCCGGGCCATTTTAGGGCCGATTACCAAACAGCCTTCTTGTATGTACACTATCCACCTTCGGTGCAGACAAAAAACATCAGTTTTTGGTGCTTTCATCTTGTTTTCTATTGCTTCTTAAGTAAATAAGATGTCCAAGGGGATAATGGAAGCTCCAGCCGAGCTCACTTAGTGTCTTTTCATGGTAATTAACCACGTTTGCTACAGTCTAACTGCATGAATGGAGCCCTGTTTTGCGCTTTTAGGCCACATAAGAGGACAATGAATGTAATAAGTTCTTGCTGGAGAAGTCTCTCAATGACGCTCTTCATCCCCAGTCCTTTTATTAGAAAATACAGACATCAATCTTGTTACTGGTGATACATTCCTACATCCAGCTCTGGTGCACCCCATGATGCTAAACATTTTCCAATAAGGCCTGTTAGATGCTGTTTTTAGATCTTTCTTTCATTTTATTTTTATTTTTTTATTATTTGATTGAATTTTACAGATTGGATGATTCTGATAAGTGTTATGGAAAGAAATGAAATTCTGTCACAGGATGAAAGATACAGTAAAATCTTGTTTAAGTCAATATTTTTAGAAATTAAAAAAACAAAAATGTATCAACAGGGAATTATTGTTTAGACGGCTGATGTAGGTTTATATCTGTGCTGTTCTCACCATTCAGAGGCAACCCCAAGATTACAAGACACAAGTCAGAACTGATGGGAATTCCCAAAGATATGGAGATAAACCTCATGTCTGGACAGTGCCGAATATTTTATCAGACAATATTTCTTTATTGTGTTTTGTAGTATTATACACTCTCGGCTCTTACCCATTTGATTATTTACCCCCTCAACTGTCTATGTTATATCTATCTATCTATCTATCTATCTATCTATCATAAACTTTATTTATATAGTGCCACCATATTCCACAGTGATTTACAGTTTACACAGAAGGTGAGGAGCCAGACACAAGGTGTAAAAATTAATGTTTTTTAACATGGTCTATATATATTTACATCTATCTCCTATCTATCTATCTATCTATCTATCTATCTATCTATCTATCTATCTATCTATCTATCTATCTATCTATTATCTATTATCTATCTATCTATCTCATATCTATCTATCTATCTATCTATCTATCTCATATCTATCTATCTATCTATCTCTCTCATATCTATCTATCTATCTATCTATCTATCTATCTCATATCTATCTATCTATCTATCTATCTATCTATCTATCTCATATCTATCTATCTATCTCCTATCTATCTATCTATCTATCTATCTATCTCATATCTATCTGTATCTATCTATTATCTATCTATCTCCTATCTATCTCATATCTATCTATCTATTATCTATCTATCTACCTATCTATCTGTCATTTCTTATCTATCTATCTATCTATTATATATCTATCTATCTATCCTTCTATCTATTATTTATCTATCTATCGATCAAATCAAATCAAATAAGCTTTATTGGCAGGACTAAATAAATTTTAGCATTGCCAAAGCAAGTGGGAAATAATTGGGTAGGGTTGGGGGATGGGGACATATACAGGGTGGGGGTATAGGAGTCCATGGTATATCAGGCTCCTCTCAGTCTATGGCAGGCAGTAATATATTGGGCTGCTGTGGCCGCTGTGTTCTCCTCTTCCCCCAGCAGTATGGAGAGTCTCTCTTCCTCCTCCATGGAGGTGAAGTCTGGGCAGAGATCAGACAGTCTCCTGAAGTCAGTCTCCCTCACTGCTGAGTATTTGGGGCACCGCAGCAGGAAATGAGCCTCATCCTCCACGGCCTCCTGGTCGTGATATCTATGTATCTCATATCTATCTATCTATTATATATCTATACAAACACACTACATCCAGCACTCTGCCCTCCATGCTGGATGAGACATTGGTTTATATTTTGGCCAAAGCATAGTAAGCCACTCACCGCGTCAAGGTTGTCTCATGAGTGGTCCCTAACTCTTGTTCCTACCTGTTTATGGGCCATGACAGCTGGATGTAGTGAGCGATCACATTTGCATTTTCCGTTTGTATATGTATTTCGCCATAGTGATCTGCACCTGCAGGCAGGTTGTGCTGACCCAACCCCTTATTTTTTTCTTTGTATTATATATCTATATATCTATGTATCCATCCACTATCTATCTATCCATCCACTATCTATCTATTATCTATCTATCTATCTATCCATCCATTATCTATCTATCTATCTATCTATCTATCTATCTATCTATCTATCTATCTATCTATCTATTATCTATCTATCTATCTATTATCTATCTATCTATCTATCTATCTATCTATCTATCTATCTATCTATTATCTATCTATTATATATCTATATATCTCATATCTATCCATCCATTATCTATCTATCTATCTATCTATCTATCTATCTATCTATTATCTATCTATCTATTATCTATCTATCTATCTATCTATCTATCTATCTATCTATTATCTATCTATTATATATCTATATATCTCATATCTATCCATCCATTATCTATCTAGCTAGTTACAGTATTCTTGTTTTGGTGATTAGCATGTGATTTTCGATTTTCATTACATTTGTGATTAACTTACCTAATGCTAGATAGATATGAGATAGATAGATAGGAGATAGATAGATAATAGATAGATAGATAGATAGATAGATAGATAATAGATAGATAGATAGATAATAGATAGATAATAGATAGATAGATAGATAGATAGATAGATAATATAGATAGATAGATAGATAGATAGATAGATAGATAGATAGATAGATAGATAGATATGAGATAGATAGATAATAGATAGATAGATAGGAGATAGATAGATAATAGATAGATAGATAGATAGATAGATAGATAGATAATAGATAGATAGATAGATAATAGATAGATAGATAATAAATAGATAGATAGATAGATAGATAGATAGGAGATAGATAGATAATAGATAGATAGATAGATAGATAGATAGATAGATAGATAATAGATAGATAGGAGATAGATAGATAATAGATAGATAGATAGATAGATAGATAGATAGATAGATAATAGATAGATAGATAATAGATAGATAGGAGATAGATAGATAATAGATAGATAGATAGATAGATAGATAGATAATAAATAGATAGATAGATAGATAATAGATAATAGATAGATAGATAATAGATAGATACATAGATAGATAATAGATACATAGATACATAGATAGATAGATAGATAGATAATAGATAGATAGATGATAGATTATTAGATAGATAATAGATAGATATGAGATAGATAGATAGAAAGATAGATAGATAGATAGATAGATAATAGATAGATATGAGATAGATAGATAGATATGAGATAGATAGATAGATAGATAGATAGATAGATAGATAGATAGATAGATAGATAGATAATAAATAGATAGATAGATAGATAGATATGAGATAGATAGATAGATAATAGATAGATAGATAGATAGATAGATAGATAGATAGATAGATAGATAGATAGATAGATAGATAGATAGATAATGGAGTCTGTAGACTGGACAATCTTGCAGGTAATATATATATATATACACAGATGGAGCGTGTTCTCCAGCACAGAAATTGCCTTCATCTCCACCACCTCCAGTGTCCACCCAACCACCGACTCCATGTCTGGAAACCCCACTGATATGTGAAATGAGCTATCCGCGGAGCACCTGTGCAGCCCCCATTACTGCCTCAGGCCCATGAATCTTGCATCTCCTGCTTCCAAAGAGCTGACATATATCCTGTCTTAAAGACAAGACTACTATTGCCAACCCCGGGTTATAAATTACCTGTTCATCCTTCTTGCGCTTCCCTCTCTCTTTTTTTCCCCCTTAGCTTCAGTTTTCATTCCAGTATAAACTTTCCTGTCAAAAAGACATTTCTGGTGTGTCAAATCCTCTCCTGTAATGAACAGGTTGACAAATGGTAAAGGTGAGCAGACACTTGGCGCCGAGTACCCGCCTCTAGCCATGGTGAGGCTTGGAGAGGGGGGATCAGCGTTGGGGTATCCTTTGTCATCACCCTGATTAGACACCTAAGCTTTATTACAGATCAAGGAGCAGAAAAACACCAACTGCATCATTCAAAAATAGGATTTGGCCTAAGAGCTTGCAATCAAAAAGTGCCAAATATGGTTTGCCTACGATCTAGTGCAACATAAAAGCAGCATAGCGACAGCATATTATTTCGACTCAGCATCTTCAGGGTTAAAATACTAATAACCCAATTGGATTTACCGCATGAATATTTTTAAGACGCGTCATTTGTGCTCATGTGTAATGGCCCGAGCTCGTGGTGACAAAAGAACGGTTTTTAGAAATGACATATTACGCCATGAATTTTACACAAGAAAAACCTTAACTATCCTATTAATTTTTAAAAAAATGCAGTGCAGAATATAAAAACATATTAAAAAAATTCAACAATTAAAAAGAGCATTCAATGCGCTATGATAGGGTCAGCATGGTACATCAAAGGTTAAAAACAAGTATTTAAACAATTTTTTAAATAAAAAATATTCAAAAGTAAAAAAAATCTTAAAAAATGTGAAGAAACTTTTTAAACAAACGTTTTCTGACATTAAAAAAATTTAAAAAAATGATATCAAAATACAGTAGGTAAAAAAGGGGGAAACAAGTCATTAACAATATCAGCTTCATTCAAAAGAAAAAATTGAAAAATATGTAAAAAAAAATTCTATATGTCCAAAAGCTGTTCAAATTTTTAAAAATATATATATTTTTTAAAATGTAAAAAAAGGTGTAAAACTGAATAAATAAATTAAGTGTAAAAATTAAACATTAAAAAGATATAATAATAAAAATGTAACTTGTAGTGGTTAAAGAAAAAAAAATAAACAAGCAATTTTTTTTTTTCTTAAGACGAATTGCAATTATTAACACATTGTCTTGTTATTGTGATTAAAATTAAATGATGTTCTAGGCGCGCTGACAAATGAATGTGGAATCGCTGTACTAATGATATTACTTTAAATTATGAACGTGAGCCGAGGAGGAAAAAGAGAGACGGAGACAAAGGGAGGAAAATTGAGCCTAACAGCCAGATCTTTAACTGTTATTTACCTATTATCTGGGCGAATTGAATCTCGTCACGCCGCTCTATAGACGAGCAGAAAAGATCTCTGCTTGCTACAAGGCCTATTCCTCCCATCCAGCAAGCTGTGATTCCCAGGGGCCCCATTGCTAGCACTGGCTCAGCTTGTCTGATCATTTACCCATAATTAGAAAATTAATATTTTAGATGGCGCTATGATGAACCCATTATGGTGATGGGCCCCTGTATCAATTATAACTTCAATTTCAATTTCACATACAGCCGCGTAATGGGTCCTGGTGGCAGCGTAGTGATGGGCTAAGTCTGCGGTGCGTGACGAATACAGATCACTGCACATTAAAATGAGCAATTATTTGAACATGTATAAAAACTATTTACAAGCAATGTAATTGACCAGGGTCAGAGGGAGATGCTGAAAAATGGACAGGTTGACAAATTCTCGTTCTATAGCAACAGAAAGGATTTATTAATTTCTGTGGCTGTAATTGAATTTTTGAAAGCTTCTTGTTAGACTCCTATTGCTTTGCTCATCTCCCGTGCTGACCTTCCATAGATCTGTGGTTACATGGCTCCTCGTTCCTCGCCGTTTTTTTTTCTCGTTTCTTTTCCTTTTTTTTCTTTTTTTTTTTTATACCGCCTTTGGCAGGGAGATTGCTTGATGGAATTTATGGGGGGAAAAAAATACACAAGCAGTCATTTTGAAAATAGATTCGAGAGAGAATAACAGCAGGTTTTACCATTCGACAACATATAAAAACATACAATATCATTACATATATATATATTATACAATGGCTAGAAATATTTGAAGTTACGGTAATTAAAAACAATCTATTTTAAAATAAAATTTTGCTAATGAAAAGAAGTAAAAATGTTTGCTTTAAAAATAAAAGAAAGCAAAAATAAACAAAAAATATAAATAAAAAATATTTGTGCAACAGGAGTGAATTGGGAGACTACTTCTGTCTTAGGGTCTGTTCACACATCAGACGCGTCAAGTGCAATGCCTGTGAATGGGGTTTTGTCAATGTTCACATGCTACAAAAAATTTCTGCATGGACTTTTATCTGTGCCATGAAAAAAATTCAGACGCCGGGCAGGAAAAACTGAGCATTAGCACCAATGGGCGCTAATCCTTGGCAGCACCTATGTGTCGCATCTACGGCAGGAATCGGAGTATCAGCCTAGGTTTTATTAGGCGAAAATACGCCCTGGATGACGTGTGAACAATGCCTAATAATGAAGATTCTCTGTTGCCATGGCGTCGTGAATACAAGACACGTTTTGTGCTGTTGTTGTGTTGATACATTACTGTGGAGTTTCCTATATTGCCTTAATTAACCTATGGAAAATAAAGAGGAGGAATCCTGAAAGTGGTATGTAAATGTCTACCTTGTACATGACATCGGAGAGCTGCACTCTCTGCAGAAAAGATGGTTTTAATGTCTCATGTAATTATCCGGGGACGGGAACCCTGCAGAGGTTGAAGGCGTAAGATATGACATTAAAGAGGTGACATTTACAAGGATATGCATGTCATTAGTGAAGCTTATGCTTGGAGTCACTTTAATACTTACAGTAGGAAATTGCATGACTAGCAATTCCCTGATATGTTATTATCATGAAGGTTTCCTGATGTTACCAGCAGATTAGTGCAGTTTAACTGAGCAATGGTGAAAAATGCCATCTGACATGGTGGACGTGGACGAAGATGGCCCAAGTACCAATGCGTGTGCAACAATATGAGAAAATACTATACATGAAACATGCATCTTAATGATCAGCCTCCTGGAGAAGATTTAAACGTAGTTTACATGCACTGAAGAGTAGGAGAAAATGTTTAGGAGGAAATAGCGCCACATTTGTCAAAATGGCGCATGTGGTCTACAATTGACTCTACTTGCTAGGAATGTCACATATCTCTCGGCTGCAAGTGCTTTGCAACATAGATGCAAAAGGTGTAATAAATTTGGATCTAGAAATGGGCGCAATGTGAGATAGAATTCTGTTACTTTGTTTATAAATATCCCGTAGACTGTATACAAGTATATACATATCTAGAACACTGGACTAATGTATCTATAGACAGTGTATAAAAATATAAACTATCAACCATAAGATTAAAAGCGTTAAAAGTGTTACATGGTGTAGATGGCTCTCTGACCCGTCAGGGCCTGGACTCCACAAGACCTCCGAGGTGTCCTGTGGTATCCGGCAGATTAGCAGCAGATCCTGGAAGATGCTCGGTGCGGCCTCCATGGATCGGACTTGTTTTTCCAGCGCATCCCACAGATGATGATCGGATTGAGACCTGGGAATCTGGAGACAAGTCATCACCTTCATCTCTCTGTCATGTTTCTCGTTCCTGGGCAGTTTCTCCAGTGAGGCCGGGGCATTATCCTGCTGAAAGAGGGTACTGCCATTAGGGGGCACCACTGCCATGTAGGGTGTACTTGTCTGTACAATGGTTAAGTAGGTGGTGCATGTTGTCTCCACATGATACCAGGAGCCAAGGTTTCCAGAAGAACATTGCCCAGAGCATCACACTGCCTCGGCCGGCTTGTCTTCTTCCCATAGTGCACTTGGTGCCATCTCTTCCCCAGGTAAGTGACTTTCTTCCTTTGCTCCATCCATGGTCAAGTTCTGATGCTCACAGGCCCATCGAGGACATTTCTGGCAGTGGACAGGTGTCTCCGAATGGACATTGACCGGTCTGCAGCTATACAGCCCCAAACACAATGGGCAGTGATGTACTGTGTGTTGTGACACCTTTCTATTACCAGTAGGAAAGTTGTCAGCATTTTTGTGTACAGTAACTCCTCTGTGGGGTCGGAATAGATGGGCTAGCTTTCACCAACCACACAGATCAATTAGCTTTCAGCATCACCGTTCAAAAAAAAGCATTGCGTGAATAACCCCATAGACTTCCATTGTGGACGTCCATCATTTTTCACTGACGTGTGAGTACACCCTTACACCTGACAATTTTTACTACTTCCAACAAATCAACTTCAAGACCTGACTGGTCACTTGCTGCCTAATATGTTCCACCCCCAAAAAGGAGCCATTGTCACCTGATAATCAATGCTATTCATTTGTATCTTTATCAAAAAGTCGAAATGGGACATCATAGAAAATTTCAAAATGGAGCCCCTCTCCTCCATGAAAACATTATCATCATTATTTTAAAGGATTATACGGATAGTGGCTCAATATTTTGGACTCCCTAATGTACAATGTGATGTAACAGTACAGAGATAATAAACACAGTGATGTCACAGTACAGAGATAATAAACACAGTGATGTCACAGTACAGAGATAATAAACACAGTGATGTCACAGTACAGAGATAATAAACACAGTGATGTCACAGTACAGAGATAATACACACAGTGATGTCACAGTACAATTATAATAAACACAGTGATGTCACAGTACAGAGATAATAAACACAGTGATGTCACAGTACAATTATAATAAACACAGTGATGTCACAGTACAGGGATAATAAACACAGGGATGTCACAGTACAGGGATAATAAACACAGTGATGTCACAGTACAGAGATAATAAACACAGTGATGTCACAGTACAGAGATAATACACACAGTGATGTCACAGCACAGGGATAATAAACACAGTGATGTCACAGTACAGGGATAATAAACACAGTGATGTCACAGTACAGAGATAGAAAACACAGTGATGTCACAGCACAGGGATAATAAACACAGTGATGTCACAATACAGGGATAATACACACAGTGATGTCACAGTACAGGGATAATAAACACAGTGATGTCACAGTACAGATATAATAAACACAGTGATGTCACAGTACAGAGATAGTAAACACAGTGGTGTCACAGTACAGGGATAATAAACACAGTGATGTCACAGTACAGGGTTAATAAACACAGTGATGTCACAGTACAGAGATAGTAAACACAGTGGTGTCACAGTACAGGGTTAATAAACACAGTGATGTCACAGTACAGAGATAATAAACCCAGTGATATCACAGCACAGAGATAATAAACACAGTGATGTCACAGTACAGAGATAATAAACACAGTGATGTCACGGTACAGGGATAATAAACACAGTGATGTCACAGTACAGGGATAATAAACACAGTGATGTCACAGTACAGGATAATACACACAGCGATGTCACAGTACAGAGATAATAAACAGTGATGTCACAGTACAGGGATAATAAACACAGTGATGTCACAGTACAGGGATAATAAACACAGTGATGTCACAGTACAGGGATAATAAACACAGTGATGTCACAGTACAGGGATAATACACACAGTGATGTCACAGTATACGGATAATAAACACAGTGATGTCACAGTACAGAGATAATAAACCCAGTGATATCACAGCACAGAGATAATAAACACAGTGATGTCACAGTACAGAGATAATAAACACAGTGATGTCACAGTACAGGGATAATAAACACAGTGATGTCACAGTACAAGGATAATAAACACAGTGATGTCACAGTACAGGAATAATATACATAGTGATGTCACAGTACAATTATAATAAACACAGTGATGTCACAGTACAGAGATAATAAACACAGTGATGTCACAGGACAGGGATAATAAACACAGTGATGTCACAGTACAGGGATAATAAACACAGTGATGTCACAGTACAGAGATAATAAACACAGTGATGTCAGTACAGGGATAATAAACACAATGATGTCACAATACGGGGATAATAAACAGTGATGTCACACTACAGGGATAATAAACAGTGATGTCACAGTACAGGGATAATAAACACGGTGATGTCACAGTAAGGGATAATAAACACAGTGATGTCACAGTACAGAGATAACAAACACTATAATGTCACAGTACAGAGATAATAAACACAGTGATGTCAGTACAGGGACAATAAACACAATGATGTCACAATACGGGGATAATAAACAGTGATGTCACACTACAAGGATAATACACACAGTGATGTCACAGTACAGGGATAATAAACAGTGATGTCATAGTACAGGGATAATAAACACAGTGATTTCACAGTACAGGGATAATAAACACAGTGATGTCACAGTACAGGGATAATAGACACAGTGATCTCACAATACAGGAATAATAAACACAGTAATGTCACAGCACAGGGATAATAAACACAGTGATGTCACAGTACAGGGATAATAAACAGTGATGTCATAGTACAGGGATAATAAACACAGTGATGTCACAGTACAGGGATAATAACACAGTGATGTCACAGTAAAGGGATAATAAACACAGTGATCTCACAATACAGGAATAATAAACACAGTAATGTCACAGCACAGGGATAATAAACACAGTGATGTCACAGTACAGGGATAATAAACACAGTGATGTCACAGTACAGGGATAATAAACACAGTGATGTCACAGTACAGGGATAATAAACACAGTGATGTCACAGTACAGGGATAATAAACACAGTGATGTCACAGTACAGAGATAATAAACACAGTGATGTCACAGTACAGGGATAATAAACACAGTGATTTCACAGTACAGGGATAATAAAAACAGTGATGTCACAGTACAGGGATAATAAAAACAGTGATGTCACAGTACAGAGATAATAAACACAGTGATGTCACAGTACAGGGATAATAAACACAGTAATTTCACAGTACAGGGATAAAAAACACAGGGATGTCACAGTACAGGGATAATAAACACAGTGATGTCACAGTACAGGGATAAAAAACACAGTGATGTCACAGTATCGAGATAATAAACACAGTGATATCACAGTACAGAGATAATAAACATAGTGATATCACAGTACAGGGATGATAAACACAGTGATGTCACAGTATAGGGATAATAAACACAGTGATGTCACAGTACAGAGATAATAAACACAGTGATGTCACAGTACAGAGATAATAAACAGTGATGTCACAGTACAGGGATAATAAACAGTGATGTCACAGTACAGGGATAATAAACACAGTGATGTCACAGTACAGGGATAATAAACACAGTGATTTCACAGTACAGGGATAATAAACAGTGATGTCACAGTACAGAGATAATAAACACTATAATGTCACAGTACAGGGATGTCACAGTACAGGGATAATAGACACAGTGATGTCACAGTACAGGGATAATAAACACAGTGATGTCACAGCACAGGGATAATAAACACAGTGATGTCACAGCACAGGGATAAAAAACACAGTGATGTCACAGCACAGGGATAATAAACAACGGCGATGTCAATGTACAGGGATAAAAAACACAGTGATGTCACAGTACAGAGATAATAAACATAGTGATATCACAGTACAGGGATGATAAACACAGTGATGTCACAGTACAGAGATAATGAACACAGTGATGTCACAGTACAGAGATAATAAACATAGTGATGTCACAGTATAGAGATAATAAACACAGTGATGTCACAGTAAGGAGATAATAAACACAGTGATGTGACAGTACGGGGATAATAAACACAGTGATGTCAATGTACAGGGATAATAAACACAGTGATGTCACAGTACAGGGATAAAAAACACAGTGATGTCACAGTACAGAGATATTAAACATAGTGATATCACAGTACAGGGATGATAAACACAGTGATGTCACAGTACAGGGATAATAAACACAGTGATGTCACAGTACAGAGATAATAAACACAGTGATGTCACAATACGGGGATAATAAACACAGTGATGTCAGACTACAGGGATAATACACACAGTGATGTCACAGTACAGGGATAATAAACACAGTGATGTCACAGTACAGGGATAATAAACACAGTGATCTCACAGTACAGGGATAATAAACACAGTGATGTCACAGTACAGGGATAATAAACACAGTGATGTCATAGTACAGGGATAATAAACACAGTAATGTCACAGCACAGGGATAATAAACACAGTGATGTCACAGCACAGGGATAATAAACAAAGGCGATGTCAATGTACAGGGATAATAAACACAGTGATGTCACAGTACAGGGATAATAAACACAGTGATGTCACAGTACAGAGATAATGAACACAGTGATGTCACAGTACAGAGATAATAAACATAGTGATGTCACAGTATAGAGATAATAAACACAGTGATGTCACAGTAAGGAGATAATAAATACAATGATGTGACAGTACAGGGATAATAAACACAGTGATGTCAATGTACTGGGATAATAAACACAGTGATGTCACAGTATCGAGATAATAAACACAGTGATATCACAGTACAGAGATAATAAACATAGTGATATCACAGCACAGGGATAATAAACACAGTGATGTCACAGTACAGGGATAAAAAACACAGTGATGTCACAGTATCGAGATAATAAACACAGTGATATCACAGTACAGAGATAATAAACATAGTGATATCACAGTACAGGGATGATAAACACAGTGATGTTACAGTACAGGGATAATAAACACAGTGATGTCACAGTACAGAGATAATGAACACAGTGATGTCATAGTACAAGGATAATAAACACAATGATGTCACAATACAGAGATAATAAACACAGTGATGTCACACTACAGGGAAAATAAACACAGTGATGTCACAGTACAGGGATAATAAACACAGTGATGTCACAGTACAGGGATAATAAACACAGTGATGTCACAGTATAGAGATATTAAACAGTGATGTCACAGTACAGAGATAACAAACACTATAATTTCACAGTACAGGGATAATAAATATAGTGGTGTCACAGTACAGGGATAATAAACGCAGTGATGTCACAGTAAGGGATAATAAACACAGTGATGTCACAGTACAGAGATAATAAACACAGTGATGTCACAGTATAGAGATAATAAACACAGTGATATCACAGTACAGAGATAATAATCACAGTGATGTCACAGTACAGGGATAATAAACACAATGATATCACAGTACAGAGATAATAATCACAGTGATGTCACAGTACAGGGATAATAAACACAGTGATGTCACAGTACAGGGATAATACACACAGTAATGTCACAGTACAGGGATAATAAACACAGTGATGTCACAGTACAGGGATAATAAACATAGTGATGTCACAGTACAGGGTTAATGAACACAGTGATGTCACAGTACAGAGATAATAAACAACGATGATGTCACAGTACAGGGATAATAAAAACAGTGATGTCACAGTACAGGGATAATAAACTCAGTGATGTCGAATTACAGAGATAATAAACAACGATGATGTCACAGTACAGGGATAATAAACACAGTGATGTCACAGTATAGGGGTAAAAAACACAGAGATGTCACAGTACAGAGATAATAAACACAGTGATGTCACAGTACAAGGATAATAAACACAGTGATGTCACAGTACAGGAATAATAAACGCAGTGATGTCACAGCACAGAGATAAACACAGTGATGTCACAGTACAGAGATAATATACACAGTGATGTCACAGTACAGGGATAATAAACTCAGTGATGTCACAGTACAGGGATAATAAACACAGTGATGTCACAGTACAGGGATAATAAACACAGTGATGTCACAGTACAGGGATAATAAACACAGTGATGTCACAGTACAAGGATAATAAACACAGTGATGTCACAGTACAAGGATAATAAACACAGTGATATCACAGTACAGGGATAATAAACACAGTGATGTCACAGTACAGAGATAATAAACACAGTGATGTCACAGTACAGAGATAATAAACACAGTGATGTCACAGTACAGAGATAATAAATACAGTGATGTCACAGTACAGGGATAATAAATACTGTGATGTCACAGTACAGAGATTATACACACAGTGATGTCACAGTACAGGGATAATAAACACAGTGATGTCACAGTACAGGGATAATAAACACAGTGATGTCACAGTACAGAGATAATAAATACTGTGATGTCACAGTACAGAGATTATACACACAGTGATGTCACAGTACAGGGATAATAAACACAGTGATGTCACAGTACAGGGATAATAAACACAGTGATGTCACAGTACAGGGATAATAAACACAGTGATGTCACAGTATAGAGATATTAAACAGTGATGTCACAATACAGAGATAACAAACACTATAATGTCACAGTACAGGGATGTCACAGTACAGAGATAATAAACACATTGATGTCACAGTACAGGGATAATAAACACAGTGATGTCACAGTACAGGGATAATAAACACAGTGATGTCACAGTACAGAGATAATAAACACAGTGATGTCACAGTATAGAGATAATAAACACAGTGACGTCACAGTACAGGGATAATAAACACAGTGATGTCACAGTATAGGGATAAAAAACACAGAGATGTCACAGTACAGAGATAATAATCACAGTGATGTCACAGTACAGGGATAATAAACACAGTGATGTCACAGTATAGGGATAAAAAACACAGTGATGTCACAGTACAGAGATAATAAACAGTGATGTCACAGTACAGGGATAATAAACAGTGATGTCACAGTACAGGGATAATAAACACAGTGATGTCACAGTACAGGGATAATAAACACAGTGATTTCACAGTACAGGGATAATAAACAGTGATGTCACAGTACAGAGATAATAAACACTATAATGTCACAGTACAGGGATGTCACAGTACAGGGATAATAGACACAGTAATGTCACAGCACAGGGATAATAAACACAGTGATGTCACAGCACAGGGATAAAAAACACAGTGATGTCACAGCACAGGGATAATAAACAACGGCGATGTCAATGTACAGGGATAAAAAACACAGTGATGTCACAGTACAGAGATAATAAACATAGTGATATCACAGTACAGGGATGATAAACACAGTGATGTCACAGTACAGGGATAATAAACATAGTGATGTCACAGTATAGAGATAATAAACACAGTGATGTCACAGTAAGGAGATAATAAACACAGTGATGTCACAGTACAGGGATAATAAACATAGTGATGTCACAGTACAGGGATAAACACAGTGATGTCACAGTACAGAGATAATAAATACAATGATGTGACAGTACGGGGATAATAAACACAGTGATGTCACAGTACAGAGATAATAAATACAATGATGTGACAGTACAGGGATAATAAACACAGTGATGTCAATGTACAGGGATAATAAACACAGTGATGTCACAGTACAGGGATAAAAAACACAGTGATGTCACAGTACAGAGATATTAAACATAGTGATATCACAGTACAGGGATGATTAACACAGTGATGTCACAGTACAGGGATAATAAACACAGTGATGTCACAGTACAGAGATAATAAACACAGTGATGTCACAATACGGGGATAATAAACACAGTGATGTCACAGTACAGAGATAATAAACACAGTGATGTCAGACTACAGGGATAATACACACAGTGATGTCACAGTACAGGGATAATAAACACAGTGATGTCACAGTACAGGGATAATAAACACAGTGATGTCACAGTACAGGGATAATAAACACAGTGATTTCACAGTACGGGGATAATATATACAGTGATGTCACAGTACAGAGATAACAAACACTATAATGTCACAGTACAGGGATGTCACAGTACAGGGATAATAGACACAGTGATCTCACAGTACAGGGATAATAAACACAGTGATGTCACAGTACAGGGATAATAAACACAGTGATGTCATAGTACAGGGATAATAAACACAGTAATGTCACAGCACAGGGATAATAAACACAGTGATGTCACAGCACAGAGATAATAAACACAGTGATGTCACAGTACAGAGATAATAAATACAGTGATGTCACAGTACAGGGATAATAAACAAAGGCGATGTCAATGTACAGGGATAATAAACACAGTGATGTCACAGTACAGGGATAATAAACACAGTGATGTCACAGTACAGAGATAATGAACACAGTGATGTCACAGTACAGAGATAATAAACATAGTGATGTCACAGTATAGAGATAATAAACACAGCGATGTCACAGTAAGGAGATAATAAACACAGTGATGTCACTGCACAGAGATAATACATACAATGATGTGACAGTACAGGGATAATAAACACAGTGATGTCAATGTACTGGGATAATAAACACAGTGATGTCACAGTATCGAGATAATAAACACAGTGATGTCACAGTACAGAGATAATAAACACAGTGATATCACAGTACAGAGATAATAAACATAGTGATATCACAGCACAGGGATAATAAACACAGTGATGTCACAGTACAGGGATAAAAAACACAGTGATGTCACAGTATCGAGATAATAAGCACAGTGATATCACAGTATAGAGATAATAAACATAGTGATATCACAGTACAGGGATGATAAACACAGTGATGTCACAGTACAGGGATAATAAACACAGTGATGTCACAGTACAGGGATAAAAAACACAGTGATGTCACAGTATCGAGATAATAAACACAGTGATATCACAGTACAGAGATAATAAACATAGTGATATCACAGTACAGGGATAATAAACACAGTGATGTCACAGTACAGGGATAATAAACACAGTGATGTCACAGTACAGAGATAATGAACACAGTGATGTCATAGTACAAGGATAATAAACACAATGATGTCACAATACAGAGATAATAAACACAGTGATGTCACACTACAGGGATAATAAACACAGTGATGTCACAGTACAGGGATAATAAACACAGTGATGTCACAGTACAGGGATAATAAACACAGTGATGTCACAGTATAGAGATATTAAACAGTGATGTCACAGTACAGAGATAACAAACACTATAATTTCACAGTACAGGGATAATAAATATAGTGGTGTCACAGTACAGGGATAATAAACGCAGTGATGTCACAGTAAGGGATAATAAACACAGTGATGTCACAGTATAGAGATAATAAACACAGTGATATCACAGTACAGAGATAATAATCACAGTGATGTCACAGTACAGGGATAATAAACACAATGATATCACAGTACAGAGATAATAATCACAGTGATGTCACAGTACAGGGATAATAAACACAGTGATGTCACAGTATAGGGATAAAAAACACAGAGATGTCACAGTACAGAGATAATAAACAGTGATGTAACAGTACAGAGATAATAAACACAGTGATGTCACAGTACAGGGATAATAAACACAGTAATGTCACAGTACAGGGATAATAAACATAGTGATGTCACAGTACAGGGTTAATGAACACAGTGATGTCACAGTACAGAGATAATAAACAACGATGATGTCACAGTACAGGGATAATAAAAACAGTGATGTCACAGTACAGGGATAATAAACTCAGTGATGTCGAATTACAGAGATAATAAACAACGATGGTGTCACAGTACAGGGATAATAAACACAGTGATGTCACAGTATAGGGGTAAAAAACACAGAGATGTCACAGTACAGAGATAATAAACACAGTGATGTCACAGTACAAGGATAATAAACACAGTGATGTCACAGTACAGGAATAATAAACGCAGTGATGTCACAGCACAGAGATCAACACAGTGATGTCACAGTACAGAGATAATATACACAGTGATGTCACAGTACAGGGATAATAAACTCAGTGATGTCACAGTACAGGGATAATAAACACAGTGATGTCACAGTACAGGGATAATAAACACAGTGATGTCACAGTACAAGGATAATAAACACAGTGATGTCACAGTACAAGGATAATAAACACAGTGATATCACAGTACAGGGATAATAAACACAGTGATGTCACAGTACAGAGATAATAAACACAGTGATGTCACAGTACAGAGATAATAAACACAGTGATGTCACAGTACAGAGATAATAAATACAGTGATGTCACAGTACAGGGATAATAAATACTGTGATGTCACAGTACAGAGATTATACACACAGTGATGTCACAGTACAGGGATAATAAACACAGTGATGTCACAGTACAGGGATAATAAACACAGTGATGTCACAGTACAGGGATAACAAACACAGTGATGTCACAGTACAGGGATAATAAACACAGTGATGTCACAGTACAGAGATAATAAATACTGTGATGTCACAGTACAGAGATTATACACACAGTGATGTCACAGTACAGGGATAATAAACACAGGGATGTCACAGTACAGGAATAATAAACAGTGATGTCACAGTACAGAGATAATAAACACAGTGATGTCACAGTACAGGGATAATAAACACAGTGATGTCACAGTATAGAGATATTAAACAGTGATGTCACAGTACAGAGATAACAAACACTATAATGTTACAGTACAGGGATGTCACAGTACAGAGATAATAAACACATTGATGTCACAGTACAGGGATAATAAACACAGTGATGTCACAGTACAGGGATAATAAACACAGTGATGTCACAGTACAGAGATAATAAACACAGTGATGTCACAGTATAGAGATAATAAACACAGTGACGTCACAGTATAGGGATAAAAAACACAGAGATGTCACAGTATAGAGATAATAAACACAGTGGTCACAGTATAGGGATAAAAAACACAGAGATGTCACAGTACAGAGATAATAATCACAGTGATGTCACAGTATAGAGATAATAAACACAGTGGTCACAGTATAGGGATAAAAAACACAGAGATGTCACAGTACAGAGATAATAATCACAGTGATGTCACAGTACAGGGATAATAAACACAGTGATGTCACAGTATAGGGATAAAAAACACAGTGATGTCACAGTACAGAGATAATAAACAGTGATGTAACAGTACAGAGATAATAAACACAGTGATGTCACAGTACAGAGATAATAAACAGTGATGTCACAGTACAGGGATAATAAACACAGTGATGTCACAGTACAGGGATAATAAACATAGTGATGTCACAGTACAGGGTTAATGAACACAGTGATGTCACAGTACAAGGATAATAAACAATGATGATGTCACAGTACAGGGATAATAAAAACAGTGATGTCACAGTACAGGGATAATAAACTCAGTGATGTCGAATTACAGAGATAATAAACAACGATGATGTCACAGTATAGGGGTAAAAAACACAGAGATGTCACAGTACAGAGATAATAAACACAGTGATGTCACAGTACAAGGATAATAAACACAGTGATGTCACAGTACAGAGATAATAAACACAGTGATGTCACAGTACAGGGATAATGAACACAGTGATGTCACAGTACAGGGATAATAAACACCGTGATGTCACAGTACAAGGATAATAAACACAGTGATGTCACAGTACAAGGATAATAAACACAGTGATGTCACAGTACAGGGATAATAAACACAGTGATGTCACAGTACAGGGATAATAAACACAGTGATGTCACAGTACAGGGATAATAAACACAGTGATGTCACAGTACAGGGATAATACACACAGTGATGTCACAGTACAGAGATAATAAACACAGTGATGTCACAGTACAGAGATAATAAACACAGTGATGTCACAGTACAGAGATAATAAATACAGTGATGTCACAGTACAGGGATAATAAATACTAGGATGTAACAGTACAGAGATTATACACACAGTGATGTCACAGTACAGGTATAATAAACACAGTGATGTCACAGTACAGGGATAATAAACACAGTGAGGTCACAGTACAGAGATAATAAATACTGTGATGTCACAGTACAGAGATTATACACACAGTGATGTCACAGTACAGGGATAATACACACAGTGATGTCACAGTACAGAGATAATAAACACAGTGATGTCACAGTACAGGGATAATAAACACAGTGATGTCACAGTACAGGGATAATAAACACAGTGATGTCACAGTACAGGGATAATAAATACAGTGATTCAGTAATTCTTGGGCCCCATAGCAGCTGCTGTGCCTGCTATTTGTTCTCCTAACATTAATGACTTCAGCTAAAGGTCATGGACCTCGACAAAAGTTCCCCTAGTGGCTAATTACATTTAAAATGGTTGTCTCTGATTAGGAAAAAAAAAAAGGTTTGCTATATTTTTCCCCCAAAACAGCGCCACTTCTGGCTATTTGTTGTGTCTGGTATTACAGCTCCTCCCCATTGGCTTGAACAGAGATGAGATGTAATACCGGACACATTCATGGATTAGAGCCGTGCTGTTTGTGGTGGTAAAAAAAAGATGAATTTATTGTGAGATATCCCTATTAACATCGAGCCAGTCTCCATCAAAATGATCGTTTCTCAACCAGCTATTATGTAAGAGGCTGATCGTGTCACATTGCCACCTAGTGGCTCCTACGCTCCACTACGCCCTTCTTGTATGACAATAGAGAGAATTCTTCTACAGTCTGGGAGGGTGTTTCTATGAAAATAAATAATAAACTGAGAATAAGAAAATAAAGGCTGTTTTATTTGCTAATTTACGTCTTCTCTCGGTGCGCCGTTTCGGGGAGGCATGGCCTTATGTATCAGCCTTTCCTTTCTGATGTCAGTTTAATTGTTCACTGTCAGGGGCACATCTCCAAATAACAAGCTTTGCAAATGATGTCTGCTGTTACAACACATTGATTAATATTTTACATGTTATTATCCTCTGTCCATTACGACAGCAAATTAAACTATAAATCACACCTTCTGCCTGTGTCAGTGCCTCATAAATTGTCTCTGGCTCTGCCTCGCTCCGCCGCTGCGCTATGCAAGGCCTCTCGCGCCGGTGAGAAAACAGTGTACAGGAAAGTGGCTGTATGCTTTAGTCTGAATTATGGACTAGTCATCAGCACAAGATACATCAGGTCCGGTGAAAAATGGGGAGTTTGTTCTGCTATAAACCAGAGGAAAACGAAGCATCTTGGTAAAACTTTGAAGCCGTAATGGTGAAACAATATGTTATCTCAAAAGATCTGGCGCCTGTTTTCCAACAATTACCACAGTCGAGACTATAGTTCAGGCTGCAAAATGACCAATTCAGGGAGAACCAGGGGGGATGTCAAACAGCGGCGAGGAAAGCGGAGAAAAAAAACCTGGACGGTAATGTGAACCGACATTGGGTCTAATGGGCAGATGTATTTGCAATCTAGATAAACAAGGCCTGTACTTACTGCAGCACTGTCCAGAGGCTTCATAGACGGCAGGTCATGCTCATTTACTTTCTACTTTTTTAACCTTTAATGTGAACAGCCCTTATGCACACGACAGAAGTTTTGGTCCGCATCCGTTCAGCATTTTTTGAGTATCGGATACAGACCCATTAATTTTAATGGGGATGCAATAGAACCGGACAGCACATGTCCGTGCCACAGCCCTGCAAAAATATAGAACATGTCTTATTCTTGTCCGTTTTGCATCAAACAGCAGTGAGGAAAGTGGTAAAAAAAATGGGGACAGTAATGTGAACCGACATTGGGTTTAATGGGCAGATGTATTTGCTATCTAGATAAACAAGGCCTGTACTTACTGCAGCACTGTCCAGAGGCTTCATAGACGGGAGGTCATGCTCATTTACTTTCTACTTTTTTAACCCATAATGTGAATGTCCATCCTTAGGCCTCATGCATACGACCATAATTTTGGTCCACATCCAATCAGCATTTTTTGCGGCTCGGACACGGACCCATTTATTTCAATGGGGACGCAAAAGATGCGGACAGCACATGTTTGTTCCGCAGCCCCGCAAAAATTTAGAACATGTCTTATTCTTGTCTGCTTTGCATCAAACAGCAGCGAGGAAAGTGGGGAAAAAATGTGAACCGACATTGGGTCTAATGGGCAGATGTGTTTGCTAGATAAACAAGGCCTGTACTTACTGCAGCACTGTCCAGAGGCTTCATAGACCGGAGGTCATGATCATTTACTTTCTACTTTTTTAACCTTTAATGTGAACAGCCTCATGCACACGACTACAGACCCATTCATTTCAAGGGGGATGCAATAGATGCGGACAGCACATGTCCGTTTCGCAGCCCTGCAAAAATATAGAACATTATTATTATTATTATTTAAGCGCCATTCTATCCATAGCGCTGTACATATGAAAAGCGGTGCACATACATAATACAGAAAATTGCACTGATCATAAACAAGACGAGGTACAGACTGGTACAGAAGGAGAGAAGGCCCTGCCCGCGAGGCTTACAATCTACATGGTATGGCAGAAGGACACAGTAGGTGCGGGTGAAGCTGGTCGTGGCGGTATAGAGGCAGCAGGGTCACTGGTTGTAGGCTTGTCTGAAGAGGTGGGTTTTTAGGTTTCTTTTGAAGGATTCCAATGTAGGTGAGAGTCTGATATGTTGGGGTAGCGAGTTCCAGAGTATGGGGGATGCACGGGAGAAATCCTGGAGGCGATTGTGGGAAGAGGCGATAAGAGGAGAGGAGAGAAGGAGGTCTTGTGAGGATCGGAGAGTGCGTGTGGGGATGTATCGGGAAAGTAGCTCAGAGATGTAGGGAGGGGACAGGTTATGGACGGCCTTGTATGTATTTGTTAGTACTTTGAAGTGAATTCGCTGGGCAATGGGGAGCCAGTGAAGGGATCGGCAGAGGGGAGAGGCAGAGGAGTAACAGGGTGAGAGGTGGATCAGTCGGGCAGCAGAGTTGAGGATAGATTGGAGGGGTGCGAGAGTGCTAGATGGAAGGCCACAGAGGAGAGTGTTGCAGTAGTCTAGGCGGGAGATGATGAGGGCATGTACAAGCATTTTCGCAGATTCAAAGTTGAGGAAAGCGCGGATGTGGGAGATGTTTTTGAGTTGGAGGCGGCAGGTGGTGGAAAGGGCTTGGATATGCGGTCGGAAGGAGAGGGCAGAATCCAAGGTCACTCCAAGGCAGCGGACTTGGTTGACCGGGGAGAGAGTGCAGCCATTGATCGTGATAGATAGGTCTGTTGGGGGGGTAAGCAAGATGGGGGAAAGATGATGAATTCTGTTTTATCCATGTTAAGTTTTAGAAAGTGAGAGGAGAAGAAGGATGATATGGAAGATAGACATTGTGGATTCTGGATAGTAAGGTGGTGATGTCTAGAGGCTTAATAGACGGGAGGTCATGCTAATTTATTTTCTACTTTAATGTCCATCCTTAGGCCTCATGCATACGACCATAGTTTTGGTCCACATCCAATCAGCATTTTTTGCGGCTCGGACGCAAACTTATTCATTTCAATGGGGACGCAAAAGATGCGAACAGCACATGTTTGTTCCGCAGACAATTTAGAACATGTCTTATTCTTGTCTGCTTTGCATCAAACAGCGGCGAGGAAAGTGGGAAAAAAGGGGGCAGTAATGTGAACCGACATTGGGTCTAATGGGCAGATGTGTTTGCTAGATAGACAAGGCCTGTACTTACTGCAGCACTGTCCAGAGGCTTCATAGACCGGAGGTCATGCTCATTTACTTTTTTAACTCTTAATCGAAATGTCCATCCTAAAAAGGAGTATTTCACTATAAAATCCACTGATAAACCAGGCGCCATGCCTTGTAGGGCTAGTTTAGCTAAATGCAATGATACCTTTTCCTTAGTGATCTGTTGCGTCATTCTGGAGAAAGAGTACTTTTAATTCATGCGCAAATGAGCAGTTTAGTGCACTGGGGGGAAGGGGTGCTCCTAGTTTTTCTGCTGCCTGAGGCAAAAATTGAAACGCCTCCCCCCAAGCCAAAGCCAAATTCTCAACCTAACCTTACATACAGCGCTACAAAGCATACAATACAGCGCCAAATACCTCTTAAATCCAGTGACATTTGGGGTATTCTGTTTGGCAACTTTTTTTGCAATTTTCAGCCTCAACAACACGTTATCACTCGCTAATACCGGGTGTTTATCTGTAATGTCCGTTGTCCGGCACTCCGGCGCAGTCACGTGATATTTTCCAATGTGTTGGTTCCCTATCTGAGGCGTGGCAAGGCTCTGCTTTGTAGACACATTATTAATGACCTTGCCCAGTGGCGACTCTAGGATCAATATATAGGGGGGGGGGGCACTAAGATACACAGTCAAAAATGAGGGGGCACTAATAATTTTCACCCGCTAATCATACTACTGAAAAATACTAAATAAGTATATATAAATAAGATAACAAAATACTCTGCACAAGCTGTAACACATAAGAAAGGATGCTACACGTCTGGATCCATCCGCTCACTTACATCTATATTCGCTTCATGGAAAACTATGGAAACAATGTAGTCCGGGTTTCTACACAAATTGTAGATGCTGAGGTAAACAGCCCGGTGAATGTCTGCTGCCCCATAACAACCGGAGGCCGGTCCAGCCAAACCGAGGGACGGACGGAAATGTCCCAGTCCCCATGGCCAGTTAATCCCATTACAGATAATCCAGTAGACTGTCTGAAGTACTGGTAGGGTCTTCTCTAAAGATGGTTCTGCGCCCTTGCGAGTCCCTGGTAATAGTCTTTGACGTTTGACCACACGGGGCAGTACATGATTTGTTGTCATTGGGGCCCTCAGATCTGTTACACACACTGGTGCTGTGGCTGACTGGCACCTGTAGCAGGCTATGCCATCCTGCAGTGTGCCACCAGGACTCCTGATACCCCCCATACCCTGCGAGAAACAGGAGACGGCCGACCCCCTAGTCCTCTGCTGCTCCCTATTTGCAGTGCTCTCGCCTGTTACTGTCACACACTGCACACTTATTATGTCACAATTTACCCCTGTATAATGCACCCTGATACCCCTTAGTTCAGTGAAGTCGAACCTTTTAGAGACCGAGTGCCCAAACTGCAACCCAAAACCCACTTATTTATTGCAAAGTGCCAACACAGCAATTTAACCAGAATACTACAGTCCTATAGTATATATTCCATGTACTTTATCACTTATCTGTAATAGCTGCCTACATTCAGTGCGCTGCCTGTGCTGTCCATAGTGCGCTGCCTGCGCTGATGAATTCCATTAGAAGTCTAAGGCATATTGGTACACTGTAGAGTTTTTCCAGGGGCGGGTGCCCACAGAGAGGGCTTGGAGTGCCGCCTCTGGCACCCGTGCCATAGGTTCGCCACCACTGCCTTAATTATATTATATAACTAAGGGGTATCAGGGTACATTATACAAGGGTAATATAACTGAGGGGTATCAGGGTACATTATACAAGGGTAATATAACTGAGGGGTATCAGGGTACATTATACAGGGGTAATATAACTGAGGGGTATCAGGGTACATTATACAAGGGTAATATAACTGAGGGGTATCAGGGTACATTATACAGGGGTAATGTAAGCTATATTACCACCGTATAATGCCTGATAGGCCTCCTGAGTTATATTACCCCTGTATAATAATGTACACGGATACCCCTTAGTTATATGACCCCGCCGGGATCATATAACTAAGGGGTATCCGAGTACATAATTATATATACCCCTGTATAATGTCCTCTGATACCCCTAAGTTATAGGGGTATCAGGGTTGAGGAGGGGCTGGGAGCAACAGGCAGGCCATGAGGCGAGGTAGTGGGGGTACATACTTTTTTAAAACTTTTTATCCTTACTTTTCTCAGCTTGCCTAGGGGCCGGCCAGGGCAGGGCCAGGCAGAGTTCTTGGGAGAGTGCCTCGCCCTCTGGTGCCAGCGCAGTGCTGCCACACACAGTCCTCCTCTCCTGTCCGAAGCTGGGGCCTGGGCACAGACAGGCTCACTAGCAGTAGCAGAGCTGCAGAAGCAAGCGTTCGCACGGGCGGGCAGGCACGCAGCTTAACGTGGCGACGTCAACTCTGCGGCTGCCGCACTCCCAGCCTGCGCCCGCCCTGCACGCTCTGCCTCCGCTGGGTCCGAACGCCGCCCCCACCCCCATCTGTCATGTGTATGTTTTCTGTTGTGAATCAGTATTGCGGGCGCAGCAGCGAATCATCGGGGTGGGCACCCGGTGGGGTGGGGTGGGGTGGGCCCCCCCTTGTTCCCCTGTAGCGACGCCACTGACCTTGCCCCTAAGGAGGGTGTTCTGCTCCTCCTCCTGGACCATGCCCTGTAGACATGTGATGTCAGTAATGATACTATGTCTTAGGCTAGGGCTACACGGCGACACCCGCGGCCAGGATTGCGACAGGAGTAGCAGTGATCCCATAGAAATTAATGGGATCACTGTGGCAGTTGCAGATCCTTTAGTCCATTTCTATAGGATCAATGCTACTCAGCGATCCTGACCGCGAAAGCAGTTACGAAACCAGTGTCGCCGTGTAGCCCGAGCCTTATAGTGGGTTTTTCCAGCAGGGCTTCAAGCAGGCTTGGACCTCGATGTCCGAGCTGGGATGGGAAGGAGAGGCAGAGACCTGATGCTACAGACACACTCTCCATGAGTCTTAAGCCGGGATATAAACACAGGGTATGGGTCACAAATCACAATTACGGATGAGGTCCATATGGCATCCGTTTTTTTACTGATCCATTGTAACAATGCCTATCCTTTTTTCGCAAGAATAGGGCATGTTCTATCTTTTTTGCAGGGCTATGGAACGGACATATGGATGCGGATAGCACACGAAATGAATGGATCCACATCCTATCCTCAAACAAAATGGAACAGACATGGAAACAAAATACATTCGCGTGCATGAGGCCTTATACTGGAGAAGTCCAAATGCACTGAGAGCGTCATGATCTGACTCATATAACGCAGTGAGGCTGAATGCTGGTGTTATGTATTATTCTGTGTAACTGGAACATCCCTTTAAAGAAGCAAATGAAGTTATGATGCTTCTAAGCTTATGACTCCCTGTCCTCTGGGTCACTGAGACGTCTGTGTTTCAGTCCTGTCTGTAAATTAGATTAATATCACATGAACGACTGTACACGTCAGCCACACATTATTTCAGGCTATTGTGCGGATGAGCATGGTAATCTAATAGAAGTATTACATGAAGGCTTTAACTTCATACAAATAACACAACTTGTATAAATAATGCAATAACATTATCACGAAATAGAAGTTATGCTCTGGAGATCCTGGAAACATAGGCTTATGGGGGAGGCGAGATAAAGCAGCCCCTTCTACACCTCAACTGGCCAGAGAATAGGTGTTCATAGGGGGAAATTTTAGTGGTCAGTGTCTGCTGAATATGTTTAGGGACGACTTACATCCAACATTATCAACGTAAACCCTGTACTGATCCATACATAAATATTTTATTGTACTCAAGAGCTGCACTTACTATTCTGCTGGTGCAGTCACTGTGTACATACATTACATTACTTATCCTGTACTGATCCCGAGTTACATCCCGTATTATACTCCAGAGCTGCACTCTCTATTCTGCTGGTGCAGTCACTGTGTACATACATTACTTATCCTGTACTGATCCTGAGTTATATCCTGAATTATACTCCAGAGCTGTACTCACTATTCTGCTGGTGGAGTCACTGTGTACATACATTACTTATCCTGTACTGATCCCGAGTTATATCCTGAATTATACTCCAGAGCTGTACTCACTATTCTGCTGGTGGAGTCACTGTGTACATACATTACTTATCCTGTACTGATCCCGAGTTATATCCTGAATTATACTCCAGAGCTGCACTCCCTATTCTGCTGGTGCAGTCACTGTGTACATACATTACTTATACTGTACTGATCCTGAGTTACATCCTGTATTATACTCCAGAGCTGCACTCACTATTCTGCTGGTGGAGTCACTGTGTACATACATTACTTATCCTGTACTGATCCCGAGTTATATCCTGAATTATACTCCAGAGCTGCACTCACTATTCTGCTGGTGCAGTCACTGTGTACATACATTACTTATACTGTACTGATCCTGAGTTACATCCTGTATTATACTCCAGAGCTGCACTCACTATTCTGCTGGTGCAGTCACTGTGTACATACATTACTTATCCTGTACTGATCCTGAGTTACATCCTGCATTACACTCCAGAGCTGCACTCACTATTCTGCTGGTGCAGTCACTGTGTACATACAGTACATTACTTATCCTGTACTGATCCTGAGTTACATCCTGTATTATACTCCAGAGCTGCACTCTCTATTCTGCTGGTGCAGTCACTGTGTACATACATTACTTATCCTGTACTGATCCTGAGTTATATCCTGAATTATACTCCAGAGCTGCACTCCCTATTCTGCTGGTGTAGTCACTGTGTACATACATTACTTATCCTGTACTGATCCTGAGTTATATCCTGAATTATACTCCAGAGCTGTACTCACTATTCTGCTGGTGGAGTCACTGTGTACATACATTACTTATCCTGTACTGATCCCGAGTTATATCCTGAATTATACTCCAGAGCTGCACTCCCTATTCTGCTGGTGCAGTCACTGTGTACATACATTACTTATACTGTACTGATCCTGAGTTACATCCTGTATTATACTCCAGAGCTGCACTCACTATTCTGCTGGTGGAGTCACTGTGTACATACATTACTTATCCTGTACTGATCCCGAGTTATATCCTGAATTATACTCCAGAGCTGCACTCACTATTCTGCTGGTGCAGTCACTGTGTACATACATTACTTATACTGTACTGATCCTGAGTTACATCCTGTATTATACTCCAGAGCTGCACTCACTATTCTGCTGGTGCAGTCACTGTGTACATACATTACTTATCCTGTACTGATCCTGAGTTACATCCTGCATTACACTCCAGAGCTGCACTCACTATTCTGCTGGTGCAGTCACTGTGTACATACATTACTTATCCTGTACTGATCCTGAGTTACATCCTGTATTGTACTCCAGAGCTGCACTCACTATCCTGTCGGTGTAGTCACTGTGAAATGAATGAGATAATAGAAATAAATTAATTCAGAAAAGAGCAAAAATATTCTCCTGGGGCTTTAACGGGTGCCCAACAGACATTGAGGACACCTACAAAATTGACCATTTGTAATAACATTTTTGGAATGATCCCTTTGGAGCTCTTCTGGTAGAAGCTGGAGTTTGTCTTGGTGATGAATCCACTACTGGCCTTCAATATTCTTAGTCCACAGCTTATGATGAGCTTATGGCCATCCTATACAATGAGAGACATTATGACAAGCAGCTGCTCCTGTCCACAAGGAGAACAATGGTCGTTCTGATCCAGATAAGCGGCGCCCATATGTCTGTCTTATAAAGAGATCAACAGATATGGAAAATCATGTGCTGTGCCAAACACAGCGGAGGAAGGAGTTACAGTACAACCTGAAGCCGGTCATACGCATTATATAGCTTTCGGCTGTCCTGATGGTCCCATAGCTGGCCAAAAAGCTGTGTCTCTCCATAATAGGGGAAAAGGGACTTCAGCTGTCAGATAACTCTAATTACAGGTGATTGCTGGAGGTCTCGGCATCATACCCCTGGGGTCCTCTGACATGGCCCAATGACAGCCCAATAACAAGCACCCATGATGACATACAGGTTGATGGGAGATCATCTAAAGTGTGTTTCCCACAGGCTGATACTAAGTGAAAGGGGGAAGAATGATCGTAATTACCATTGTTTGTTCCCCATATAGTTAGCATATTGTTGGCGGCACATCCGATTTATGCAGGACGATGTGCTGCCACCAACATCTAATTTAGGTGGTATTTATGATTAATGAGCATTCCCCTCATTTATCAGGTGATCGGCTGCATCTTTGTACATGGCAATTATCAGGAACAAGCATTCCTATGAAAGTTCAGTCCCAATAATTGACCTGATTTTCAGCCGGTGTCCTCGGAGAAGCTTATTTAATATGCCTGTTTTAACTAAAAATAGATTTTAAAACGTAGAGAACCCTTTCAAAGATATAAGGTGTAGGTCCCCTTTAAGAAAGGACACTGTAGCCACCCATTCATTGATTCCTTCCTGTTCTATGAAATCTTGTATCAAAATTTGAAATTGTATCTCAAGGAGAATGTCTATTGAATTTTGAAAGTTCCTCGGAAAGCATCGTAGACGTGAAGATGGTAAATGTCAACCAATTCATGGAGGTCTTCACTTCCACATCTGAAAAATAACGTCTGGCGCTGGGTCCCAATAGAAGGACTGATTGGGATATTTTCATTTAGGGTAGGTGACACGGCCTCGGTGTGTATGCGTTTCAGCAGACGCCGGAGATGATGGTATTATACAGATGTTACATCAGAGGTCAAGTGACCGTAATAACAAGAGTTGTGGGCAAAGCTTCCATCAATCCGTGTGATGAGAATGACATGATACTGACATAATATCGAAGGTGAGATGAAAGTAAAATGAACACTTCACCTGCTGATGGGTAACATGACCCTAACCGATCCATAATCATATCCATATTTCTTCACCTCACAGACTTTTCTCCAGGCTCCTTTCTTTTAACTCCTGAGGCTGCTACATATTATTCCAGGACTGCAAGTGATGAAAGAAAATCATATTATTGATGTGATGTGTTCATGTAACAAAATAAAGATAGACAGACAGACAGATAGATAGATAGATAGATAGATAGATAGATAGATAGATAGATAGATAGATAGATAATAGATAGATAGATAGATAGATACAAAGTTACAATATGAGACTTTCTAGATCTTTTCTGCATATAATTTTAATTTAATTCTTGTTTTGGCCATAGAATTGTGTGTATAAGTTACATAAAATGTCAACATATGTTTCTATCAGCTTGATGATAGAAATATGTCCCGGTCATGTGATGGAGACACAGCTGCTCCGCCTGCAGTGGAAGATTAAGTAGACCCTAAAGCCCTGTGCTGATCCACAAACGTGGGCCCCTCCTTCCCTCACTAAGACAAGATATATATTTTTTGTGGAATACCGTGCTTCCTCAAGTTACAATATTAATTGGTTCCAGGACGACCATTGTATGTTGAAACCATTGTAAGTTGAGTAATCGGTTCCAAGGCCCCAAAATGTCACCCAAGATAAGAGTAGATGAAGATTCAAGAAAAATAAGCAGATAACTAAGACAGATAAAACAAGTCCTAACATATAACAGTCAGGAATAGCTGCTACCTAGTAACTCATCCAGCTATTTTACCAGAGAAGTGGCCTTGAGTGGTTGGATCTGAGTCTGAGACATTGTATGTTGAGTCTAGTTTCAACTTACGATGGGTCAGAAAAGACCCCTGTATGTTGAAAATATTGTATCCTGAAGCCATTGTATCTTGAGGGATCCCTGTACAAGGATTTACTATAACAGCCAAGTCAGAAGAGTTGACAGTTCCTCTATAAATCCAATGACTCACAGACAACAGCCTTTCTGATGGTAGACATTCTCTTTCTTTTTCTTATCCATCCTGCCCAGACCACCATGACAATTTCTTCTAAGAATGACAACGTTTTTTGCAGAGACATCTTTGTTTTCTTGTATTTGCAGCCATTTCCTGCCTTTATAGCACAAATTTGACCCCAGATCAGACAATGTTGCAAAACCCAATTTTTATTTTTATTTTTCACCTTTTTAAGCTTCTGGATGTTACTTTAAAACCAATATTGATATATATATATATTTTTGCATAACATTTGTACAGTTTGGGCATTTTTGGGGGTTAGGGTTAGTAGCATGCGGTGGGTATGGCATTTTTTTCAAAATGCCAGTCCCAATTTAAAAAAAAAGAAAGATGCTTAAAAAAAGCTTCAAATCCTGTGGAGCCATGTTATCCCTAAAATGGTCCGATGGAAGACTTTTCCATTGCTGTATTGTCCATCTGGCTGCCTCAGATTCTGCATAGGCCCCGAGGGAGCTCTTCACTATTTTAAGTTGTAGTACTCACCCGGGCCTATGCAGAATCTGGGGCAGCAATACAAGCCATATACTGATGGATAAGTCTCCCATGAAGCCTCTATAAATCCTGTGACTCACAGGCAACAACTTCTGTGACTGTAAACATTCTCTATCCTTATCTTATCCATTGGGCCCAGACCACCATGACAACTTCTCCCAACAACTGCATTGTTTCCTGCCAAGACATCTTTGGCTTTTTGCATTTTCAGCCACATCTAACCTCTATAGAAATACAAATTCAGACCCCAGATCAGGTGATGTCACAAAATTTGAAGTAAGCCCAAAATATTGCAAAATCCTATTATTTATTTTTTGCCCTTTTATGCATCCAGATGTTACTTTAAAATCCATGTTGATTTTTTTGCATTAAGTTTGTACGATTTGGGCATTTTCTTAGGTTAGGGTTAGCAGCATGTTTTGAGTTTGGCGTTTTTTCACGGATTTTTCCCTTAAGCATCTCTATAGGGGTTGAAAAACACTTGTGGCAAATTTTACTTAAAAGAAAAACGCTAAGAAAAAAAAATTCTTCAAATCCCGTGGAGCCATGTTATCCCTAACATGGCTCCATGGGAGATGTTTCCATCCATGTATCGCCCGTCTGGCTGCCTCAGATTCCTCATAGGCCCAGGGCGAGCTCTACAACATTTCAGTGTTGTTTATTGATTTCTGCCCTGGTGCTTAATAGTTTTTCCCAGTCCCCCTGAATGGCTTTTGTAAGCAATAGGGTTTGTACATAGGGCCGATCAATACCTTTTATATTTACAATAAAATTGAAAATGCTTCTGTTGGCGGCATTTGTCATCGTTCGGCGAGGGAAAACTATGTCATTACCTGAATTAAAACATTTATTTCTGATTAAGAGAGTGTCCTATCTCATTAATTCTTCCCTTTCCAATAGAAGGGGAATGGAATCCTATTGATTTTTGGACTTTTACACATCTCCACTGCAAGGAAGATAATTGAGAAGTTAGCCAGAATAAATGAAGTTTCGAGTCTAGCGGTCTCGGCAATACCTTCCAAATTCAAGGTGCTTTTATGAAGCTGGATTTTAATTTGTTGGCAAGCTGAACCTGTGGGAGTTATGCGGCCGAGTAAATTGGATGAAGAGCACAATCTCCTTTGAAGCATATCTCGGTGAATGCCGAGAGGGCTGACTCCCCTCTGAGTAGCCACGGGGCCCTTGTAAGATTTGCACTAAGACAGCTTCTAAATTGCCCTCCTTCAAAAACTCAGACAAGCTTCAGGAAAAGGGGATTAGGAGACAAAGAATGCCTATTAACGTGGCCGCGCTCCTGCTCTTCATTGTCCTCGAAGAACAACTTAGATCTAATCCCGGCTTGAACTAGACCTTCGCACTGTCCGACTTAATTGATTTGACTTTATCAGAATAATGAGATTAAATAGAAGCCTGGTTAATAGAAGCAGCCTTTTCGGGAGGGCTCTCGTTATGTCTGCAGATTCTTAATGAGACGTCTCCGACCTTACGAAGACTCCACTGAACCACTGAGGTGGACAAGTAGAAATTATTGTAGGATTTCTTGGTTTAATGGATTAAACATTAGCTTGGTTGTACCAGATAGTTCCATCATTTCCCCAAAAAATTCCATAGTTTTTTCAAAACTTTTTAGAATTTCTAAAAATGTTCTTAAAAGGTCTACATGAATGGGATAAGTATGGATTGAGATTTATAGGGGTTGTCTACAATTTTATAAAGGATTGTGATTTAGTCTTGACTTGGCCATGGGCTGTGTTTGGTCCTGCAGTTCAAGGAATGCAGTACCACACATAACCTATGAAGAAAAGTGGTGCTGTTTTTCAAATAAAATATCTGAATCCTGGAAACCCCTTAAGATGGTCATCGAGCAATGCAATTCACTTAATGGAGGACTGAGAAGGCAGAGGACTGAACAATTAAATGAAATGGAACTAAGAGTGGGAGTTAGAGGTTGAAACCATGCTTAGGAGCCAGAGCTTAAAGAGATCCAAATGGGGCCTGTGCCCTTTATGAGGTTAACAGGACTATAAATGACATAGTTGGTGGAAGTTGCTTCTAGGCCCAGAAAATTGGCATCATGAATTCTTTTTGAAGAAGGCCATTTGTCAGCAGCTAACAAGCCCAAAACCAGCCAATAGTCACAAAAGAACACCTATAAAATCTGAATAACTGTCTCCTCTTTTCTCTGGATATCTTGGCTCTTATGGAACGGGTATATACTTCCTGGATAACTGGCCAACTCTGTCTACGATGGCAGATCATTAGTTAAAATGCATTGGGTTTGTAGAATGGAATGAGCAAATATGTACAGAGATAAATATGTCCTATACAGGGGCGGACTGGCCATAGACTGTACAGGGGGGACACTCAAGCCCTCCTCAGACCGCTGGGTATGTAACAATCTGACGCTCCCAACATTTATAGGAGCTTCAAGTACTTATGTAGACAGCTTGGTACCACAGATACAGTTGAATACTGTGGTGGACACAGGAGCCTCATGGCTTCCTGCTACGCCGTTCGCCCCATCTGTGGCCTGCATTGAATATGGTATGGATGAGCCGCCTATTTGTGTTGCTCCCACCTTCTGTTAATTTCAATGGGCCATTTTATTTTTCCAGGACCATTTCAAGTTGCCAATCTGCCCCTGGTCCTATATGTATCTTTCGTCACCTTAGGTCCATATTCAAATACCCATACCAAGACAAAGTAGTTTGTTGGCACCCAGCACCCAGAGCAATGCCCCAGCCTCTACTAGGCCACAGTTAAAGCCTGTCTTGGCCATGACAACTAAACAGCCCCGGTATGAACTGCTTAGGTAGACCAGGAAATATTACAACCATATCACCAGGGATGTCACTACAGAATTAATGTAACCGCTGTAACCAACGGTTGGCTGCTGTGATTACCTGACATTGATATGGCCATTATATGGTCAGGAATGGAGGAACACCAAGATGCACAAGGACAGTGAGGGAACCCATAAGGAATCCATAAGTGGAATCCATAAGGTAAATATACTGCAGAGTTATATTGCAATTTTGAGCCCAAACTGATAGATTATAGTCCAATTTAGATGGTCCAGAAGATGCCCATACTCCTTCAATAGCTGTCATTCGCCAAAATAGTTATTCTTCCAGGCTCCTCCATACACATGCATGCTCAGCTTGGCAGTTGGCACCTTTAAACAAAATGCATGTGTGATAAAATCTCCATACTTTCAGGCCTTGCCCTACCAATTTTTATTGGACCACCTAACAACCGGCATACGTGTTTTGCACTAATAAATTACAACTATCTTTGTAATTTATTAGTTCAAAACACGTATGCCAGTTGTTAGGTGGTCCAATAAAAATTGGTAGGGCAAGGTTGCACATTTTATGTTGCACATTTTATGTCCTTATTAGCCGCAGCCAGTAGTTATTAGACACTGATGTGAATAGACCTTTTAGTTGAAGCCTAGGTCCACCTTCTAAAACCGTTATTTATTTATTTTTGGATGTATAATGAAAAAGTGTGCAACTTTGTATTAAGTCTTGATTAAACATTTCCTATCGTTTTGTCTCAACAGCTCTTATGCAGACTCATACATCTCCATGGTAACAGACAACAAACAAATCCCATGTAGTCTGATCCTGCAGATCAGACTACACATGGGTTGTTTGTTGTCTGTTACCATGGAGACAAAAGGTCTGCATAGGAAATGTAGTAACAAAAGTGAAATTTTGAATCAAGACTTAATGTAAAGTTGCAAAATGTTGCACTGGGCCAAAAAAAGCACCCGAGACCTAGCACGGCCATGCCGTTAAAGGGATTTTCCAGGACTCAGTGGGACCCATCAACCAACCTTAATTAATCTTAACTTGCCTGCAGAAAAAAAGTTTCCAATCTTGTAGTTTCGTTGACCTGGAAGCCAATCACATGACACCCCTCTCTTTGGAAATCCTACATCCGCCGATGTCACATGATTCAGTATGAATTCCGTTTATGGACCGGCACGTCATTTCCACAGCCCAGCGCCAGAACTATTCACAGCCCTGGGACACGCACAAATGAGGTGGATGCAGGGATTTGCACTTGTGCCGGGCAGACAAATAAGTTCTGATCTTATCCACAGCACTTTCCCAGTCCTGGGTTGTGAAAGTGATGTGCCTGTTAATAGACTAGACTGAAAATCGGATATTCAAACTGCAAGATGTGATGTTGGTGGATGTAGGGTATCTGAACAGAGGCGCTCCATGTGATCGTGTTCCAGAAAGGCGGATCCATGAAACGCAGAGATAATAAGTATAAGTATTATGATTAATTAAGGTAAATTGATGGGTCCTGTAAAAAAACCCTTTAAAGTGGCTGCTCGGTTGGGGGTCCACCTTCCGGCAACCCTTCCAATCAGCTCACTTGAATGGGATTGAGCTGCTCCTAGGACATGCGACCAAGGAACATGACGTCACACGCCCAAGAAGAGGTGGTGAGCGCCGTGGACCCCCGCTGATCTGATGCTAACATCCTATCCTGAGGATAGGCCATTGATATCAAAATCTTGGAAAACCCCTTTAACAACTTGAGGCCATGACTCCACCACATCTCAGGCCTGCCCTCCTGCACGTCGTGTTCTCAGTCTGTGACAAATGAACGCGGTGTGATTACAAATTGTGTACAAGCAAAGAACTTAATTTCTCGTTGCATTTTAATGCTTGTTGCGAGTCGCAAAGTATGCAAAAGGTTGAATACATTCATCACAAACACTTGTTTTCATTCCTTCCACCAATGAGAAATTACAAGATTATCAATGACCTTCCTTCCAACGAAGCAGAATATAATTATATCCATTCATTATAGGCCGGAGATGAATGGCGGAAATTTACATAGAATAAAAATATTATTTAATGCTCCTATTGTTGATATGGTAAATGTAAGCGTCATTTATTTAAATACTGAGCCTCTTATTATCTTCTTATTAAATCATTATCACCACGCACCATTAAAAACCCACAATTAATGTGGAATTTAGGATCTCTCTAATGTTCTCAATTTGAAAAGTTCTGAGTGACTAAATGTAATGAATTATGGAACATAATATTTACTAATTGCACTAATGTTATTATTAAATGTATTGTTATTTATTTTGTTAACATTTGTATTATTAGCGTTATTATTTTTAGCTTCCTTATTTGTTTATTATTGTTTTTTGTAATGTTTTATAAGTATTTTGTAATATTATTTCATTATTTCATCATTATTATTTGCATTAGCTTTTTTGTATTTTTGTTATTACTTTTAATATAAATTATTATTTTCGTTCTTATTACTTTATTGCTATTTTTATCATTATTACTATCATTATTATTTTTATTATTATAAGCCTATGTTGACACGGATTCCGTTACAAAGTCAGGACAAAATAGTGGATGCTATTATAGTCAATGGGGTCCACCAGGCGCCGTTCATTTCCGTCATCTGAAGGTTTCGTCGCTGACGTTTCTTTCTGTTTCTAAAGCAGATCAGAAAAGATGGAAACACTGGAGTGGTTGTGAACCTAGTCTTTGTGATTTCACATATCATTTATTTCTTTCTTTTTTTCAAAAACCCTGTGGACAGATGTTAACGGCAAACTAATATTGAAGAATTTGAAAAGCGCTACAAATACTGTCTTTGGTACATTTTTGGGGGTCAGTAGCATTTTTTGCTTTGGATATAGCGCTTTTCTGGCATTTTTTCATATGCTTCTCTATAGAAAACTGAAACAAGCCACATTATAAATGTAACAAATTGAAAAAAAAAAAGTTCAACCAAAACTACTGGTAAAAGTTGCAATAAAATACTTGAAATACATGACGCCAATTGAAAAGAAAAAAACCTGTAAAGACATACCTAGTGTATGTACTTTATATACACAAGGTTCAATCCATCCTTTTAGCCTAAATATCAGGGCAAAGTGGCTTATTGGCATCATCCCTGGGCGCCCATAACCTGCAGAACATGGTTATAATGTATCAGCATGCATAGGTATTCCAATGTATTATAACATAAATTAAAGCATAATTAAAAGTAAAATCCCCCTAGTAACCAAAAGAAAATAGCTAAAGTTTGATCAAATAAACTATGAAAAAGAATACAAAGTATTACTTTATTATTTTTTATGAAATTGGATTCAGAAAACAACTAGAGATAATGGGGGAATTTTGCCAGACCTTTGCACTAGAAAAACTGCACCAAAAAGTAACACATTTTGACACAGACTCCTATTCTATTGTGCAAAAATGTATGGCTTTTTTGGGTGTGGTGGGGTCCGCAGGGGCAGGGACCATGTGGCTGGACAGATTTAACAGAAAACTGGCATAATCTGTTCCCAGTCCTAGCTGGCATTTAGTGTATGGCGCACAGCCTTCCTGAGATGTGCCTCTTCGATGATTAATGTATAAAATAAAAATCTGACATAATATAGTACATGACAACCTCTTTCTAACAAAGCTAGACCCAGCCCTGTACCTCACATGGATCCAGAGTCCCCCCCCCCCCCCCCCCATTCATTGCTCCAATTGCTTTGCTCGATTTATTTCAAGCTGGCAGCTCAGGGGTGTGCCTTTCCTCAAGGGGATTGTCCTGTCTGCTGTAACTGGTGGCAGTTGAAGGATGCAACTGAGCATGTGTGTCCACCTCAGAGAGAGCATGTGTGTCCACCTCAGAGAGAGCATGTGTGTCCACCTCAGAGAGAGCATGTGTGTCCACCTCAGAGAGAGCATGTGTGTCCACCTCAGAGAGAGCATGTGTGTCCACCTCAGAGAGAGCATGTGTGTCCACCTCAGAGAGAGCATGTGTGTCCACCTCAGAGAGGTGGACAGAGAAATTAGAAAAAAAGAGCAAACAGAAGGTGGCACTATACGGATAGATTTCAAGATTTGAAGTGTTGGTGCAAAAAGTGTAGAATATTTTTTGTGGGGCAAACCCTTTTAATAAATTTGGCAAATCTCATGCCAGTGCAAATCAGATTAAGATGGGTTTATGAAATGCTAGTCTTGATAAATTCTCTCCAATGTGCAATTGCGTTTGGTGAACTTTTTTTATTGATTTTAAATGAATGCATTTTGCTAAAACAAAATAAACTATACTATGCATTCTGCAGAATAATGCCCTAAATAACTTTGAAACACAAAACATGAGACCTCGCAAAGCAAGATCAATGAAAAAAATAACTTTAAGGAACTTGAAAAAAAACTACATGCTGCATCCTGAAGTTGTGACCCTAAGGAGTTAAAACGCTCAAAAAGTTTAACGTTCATGTTCCTTCTTGTTTCATTATTAGCATATTAAATTTGTTATTTTTATAATTAGGTTATTTTTGTATTCTTATATTAGTCTTACATTATAAGACACTATTTATTCTTCTATATTCTTGACACATTTTTACTATTTCTTATTTTATTATTGTCAACATAGTCGTGTTTATCAATAATAACATTGTTGCTATTTTCAAAAACAATATTATAAAAATAAAACATTCTATTCATTGTCTACCCAGGGATACTTTGCTTGTCTTTTCTGCTTTTGTTACTTTTCGATGTAGATTTCAATTCCCTGTCTGTTTGGTATTCTGTCCATTTGCCCTCGCTGTCATTATACCGCTTTCATCGACAGAAGACTTATACTTGGCAAAAACCTATCAGGTAGGCCGGACAGCGGATAATTGAGGTGATGATCAGAGCCTGCAAAAGACAATTGATAGTGAAAGTGTCAGAGGCTTTACCTAACAAGATCTGTACCCTTTGTATCCCCCAGCCTTGTCTAGGGATGGACAGAATATGGAATACCGGGGACATCTAAAGCGTATCGATAGCTGCAATTACACTGCACAATACTTCCGCGCTCTCCTCTAGGATGAATATATTTTTTGACACAGCTGCAAGTTATTAAATAGAGGGGTGAACTCTAAAGAAATGGTCCTGACCTTCAAAAGATTTTTTACCACTGAAGAATATTTAGCGCTGCGAAATAGGGGTGAAATGCTTTCATTTCAATGGCATATAAAAAATAAAAAAATAAAAATGAAAAGACGTTGACTTCTGATCTTTCTTTTTTTCGATTTTCATACCGGTTTCTCATACAGTCTGTGTAGCCCCAAGTTAACAAGTGGTTACAGATGTACGTATTCAAATGTATTATTAAAAAAATCCAAATAAAAAAAGTCCATGAATGTATTAATTAGCCTTTGATAAACCAATGATATGTTATTAATTTAGAATTTTAGCTCCAGTTTAATTATTGTATTTTTAAAAGAAATTTTAGTTTCTCAACGTATATCGAATAACTAAATGCAAATGACATAAAAATGGAATAACTTGATGGATGTGAGAAATGTAGACGTATCTATCTACGGCTTTTATAGAAGGAAAGAAATAAATGACTTAAGAACTTTTGTTCACATATCGTTAAAATGAGTAAAAGAAATGAAGAGGACGGAAAAATCACGACCTTGACAACAATGATGGTGGTCGTAGTTGTCAACCGTGTATGTAGTGGAGTCGGGAGGTATAATGATGGACAAGTCATTATGATAAAGTGATTAAATTAAACTTTAGCTACAATGATATTCAATATGTCACTCCGGCAGCAAAATGCTGAGGGGTGACGTAGTAGCTGGATAAATATTGACCTGATTCTAGACCTGATCGCTGCGAATTAGTTCTTCAATCCTGGTCTTATTCTTATTCCAAGAGAATGAACATGAACGGGGGATGGGGGGGGGGGGGGGGGGGGGGGGGGGGGGGGGGGGACAACCCAGAAATATCTAGATGTTACTATGTTTTTTATCATCTTTTTCTTTCTTTCTGTCTGTCTATGTATCTATCTATGTATCATCTCATATCTATCTATCTATTAATCTATCTATCTATCTGTCTATCTATCTCTATTTATCTATCAATCATATATATATATGATTATCTATCTATTGTGGGGATTCGCTCTGGTAGTTAGGATTAGCGGGTGCAGCACAGAGGCAAAGTACAAGTTTTTGGTTCAAAACATCAGTGTTTATTCACACGTGAAAGCAAAAACAAAAAAGTTGCTTGGTGATCGTTCACACACATGAAAAGTTCACATACAAAACAGTCACCTTTTCTCCTGGGTGTTACTTCACAACCTGTTCTACTTTGTCAGGTCCACAGGCAGGCGTTAGGCGGCGCGTTCGCCCTCACTGGGGTCTGAGTCCTCCAGCCCGGCTCAAGCCGCGGATCCCAGCACAGCCCTCAGTTCCCAGTGCACACACCTCCTGAGCTCCGCTGTCAGACGGAGGTAATCCTCTCCACCTGGCAGTGCTGGCTGGTTTTTATGCCTGGCAAAACCCGGCCTGGAACATGGGGAGTAGTCACCACCCAGCACTTTGACTACCTTCTTACACTATCTATCTATCTATCTATCTATCTATTATCTATCTATCTATATTATCTATCTATCTATCTATCTATCTATCTATTATCTATCTATCTATCTATTATCTATCTATCTATCTATTATCTATCTATCTATATTATCTATCTATCTATCTATCTATTATCTATCTATCTAACTATCCATATTATCTATCTATCTATCTATCTATTATCTATCTATCTAACTATCTATATTATCTATCTATCTATCTATCTATCTATCTATTTCATATCTATCTACTTTCTATCTATCTATCTATCTATCTATCTATCTATCTATCTATCTATCTATCTATTATCTATCTATCTAACTATCTATATTATCTATCTATCTATCTATCTATCTATCTATCTATCTATCTATCTATCTATCTATCTATTTCATATCTATCTACTTTCTATCTATCTATCTATCTATCTCATATCTATCTATCTATTATCTATCTATCTATCTATCTATCTATCTATCTGTCTGTCTATCTATCTCATATCTATCTATCTATCTATCTATCTATCTATCTATCTATCTATCCCATCTATCTATCTATCTATCTATCTATCTATCTATCTATCTATCTATCTATCTATCTATCTATCTATCTATCTATCTATCCCATATATGTATCTATCTATCTATCTATCTATCTATCTATCTATCTATCTATCTATCTATCTCATATCTATCTATTATCTATCTATCTATCTATCTATCTATCTATTATCCATCCATATATCTATCTATCTATTATCTATCCATCTTTCTGTCTTTCCTTATGATAATGAATATAATTATACTCATTCGTTACATTAATATCACACAAATCTCAATTCTTATTTTCATAAACCCGTTAACCCCCTGCAGCCTATAAAGGCTCCTAACACCTCGGCTTCTTCGGCGTCTCCTCCTCGGGGCCTGTAGGGCCGTCTGTCTCTTAAAACACTTAAAGGATATTTTGACTTCTTTTTCTTGATCCTCACAAGTCAATAGGCCTTAAATGCGAGAATGAAAAGGGGAAAAAAGAAAATCGGATGACAGGATCACCAGATGATGCTGCCGCAGCCTCCGACCCACATGGGACCGTGAAGCTATCACAGGCTGAAATCAGTTTCTGAATAGTTGTCAATGCGAGGCCGGCCGCCGAGCTCTTCATATGTCATTTCTCTTTTACAGTGTCGCTGAATCCCATTTGACGGTTTACAGTCTGCGACTCGCCACGTGGACTCCGCCGGCTTAACGGCCGCTTTTCATCTAACTTTATCCTTGTCATCTCCTCCAGGTAATATTTTCTCTCTTTCTGAAAAATCTCAATAGAAATTTCTCCTAATTATAACCCCCCCCCCCCCCCCAACAATAAGGCAGAGGCGATATATATTTATAGGCCGGGTAATCCTGCGAATAAAATATGACATTGCCCGACTCGTCCTCCTAATATCTGACATGAATTCGGGCAGAAGTATAAAAATATACAGTGTGATCTGTGAAGTTCTGGTTATATTCGCGGTCTCTTCGTGTTTTACAGGTACATTTTCATGGCGCAACCATAACATTCACCCAGTAAGTTTACGGAATGGAGGCGGCCATTTTGTTGTATGAGTTGTGGTTCATTCCAACAAAAAATGGCACCAACCTGTAGAATATAGATTTAAAGGGGTTGTCCAAGTGTTTAACACTGATGACCTATCCCCTATGGGTTATCAGTATCTGATTGGTGGGGTCTGATGTTCATCAGGAAGAGGCGGTGAGCACCGCGGCCTCCACACAAAGCACAGCGCCATCCATTATATAGTGGCTGTACTGGGTATTGCAGCTCAGCCCCATTCACTTGAATGGGACTGAGCTTCACCTAGGCCTGTGATGGCTAACCTACCAGCTGTGGTAAAACTACAACTCCCAAGATGTATACTGGCTGTTTTTGTAACTTCATAGAAATGAATGGAACATGCTGGGAGTCGTAGCTTCACCACAGCTGGATTGCCGCAGGTTAGCCATCATGGACCTAGGCCATGTAACTGATGAACGTGACATCACTGGCCTAAGAAGAGCGGTCTCTTCAAACAGCTATTGTGCAGTTTGTATTCCAAAAGGCTATGTATGGGATGGTAAATAGTTAACTGGCAGATCTTAGGGGCAGTTTCCAGGTGGTAGGCTGGCCCCATCCTCCTGGTTAGATAGTTGTTGGCAACTAGGCCAAGAGAGAGGACGTCTGTAGTAGTTGCTGGTGTTTAAGCCAGGGAAGCAGAAGCTGAAGCAGAAAAGAAAGAAAACACCATCTCTCTGTGAGTGAAAAGCTGCCGGAAGAGAAATGATGCTGAAATCTAACCTTTGAGGGAGAGAAGCATTGAACTTCTACAGAAGGTTGAGGACCAATAAAAGGGACAGTTAATGGACGAGAAAGCCAGTGAATGGTAATGCACATTTACTGCACATGGTTTGGGTTATATTGCTTCAGGCACCCGTCACACTACTGAGATGGATTGGCCATCTGCTGAAGGATGCACCCCAAAGTTGAGCATTGTAGTAAATTGCACACCTTTGGCCATTTCAGAAGATTGCATTGTTTGCTGGATAAAGAGACTCAGAGGTGACCATTGCCACCCCCTATACACAGGCTTTGGAAAAACCCTACCTTGCGACATATCTGAGGACTGTACGCCTTACTTGTACTGTGCCACCCAACATCCACTCAGTAAACGAGAGACTATATTTTGTCAAGCCAGGCTGGTCATATATCTGCATATCCGACCCATATCTCTGTTCTCCTGCCTCATCTAAACACCAAGGGCACCCCAACCACCGCCAGACAGAAGCCCCCAAATCCAGGATGTCCCCCCAAGGGGAAGAAAGGGTGTAGTACTCCCAACACCGCATGCTCAACCTGGGGGAGAGCGAGAGCAGAGTTTGCTGCCGTGAGGTTTACCACCACCCTCATTGCCACTTCTTTCACTCCCATCCTCCGCTCCCCATGCCTCCCCTGCAGGCTGGCGCACTGCACATTGTTCTGATAACCGTCAGTTCTGTGGTCACATGTTGCACTGGTCCACCTATGACATCATTATTTCTGGTCCCCCAGGGACCAGAAGTGACGGAGACCGGAGCACTGGAACGGAGTAGCATTCAATAGGTCCCGGCCCTCACTAAATTTGTTGGAATCACCATAGTTTGAAACAGTCTCCAATTTGCAGGGGCTGTTCCTAATTTTCAAAGACAGTCCCCGCAAATTTAGACTGTCCCAGGCTGAAAAAGGGTGGGGTTTGAGGAAGCCCTGCCCATAGGTAAAAAGTCTTGGGCCAGTTTAATGGAATTCCTGGCGGTGGAGCTTAAATGCCCCAAATTTACCATCTTCAGTGTAAAGTTTGGAATCACACATGCAGTTTTTTTGAGTCAAAGCCAGAAGTGGATCCAAAAAGAATGGGAATATAAAGGAAGGACTTCTACTTCTCCTTCCTGCTGGATCTACTTCTGGCTTTATCTAAAAAAAACTGCATCAAAATCTAAATGTGTGATTCCAGTCATAAAGGGATCTCCACTTTGGACATTCCTCATTTATTAGAAGGAATCCCTGATCATCAGATGACAATTGTGAGTCATGGAGGTGAAATCCCAGCGATCAGGGGAACTCAGCAGCAGGTGTTTAATTTTCCTGCAGCGCCACCACAGGTGAAATGAAGAATTAAAAATTAATATTTTTGAATTCAGTGTGCGGAGTGTGTAAGACATGGAGGCATCGGGTCCTCCAGCCTGAGAGACGCTCTTTGTCCAGGGTGAGACAAAATAATAATAGTTTGTCTCGTTATTGCAGAACTGCAGGTGATTTGATTAGATTTTCTGGCTTACAACGCAGTTCAGAACCTTTCTCATATACCGAGCGCTTCAATACCTCTCCATCTCTGTTTGCTGTCATTACTTGTTGCTGAAAACCTGCCCTTAGTTCTGATACATTGTAACAAGCTGGGTAATTGTGTCAGTTGAAGATCATCAGGAGGGGTTTTCAGCCTCTAGAGGTATACAAGAAAGTGCCTATTCATTGACAGCCAGCAGAGACCTTGAAAATAATAAAATAAAATATGAAACAAAGGCAAATGAAGTAGGACAATATGTGCTGTGTACTATAAAATCCAATGTGAGGGCAAACCGGTAATAAAGAAACCTACGTGTGTGAATGTGTCCGAAGAATTTTCCACCCATGCACAAAATCGTTAGCGGAAATCTAATGTTATTTTTTTATATATTTGTCCTGATCTGACGGCAGACGCGCCGATATAGAAGCATTTTCTAAGAGAGCTTTAGCTTAAGACCTCTTGCTGGGAAAGGTGTAGCCCTCCAGGAACCCGGAGACCTCCAGCTATGTCATCCATCAATACACTCCGCACTGTAATCCTTCATCAGCCTCAAACCTCTGATCTCTACGGCCCTGGGGCCCCTGACAGTGCTGGGGAGCCACTGTGTCACCGTCCTGATCAGGGACACCGGTCATATCCATCACTGTACCAGTTTATGCTGGGAGCATCGTTAATGACTGATTGGACAAGGACTCATTCTGGTCAAAAACACTGGAAAGAAATCCCAAAAAGTAATCCATTGTATCAATCAAAAAAATATCCTGAATCTGATACAAAATGTCCTTTATATTGTTCTAATAGGCGGCTCGTAAATTGAATCATTTTCTGGCTCCATTTTGTCCCGGATTTTGCTGGGGGTCATCCTGTAAACTGGTCAAAAATGGATGGAGATCATGCAAATTTACTGCCAAGAGGTTTTTTTGGGGGTGTAGACTTTAAATGTCCCTTAATCCATTTGAAAATCATTCCACATTCCCCAAACTCGACTACAGAAGACGTCATCCAGTCTATTGAAGCCAATATGGTGCCGACCATAGGCAAAGGGGCTAGTGCTGTGGGAAACTGTAGGGTTTTATGACTTGATAAGCGGCCAAGTGGCAAATTATAATGAGGTAGCCTCATGTCAATATACGGCATAACCATAGGAACCAACCCTATCAGGAAAATGGCGTCCATGGACCTCCAGTCTGACAGTGGAGAGGCGGCTGTAGCCCAATGTATGTGAGCGCCGGCGGCTCCTTCCGTTACGGAAACATAAACGTAAACTTGGAATCTCCGCTTATCTTGTGGATATGCCTTACAAGTCTGATATGGGAAACCCAATGGCGTCTATGCCATCTCTGACCTCTCTGACCCCCACCGATCCTGAGAAAGAAGCGCCGATTTCACTTAAATGGGCCCGTGCCATGCAGGGACAGAAGAGGCTGCAAAAAGGGAATCACCATGGAGGCCGATTAATCCAGGGGTTGTCCAAAGAAAAATATTCTACAGTTTTCTAACCAGTACCTGGATCGGAATACTTTTGTAAATGCATGTAAGTAAAAAGTTACCCTAGCCACTAAGCTATTCGATAAAATGTATCTGTATAGCGCCACCTGCTGTTTACCCTTTTTTTTTTTTATTCAACGACCAGCTCACTGAGGTGGAAGCACATTCTCAGTTCCATCCTTCAACTGCCAGCCAGGGTCCATTCACACATCCGTGTGTGTTTTGCGGATCCGCGGATCTGCAAAACACGGAAACCGGCAATGTGCGTTCCGCACATCGCCAGCACTAATAGAATATGCCTATTCTTGTCCACTATTACAGACAAGAATAGGACATGTTCTATTTTTTTCGGGATCGGAATTGCAGACCCGGAAGTGCGGGTCCGCAATTCCAGATCCGGGACGCACATCGTGCGGCCCCATAGAAATGAATGGGTCCACAATTCCATTCCGCAAGATGCGGAATGGAATTGCGGATGTGTGAATGGAGCCTTAGGATGAGTTCACATCACCGTTTAGTTTCCGTTCTTCTGATCCGTCAGAGAGAAGAAAAAAAACTGGATCTAGTAAAAAAACGGATCCTGTTGCATCAGTTGTCATCCGTTTTTTAGATGGGGAAAAGAAGTCCTGCATGCAGTACTTTTGTTTCCGTCTAAAAAAAAACGGATCTCAGATGGAAATGGCTCAAACGGAAGACAACTGATGCAACAGGATCCGTTTTTTTACTGGATCCTGTTTTTATTGGTCTCTCTTCTTCTGACGGATCAGAAGAACGGAAACTAAATGGAGATGTGAACTCAGCCTAAGTCAATGGTGACGGGTCCATTTTCTTTAGGAGCCTAAAAAAACTGATCCGTCACCCATTGACTTTCAATGTATTTAGTGACTGATCCGTTTTTTTCCGATTTCATTTCACACAACCGCATCCTAACGGAACGGATGCAACCTAATGTGCAAAATCAAAACAGATCCTTTAAATTCCGGTATTGAGATCCCCTGCCGGATCTCAATACTGGAATTAACAATGCAAGTGGGAAAGTAGCCTTACTCATGGGATAACACCTTTAAGGAAGGTGATTTGAAGGTCCATTATATTGATAGTCATCAGATCAGTGGAGGTCCAGATGCCGGCAGCCTGATAGAAGAGGACATCGTTCTTCAACCAGCTTTGCACCCCTTCATTTTTTGCTAGGCACAGCGCCACAAATGTGGTAGTGGCCGTGCCTGGTATTGCGATTTAAAGAAAAGGGTCAATGAATTTGACGGTGGCCGTGCCTGGCATTACCAATTAAAGAAAAGGGTCGCAATATGGTTGATCAGAAGACGGGTGGTAAAGTCCTCTTTGATCCCCAAGAACATGTCATAGTAAAGATGTAGGAGTCAATTAGGAAGTTGTTAACTGAGGGGCTACAGTGCTAGCGAAAGTCTGGTGCCACAACCCCTCCAAGTCAGGAATCTTGGTAAATGATTATATATAAGCTGGATATCCTCCTTAAAACCTAAAAATGATAGGATCATGTCCAGAATTGGGAGAATCCATTGCATCCCCAAATTTTTCTCTAAGCCCTGCAATGACTGATTGAATTGATTGAATTTTATGCTTCTTTCAATCCCTCCTGAGAGAATCATCTCCCACAAAAACATCATGTCCTCTTGGACATTCCTATTGACCACCGCGGTCACCTCTGCCCTGACCGACGACCCATGTGACAAATCAAGCCCACAGCAGATCACGGGTTCAAAAGATTTTCCTGGCCGGTGTAAGGCCTGTTTTTATAGTGAGATGATTGCAAATGACAACATTGCTGAGCCTTTAATTGGGATTCTACAAACAGTTTGCATCTTCTATTTGCCCGGCCAATACTGGTTAATAATTTAGAAATCCAGAAGACAAAGGCGCTGACGCCGACTTTCCCGGCTGCCAACAACTTGTATCGTAAAAAAAAAATTATGCGGATTTTTCAATGATGTTCGAGCGACTGAAGTCTTAGAAGCTGCATCTGAAAGCTTGGCTCAGTACGTGGCCACCATGAATCTAAAAGTCAGGTCATTAGGGGGTTGATTCATTTACCAAATTTCACCAAAATATATAAATGTTCTGTTAGGACCCATTGATCCAATAGAAGTTCTCACTCAAGATCTGCCTCAACCAACTCAAGTTGATGTCGAGCATGACGGTGGAGGAACTTAAGGCACTGGTGGACACCAAGGAACATCAAGGATGACCAAGGATAATGGTTGCCCAGTCAATCCCTGCACTTTTACTTGCAAAATGAAGACTTACATTACGTCTCATCCGCAGATAACATTTCTTGTACTGGTCTCACTTCAAGAATTCAACAACTACATGATATTATTATAACTAACCAGTATCACCACCAACCGATAATATTGTCTCCAGGCCCAGTGAGGACACATACAACTATGCCAACCACATGTCAGTGCCCATACAGAAGGGTCTGCTATAGTAATGCCCATATCTATGTAGTAACTGCATAACAATGGCCTTATCAAGGTGACAAAATTATAAAAGTGCCCATATAACTGTACAAACCATATAACAGCTCCCCTATAAATATTGAAACTACGTATCAGTTTCCATAAAAATTAAGCATCCACATATCAGGGCCTATATAATGTATAAACCACATAACAGTACCCAAATAAATGTAGAAACTACATAATAGTGCCCGTATAAATAAAGTAAGTACATATATTACTGCCCACATAAATATAGTAACCACATAATAGTGGACATATAAATGTAGAAAGCACATAACAGTGCCCACAGAAATGAAACAACCACATTTTAGTGTCCATATAAATGTAGCAGCCACATATCAGTGTCCATGTCCTGTAAAATAGTAACCACATAGTTCTGACCGTACAAATGGAGCAAACACATCAGTGGGCACAAAAATATAGTGACTACAAATCAGTGCCCATATAATTGTAGCAACTACATAACAGTCCACATACAAATGGGTTAACCACATACTGTATCAGTGCCCATATAAGCGTATCACCATACGTCAGTGCTCATCTAAATGTACCACTGTATGTCTGTACCCATATGAATGTAACAACCACAGATCAGTGCCCATATAAATGTAGTAATCATAACAGTTGATGCCTAAGTACAGTAATTGTATCATCAGTGGAGGCAACAGGTATATGGTATACTGGTAAGTAACAGTCTGTGACTAAGTAGGTACTGCAATAAAGTACTGACAAAGATATTAGATAGACAGACATAAGAGATAGATTTAGATAGTAGATAGATGGATGGATAGATAATACATAGATAGATAATAGATAGATAAATAGATAGATAGATAAAAAAAATATATATATAGAGATGGGGGTTGCGATGCCTAGATTCCCTTAATGGCTTATCTTACTTGGTTTTATCCCTCCTCTTATTACTTCTAACAATGAGTTATACAATGCACACTCAGTTATATAAAACTTACAATTGTATACACTTTTTAGAATATCTTGAAAACTTATGTACAGTACAGACCAAAAGTTTAGACACACCTTCTCATTCAAAGAGTTTTCTTTATTTTCATGACTATGAAGGCATCAAAACTATGAATTAACACATGTGGAATTATATACATAACAAACAAGTGTGAAACAACTGAAAATATGTCATATTCTAGGTTCTTCAAAGTAGCCACCTTTTGCTTTGATTACTGCTTTGCACACTCTTGGCATTCTCTTGATGAGCTTCAAGAGGTAGTCCCCTGAAATGGTCTTCCAACAGTCTTGAAGGAGTTCCCAGAGATGCTTAGCACTTGTTGGCCCTTTTGCCTTCACCCTGCGGTCCAGCTCACCCCAAACCATCTCGATTGGGTTCAGGTCCGGTGACTGTGGAGGCCAGGTCATCTGGCGCAGCACCCCATCACTCTCCTTCATGGTCAAATAGCCCTTACTTTCAAAGTTTTCCCAATTTTTCGGCTGACTGACTGACCTTCATTTCTTAAAGTAATGATGGCCACTCGTTTTTCTTTACTTAGCTGCTTTTTTCTTGCCATAATACAAATTCTAACAGTCTATTCAGTAGGACTATCAGCTGTGTATCCACCTGACTTCTCCTCAACGCCACTGATGGTCCCAACCCCATTGATAAGGCAAGAAATCCCACTTATTAAACCTGACAGGGCACACCTGTGAAGTGAAGACCATTTCAGGGGACTACCTCTTGAAGCTCATCAAGAGAATGCCAAGAGTGTGCAAAGCAGTAATCAAAGCAAAAGGTGGCTACTTTGAAGAACCTAGAATATGACATATTTTCAGTTGTTTTACACTTGTTTGTTATGTATATAATTCCACATGTGTTAATTTATAGTTTTGATGCCTTCAGTGTGAATCTACAATTTTCATAGTCATGAAAATAAAGAAAACTCTTTGAATGAGAAGGTGTGTCCAAACTTTTGGACTGTACAGTACATGTCAGTGTAGTAAAATACATTGCAGCTGTATACACAAGATTTAGGTTTTTCTACTCATGAGTAGAGATGTCCCGAATAGTTCGCCGGCGAATGGTTTCCGGCGAACATAGCTTGTTCGCCGCGGCGGGCGAACATATGCAATGTTCGGTCCGCCCCCTATTCATCATCATTGAGTAAACTTTGACCCTGTGCCTCACAGTCAGCAGACACATTCCAGCCAATCAGCAGCAGACCCTCCCTCCCAGACCCTCCCACCTCCTGGACAGCATCCATTTTAGATTCATTCGGAAGCTGCATTCTCAGTGAGAGGAGGGACAGTGCTGCTGCTGCTGCTGCTGCTGCTGCTGATCTAATAGGGAAATCGATAGCTAGGGCAGTGTTCTGTGTCCACTGCAGTCCAAAAAGCCCTTTTTAGGGCTAGAACATCAGTCTGCTTTTTTTTTCCTGTGTAATCTAATTGCAGTTGCCTGCCAGCGTGTGTGTCAGGCTCACAGCGTATACCGTGCCCACTTGCCCAGTGCCACCAGTCATATCTGGTGTCACAATAGCTTGCATTTAAAAAAAAAAAAAACTTTTTTGACTGTGAAATAATATCAGTAATTTTCCTTCACAAGTGTGTGTTTCAGGGCCTGCCAGGGCACAGTGTCACACCAGTGCAACTCATATCTGATAGGGGACGTAAAGGGATTAAACTGATAAGAATAGAACAACATGACACACCACAACTATCTGGCTGCACATTAGATTGCACGCGCAGTGCCCCAAATTTGAAGTAGGAGGACCGACCAAGCATCTTTTTCCATCTCCCCGTTCCTAAAATCAATGCCATATACACGTCCCCTGATAGGGGACGTAACAGGGATTAAACTGATAGGAATAGGACTACTTAACACACCTTATAATAACGCAGAGAGAGGAGTCTGAAGAAGAGGAGTCAGAGGAGGAAGGTGGCTTTGAGGAGGTGGAAGACCAACCACAGCAGGCGTCCCAGGGGGCTTGTTGTCACCTTTCGGGGACCCTTGGTGTTGTCCGTGGCTGGGTGGAGGAAGAGACCTTCAATGACATCAGTGAGGACAAGGAACGGGACATGGCTAGCTTGGTATCCAACCTTGTGCAAATGGACTGTTTGCGGTGCGTTAAACGGGGAGTTTGGTCTGTCACTGTGAAGCGGGCGTAACCCTTACACTACCTGATCGATACAACATCATACCTGATGTTTTAAAGCACGTTATTCCAAACAATTTAGGATTGTTAGGTGATTTATGCCCTTTATGGATTAAAACCCGACTCTGCGTCAACTACGTAATTTTCCATGGGAGTTTTGCCATGGATCCCCCTCCGGCGTGCCACAGTCCAGGTGTTAGTCCCCTTGAAACAACTTTTCCATCACTTTTGTGGCCAGAAAGAGTCCCTGTGGGTTTTAAAATTCGCCTGCCTATTGAAGTCTATGGCGGTTCGCCCGGTTCGCCAGTTCGCGAACATTTGCGAGATGATAGAAACTGCTAAATACATAAAGGGAATCAACAAGGTAAAAGAGGAGAGAAGATTTAAAAAGAAAAACTGCTACAAGAGGACATCGTTTTAAATTAGAGGGGCAAAGGTTTAAAAGTAACATCAGGAAGTATTACTTTACTGAGAGAGTAGTGGATGCATGGAATAGCCTTCCTGCAGAAGTGGTAGCTGCAAATACAGTGAAGGGGTTTAAGCATGCATGGGATAGGCATAAGGCCATCCTTCATATAAGATAGGGCCGGGGGCTATCCATAGTGTTCAGTATATTGGGCAGACTAGATGGGCCAAATGGTTCTTATCTGCCGACACATTCTAGGTTTCTATGAGCTGTTTCACTATCGCGCTTGAGTCATAGGCCGTTACGTGGCGTTCTCTCCGGTCACGTGTCAGTGAGCGTCTCTTGATGTTGCCTAGTGATGACGCTTGGGACCTTCGCGATACGCTGGCGCGGACTGCGCTTCTCACGCTTGATCACACGACCCATTTTTGCTGATGTCAGCTGGACATTTGACCGGACGTCATTGTGGACATGCGCAATGTGATTTGGTAGACGCTCAAGCCGTGAGGATTCCCCATGCCGGTTAGTGTTTGCACACTTTACCTATATCGCACACGGATGGTTTTATTTGATATCACAAGTGGATTCCCATATGATTTTAATCTGGTAATTATTACACTTTATGATCGATTGCATTCTTATACTATATAATTGTATTAGATCAGGGATGCTCAACCTGCGGCCCTCCAGCTGTTGTAAAACTACAACTCCCAGCATGCCCTCCTGTAGGCTGATAGCTGTAGGCTGTCCGGGCATGCTGGGAGTTGTAGTTCTACAACAGCTGGAGGGCCGCAGGTATTAGATGATTGGAGATTTATACATGCTTCTGCGTCATGTTTATATGCACTAATAATTATGTTTGTACATTTACTTTCACAATGTATCACTTTCTATTCATGTTTTTATTAATCAATTATCATGTGGGTGTCGTGTGTATATATACCTATCCTTCAGCGCCATTTCTGTTATCATCACTGCTTGAGAAAGATCCCACTCAGTGGATGGAAACGTTGCTGTTTTTTCTGGTGAAATAAACTCATACTTTTTCTGGAAGTGACGTGGAATCTCGTTAGTCTATGTAAGCAGGTTGGGTGGATCGCCCCCACAACCGATGGCACCCAAAATACTTTTTTTCCTTTGCTTTTCTTTTCGCTGTGCGGCCCTTTTTTGCATACTATTAGATAGATAATAGATAGGTAGATGAGACATGGACGCAGACTCCAGAACCAGTAGCTGAGATGCTGTCCTGTTGTCGGCAGTGCCTGGAGGGAGCTGACACATTTCCTTTGTCCTCCATGATCAATCCCAGCAATAAATATTAGATTGGAATGCCTCTAGATAAACAGGCCTGAATGTCCAGGCTTCGTCGGGGACAGCGGGGGCCATGATAAATTAGGGTTATTGCCTTAATTAGGTGATGAGGCCCTGCAGTATGTGGTCACCCCTGATATATGAAAGACGGTTTTACTGCCCAATAATCACATCCTAATGTCAGAAATAATGAAAATGATCTTGCAGTAAAAGTTTAACACAGCAACAAAAAAACAGGATGAGATGGGGGAGCGCCTCCAAGATGAAGCCACCGCATCGGGCTGTAGGGTCCTGAAATTTATGGCATAATCATTATGTAGATGGAGGCTCAAGGGGGAGTTTTGGGTGTCCATTATCTCATATAATACAGATATATAATGCATGAGCGGTGCAGGAAGGACTTCAGAATTGTTGATTTTTAAATATATATATATGGAAACATAAGTTCCAGCTACACATACAATGTACCTATAGAGATATTCCGACACAAGGCACAATGTTGGATCTGATCAGTGAGTCAACATCTCCTCGGCCTAGGAATGCCCAATATTACCCTCCTGATAATGTAAATGAATGGGTTCTTCCCAGAAGAAAATGTTATGGCCTGTAGACTAGATACATCGTAGATGAGTCAGATTGGTGGTTGGTCTTCACCCATTAAAGGTTGTACATCCAGTGGCGGGGTAGCCCATGTGACTGCTATGGGATCATTGGAGGAAGGGGGCCCAGGCAAGAGTTGGATCCCATTCCCTTTGCTCCTGGTTGGAGAAGGAGGAATCGGCACAATGGCCCTGGCTGCCCGGTTGGCATTATCCAGCACCACCAAAAAAGTCAATGGCAGAAAAATATCCTTTGGCTTTGATGGAGAGTGAGCCTGCATTCACACCCACTTGTCTACTAGACACAGGGACTAGGCTTTCCTGTCCTCAGGGTCAGTGAGGGTCACAATGGTTGGGAGTTCTTAGGCTAGATCTTCCTCTTGGGAAAAGTCACATAGCATGAGAAGTGTGAAAAGTCACATACATGATAGATGCTGGAGTGGTATGCACCGGCACACTTTGTATAGGACAGTGTTGTAGACTATGCCACTGAGCTAAAGTCTCAGCATGCGCCAGGATAGACGCTGGGCCAGTATGCATTAGGACACCTTGTTTAGAACAGTGTAGTAGACTATGCTATTGAACTACAGTCTGCGCATGTGCTAGTGTACACGTTGAACTAGTATGCATCGGTGCACATTGTATAGAACAGTGCAGTAGACTATGCCAATAAACTGCAGTCTGCACATGTGCTAGGGTAGACACCGGGCTGGTATGTGTTGGCACACCTTGTGTAGAATAGTGTAGTAGATCAAGCTATTGGACTACAATCTGTGCATGTGCAAAGTGTCTAAACTCACTATAGCTTTCTGCAACCCTTCCCTTGGTAGGAAGGCGTAGCCCACTTCTGCCCAAAAGGGGGAGAATGGAATGGTAAGTTCCATTCTATCTAAAGATCCCTCTATGCCAGATACACTGCCACCTGCTGGTGAACCAGGCACAGTACATGAACATAATAGTTTTATTGCAATATTATTAAGGCACAGTATAAGAGGACCCAAAATAAATACACAGATGACATTATTGGTTATTTATTAGAGACAGTAGCAAGGTGTAGGAATGGTAGCACCACTCTGGGGTACTACACATGCATCAGGATAGACGCCAGACCACTAGACCAGTATGCATCAGCGTATCTTGTATGGAACAGTGAAGTAGACTATTCTCTTGGACCACAGTCTGTGCATGCGCTAGGACAGACATTAAAGCAGTATGCGTCGGCACACCTTGGATGGAGCAGTGTAGTAGACTATTCTCTTTGACTACAGTGTGCGCATGCGCCAGGATAGACGCCGGGCTGGTATGTGTTGACACACATTGTATGGAATTGTATAGTAGACTATGCTATCGAACTACAATTTGTGCATGCGCCAGGATGGACGCCAGACCAGTATGCATCAGTGTATCTTGTGTGGAACAGTGTAGTAGACTATGCTATTGAACTACAATCTGCGCAGGATAGATGCTAGACTGGTATGTCTTGGCACACCTTGTTTGGAATTGTGTAGTAGACTATGCTATTGGACCACTGTCTGTGCATGCGCTAGGACAGACATTAAAGCAGTATGCGTCGGCACACCTTGGATGGAGCAGTGTAGTAGACTAAGCTATTGGATTACAATTTGCACATTTGCCAGGATAGACACTGGGCCAGTATGCATTGGCACACCTAGGACGTAGCAGTGTAGTAGACTATGCTATTGGACTACTGTCTGTGCATGTGCTACGGTAGACGTTGGGCTAGTATGCATCGGCGCACATTGTATAGAACAGTTCAGTAGACTATGCCAATAAACTGCAGTCTGCGCATGTGCCAGAATAGACACTGGGCTGGTATGTGTTTCCTTGTATGGGGTATAAAGAGAGAGAGAGAGAGTTTGAGGGTCAGACAGATCTGTTGGAAGGGATTCCACTAGATCTGAAAAACTTGAGGCGCCTCGGGTTTGTAGGAGTGGAAAAGAATAAAGTAATAGATGCTAGAGGCTGCTCAGGGTTTGTCAGGTCAACCAGAGTGTCTGCCTGTAGAAGATATGGGAGTATGCCGAACCAGGGGGACTGATGGGTATTGGTACCACCTCAATCTCGCCTGTTCTTGGAAAACCCCTTTTCAGCGCCAATAGTGGTAGGTCAGTGTCAAGATATTTAAGGGTACAGTGAATTTTACACAAACTTCTAAATTTAAAAAAAGTGTAATAAAATGTGTGTAGATATATAAAAAATAAAATATAATATATAAGATATATAAAAATGTACAGGCAAGGTAGGAACAATTTCAAAATGGATGAGCATAAGTGCACTACATTGTGTCTCAAGTGCCCAAGAGACCGTTTTCTGTAGTGTCATACACGACATAGTGTGGTGTAGTAGGGCGAGTGAGTTGTAACAAATAAGTAAAATCTGTTTAAAAGGATACAAGTAAATATAATAAAAAATACTGTAGTATCGTATGCTTATTTACTCACTTCACGAGGGGGGCGGTTTACCAGGATAAGCATAATACACCTGTAAACCAAACCCCCCCCCCCAGCCTGGATCGCTTCTAGAATCTTAACAGATGAAGGCAGCCAATCACACGGGTGCTTCTCTTCACTTGTCTTTATTGCAATACATGTAAAAATCCGTCTCAACGCGTTTCAGGACAGGCACGTCCCTTCATCAGGAGCAATATTTGATCTGTCTGAGGTAGCAGGTATTTATACCCTTATTCTATTATTAAAGTGTTGTTAAAATGGCGCCTAATTGGTAAAAGGGCGCCAAAAGTACCAGGGGACCGCCCACAGGGGGAGAAAAACCCCCAAAATCTATCTGTTCGGCCGGCCGGAAGCGGAAGTATACTATGACACTACAGAAAACGGTCTCTTAGGCACTTGAGACACAATGTAGTGCACTTATGCTCATCCATTTTGAAATTGTTCCTACCTTGCCTGTACATTTTTATATATCTTATATATTATATTTTATTTTTTATATATCTACACACATTTTATTACGCTTTTTTACAATTTTGAAGTTTGTATAAAACCCACTGTACCCTTAAATATCTTGACACTGACCTACCACTATTGGCGCTGAAAAGGGGTTTTCCAAGAACAGGCGAGATTGAGGTGGTACCAATACCCATCAGTCCCCCTAGTTCGGCATACTCCCATTTCCTTGTATGGAACAGTGTAGTAGACCAAGCTATTAGACTAGTTTGCGCATGGGCTAGGATAGACGGTGGACTAGTATGCATGGGCACACCTTGGATGGAGCAGTGTAGTAGACCAAGCTATTAGACTAGTTTGCGCATGGGCTAGGATAGACGGTGGACTGGTATGCATGGGCACACCTTGGATGGAGCAGTGTAGTAGACTATGCTATTGGACTACAATCTGCGCATGCAACAAGATAGATGTTGGACCTGTATGCGTCAGCAGATCTTGTAGGTAAAAGTGTAGTAGACTACGCTCATCGCCAGGATAGACGCCGAACTGGTATGTGTTGGCATAACTTGTATGCAACAGTGTAGGACACTGCTATTCCATGTGGAGGCATGCAGTAAGGGAACAGATTACTGTTTTTTCATCGTGAGGTTTTTAGGGTAATGACCCCCACTGTAAGCCCATAAGAGTTTCTCGCTGGACATATACCTTTGAGAGAAAGCAAAAGTGATGTGTGAACAGAGCCTAACCTAATGCTTTTACAAGTTTAAATAGGATCCACTGCTTGACTATGAAGAGTTGAATGTTGGGACTGTGGAACATCAGAACGGCCACAATCTTCTCTCGTCATCATGTCTATTGTGACCAGTGGACGTGGATAAGATATCAACTGCCAAAAAAAAATCCTACGTCACCAGCAATCAATCCCATCAGTGACCTATACTGAATCCTAGTTGCATCTAAGGCACCTCATCCAGCCAACCGATGAGGGGCAAGAACCCCGAAACAGATGTCTACAGATGGTCCATCTTCCTTTATGCCGTTCTTTCTCATTAAGGAGAACTCATTTGCATACTTTTCCCCATGGAACATTGCGCCAAAATTAGTCTCTCTCTTCACTGAGAGCTGGAGCTTCCCTGAGTTGGAATAACCAGAGAAATCTTTCTATATAGGTCTGACTCCAGAGGTTACACATTTGTAGGTGAGAAGAACAAGGGTTAACTCATCCCGAAACGCCTCAGTCCCAATTTAGAGAACAGAAATCCTTCCATAAATCAAAAGTTACAAACAGACTTTGCGGTGTCATAACTCTTGTGACGGCCTCCCGTGTGATTGATTCGTATACATACATTCTGTCTGATTACCATAATGTGCACTTGTGGGACAATCCAGGCAGAAGACGAGCGAGGAGCCAGCCGAGAGCTAAATAACTAATGATCTCGACTCCTCCTCGTTGAGAGTGATTTTCCTCCAATGTTTCATCATATCAACTGGGAGAAAAGAGTCCTCAGGTTTAGGCAATCAATTACAGATATGTGGAGCGGCAGACACAATCAGTTCACTGATTGTCACCAGTCCTGAGCGGTGGCACCAAGGGAAGTGATCCATCAGGCCATCAGAGAAAGATGGGAGACAATTGTAGACTAACAGGCCCCTGGATTGGGTGACTTGAAAAATAGAAGTGCCTTAAACATATACAAACCTTTGAGAAAAATCTCCATTTGAGGCTTTTAAGTCCCCGGTGAGTGGGGGGAGGAATTGGAAAACGGTGGAGGCTGGTGAGAAGAATTAAAATAACCTTGTAGTAGTTGAGTCGCAAACTTCTAATATGATGCAGAAGAGACTTCAGGCCAAGATCGATATTTTTGCACCTTGTCTTCATGATAATTAAGACGATCCCATCAAGCAAAGGCGAGTTGGACATCGTCAATGTACCCTATGGCCACGCAAAGGCGTTTCCATCTAAAGTGGGATCATATATAATGTGATGGACTGAAATGTTTTACCCCTTGTTTATAATTGCCGAGACGCCCGAACATTCAATGTGTCTTCTCATTAGAGGGGTTCTCTTAGAGGGGAACCCCTTTTAACATGGCCAGGCAGGGCACACCGGCCACTGGTGCTTCAGCACCTACAATCTACACACATATCACCAGTGATGGCCAGTTGGTGTCCTCAGCGGTGGCCGCGGTCATGTCCTATGTCTACATATGGCAAAACTAAGGCCACTGATTGGCCGGTAGTAATGACGTGCATTTAGACGGGACATCACACTTCCATTACAGCGTGGTTCAGAAGAGGAGGAGAAAGAAGCTGTCTATATTCTATCTCATATCTATCTATCTATCTATCTATCTATCTATCTATTATCTATCTATCTATCTATCTATCTGTCTATCTATCTATTATCTATCTATCTATCTATCTATCTATTATCTATCTATCTACCTATATATCTATCTATCTATCTATCTATCTATCTATCTATCTATTATCTATCTATGTTCTATCTATTATCTATCTATATATCTCATAAAACGTATTCTCCCATGTGGGAATGATGTTTCGGCTCAATACTAGAGCCTTTCTCAAGCATTAGCCTTAAAAAGGCTCTAGTTTTGAGCCAAAACGTTGTGTCGACATGGGTGAATAAAAGTTTTTTTCCATTTTAACTTTTTTTGAGTGCGCTGCTTGTTTGCATTTTTATCTATCTATCTATCTATCTATCTATCTATCTGTCTATTATCTATATATTATCTATCTATCTCATATCTATCTATTATCTATCTCCTATCTATCTATCTATCTATCTATCTATCTATCTATTATCTATCTATTATCTATCTATCTATCTATCTATGTATCTATCTATCTATCTATCTATCTATCTCCTATCTATCTATCTATCTATCTATCTCCTATCTATCTATCTATCTATCTATCTATCTATCTATCTATCTATTCATCTATCTATCTATTACTATCTCATATCTATCTATCTATCTATCTATCTATCTATCTATCTATCTATCTATCTATCTATCTATCTATCTATCTATCTATCTATCTATCTATCTGCTTCTCCAGTACAACATATAAATATACATATTCCTTTCCCCTTATTAATGTAATAGACGGGTTAACCTGTATAATCTGTTATATTTGGCCGGGGCCGCTGTATTATTATCTATTTTTCGGAGAAGCTTTTAAGGGGGTAATTGCTTTTTTAGGTAAAGTGGCTTCTGGCTGCGAGGAGCTTCGTCCACCGGAGTCACAGCTGCAATTGTAACTTTAGCATTCGGCTCTATAAATCTTGACATGTGGAGGAGATTGGCTAACCCAGCGACACAATCTGTCCAAACCTCATTGTCTGAAGGAGCAGCCAGCCTCGCTTTAAGAAATGTATGTGAATCTCAAACTAATTTTATCACCTTCATTTGTAAACTAGTCAATCAATCATCGCCCTCCTGCAAGCTTAATACCAGGAGAGGGAGTACATTTTCATGCATTTCCAGGCGCGGCGGCCGGGGATTAATCTCCACCTGATCAGACGACTCTTGCCCTCATCTCAATAGAGCATCATTAAGGTCAACAATGTATATTAAAAAGCTGATCAATGTAGCCGGCGATGGAGCGATCTCACATATCAACTAATATCTGGTGGCAGAGGTGGAGACAGCTGGGGAAAAATTGCCTGACGGCGCAAAGACGCTAAAGTCGTTGCATTTCTTAATTCGCAGAAAATAAGTAGAAATATTGCTGGATAAGAAGAGGCTTGAACTGTTCTATATCTGTGTATGGAGGAGGCAGCACAGGGCGTGGATGGACTACAAGTCTCAGCATTCATTCATTATAAGGATCACTAGCACTAGATAAAAGGGCTTGTACAGCATTAGAAAGACATGTTGCTTTTCTTCCAGAAACAGCGCCACCCTGTCCACAGGTTATGTGATGTATTGCAGCCCAGCTCCATTCACATCAGGGGAGATGACTTCCGATTCCAGACACAACCTTTGTGTATCCATTAACAATTATAGATATTGCATTAAAAATTCTAACTAAAAGTCATCGTCTGCAGCAATTATTTTCAGATGTCAGCCATTTTAATATGGCAACCCCTTCTATAAGTGGACACTCGGGTCGCTGACACACTCAACAATCAGCAGTGATCTGTGGGCAGGAACACATTTCTCCTATAGTGGCCTCCACAGGAGAAATGTGGTGTTACATGGCGTCCGTTCATGTGAATGGAAAATGTGGTGTATTGAGGAGCTCTGCTCTTCCTCATAGACGGGCATTCCCGATTGGTGACCTAAATAGGACAAATGGACAGGGACTGTCTTAACAGAGCCTTTAATCTGGAGCCAGATCTGTGCAACAATGAAGCAGAGTTGAAGCACATTTGGAGAAGCAGAGCTGTAGTAGTGCTGTACAATGTTGAGCTGTAAATGTGAAGCAATGAAGCTGGGTTAAAACACACCTAGAGTACCAGAGCTATAGTAGTGCTGTCCAGTGCTGAGCTGTGGCCGCGCAGTGAGGAAGCAGGGTTGAAACATACTTAGAATAGCAGAGCTGTAGTAGTGCTGTACAGTGCTGAGCTGTGGATGTGAAGCAATGAAGCTGGGTTAAAACACTCCTAGAGTACCAGAGCTATAGTAGTGCTGTCCAGTGCTGAGCTGTGGCCGCGCAGTGAGGAAGCAGGGTTGAAACATACCTAGAGTAGCAGAGCTGTAGTAGTGCTGTACAGTGCTGAGCTGTGAATGATCGGCAATGAAGATGGTTTAAAACACACCTAGAGTAGCAGAGCTGTAGTAGTGCTGTCCAGTGCTGACCTGGGGCTTTCCAGCAATGAAGATTGTTTAAAACACACCTAGTGTAGCAGAGCTGTAGTAGTGCTGTACAATGTTGAGCTGGGAATGTTCGGCAATAAAGCTGGTTTAAAACACACCTAGAGTAGCAGAGCTGTAGTAGTGCTGTCTAATGCTGAGCTATTGCCGTGCAGTGATGAAGCAGGGTTGAAACACACCTAAAGTAGCAGAGCTATCGTAGTGCTGTCCAGTGCTGACCTGGGGCTTTCTAGCAATGAAGATGGTTTAAAACACACCTAAAGTAGCAGAGCTATCGTAGTGCTATCCAGTGCTGACCTGGGTCTTTCCAGCAATGACGATGGTTTAAAACACACCTAAAGTAGCAGAGCTGTAGTAGTGCACACAGAGCTATGGGGACTGGGTATTGCGGATGTGCTAGTGGCCATCTAGCAACCCATGTCCTCAGCTCTATACACAAAATCCCGGTGACAGGTTCCCTTTAAAGAACAAACCATGGTGGCAACATTGCTGGGCATTGGGTTGCCATGAAAACCTGATGGGCAGAGGAAACAGAGGTACCAGGTTGAGGAGGAGGGGAGCGGGGCAGCACGTAGATCTGGGACAGGAGAGTAATCCCCCCCCCCCCCCCCCCAAAATATATGTCATTTGTAATACAATAACAATGGACCACAATGCAACTGCTTCCTCTGCACCACCGATGAGGCCAGGTGAGGCGATCGCCTCAGGCCGCACCAGGTAGGGGCAAGAGGGGGGCAGCCGAAGGGTAATGGGCAATGAGCGCTTTCATTGTGGCAAAGGGGTTAGGTAAAGAAATTGGCATTGGGAGGGGGGCACCATTTCAGTTTTTCGCCTTAGGCAGCAGAAAGGCTAGGTGCACCCCTGCTCTGCACCCCCTATGGCTGCATTCATAACCAAAGGCCCTGTGCCACATACGACGGCACCAGTTACTATAAACGTCACATGGTAGGCGCGGGGCCCCTGTCACAGATTGTGTACTGGGGCCCCTGAGCTATATGTTACGCCTCCGACTAGACCCTATGGACCAACATTGACCCTCCGAATCTTCTTCTGTCCTCCAACACATTATATCCGTGACTAATATTCGCCCTCAGTCCCCTACTTATCCCATAATAAAGCGCGGACATCATCGATATAGCCGCATCTGTCAGCGAGCGGGTTAATTCATGAAAAACAGCATGAAGGATGCGGGAAGATTAAGATTAAGCCCTGCAGAAGAGAATGTTCTAAGCAGAAATTGGTTTAATTAATAGCACATTTTACATAATGATTACAGTGTAATTGCACTGCCTAACGGAGCGCCATTAAATACAGGCAGGCTCCTTTACAACACCCTAAGGCTAAAAATAATGAGTTACATTGGAAATCACTATGCAACAGGTTCATAAATAACATTTAAGCCCATGCAAGGTGAATACTTATAAATAATAAATATTTGCCTTTTGTAATTGAAGAAAAAATGACAGGCTTCCCGTTCAGCCGCGCGCACCGCGCTGTCACCGCGCAAATCCTGGAGACATCATTCCCCTGATTTCTCTGCAAGGAGATGAATAATTTAGTCAAATGCTAATATTCCCCATAGTCTGACATTGAGGAGCAAATATTCGTACATGAGGAATAGATGCTCCTGTCGGCCTTTCGTCTATAAGACCCTCGCTTAAAGGGGTTGTGCCAAGATCTTCTATCCTGAGCATCTGATCCTTGGGGGTCATGAGAACGGGGGTCCCGTGAGAATGGAATTGCAGGTCGAGCACGTGCGCCATTGCTCCATTCAGTCTCTATGGAACTGCCGGAGATAGCGCCGAGTCATCAGTCCCATAGAGAATGAATGGAGCAGCCCAATTCAGGGGCTCAGGACCCCCATTCTCGTGAATGGCCTGTGGGTAGTGGATGCGTTTACATCTTAGCATAACCCCTTTTATAGCCCCCTTATATCAGTTGTATATCTTCATTTCACCCACAGGTATATCTCGGGGCCCAATGCTAAGTCTGTAACGGGGCCCCCATGTACCATCATAGGTAGGCCTTCATAGGTGGCCACCATAAGCACCAAAGCCAGGTGCAGACACTACCTCTTCACTCTATATAGCCCATGATTGCACCCCAATTCTTGCTGCCTCCCGAACTTTTTTTGCAGGTCGTAATAATAACTTGAAGTCTTTTCTCCCCCTATAATTCCCAGAAGGTGCCCAGTCCGTATATATGACCCCCCCAGTACACTGCACATACGGGATTTTGCACAGTGACACAAGAATACGGAAGGGGCCTGTATGGACTGAGCACTGGTGTAGAATTTAGGGGCACTGGCATTCAGAACTGTGGATGCCAGAGGAAGGGGGGCACTCTAAATCTTAAAGGCGTTGCATGAGAATACAAAAAATGGGTGCTTTCTTCCAGAAACAGCGCCACCCTTGTCCATGGCCAGTGTCTGATATTGCAGCTCAGCTCCATTCACTTCAATGGGACTGAGCTTCTATACCAGATACAGGCCATGGATAAAAATGTCTCTCTTTTTTTTCCTCAGAGTGAGCAGTCATCTCATTATCATCACTGGCAGGATTACAAAGACAGATAACACCAATTGCAAGAAGATGGCACTCCCCCTCCGGTAAAAATAAACTTTCTTTTATTGCAACAAGCAGGTATATGAGAAGTAGATGTAGCTGGCAACGACCGTTTCGTGCACACAGCAATTCCTCTTCCTTACTGTATGTATATACTGTATATATATCGTTATCTCTATATATATATATAAAACACAGGATGTCACATCTCATCTCCTCCCCTCCCTGCACAATGACCTCTGATCAGATCATAAAGCATGACTACAACACTTCCATAAAAGTCAATGAGTTATCTCCAGAATACGGGTTCCTATGGTCCATGTGTCTGTTTTAAGCTGAATGCTGTTAACAGTAACTAAGGCAAGATGGCCGCCGCCGCCATAATCATCTACAGATATTAGAAGAAAAAAAATCTACAGCTGGAAAATAAAAACACATGAGAATCAAAGGAAAACAATGAATTCGGAAAGTCAGTTTTTTTTACATTTTATTATGTTACTCCTTGTGCTAAAGTAAAAAATGTTCTCTCGTCAATCTGCACTCAATCCCCCATAATGAGAAGGTGAAAACAGAATTTTAGAGATTTTAGCAAATTTATGAAGAAGTAAAAACTAAAATTTGGCCCGGACATAAGTATTCAGACCCTTTGCTATGACACTTGACATTTAGCTCTGGGGCCTCCCACTACTTTTGATCATCTCTGAGATGTTTCTCCACCTTGATTGGAGTCACCGGTGGTAAATTGAGTTGATTGGACATGACGTGGAAAGACACAACTCTGTCTATATCAGGTCTCACAGCAGACAATGCATATCAGAGCAAACACCAAGCCATGAGGAGGAAAGAACTGCCTGTAGAGCTCAGAGACAGGATTGTGTGGAGGCTCAGGTCTGGAGAAGAGGACAAAAAAAATTCTGCTGCACTGAAAGTTGCCAGGAGCACAGTGGCCTCCATAATTCTTAAATGGAAGACGTTTGGAACAACCAGGACTCTTCCTAGAGTTGCCGTCCCTCAAACTAAGTAACTGGAGGAGAAGAACCTTGGTAAGAAAGGTGACCAAGAACCCAATGGTCACTCTGGCGGAGCACCAAAGATCCTGTGTGAGATGGAAGAAACTTCCAGAAGGTCAACCATCTCTGCAGCCGCCACCAATCTGGGCTTTATGGCAGAGCGGCCAGAAAGAAGCCTCTCCTCAGTAAAAGACACTTGGAAAAAAAAACACCTGAAGGGACTCACAGACTGTGAGAAGCAAGAGTCTCTGGTCTGATGAAACCAAGATTGAACTTTTTGGCCTAAATTCTAAGGTCTCATGCACACGAACATATTTTCTTTCCGTATCCGTTCTGGGTTTTTTTGCGGACCGTATGCGGAACCATTAATTTCAATGGGTCAGCAAAAAAAAGGAAGGTACTCCGTGTGCATTCCGTTTCCGTATGTCCGTATTTCCGTATGTCCGTATTTCCGTTCCGCAAAAAAAATAGAACTTGTCCTATTATTGTCCGCATTACGGACAAGGATAGGGCTGGTCTATTAGGGGCCGACTGTCCGCAAAATACGGAAAGCACACGGACGTCATCCGTATTTTTTGCAGATCCATTTTTTTGCGGACCGCAAAATACATTTTATCATGTGCAAGAGGCCTAATCCTCATGTCTAGAGGAAACCAGGCCCTGCTCATCACCTGCCCGATACCATCCCTACGGGGAAGCATGGTGGTGGCTGGGGGGACAGGGAGACCGCTCAGGGTGAAGGGAAAGCTGAGGAGCGAAGTACAAAGATATTCTTAATGAAAACCTGATCCAGAGCTCTGGACCTCAGACTGGGCCGAAGGTTCACGTTCCAACGAAACATTGAGGGACATTTCTCAGGACTGGCATAAGCCTAATTTATTAACCCTTTCAAGCCTGGAGTTTTTTTTTTTGCATTTTAGTTTTGCGCTCCCTGCCTTCCCAGAGCCATAACTTTTCTATTTGTCTGTTCACATAACAATAGGAAGGCTTGATTTTTGCGGGACAAGTTGTACTTTCTAACGCCACCAATTAATATTGCATAGAATGTAGTGGGAAGCGGGAAACAAATTCCAAATGGGGTGAAATTGCAAAAGAAAAGCGATTCCACCACAGTTTTGCGGGTTTTTAATTTACGACGTTCGATGTGCGATAAAACTGACTGGTTGCTTTTATTCTACAGGTCAGTACGAATCCGGCGATACCTTATATGTCTAGTTTTTTGTTGTTGCGTTTTGATAGTGCTAAAAAAATTTAAAAGTGGGAAAAAAACTGTTTTATCTTTTTGTCGCCATATTTTGACCCCTATAACTTTTTTGGAATCATGTGTACGGAGCTCTATGGGGGCTCATTTTTTGCGGGGAGATCTGAACTTTTGATTGATACCATTCTGTGTATGACATTTTGATCACTTTTTATAAAAAATTTTGTAGAAAAGGAAGCGACCAAAAACGGCGAATCGGACATTTGGACACTTTTTTCCGTTTTGCTGTTTGCCGTTGGGGAATATATTTTTATACTATGGGCGTTTATGCACATTGCGACACCCATGATGTGTATTTTTTTTATTTTTTTAGTTCTTTTATTTTTATTTTGGGAAAAGGAGGGTGATTCGAATTTTTATGTTTTTTTTATTTATTTATTTTTTTAACTTTTTTATTTTTTGTTTTTACACTTTTTTATAGTTCCCATAGGGAACTATAACATGCAATCATTAGATTGCTATTATTATAAACTCCAATGCACTAGCATTGGAATCTATGATGATTTTACTACTTTCCTATGGAGCCCTATTACAGGCAAAGGCTCCATAGGAAATACTATGCAGCAGCCTCCCGTCATTCACAAAGAAGCTCCGGCTCCTCCGATCGCCACACGGGGAAGCTGGAGCAAAACTGAAAGTGAGCACTTTGGTTTCAGTGCGCTCAGATGCCGTGGTCAGAATTGACCAGGGCATCTGAGGGGTTAAATCTCCGCGATCGGCATTACTGCCGCTTGCGGACATTAGCCGCGGGTGTCTGCTTAAAGAAGCAGGCGGCCACCCGCGGCGCTGGGCGTGAAGGGGTTAAGAGGCAGATGCCCCTCCCGTGCTCCAGATACCGAAGTCTACGCCGGCCAGGGTCTGGTGTAGACTTCAGCTATAAATTACGCCTCTTTCTAGTGAAAGCTTTACTAAATCTAGCGGACGGGGCCCCGCCCCTCCAGCTAAGCTCCATCTGATTTCTCAGCACTTCAGAAAAGTGGAAAGAAGCTTAAAGGGTGCAAATTATGGTGCACATATGCCATGCTCCATATTTTGTGACTCTTTTATGCCACAATAATGGTGTAATGCACAACACAGGAACGGCTTAGGGACAACTCTGTGACCAACCAGATCTAGACCGACCTCTCCAATGGGCCTTATAGCGACACATGGTCTTCCTCTATGGTATATAAAATCAGCCATAACATTAAAGTTATACTCGGGTTTGAAGGCAATAACATTGGTTATCTGGTGACGGTGGCACCTGTTGGGGAGTATTCGACAACATGTGAACAGTCAGTTCTTGAAGTGTTGGAGGCAGGAAAAATGAGGAAGTGTAAGGACTTGATTGACTCTGACAAGGGCTAAATTGAGATGTGTAGATGACTGGGTCAAAATATCTCCAAAATGTCTGGTCTTGTAGGGTGTTCCTGGTATTTGGTGGTTAGTACCTACCATAAGTTGTCCAAGGAAGAAGAACCAGTGATTAGGTCATAGGCAAACAAGGCTCATGGATGTGTGTGGTGGGTAAGGCTACTGTACAGCAAAATGCTGACAACGTTCCTGCTGGTGATTAATAGGTGTCAGGACACACAGGACATCACAGCTCGCTGTGTATGGGGCTGTGTAGATGTAGACCGGTCAGAGTGTCCATGATGACCTCGTTCTACTGCTGTAAGAGCCTACAATGGACATGTGAGCATCAAAAATGGATCATGGAGCAATGGAAGAAGGCGGCCTGGTCTGATGAAACAGGTTACATCATGTGGACAGCCGGGAACGAGTGCGTCACTTACCTGGGGAGGAGATGTCACCGGGTGCACTATGGGAGGAAGACAAGCCAGCGGAGGTAGTGTGATGCTCTGGGCAATGTTCTGCTGGAAACCTTGTGTCCTGACATCATGTGGATGTGACCCGTACCACCTACCTAACCACTGTACACACAAGTAGCTCCACATCATGGCAGCAGTGTCCCCTAATGGCAGTGCCCTCTTTCAGCGGGATAATGCCCCGGCCTCACTACAGAAACTGTCCAGGAATGGAGAACATGACAGAGAGATGAAGGTGATGACTTGTCTCCAGATTCCCAGATCTCAATCCGATCATCATCTGTGGGATGTGCTGGCAAACAAGTCCGCTCCATGGAGGCCGCACCGAGCAACTACTAACGTGCTGGATACCGCAGGACACCTCGGAGGTCTTGGGGAGTCCAGGCCTTGGCGGGTCAGAGGGGGGACCTGGGTGGTTTTAATGCTGGATACCGGAGGAACCTCGGAAGTCTTGGGGAGTCAAGGCCTTGGCGGGTCAGAGGGGGGACCTGGATGGTTTTAATGCTGGATACCGCAGGACACCTCGGAGGTCTTGGGGAGTCCAGGCTTTGGCGGGTCAGAGGGGGGACCTGGGTGTTTTAATGCTGGATACCGCAGGACACCTCAGAGGTCTTGGGGAGTCCAGGCTTTGGTGGGTCAGAGGGGGGACCTGGGTGGTTTTAATGCTGGATACCGGAGGACACCTCTGAGGTCTTGGGGAGTCCAGGCTTTGGCGGGTCAGAGGGGGGACCTGGGTGGTTTTAATGCTGAATACCGCAGGACACCTCAGAGGTTTGGGGAGTCAAGGCCGTGGCGGGTCAGAGGGGGGACCTGGGTGGTTTTAATGCTGGATACCGCAGGACACCTCGGAGGTCTTGGGGAGTCCAGGCCTTGGCGGGTCAGAGGGGGGAACCTGGGTGGTTTTAATGTTGGATACCGCAGGACACCTCGGAAGTCTTGGGGAGTCCAGGCCTTGGCGGGTCAGAGGGGGGACCTGGGTGGTTTTAATACTGGATACCGCAGGACACCTCAGAGGTCTTGGGGGGTCCAGGCCTTGGCGGGTCAGAGGGGAGGACCTGGGTGGTTTTAATGCTGGATACCGGAGGACACCTCGGAAAGTCTTGGGGAGTCCAGGCCTTGGCGGGTCAGAGGGGAGGACCTGGGTGGTTTTAATGCTGGATACCGGAGGACACCTCGGAAGTCTTGGGGAGTCCAGGCCTTGGCAGGTCAGAGGGGGGGACCTGGGTGGTTTTAATGTTATGTTATGTCATGTTGGTGTATGTACTTTTGATCAGAATAAATTATCTCATGCAATCTACTCCGGATATGAAGAATCTACATGAAGGGCGTATCACCAAGCCTGTCCAGCAGGTGGCAACACAGAGCGCATACCACAGCTCAGGTTTAGTAAATCTGAACAAAGCCATCCTTAACAATTAACCGCTGCCAGGCCATGCTGTGACCTGTAGTCCCACGAGCCAGTGATGTCCCTGACACGTCCTGAAATTGATTCAGCTCTGTGTGCACCGCAGGTTTTCTTTCTGCTGCTGCTCTTTCTTCCAGGCAGGCTGCACTCTGTATATTTACTGCAATACCATTTATATCATCACGTCTTTATTCTGCCGCACATATGGCGGTAATTTCGCCTCTGCGCTCTCTCTGCCTAACCGTGACTAAGCGTGTTGATGAATGTCATGCGTCTTATCATACGTGCATATGCTTAAATCTAATCTCCTCCATAGTCCTGGGTGCAGCCGACAATGACAACGCTCAGGAACTCTTCCATGGCCTGACTTTCAAATGCATTAAAAGCCGTGCCGCTGCCGCCGCCACCGCTAGATTAGATTGCCGTACGATGATATTATCCCCAAAAACTAAGAGGCCTTGTCAGAAATCGCAGTTGTCATAGTTTGATGCAAATGACTTTCCGCTGTGTTCATCTGAATCGCTATCATTTCGTAATCTGGGTATACATCACGGCGTGACATCCACATCTCCTGCTATTCCGCTTTTATTCCCACAGGCAGCAATCAAATGAAAGGCGTTCAACCACACCGAAATGTATAAATAATTTTCATTCAAACATATTAACAGTCAAAATACGAAAATTTATCACGGGGCGCCGCGCGTTCTAAGAAGCTATAAAGATTTTACTTTTTAAACATATTCCTACTTAGAAAAGTAATCCCGGGTAGTAAGTTGTAGGCCGATCAGAGCGGCGAGTTATAAATGTCGTGCAAGAGTAATGCAAAGCCGGGCGAGCGCCCGTGAGCGATGGGTGCGCTCTGCCCCCTTCATCTTCTGCCATTCCAGTTCATAAAATTAACCTGTCGCCGAAAAACGCTGTGCGGACGGAAGAGGGAGAAATAGAGTCGACGGGATACGTATTAATAAGGTGGCAAATAATTGTGATGTCACTGCCCTCTAGTGAATGGATAGGCTGCATTCTCAGTGATGTCACCGCTGCTCTCTAGTGATGGACAGGCTGCATTCTCAGTGATGTCACCGCTGCTCTCTAGTGAATGGATAGGCTGCATTCTCAGTGATGTCACCGCTGATCTCTAGTGAATGGATAGGCTGCATTCTCAGTGATGTCACTGCTGATCTCTAGTGAATGGATAGGCTGCATTCTCAGTGATGTCACCACTGATCTCTAGTGAATGGATAGGGTGCATTCTCAGTGATGTCACCGCTGATCTCTAGTGAATGGATAGGCTGCATTCTCAGTAATGTTTGTGCTGATCTCTAGTGAATGGATAGGCTGCATTCTCAGTGATGTCACCGCTGATCTCTAGTGAATGGATAGGCTGCATTCTCAGTGATGTCACCGCTGATCTCTAGTGAATGGATAGGCGGCATTCTCAGTAATGTCACCGCTGATCTCTAGTGAATGGATAGGCTGCATTCTCAGTGATGTCACTGCCCTCTAGTGAATGGATAGGCTGCATTCTCAGTAGGGTGACCACGTGTCCCGGATCGCCCGGGACAGTCCTGCATTTGGAGAGTCCGTCCCAGGTTCCAGTCAACCTCATTCCGGGACAATGCAGTGTCCCAGAATGACCTGAGCCGCCGACCACTGCCGTGACAAGGGCCGTTTCTTGGACCGTGCGGGCCGGGCCGGGTGGCTGCCCGGGGCGCTGTCAGAAGGGGGGCGCCGGCAGGGCACAGCAGGAGATGAGCGATGCGCTTCCATTGTGGAAGCGCTCACTCATCTCTATAGTCATCTGTATCGCCAAATGTCTGTGCTGCTGCAGCCGGTGTGTCCCCTCCCTGTTCCTCTGATAGGCTGCCAGCACTAGGCCGGCAGCCTATCAGAGGCCGGTGCAGGCGGCGCGCGCCTGAGCCAGCGAGGGACACAGGCTGGAAGAGGCCTGCATCGCATCCTGGAGGAGGTAAGTATAAGGCCTCATGCACATGACAGTATTTTTTCACGGTCCGCAAAACGGGGTTCCGTTGGTCCGTGATCCGTGACTATTTTTTCATCCGTGGGACTTCCTTGATTTTTGGAGGATCCACGAACATGAAAAACGTGGACGGATCCGTTTGACGTTGACACAATATGGTGCAATTGCAAACGGATCCGTCCCCCATTGACTTTCAATGTAAAGTCAGGAGTTAATATACCATAGGATCTGAGTTTTCTCCAATCCGATGGTATATTTTAACTTGAAGCGTCCCCATCACCATGGGAACGCCTCTATTGTAGAATATACCATCAGGTTTGAGTTAGATCGTGAAACTCATATCCGACAGTATATTCTAACACAGAGGCGTTCCCATGGTGATGGGGACGCTTCAAGTTAGAATATCCTACAAACTGTGTACATGACTGCCCCCTGCTGCCTGCTGCCAGGCAGCAGGGGGCAGTCATGTACACAGTTCGTAGGATATTCTAACTTGAAGCGTCCCCATCACTATGGGAACGCCTCTGTGTTAGAATATACTGTCGGATATGAGGGGTTAATTGTGCGTATCATAGCCCCCTATAAGAGATCAGATGCTGCCAGGCAGGAGGGGGCAGTCATGTACACAGTTCGTAGGATATTCTAACTTGAAGCGTCCCCATCACTATGGGAACGCCTCTGTGTTAGAATATACTGTCGGATATGAGTTTCACGATCTAACTCAAACCCGATGGTATATTCTACAATAGAGGCGTTCCCATGGTCTGTGCGGCGCATTGCCTATAGCACAGACCTGTCACTTACCAGTAGGAGGAGCGCCGGCCGGTCACAGACATCGCAGCTCGCAGGTAAGTATAATGCTTCTAAAAATTGCTAAGTAACCATGGCAACCACAGTAGCGTCCTGGTTGCCATGGTTACCGATCGGAGCCCCAGCGACTCTGATCGGAACTCTCCACTGCCACCAATGATGGGGGAACGTGATTTTAACTAGGGGGGGGGGGAGATGTGAGGCCGCACTGGCCACCAATGATGGGGGATTCGGAACGTGATTTTAACTAAGGGGGGGAGATGTGAGGCCGCACTGGCCACCAATGATGGGGGATTCGGAACGTGATTTTAACAAGGGGGGGGGAGAGGGGAGGCCGCACTGGCCACTAATGAATATAATATTGGGGAGGGAGGGGGTCTGCCCCCTGCTGCCTGGCAGCACCTGATCTCTTACAGGGGGCTATGATACGCACAATTAACCCCTCAGGTGCAGCACCTGAGGGGTTAATTGTGCGGATCACAGCCCCCTGTAAGAGATCGGGTGCTGCCAGGCAGCAGGGGGCAGTCATGTACACAGTTCAAAGTATATTCTAACTAGAAGCGTCCCCATCACTATGGGAACGCCTCTGTGTTAGAATATACTGTCGGATATGAGTTTTCACGAAGTGAAAACTCATATCTGAAAAAACTTTTATGCCAACGGCCACGAACCACGGACGCGGATGCCAATCTTGTGTGCACCCATTGACTTGAATGGGTCCGTGAACCGTTGTCCTATTTTTTTGACGGACAGGAAACACGGATCACGGATGCGGCTGCAAAACGGTGCATTTTCCGATTTTTCCACGGACCCATTGAAAGTCAATGGGTCTGCAAAAAAAACGGAAAATGGAACAACGACATGAGGCCTAAGTTGTTTTTTTTTTTATATATATGTACAAATTACAATACTGGCACATAAGGGGGGCTGGCACATAAGGGGGGCTGCTGGCACATAAGGGGGGCTGCTGGCACAGACATAAGGGGGACATCTGGCACATAAGGGGGGCTACTGGCACATGATAGTGGGGGCTACTGGCACATAAGGGGGGCTACTGGCACATAAGGGGGACTACTGGCACATAAGGGGGGCTAATTAAAAAAAACTGTTCTTTAATGCAACTTGTTTTGTTTTCTATTTCTTAAGAGATGTCTAAGTAGTCAGTTAATGTGTGCAGAAATACTGAAAAATGCACAGGCAGATATGTTTTTGCCAGTCTCAAGTATAAGTTTGACGAAATGCACTTGTGAAAGTAAGTGTCCCTGAATAACAGTTAGGAAAAGTGGTCACCCTAATTCTCAGTGATGTCACCGCTGATCTCTATTGAATAGATAGGCTGCATTCTCAGTGATGTCACTGCTCTTTAGTGAATGGATAGGCTCAGGGCTGTCTTTAACACAGGGCAAAAGGGGCAGCTGCCTCTTGAGCTCTGCTGGCCACTGGTGAGGTGAGGGGCGGCGGCAGGGCACAGGGAGATGAGCGTTTCCATTGTGGAAACGCTCATCTCCATAGTCATCTGTATCGCTGTCCTCAGGACAGCAATAAAGATAAAAGTGCTGCAGCGGGGCAGGGGAGGGAGAGGCGTCTTCCTTCCTCTGATAGGCTACAAGCACTAGGCCTGCAGCCTATCAGAGGCTGGTGCAGGTGTCGCAATGAGATCATCGCGCCGCCTGAGCCGTATAGCGCGAGACACAGGCCGGAAGAGGCCTGCATCGCATCGCTGCCATGGAGGTAAGTATAAGTGTTTATGTTTTTTTATATGGTACTACTACTGGCACATGATTGGGGGCATTTATGGGGGCACCTGTTACTGGCACATGATTGGGGGGCATCTATGGGGGGACTTGTTATTCCAACATGTTTGGGGGGCATCTATGGGGCACTTGTTACTGGCACATGATTGGGGGCATCTATGGGGGCACCTGTTATTGACACATGATTGGGGGGCATCTATGGGGGGACTTGTTATTGGCACATGATTGGGGGGCATCTATGGAGGCACTTGTTACTAGCACATAATTGGGGGCATCTATGGGGGTACTTGTTAATGGCACAAGATTGGGGGGCATCTATGGGAGCACTTATTACTCACACATGATTGGGGGGCATCTGTGGGGGCGCATCTTACTGGCACATTATTGGGGGGCACTGTGGGTGCATCTATGGGGGCACTTCTTACTGGCACATTATTGGTGGCACTTTTTACTGGCACATTATTGGGGGCACTATGGGGGCATCTACTGAGGCCACAAAGAAGGGGTATTTTATATGGGGAAGGGGGAGAGGAACACTATGGGGGGCTTCTACTGACCACAAAGAAGGCGTATTTTATATAGGGGGCTCTGTATATGAGTATTTTATACTTGGGAATATTATGGTGGGTACTATGGGAAAGGGGAGAGAGGAGTACTATGGGCTCATCTATGGGGGGCACTAAGAAGGGGTATTTTATACTTGCAAATTATGGGGGACACTGAGGGCATCTACTGGGGCACTAAATATGGGGCATTTTATATTAGTATGAGGGGCACTAGGAAGAAGGTGGGAGAGGAGCACTATCGGGCATTTACTGGGGCACTATATAGGGGTATTTTATACTGGCACATTATGGGGGCACTATCGGAACATTATCTCAACGGGGGGCATTAAAAGGGGGTATTTTGTGCACTGGCACATTATAAGGTGAATTATTACTACTGGGGGGCATTATGATGGGCTTTATTACTACTGGGGGTCTATGGGGAACATGATTACTAGTATGGGCACTATGGGAGCATTATTACTTCTGGGGCACAGTGGGGACATGTTGGGGGCACTGTAGGAGCACTATTACTACCATGTGTGCTCTAGCAGAGAATTATTCCTATTGGTGGGACCTTTGGGAGCACTATTACTGGGGGGGCACCTTGGCACAGTATCAGCTTACCACAATTATTTTTGGGGGACGTTATGTTTACACTATTAGTGTCAGGGGCACTATTTGCTGGGCACAGTTATCTTAGGGCACTGTGTGCCAATAATTATTAAAGGGCACTATCTGCATGGTACTACTATCAGGGGGTTCATCTGTTTCTACAGTATAGTATTGGGGAGCACAGCGGCACAGTATTGGGGGTGGTAGGATGATTTGTCCAGAAGATGGGAGGATGATGGAAAAGTAGTAAACTAAGATTTTGTTTGTCAAACTGCAGAGACGAGAAATGGCTGAAAAATGGTGTCTGCTCTGAAGGTCTGAAAGGAGAAGATGAGGAAAGAGAACATCTACATTACAGGAGACTTCACTGTATGTAAGAGGTATGGGAGCGCTGTATTACCCTGTATGTAGGGGTGGATGGAAGGCTTAGTAGTACAGTACTATCTGCACATTGTAAAAAAGTAATCTGCAAAATACTACCGTATTTTTCGCCCTATAAGACGCACCTAGGTTTTTGGAGGAGGAAAATAAGAAAAAAAATATTTTGAACCAAAAGGTGTGCTTTTGGTGGGTGTTGAACTAATGGTGGTCTGTGGATGACACTATTATGGGGGATCTGTGGATGACGCACTGTTATGAGGGTCTGTGGATGGCGCACTGTTATGGGGGATCTGTGGGTGACACTGTTATGGGGGATCTGTGGGTGACACTGTTATGGGGATCTCTGGATGGCTCTTATTGGGGTCTCTGGATCGCACTGTTATCGGGATCTGTGGATGACACTGTTATGGGGGGGATCTGTGGATGACACATATATAGCATCTTATGCTATGTGTCATCCACAGATCCCCTCCATAACAGTGTCCCTGTAGTGTTAATGACCTCCAATACAGGGGCTGGGGGTCGCATCTGCTTTTATAATGACAGCGGGGCCCGTGCAGTGACTGTATTCTACTACACGGGCCCCGCTCACTGTATATAATCGTATCTGTAATTGTTAATTGTTATGTATATAATCGGGTAATCAGCGCCTGTATTACGGTACTTACAAGCGCTCGGTAGCAGAGAGGAGGGAGGAGGCAGGCCGGGAGGACGGTCGCTGGCAGCGTAAGTCACTACGTCATGCGCCCACGCCGCCTGCTTCATTCATAAAGTGGGCGGCGCAGGCGCGTGACATAGTGACTCACGCTGCCAGCGCCCGTCCTCCCGGCCTGCCTCCTCCCTCCTCTCTGCTACCGAGCGCTTGTAAGTACCGTAATACAGGCGCTGATTACCCAATTATATACATAACAATTACAGATACGATTATATACAGTGAGCGGGGCCCATGTAGTAGAATACAGTCACTGTGCACGGGCCCCGCTGTCATTATAAAAGCAGATGCCGACCCCCAGCCCCTCCTCCCTCTCAGCTGGAACACCCGCCGCGCGGCATCGCGGCGTATCATTGAAAATTCAGCAAAATGCAGCATTCTCCCCATAAGACGCACTGCTATTTTCCCCCCACTTTTTTTTTGGGTGGGGGAGTGCGTCTTATAGGGCGAAAAATACGGTATATATTTGTGTCAGAAGTTGTGCTTTTTTAATTTTTAGAATAATGATACAGCCATTTTATTTGATACGTTTGTGCTGATTCTTGTTTTTTCTCTATATTAAGGGACACTATAGTCACCAGAACCACAACCGCTAAACGTGGTAGTTCCGGTGTCTATAGCGCGTCTCTGCAAGCTTCTTAATGTAAACACTGCCTTTTCTGACAAAAAGGCAGTATTTACATTACTGCCAAGGAACACATCTAGTGGCCACTCATCATTATTAAAGTTTACTACTCTACGAGGTGTGTGCTTTTTTGTGTGTGTGTTGTGGTGGAGGGCGTGATTGCATGCTAGGGTGTGGGAAGCAAGGATACAGGGGGCCCAAGTAAATTCTTGTCCAGGGTCCAATCAATATTAAAGACGGCCCTGGATAGGCTGCATTCTCAGTGATGTCACTGCTCTCTAGTGAATGGATAGGCTGCATTCTCAGTGATGTCACCGCTGATCTCTAGTGAATGGATAGGCTGCATTCTCAGTGATGTCACCGCTGATCTCTAGTGAATGGATAGGCGGCATTCTCAGTGATGTCACCGCTGATCTCTAGTGAATGGATAGGCTGCATTTTCAGCAATGTCAACGCTGATCTCTAGTGAATGGATAGGCGGCATTCTCAGTGATGTCACCGCTGATCTCTAGTGAATGGATAGGCTGCATTCTCAGTGATGTCACCGCTGATCTCTAGTGAATGGATAGGCTGCATTCTCAGTGATGTCACTGCTGATCTCTAGTGAATGGATAGGCTGCATTCTCTCTGACATCATTGTATTTTAGTAAATAAGAAATTACTAATAGAAGCTCTATGTAGAGACATTCTACATTTCCATGGCAAATCACGATCGGTACAAGAAAAGTAATACACTGAGCAAACAACGTGACTCTTTTTGGTTGTCTATGATCAGTATTATTGTGTCAGTTATAAAATTTGCAGCATAGTCCATGTCACAGAGTAAAATCACACCCAAATCACCATGTAACACCACTGAGACAAGTGATGTCAGAACTGCGTTTATACCTGAAGAACTATAGCCCCTAATATCTACTCTGTCTATAACGCTGCAAGTACAATGGAAGAACACAATTAGTCACATTTGTATTCTTGTTGTGTTTTTGTGCACAGGGGAAGTAATTCCATTTCATGTATGTCTCTGGAAGCAGAACTGCAGTTCCCAGGTTATAGCGGGCTCAGGCATATGAAATAAAACTTTGCAGTACTAATGTTTTCCTAACTGCTTTCATATTGTAATGATATTTTTCTAAGCACTGGTTTTTATTTGATCTTAAATACCTTTTTGGGGAAGTCCAGTGAGCTGACTCTAATAAAATCATGCGATTGAAAAAAGGTTTAAGTGAAATATTCAGAATAAGTTACAAAACTGCATGCAAGAATAAGAGCAAAATCTGCCGTAAAATCCGGGGGCACAGAAACCACACCATAGTGCATAATACAACTAGCAACGAATGCAACCTCAGCCAGAATGTTTATATGCTGAACCACATGAGGTCACAACAGGATGTATTATTACAGTAGTTACATTCTTTTACATAGGAGGCAGTATTATAGCAGTTATATTCTTGTACATAGGAGTAGTATTATAGTAGCTATATTCTTGTACATAGGAGGCAGTATTATAGTAGTTATATTCTTTTACATAGGAGCGGTATTATAGCAGTTATATTCTTGTACATAGGAGGCAGTATTATAGCAGTTATATTCTTGTACATAGGAGCAGTATTATAGTAGTTATATTCTTGTACATAGAAGGCAGTATTATAGTAGTTATATTCTTCTACATAGGAGCAGTATTATAGTAGTTATATTCTTGTACATAGGAGCAGTATTATAGTAGTTATATTCTTGTACATAGGAGCAGTATTATAGCAGTTATATTCTTGTACATAGGAGCAGTATTATAGTAGTTATATTCTTGTACATAGGAGCAGTATTATAGTAGTTATATTCTTGTACATAGAAGGCAGTATTATACTAGCTATATTCTTGTACATAGGAGCAGTATTATAGCAGTTATATTCTTGTACATAGGAGCAGTATTATAGTAGTTATATTCTTGTACATAGGAGCAGTATTATAGTAGTTATATTCTTGTACATAGGAGGCAGTATTACAGTAGTTATATTCTTGTACATAGGAGCAGTATTATAGTAGTTATATTCTTGTACACAGGAGCAGTATTATACTAGTTATATATTTTTGTACATAGGAGGCAGTATTATAGTAGTTATATTCTTGTACATAGGAGCAGTATTATAGTAGTTATATTCTTGTACATAGAAGCAGTATTATAGTAGTTATATTCTTGTACATAGGAGCAGTATTATAGTAGTTATATTCTTGTATATAGGAGGCAGTATTATAGTCGTTATATTCTTTTACATAGGAGGCAGTATTATAGTAGTTATATTCTTTTACATAGGAGGCAGTATTAAAGCTTTTATATTCTTGTACATAGGAGCAGTATTATAGTAGTTATATTCTTGTACATAGGAGCAGTATTATAGTAGTTATATTCTTGTACATAGGAGCAGTATTATAGTAGTTATATTCTTGTACATAGGAGCAGTATTATAGCAGTTATATTCTTGTACATAGGAGCAGTATTATAGTAGTTATATTCTTGTACATAGGAGCAGTATTATAGTAGTTATATTCTTGTACATAGAAGGCAGTATTATAGTAGTTATATTCTTGTACATAGGAGCAGTATTATAGTAGTTATATTCTTGTACATAGGAGCAGTATTATACTAGCTATATTCTTGTACATAGGAGCAGTATTATAGCAGTTATATTCTTGTACATAGGAGCAGTATTATAGTAGTTATATTCTTGTACATAGGAGCAGTATTATAGTAGTTATATTCTTGTACATAGGAGGCAGTATTACAGTAGTTATATTCTTGTACATAGGAGCAGTATTATAGTAGTTATATTCTTGTACACAGGAGCAGTATTATACTAGTTATATATTTTTGTACATAGGAGGCAGTATTATAGTAGTTATATTCTTGTACATAGGAGCAGTATTATAGTAGTTATATTCTTGTACATAGAAGCAGTATTATAGTAGTTATATTCTTGTACATAGGAGCAGTATTATAGTAGTTATATTCTTGTATATAGGAGGCAGTATTATAGTCGTTATATTCTTTTACATAGGAGGCAGTATTATAGTAGTTATATTCTTTTACATAGGAGGCAGTATTAAAGCTTTTATATTCTTGTACATAGGAGCAGTATTATAGTAGTTATATTCTTGTACATAGGAGCAGTATTATAGTAGTTATATTCTTGTACATAGGAGCAGTATTATAGTAGTTATATTCTTGTACATAGGAGGCAGTATTATAGTAGTTATATTCCTGTACATAGGAGCAGTATTAGAGTAGTTATATTCTTGTACATAGGAGCAGTATTATAGTAGTTATATTCTTGTACATAGGAGGCAGTATTATAGCAGTTATATTCTTGTACATAGGAGGCAGTATTATAGTAGTTATATTCTTGTACATTGGAGGCAGTATTATAGTAGTTATATTCTTGTACATAGGAGCAGTATTATAGTAGTCATATTCTTGTACATAGGAAGCAGTATTATAGTAGTTATATTCTTGTACATAGGAGTAGTATTATAGTAGTTATATTCTTGTACATAGGAGGCAGTATTATAGTAGTCATATTCTTGTACATAGGAGCAGTATTATAGTAGTCATATTCTTGTACATAGGAGGCAGTATTATAGTAGTTATATTCTTGTACATAGGAGGCAGTATTATAGTAGTTATATTCTTGTATATAGGAGCAGTATTATAGTAGTTCTATTCTTGTACATAGGAGCAGTATTATAGTAGTCATATTCTTGTACATAGGAAGCAGTATTATAGTAGTTATATTCTTGTACATAGGAGTAGTATTATAGTAGTTATATTCTTGTACATAGGAGGCAGTATTATAGTAGTTATATTCTTGTACATAGGAGCAGTATTATAGCAGTTATTGTATATTCTTGCAATTGCCTTTCACTTCTTCTACTTGTAGGTCATATAAAACATTTTTCACATCCTATAACGTTATTCTTTAACTGTAAATTTTTTCTCTAAAATAAAACATTTTCCTGCTTTTCGTTCCTGAATAAATATCAGATAATGCGGCTTCGTTGCAGAGAAACCACAGACATCATAGAACCGTAACTTATCGGCCTCTGTAACTTTTTACAAGAGCAAAACTATTTATTGTAGTATTTTAATGTCACAACTCGATTATCTGCCCTGAATTGAACTGAGTAAGAGTCATGAATAAGGAGAAGTCTGGAGAAATCTGCATTTAGTGCAAGGCATCGCCGGTGTCGTCTCCAGGAAAAATTTTCAGTTTTGAAATGAATTACTAAAATCTAGGTCACTAGTAATTTATCTGCCCCCCCAAAAAAAATCTTATTTGGCGACTTTCATATTTCTGTATTTCCAGGAATATTTCTTCAGATTGCCCTCTTGTGCCCTCGGCTCAGCATTATCAGAATGAAATTTATCCAGCTAATGTGAAACTTTGTGAGCGTCACACAAATCCTATATCATCCATCACCTGTTCTGCCGCACTCTTAAATGTTTTCATACTTTACCTCGCTGCGCTGTTTAATAGAAAAGACACAATTTACAGCTAAAAGTTTGAAGGAAAGTTTGCCTTTAAAATAACCATTAATTATTGTACTAGAGACTTGAGATGTGGGTTAGTGGGAGAAATAGTAAGTCTTACAGGTAATGAAAACAAAAATTTTAAAATGTTACCTTTTATAAAAATGAAATACATGTAGGAAGAAGGGGAAGAAAGGAAGAATGGATGGAAGGAAAGAAGGAGGATAGCGATTAAACATATCTAAAGAGTAACAACTCTGCCCAGAGGCCTCCACCAATATGATCTGACCCTTGATTTCACAGAAGGAAAGAAACAAGGTGGAAAGGAAAGTCAGGAGGAAGGAACAGAAAATTAAACACCTAAAATGAAAGGTCAAAGCCTCACAGAATATCATATCTAGAGGCCTCCATTTGATTCGTTTCTGGATATTGTCATGGAAGAATGGACGGTAGGAAAGCAAGAGGAAAGTAGAGAGGAAGAAAGAATGGATGGAAAGAAAATCTAAATTAAGCAAATAAAAAGTTATAGAGAATGTTTTGCTCAGAGGCCTCCATAGTCCTTGAAATTAGCTTTGATGATGTCACAGAAGTAAAGAAAGAATGGGGAAATTGAAAAATTGCAGGAAGGATAGATGGGTAACAAAGTTAAAGAAAAGTAAAACATGTAGCCTCCCTACAAAGTGCTTTGCCCAGAGGCCTCCGAAGAGCTGATCTGCCTCTTGATGAAGTTGAAAGGTATACTAAAAATGCTTTGCTCTGAGAATTTTATATACCAAGACTGACCTCTTGATAATGTGAAAGAAGGAAGATGTAATGTCAGTAGGTATGGACAGGGACAGTGAGCCCTAACTGGAACCCCGCCCGCTTTCCCCTGCCTATTTTCAGGGCAAGCTCTAATAGTAGCAAGTCCGCAACTGGTCGACGTTCCCTACTCTGCTAGGGTGCGAGACAGACAACACCACAGGACAAAACAAGAAACAAAGACATCGAGAGACATAGAGCAATCAAAAAGCCTAGCCGAAATCAAAACCAGATGAGAAGTTCAGTACCAATATGTTAGACAGAGAGTGGTCAAAAGGACAAACCGAGGTCAAAACACAAGTAATTCAAAATACACTAACAGTAACTAGGAACACAGCTAGTGAGTCAGAGACTATCACAGGCAAAGGTGTATGGCCGAGTCCCTGGATCAGAACCTGATAGGTTCATGGACTCGGCGTTCCATAGGCCAGTAAACAATCACCACAGCAATTGGGCAGCTGGGCTGTCACTCAGTGCTGGAACCTGGACTCGTAAATTTGTGACATTACCCCCTCTTAAGAGGGGCCACTGGACCCTTCACATGGGGAACAGGCTTCAATAGAAAGTTTAATGGAACTTCCTATTTAGGCGAGGAGCATGAACGTCCTGAGCCTCTCCTCAGGACTATACCCCTTCCAATGGATTAAGTACTGCAATGAACCTTGAACCTTATGGGAGTTAAAAATCTTCTCCACCTTATACTCCATCTCAACCAGGATTACCATTGGATCAGGAGGTTTAGGTGGAGAATCACACGAGGAATGTATATCTTTAGCAATGACTTATGGAAGACATCATGTGTCCTGAGCGAGGAAGGCAACTGAAGAAGAAAGGATATCTGATTAATCACAGACATGATTCTGTCTGGTCCAATAAACTTAGGCGCAAGTTTACCAGACGGTACTCTCAGACGCAAATTTGTAGTAGAAAGCTCGGACCCGAAGACCGCTTCCTATTAGCTTGTTTACATGGATGCTTTGAACTTTTTTCAGGGTCTTGCGAGCCTGAGCCCAAACTGGGCACAGATCGTCAATTATAGCGTCCACTGCAGCATTTCCAGAGCTGGACCCAGAGACAGAAGAAAAACGTAGATAAAAGCCAAAATTACAAAAATAAAGTCAGATACCACTAGAGGAGCTGACATGGTGTTAATAGCAAACTCCACTAAGTGCAAAAACCTTTTCCATTCTTTTTGGCAGTCAGAAACAAAACCCCTTAAAAACTGCTCCAAGAGACCTCATTGACCCTTTCCGTTCGTCCATTTGTCTCAGGATGGAACGCAGATGAGAGTAGAGTTTAATCCCCAGTTTTTGCTAAACTCTCTCCAGAATCTAGAGACAAATTGAACACCTCTGTCCGAGATAATAGACTAAGGTGTACCATGCAATCTCACAACAAAGCTGCCAAAGCTTCTTTAATGGCAGATGACACCTCTTAGAGAACCTATCTAGGACCACCCAGGCGACCGACCTACCCCCGATACCAAAACTTCGTGATAAGGCATCAGCCTTCACATTACTAGACCCAGGACGATAAGTGACAACAAAGTTAAACCTAGTAAAGAACAAGGCTCAGTATGCTTTCTGAGGATTTAAATATTTAGCAGTATCTAAATAAATTAGGTTTATGTGATCCATAAGCACTGAAGTCTGGTGTTGAGCCACCTCTAAGAAGCGGTGCCACTCCTCAAAGGCCTACTTGGTGGACAATAGTTCACGGTTGCCGATATCATAATTCCTCTCGGCGGAGGAGAATTTTCTGGCAAAAATGACGAAGATTTCAAATTAGTTAAGGAAGACGACCCCTGAGATAGTACAGCCCCTACTCCTACCTCAGAGGCGTCCACCTCAATAACGAAAGGTTTGGTTTCATCTGGCTGAATGAGAACAGGTGCCCTAACGAAACTTCCTTTTAGTTTCAAATGCGGACAAGGCCTCAGGAGACCAATGAAGAAGATCAGCCCCCTTCCTAGTTAAGTCTGCCCAAGGTTTGGCAATGACAGAAACATTTTAATGAATTTCCTATAATAATTCACAAAGACAAGAAACCATTGAAGAGCCTTGAGAGAGGTAGAGGATCCATACAAAAGTTTTGGGGTGACAGGATATAACCCAAGAAGAAAACCTCTCTTACACCAAACTCACATTTGCTTAAAATAGCAAAAAAAAAAGTATGGTCCCTCAGTTTTTGAAAGACTTTTCTCACATGTTAGAGACGACCAATCTGGGGGGGGGATCAAGATATCATCAAGATATACCACTAGGAACTGATCCAGGAACGCTAGGAAAATACCTTTAACTAAGTTATGAAACCCAGCTGGGACGTTACACAGCCCAAAGTGCATCACCAGATATTCAAGATGCCCCTTGGGGATATTAAACGCAATTTTTCATTCATCCCCCTCCCTGATTCTAATCCAATTGTGGGATCATCTAAGGTCAATTTTTGAGAATCACTGAGCCCGACAATTTGATTAAATAAATCAGAAATGAGAGGAAAGGGGTACTACAGGGAGTGCAGAATTATTAGGCAAGTTGTATTTTTGAGGATTAATTTTATTATTGAACAACAACCATGTTCTCAATGAACCCAAAAAACTCATTAATATCAAAGCTGAATATTTTTGGAAGTAGTTTTTAGTTTGTTTTTAGTTTTAGCTATTTTAGGGGGATATCTGTGTGTGCAGGTGACTATTACTGTGCATAATTATTAGGCAACTTAACAAAAAACAAATATATACCCATTTCAATTATTTATTTTTACCAGTGAAACCAATATAACATCTCAACATTCACAAATATACATTTCTGACATTCAAAAACAAAACAAAAACAAATCAGTGACCAATATAGCCACCTATCTTTGCAAGGACACTCAAAAGCCTGCCATCCATGGATTCTGTCAGTGTTTTGATCTGTTCACCATCAACATTGCGTGCAGCAGCAACCACAGCCTCCCAGACACTGTTCAGAGAGGTGTACTGTTTTCCCTCCTTGTAAATCTCACATTTGATGATGGACCACAGGTTCTCAATGGGGTTCAGATCAGGTGAACAAGGAGGCCATGTCATTAGATTTTCTTCTTTTATACCCTTTCTTGCCAGCCACGCTGTGGAGTACTTGGACGCGTGTGATGGAGCATTGTCCTGCATGAAAATCATGTTTATCTTGAAGGATGCAGACTTCTTCCTGTACCACTGCTTGAAGAAGGTGTCTTCCAGAAACTGGCAGTAGGACTGGGAGTTGAGCTTGACTCCATCCTCAACCCGAAAAGGCCCCACAAGCTCATCTTTGATGATACCAGCCCAAACCAGTACTCCACCTCCACCTTGCTGGCGTCTGAGTCGGACTGGAGCTCTCTGCCCTTTACCAATCCAGCCACGGGCCCATCCATCTGGCCCATCAAGACTCACTCTCATTTCATCAGTCCATAAAACCTTAGAAAAATCAGCCTTGAGATATTTCTTGGCCCAGTCTTGACGTTTCAGCTTGTGTGTCTTGTTCAGTGGTGGTCGTCTTTCAGCCTTTCTTACCTTGGCCATGTCTCGGAGTATTGCACACCTTGTGCTTTTGGGCACTCCAGTGATGTTGCAGCTCTGAAATATGGGCAAACTGGTGGCAAGTGGCATCTTGGCAGCTGCACGCTTGACTTTTCTCAGTTCATGGGCAGTTATTTTGCGCCTTGGTTTTTCCACACGCTTCTTGCAACCCTGTTGACTATTTTGAATGAAACGCTTGATTGTTCGATGATCACGCTTCAGAAGCTTTGCAATTTTAAGAGTGCTGCATCCCTCTGCAAGATATCTCACTATTTTTGACTTTTCTGAGCCTGTCAAGTCCTTCTTTTGACCCATTTTGCCAAAGGAAAGGGAGTTGCCTAATAATTATGCACACCTGATATAGGGTGTTGATGTCATTAGACCACACCCCTTCTCATTACAGAGATGCACATCACCTAATATGCTTAATTGGTAGTAGGCTTTCGAGCCTATACAGCTTGGAGTAAGACAACATGCATAAAGAGGATGATGTGGTCAAAATACTCATTTGCCTAATAATTCTGCACTCCCTGTAGTTTCCACGTAGTCATTTTATTGATGTCCCTGTCATCAATACAAGGGCGCAGACCACATTCTTTTTTCCCAACAAAAAAGAAGCCAGCCCTAACAGGAGATACAGACTGCCGAATATGCCCTTTATTTAGACTATCCTGAATATATTTTTTCATGGCCTGCCTTTCAGGACCAGAAAAGTTGAAAATCTGTCCCTTGGGAAGTTTAGCACCAGGGACCGGTTCAAAGGCACAATTCCCGATGTGAGGTAAAACTTCAGAAGCCTCCTTAGAGAATATATTCTGAAAGTCCTTGATGAACCCAAGGATAGCACCCTCTTCCAGTTCTAGACCAGAGAGTTGAACTGATAAGCAATGATTAGAGCACTGAGGACCCCATTTAGTTAATTCCCAGAACTCCAATCAAAGACTGGACAATGTTTTCTCATCCAGGGGTTTAACATCAGCAGATAGGTCATTCATGACAAATAACGAACATTTTTCAGAATGAATAGACCCAACTGTCATAACCAAGTCATTGGTTTGATATTCAGTAAACCCACGGGATAATGGAGTGGCATCCACCCCAGACACCGGAATGGGTTCTGGTAATTTACAGACCATGAGACCCAAAGCAGACACAAAATTTTAATAAACAAAGTTTGCAGCAGCCCCCCAATCAACAAAAGCCAAACCAGAGATGGACCTTCCCAGTGAAGATAAATTAACAGGCAAGAGTACTCTATTATATCTTTCAGGAAATAACTGTGCATCTGAGGGACCTCCCCGATCATCACTTAGATGCTGAAGTTTTCTAGTCTAGAAAGACAGGGCCGCTGTTGGCGAGCAGGATTGCCGCAGTAAAAACACTATTCTTCAGGTGATGTTCCTTCTGCTGCTGAAAGGACATGGCACTGACTTGCATGGGCTCCTCAGACTCCTCAGGGGCCGTGGACACATAGGGTTTAGAGACAGAGAAAAGAGAAGAGGGACGGATCTCCCGCTTACGTTCCCTAAGATGTCTGTCGAGTCGAATAGCTAAAGACATAGCCTCATGCCTCAAGGAGTGAGCATTTTCCCTTTCACCCAATTATGAATTGTTTTCTGTGGATTGGTACTTTTCCTCGTTAGGTCTCCTGTATAATGAGCCAGACAGGGAGGCTAAGGCTAGTTTCACACTAGCGGCAAGGAACTCCGGCAGGCTGTTCCAGCGGGTGAACAGCCTGTAGAATCTGTGCTGCCGCTAGTGCACGCGTGTCCCCAGACTACCGCTCCGGCCCCATTGACTATAATGGGGGCGGGCCGGAGTTCCAGCGGCAGCACATTGCACATGCCGAGAGGTGGCCAGAATAAAACTACGACACGTCGTAGTTTTATTCCGGCCGCCTCTCGGGCCTCAATGGGGCCAGAGCGGCAGTCCGGGGACACACGTGCACTAGCAGCAGCGCGGATCCGACAGGCTGTTCATCCGCCGGAGTTCCTTGCCGCTAGTGTGAAAGTACCCTTATGCGGAGAGCCAACTTCTATCTTTGCATCAGGGCAGACAACTGGTGGAGTACTGTTCAGAATTCCGCAAGTGGTGTACTGCCTCAGGGTGGTTAACAGAAGATCTTTCAGTGTGTCAACATGGCCTAATCTAAATTGTGACCTAAGAGCTGGGCAATTCCACCCTGAGGCAGTACACCACTTGTGGAATTCTGAACAGTACTCCTCCACTGGTTGTCTGCCCTGATGCAAAGATAGAAGTTGGCTCTCCGCATAAGCCGCCCTGTCTGGCTCATCATACAGGAGACCTAACAAGGAAAAGTAACAATCCACAGAAAACAATTCAGGAGAATTGGGTGAAGGAAAAAATGCTCATTCGTGTGGGTCCTCCTGAACAGAGAAATAATGATGCCCACCTTCTGAGCTTCTGTCCTTGATGAGTGAGGACTAAGGCGGTCCAGAGTTTACAACTCTCCTAAAAAGTTTTAAAAAAAATTGATCAGCAGAGAAACGGTCAGGGAGCTTTACTTTATGTCCTACTGATGATGGCGCTGAAATGACCGGGTTGCAGGACTCTTGCTGCTGTACCCTCTCTGCCAGGTCCGGAACCAATTGGGCAATAGCCTCCATCTGAGAGACCAATGCTGGCATAGCATCCATAATAGTACAGGTACCAGTGCACACACGATGCAGGGAGAAACAGAGCATTGCGCTCTGTTGGTAGTGATGCGACGCCGTGAAGGGGATCGTGGCCTGGCAGAGCTTCTCATCTGGTGGAGCCTGGACCGGAAAGTTCAAAACAGAAGAGTGAAAAAAGAAACAGTTGGAAATGGAAGAATAGAAAGAATCAAAAAAGGAAGGAAAAAAATAGAGAAATTATTTAAAATGTGCAAACAAGAAAGGAAGCAAGAAGAACAAAAGATGACCAAAGGTATGAACAGGGCCAATGTAAACATATGGGTAGTTGCCAATTTGTACAGAGCAACATGGACTCATGATGATCTAAGTAATCAAGTTCTTATTTGGTGGCAGCCATTACTTAGCCACCGCTACACAGGATCAGTGGCGGTAGTATTGGCTACCAATATGAAGCCATGTATTGTCAGGAGTTTATGATTCTCAATGCGGTGCGAACCAGAGATCTAATACTGTCCATGCTGATTGGACATCACATCACCAGAGCTAAAACTCCCATGCTCAGAAATGTTAGGGGAAAGGGGGGCTTAGGGAAAAAAACAGAGGCTACCAAGGGTCAACAAGGCAATGGCTGCTACCATTGTTGGAGGACATGACAGTTCCTCTGTAAGACCAGGGTGAATCAGAAAGAGGGCCCATTGTGAGTCAGAATCAGATTATAGACATTTACCATGACAGAAACCTTTCCCTTGCTCTCAACCTAAAGAGCAAATGAGACACAGCTGTAAAACAAATTACCAATTAATGGTCTTTATTTGTTTTATTGAACTTGTACTAAAATTATACAAAGTGTGAAATGTCTACAAGGGATGAAAATTACATATCCATGTCTGTAAGGAACAAATGGAAAAAAACAGAGCTACAAAACACTATAGAAGTGATAGAGTCACAACCTTACTCCTGAAGTTGGGAATTTTGCTTTGCTTATTAATAGTCATATCATATCCAAAAATTAACCTTTTAGTTTAAGGGATAAAACTTCCTGAGGTCACATACACTGCAATGTCAGGATGAAAACCTTTGCAGACAGGCCAGGTTTCTGCCCAGGATTCCAGTCCCATTGTAAAACCACTAATAATATTAAGAATGCACAAAAATATAACTACTATAATACTGCCTCCTATGTACAAGAATATAACTCCTATAATACTGCTCCTATGTACAGGAATATAACTACTATAATACTACTCCTATGTACAAGAATACAGGGAGTGCAGAATTATTAGGCAAGTTGTATTTTTGAGGATTAATTTTATTATTGAACAACAACCATGTTCTCAATGAACCCAAAAAACTCATTAATATCAAAGCTGAATATTTTTGGAAGTAGTTTTTAGTTTGTTTTTAGTTTTAGCTATTTTAGGGGGATATCTGTGTGTGCAGGTGACTATTACTGTGCATAATTATTAGGCAACTTAACAAAAAACAAATATATACCCATTTCAATTATTTATTTTTACCAGTGAAACCAATATAACATCTCAACATTCACAAATATACATTTCTGACATTCAAAAACAAATCAGTGACCAATATAGCCACCTTTCTTTGCAAGGACACTCAAAAGCCTGCCATCCATGGATTCTGTCAGTGTTTTGATCTGTTCACCATCAACATTGCGTGCAGCAGCAACCACAGCCTCCCAGACACTGTTCAGAGAGGTGTACTGTTTTCCCTCCTTGTAAATCTCACATTTGATGATGGACCACAGGTTCTCAATGGGGTTCAATCAGGTGAACAAGGAGGCCATGTCATTAGATTTTCTTCTTTTATACCCTTTCTTGCCAGCCACGCTGTGGAGTACTTGGACGCCTGTGATGGAGCATTGTCCTACATGAAAATCATGTTTTTCTTGAAGGATGCAGACTTCTTCCTGTACCACTGCTTGAAGAAGGTGTCTTCCAGAAACTGGCAGTAGGACTGGGAGTTGAGCTTGACTCCATCCTCAACTCGAAAAGGCCCCACAAGCTCATCTTTGATGATACCAGCCCAAACCAGTACTCCACCTCCACCTTGCTGGCGTCTGAGTCGGACTGGAGCTCTCTGCCCTTTACCAATCCAGCCATGGGCCCATCCATCTGGCCCATCAAGACTCACTCTCATTTCATCAGTCCATAAAACCTTAGAAAAATCAGTCTTGAGATATTTCTTGGCCCAGTCTTGACGTTTCAGCTTGTGTGTCTTGTTCAGTGGTGGTCGTCTTTCAGCCTTTCTTACCTTGGCCATGTCTCTGAGTATTGCACACCTTGTGCTTTTGGGCACTCCAGTGATGTTGCAGCTCTGAAATATGGCCAAACTGGTGGCAAGTGGCATCTTGGCAGCTGCACGCTTGACTTTCCTCAGTTCATGGGCAGTTATTTTGCGCCTTGGTTTTTCCACACGCTTCTTGCGACCCTGTTGACTATTTTGAATGAAACGCTTGATTGTTCGATGATCACGCTTCAGAAGCTTTGCAATTTTAAGAGTGCTGCATCCCTCTGCAAGATATCTCACTATTTTTGACTTTTCTGAGCCTGTCAAGTCCTTCTTTTGACCCATTTTGCCAAAGGAAAGGAAGTTGCCTAATAATTATGCACACCTAATATAGGGTGTTGATGTCATTAGACCACACCCCTTCTCATTACAGAGATGCACATCACCTAATATGCTTAATTGGTAGTAGGCTTTCAAGCCTATACAGCTTGGAGTAAGACAACATGCATAAAGAGGATGATGTGGTCAAAATACTCATTTGCCTAATAATTCTGCACGCAGTGTATAACTACTATAATACTGCCTCCTATGTACAAGAATATAACTCCTATAATACTGCTCCTATGTACAAGAATATAACTACTATAATACTGCCTCTTATATACAAGAATATAACTATTATAATACTGCTCCTATGTACAAGAATATAACTACTATAATACTGCTCCTATGTACAAGAATATAACTACTATAATACTGCCTCCTATGTACAGTAATATAACTACAATACTGCTCCTATGTATACGAATATAACTAATATATTACTACTTCTATGTGCAAGAATATAACTACTATAATACTGCTCCTATGCACAAGAATATAACTACTATAATACTGCCTCCTATATGCAAGAATATAGCTACTATAAAACTGCTCCTATGTACAATAATATAACTACTATAATACTGCTCTTATGTCTAAGAAAATAACTACTACAATACTGACCCCTATGTACAAGAATATAACTACTATAATACTGCCTCCTATGTACAAGAATATAACTACTATAATACTGCTCCTATGTACAAGAATATAACTGCTATAATACTGCCTCCTATGTAAAAGAATATAACTACTATAATACTGCTTCCATGTACAAAAATATAACTACTATAATACTGCTCCTATGTACATGAATATAACTACTATAATACTGCTCCTATGAACAAGAATATAACTACTATAATACTGATCCTATGTACAAGATTATAACTACTATAATACTGCTCCTATGTACATGAATATAACTACTAGAATACTGCCTCCTATGTACAAGAATATAACTACTAGAATACTGCCTCCTATGTACAAGAATATAACTACTATAATACTTCTCCCATGTACAAGAATATAACTTCAATAATACTGCTTCTTTGTACAAGAATATAACTACTATAATACTGCCTCCGATGTAAAAGAATATAACTACTATAATACTGCCTCCTATGTAAAAGAAAATAACTACTATAATACTGCCTTTTTAGTACAAGAATATAACTACTATAATACTGCTCCTATGTAAAATAATATAACTACTATAATACTGCCTCCTATGTACAAGAATATAACTACTATAATACTGCTCCTATGTACAAGAAAATAACTGCTATAATACTGCCTCCAATGTACAAGAATATAACTACTATAATACTGCTCCTATGTACAAGAATATAACTACTATAATACTGCTCCTATGTACAAGAATATAACTACTATAATACTGCTCCTATGTACAAGAATATAACTACTATAATACTTCTCCTGAGTACAAGAATATAACTACTATAATACTGCCTCCTATGTACAAGAATATAACTACTATAATACTGCTCCTATGTACAAGAATATAACTACTACAATACTGTTCCTATTTATAAGAAAATAACTACTATAATACTGCCTCCTATGTACAAGAATATAACTACTATAATACTGCTCCTATATAAAATAATATAACTACTATAATACTGCTCCTATGATCAAAAATATAACTACTATAATACTGCCTCCTATGTACAAGAATAGAACTACTATAATACTGCTCCTATGAACAAGAATATAACTACTATAATACTGCCTCTTATATACAAGAATATAACTATTATAATACTGCTCCTATGTACAATAATATAACTACTATAATACTGCCTCCTATATACAAGAATATAACTACTATAATACTGACCCTATGTAGAAGAATATAACTACTATAATACTGCTCCTATGTTCAAGAATATAACTATAATACTGCTCCTATGTACAGGAATATAACTACAATACTGCTCCTATGTATAAGAATATAACTAACATATTACTACTCCTATGTGCAAGAATATAACTACTATAATACTGCTCCTATGCACAAGAATATAACTAATATAATACTGCCTCCTATATGCAAGAATATAACTACTATAATACTGCCCCTATGTACAAGAATTTAACTACCATAATACTGCTCCTATGTCTAAGAAAATAACTACTACAGTACTGACCCCTATGTACAAGAATATAACTACTATAATACTACTCCTATGTACAAGAATATAACTACTATAATACTGCCTCCTATGTACACGAATATAACTACTATAATACTGCTCCTATGTAAAAGAATATAACTACTATAATACTGCTCCTATGTTCAAAAATACAACTACTATAATACTGCCTCCTATGTACAAGAATATAACTACTATAATACTGCCTCCTATGTACAAGGATATAACTACTATAATACTGCTCCTATGTACAAGAATATAACTACTATAATACTGCCTCCTATGTACAAGAATATAACTACTATAATACTGCTCCTATGTACAAGAATATAACTACTATAATACTGCTCCTATGTACAAGAATATAACTACTATAATACTGCTCCTATGTACAAGAATATAACTACTATAATACTGCTCCTATGTACAAGAATATGACTACTATAATACTACCTCCTATGTACAAGAATATAACTACTATAATACTGCTCCTATGTACAAGAATATAACTACTACAATACTGCTCCTATGTACAAGAATATAACTACTATAATACTGCCTCCTATGTACAAGAATATAACTACTATACTAAACCGCTGTCTACCCTTTATAAGGAGTTACTCTCAGCCTCCCCTCCTGAGCTACATTTCCTTTCTTCATGGGAAAGGGAATTGTCCATCCACCTTACAGACCCGGAAAGTGCTTTTGTCCTTACACACTCTCACGGCTTTAGCCGCTGTATTAAAGTACAAGAAAACTCGTATAAGCTGCTCACGAGATGGTACAAGTCCCCGGAGTTCTTGCATAGGCTTAATGCAGATTTCCCAAGTGAGTGCTGGAGGTGTAGAAAAGACGTAGGCTCTCTGTCACACATTTGGTGGCACTGTGAAAAGATTAAAGCGTTCTGGACCAGTATAGAAGCTCTGATAAATGAGGTGTGTGCTAAGCAGGTTAAGCTGGATCCTAAACTGATTCTGCTTTGGTGCCCTAATGACTCGCTTTCCCCCTGTAGATCTGATCTTCCTACTATGCTCATCACGGCGGCGAGACTGCTCATCCCGCTGCTTTGGAAGGATACTGAACCTCCCACTGTTTCGATGTGGAGGGATAAGGTGGATCAGATCTACAGGTTTGAAGAGCTGGCCCACTGGGAATCTTGCACGCGTTCCCGCTTTCTGAAAATCTGGTCGCCCTGGAAGACATATAGAAAGTTCCCCTGACGGAGTTGGGGAAAACTCCCCTACCCCCCCCTTTCCTTTCCCTTCCTTTCCCTTCCTTTCCCTCTCTTTTCCTCTTATTTGTGTTATATTTGATTTTTATTGTCTGTCACATTTGATGTATCATTTTGTACAATATGTGTTGCACTGACATGCATTTGTGGTCACTTCCATGACCGATTTGTGACTTTGCCTTACCAGTGATGCTACGATGGTTTGTGATCGATTGATATGCCTTACTTACTTTGAATAAAAATACATTTGGTTAAGAATATAACTACTATAATACTGCCTCCTATGTACAAGAATATAACTACTATAATACTGTCTCCTATGTACAAGAATATAACTACTATAATACTGCTCCTATGTACAAGAATATAACTACTATAATACTGCTCCTATGTACAAGAATATATCTACTATAATACTGCTCCTATATACAAGAATATAACTACTATAATACTGCTCCTATGTACAAGAATATAACTACTATAATACTGTCTCCTATGTACAAGAATATAACTACTATAATACTGCTCCTATGTACAAGAATATAACTACTATAATACTGCTCCTATGTACAAGAATATATCTACTATAATACTGCTCCTATATACAAGAATATAACTACTATAATACTGCTCATATGTACAAGAGTATAACTACTATAATACTGCTCCTATGTACAAGAATATAACTACTATAATACTGCTCCTATGTACAAGAATACAACTACTATAATACTGCTCCTATGTACAAGAATATAACTACTATAATACTGCCTCCTATGTACAAGGATATAACTACTATAATACTGCTCCTATGTACAAGATTATAACTACTATAATACTGCTCCTATGTACAAGAATATAACTACTATAATACTGCTCCTATGTACAAGAATATAACTACTATAATACTGCCTCCTATGTACAAGAATATAACTACTATAATACTGCCTCCTATGTACAAGGATATAACTACTATAATACTGCTCCTATGTACAAGATTATAACTACTATAATACTGCTCCTATGTACAAGAATATAACTACTATAATACTGCTCCTATGTACAAGAATATAACTACTATAATACTGCTCCTATGTACAAGAATACAACTACTATAATACTGCTCCTATGTACAAGAATATAACTACTATAATACTGCTCCTATGTACAAGAATATAACTACTATAATACTGCTCCTATGTACAAGATTATAACTACTATAATACTGCTCCTATGTACAAGAATATAACTACTATAATACTGCTCCTATGTACAAGAATATAACTACTATAATACTGCCTCCTATGTACAAGAATATAACTACTATAATACTGCTCCTATGTATAAGAATATAACTACTATAATACTGCTCCTATGTACAAGAATAGAACTACAATAATACTGCTCCTATGAACAAAAATAGAACTACTATAATACTGCTCCTATGTACATGAATATAACTACTATAATACTGCCTCCTATGTACAAGAATATAACTACTATAATACTGCTCCTATGTACAAGAATATAACTACTATAATACTGCCCCTATGTACAAGAATATAACTACTATAATACTGCTCCTATGTACAAGAATATAACTACTATAATACTGCTCCTATGTACAAGAATATGACTACTATAATACTACCTCCTATGTACAAGAATATAACTACTATAATACTGCTCCTATGTACAAGAATATAACTACTACAATACTGCTCCTATGTACAAGAATATAACTACTATAATACTGCCTCCTATGTACAAGAATATAACTACTATAATACTGCCTCCTATGTACAAGAATATAACTACTATAATACTGCTCCTATGTACAAGAATATAACTACTATAATACTGCTCCTATGTACAAGAATATAACTACTATAATACTGCCCCTATGTACAAGAATATAACTACTATAATACTGCTTCTATGTACAGGAATATAACTACTATAATACTGCTCCTATGTACAAGAATATAACTACTATAATACTGCCTCCTATGTACAAGAATATAACTACTATAATATTGTCTCCTATGTACAAGAATATAACTACTATAATACTGCTCCTATGTACAAGAATATAACTACTATAATACTGCTCCTATGTACAAGAATATATCTACTATAATACTGCTCCTATATACAAGAATATAACTACTATAATACTGCTCCTATGTACAAGAATATAACTACTATAATACTGTCTTCTATGTACAAGAATATAACTACTATAATACTGCTCCTATGTACAAGAATATAACTACTATAATACTGCTCCTATGTACAAGAATATATCTACTATAATACTGCTCCTATATACAAGAATATAACTACTATAATACTGCTCATATGTACAAGAATATAACTACTATAATACTGCCTCCTATGTACAAGAATATAACTACTATAATACTGCCTCCTATGTACAAGAATATAACTACTATAATCCTGCCCCTATGTACAAGAATATAACTACTATAATACTGCCTCCTATGTACAAGAATATAACTACTATAATACTGCTCCTATGTACAAGAATATAACTACTATAATACTGCTCCTATGTACAAGAATATAACTACTATAATACTGCCTCCTATGTACAAGAATATAACTACTATAATACTGCTCCTATGTACAAGAATATAACTACTATAATACTGCCGACTATGTACAAGAATGTAACTACTATAATACTGCTCCTATGTACAAGAATATAACTACTATAATACTGCCTCCTATGTACAAGAATATAACTACTATAATACTGCTCCTATGTACAAGAATATAACTACTATAATACTGCTCCTATGTACAAGAATATAACTACTATAATACTGCTCCTATGTACAAGAATATAACTACTATAATACTGCTCCTATGTACAAGAATATAACTACTATAATACTGCCCCCTATGTACAAGATTTTACAAATGCAGGCAAGGTCACAGAAACATAGCGGAAGCAAATACAGGAATGTGACTCTTTTTTAGCGATATATTTATACTGGCTTCACAAAAATAAGTTAAAGTGAAGGCGCTAAAGCTTAACCGCTTGCGCCATAATAAAAGAGTATAAGGTAATAGTAACGTCGGGTTTTATAGACACCAGCAGATAGCATTTTAACATTTGGCTCGCGCACTGAACCCTAAGCAGTCTTTGTATCTGATACATCAGTAGCCAACAACCCGTGACTGCTCTTCACTCGTATGAGCTTCTGCGGGAATGATTCATGCAGGAGACATGGCAGGTGTCCATTTTATAGAGTCATTCAATCGGAAAGCATAAATGTTCTGGGGTTTGGAGCCCACCGTAATAATCTGCGCTGTGCAGCCCTCTCTGGGGGTCTTCCTTCTATATCTTTACCCTTTCAACCCCACACTAAACAATAAAAATAAATAAAAGAAGAAACATTGTTACCATTTCTGAAAAAAATTCTCTTTATTTGCCAGGATTTGTGGGGTGATATTTATTTGAGTTATAATTACCGAGCGGAAAGACACAGCAGATGTATTTCAATTGGAAATCTATGTAAACGGCTCTAAAGCAGCAGGAATTGGTACATGATAATACTCCCCCGTTATTAAGGGGACGAGAAAGAAATGCTAACGAGAAGCATTCTCTGGTGATACATTGTATAAAAAGTAAGGGGTTCAGGAAAAGATGTGGATTTGAAACGCGCCAACCATCGCTTTTTGGGGTATTCAACCCATCCTGCACCATATATGAAAATAGGAATTGCTAATATTAAACCAGAAGAGTTAATTCCTGCCGTATCATCCCTCCCCCATATAATATCGTCAGCCATGATTATGGTAATTACATCCAGTTTTTTTTATTTTATTCAGGCACAGATCCAAAAACTTCCGGTTGCCCACCATATAGACTCTCCGCCCTTCCACCCACCCCCCCCCCTCCCTTATGTGACTCCTTCTTCTAGCAAAGCTAATTATCCTACAACACAAAAAAAAGAAAAAAAAAAAGAAAGCTTCTTCGCAAGGAATAAAACTGGAAGCCAGATGTACGACGCGATTCGGGGGAATTCAAAAACTCTCCAGTGACAATAAAGGAAACTTCAGTTTAAAGGCGGGAAAAAAAAAAAAAAGTTCCACCATATTTGCTCAAACTAACTATGATGAAAGGCAATGAAGGCACGGGCTTTCCGTGTAGGTATCAATATAAATATTACTGGAAGGTCAATTAATATGTAAATTAACTCCTCCATTTAATTAGCTATTTAACTATTTTCTGAAGCATGGACATATTAAATCATGCTTAAAGACCCCTCTAACTAGCCTCATGACGATAGCACTAGGGAGTCGCAGGATCATAAAGCATCGACTTGACCTATAAAGAGCCCGGAGTCTGCTAATTCTATCTCAGGCTAATTTTATTACTTGCATAAAATAACCATAGTGCAGCTTTGTGGCTGTAAAGAGGATATGGGTAATAAAATTGGCGCTGAAAAGCATCTGAGATATCCTCTTTACCTGTGTCCTCATTTAATATTCTATTATTCTTTGCAGAATACCAGGCCCATGCAAAAGATAAATGACCTTATTACATTAAATAATTTGTGAGGATATTAACCGTTAATCACACATAAACAGCATTTAAAAGGTATTGATTTTCCGCGCTCTCAACAGCTTGTAAAATTTATATCCGATAACAAGATCATAGATAATCGGATGAAATATGCCGGTCATTCAGGGGACAAGGAGCCGGAGACAGGGGTCACATTTGGAGAGGAGGAACACAAAGAGTTTGGTTGGGTGGTGTTGAACCCATTGCGGTAAAGGGGTTAAACTCCCCCATTGGGTCGCGTTGAAAAGAGGTGCATTGGGACTCTCCATTGTGTGTCTAAAGGGGGGGGGGGAGTCAGATTTAATTGTTTTTGTATCTAATATCTATTCGTTGATAGATACATTGTGGAGTCTTATTGTGGTTGTTGTTGCATTCTCTGTAGTTCCATCAGCTCCTGCAGGTGGCGCTAGTGCTATTGCTGCCTGCCTACTGTCTGTGCATGCTTGTGTAAAATACTGGCAGAAAAGTAAAATAACTGAGTGCAGAGATGGATATGAGATTAAATAGCTATAAGACATAGATTAGATAGATGCAGTGCCTTGCAAAAGTATTCACCCCCCTTGACTTTTTCCGTATTTTGGTGCCTCACATTAACATGGATCGTTTGAGGATTTGCATCATGTAATTTACAGAACATGCCGACAACTATGAAGATTTTTATTTATTTTTTTATTGTGAAGCAAACAACAAATGGGACAAAATAACAGAAAAGGTCAATGTGCAGAACTATTCACCCCCCTAAAGTCAATACTTTGTAGAGCCGCCTTTTGCGGCAATCACAGCTCCAAGTCGCTTGGGATAAGCCTCTATGAGCAGTTGTCACATCTGACCGCTGGGATTTTTGCCCGTTCCTCCTTGCAGAACTGCTCCGGCTCCTTCAGGTTGGATGTCTGCCCTTGTGAACAGCAATCTTTACGTCTGACCACAGATTTCCTATTGGATTGAGGTCTGGGCTGTGACTCGGCCATTTCCCCGTAAACCCCTCAAGTGTTGCTTTAGCCGTGTGTTTGGGGTCATTGTCCTGCTGTAGGGTGAACCTCCGTCCTAGCCTCAGATCACGCACAGAGTGGGGCAGGTTTTGCTCAAGAATATCCCTGTATTTAGCACCATCCATCTTCACCTCCACCCTGACCAGTTTCCCAGTTCCATCCCACCAGCATGATGCTGCCACCACCATGTCTCACTGTGGGGATGGTGTTCTTTGGGTGATGTGATGTGTTGGGATTGCGCCAAATAAAGCGTTTTCTTTGATGGCCGAAAAGTTCAATTTTCGTCTCCTCAGACCAGAGCCCCTTCCTCCATACATTTTGGGAGTCTCCCACAGGCCTTATCGTAAACTCACAATACGCCTTATTGTTTTTAGCTGAAAGTAATGGCTTTCTTCTGACCACTCTGCCATAAAGCCCAACTCTATGGAGCGTACGGCTGATTGTCGTCCTCTGTACAGATCCTCCAGTCTCTGCTGTGGAACTCTGCAGCTCCTCCAGGGTCACCTTAGGTCTCTGTGCTGCCTCTCTGATTAATGCCCTCCTTGCCCGGTCTGTGAGTTTTGGTGGGCGGCCGTCTCTTGGCAGGTTTGCTGTTGTGCCATGTTCTTTCCATTTGGTTATGATAGATTTGATGGTGCTCCTGGGGATCATCAAAGATTTGGATATTTTTTATAACCTAACCTTTTATTTCTTAACAACATTGTCCCTTACTTGTTTGGAGAGTTCCTTGGTCTTCATGGCAATGTTTGGTTAGTGATGCCTCTTGCTTAGGTGTTGTAGCCTCTGGGGCCTTTTAAAAAAGGTGTGTATATGTAATGACAGGTCATGTGACACTTAGATTTCACACAGGTGACATCATTTTACTAATTTTTATGGGCTTTTTATGGGCTTCCTAACAAACATACATACGCACACGCCAATTTTCTGTTTTCTATTTCTAAACAATAGTTTGATTTATATATTTTTCTCACTTCACTTCACCAACTTAGACTATTGTGTTCTGATCCATCACATAAAATTCTGATTAACAAATCATTGAACTTAAGGCTTTAATGTAAAAAAAAAAACACAAAAAAAGTCAAGGTGGGTCAAGGTGGGTGAATTATTTTGCAAGGCACTGTAGATAGATAGATAGATAGATAGATATGAGATAGATATGAGATAGATTACATTTATACATTATATTACCCTCTATATTACTCTCACACAAAAAACGATTCATTTCCAACTGACTGGTTGCTGAGGCTACTTTCTGCAGGAACCTTCATCTGCCACTAGAGGGAGCGTACTACATTCTCAGTTTCTAATAAGCTCATTGTCAGCTGTATACATCTGTATGAAGGTGAGCTCCCCCTGGTGGCAGATGCAGGTAACCAGGATTTTGACATTAAAAAGAAATGGCAGCATAGATATAGGGGGTGCAGACACTTGATGGAAATGGCTAGCTAATATGAATTGTGCCAAAAGCTCTTAGGTTGCACCCCCCTGCATACCCTGCAGTCCCTGCTAGTTCAGCTTTGGTGCATTGTGGCAGATGTAGTGTTTACACCATGCACTTCATAGTATTTTAAGGAAATACATTGGAAGAGGTGAGCCTGTCGGCAAGGTGCTGAGGGATCCTGGGTGGCAGCTGTCAGAATTCTGAATTCACATCTGAATGTCACTGGAGTATAAAACAATGGGGTAAATTTAGCAAAGCAATAACAAAGTTGTTATTACATTTTTATACAACATTTGGGATAAGTTGAGGGGGCTGCAGCATCTTAAACCTTCTTTTGCATGTTTATTTTCAATGGAGACCAATAAGACAATGCCACACCACTTTTTAATAGGACTCCTCCAACTCCGACTCAGCCTAGAAGAAAAAACGGTCCCAGCTTACATACACCAGATGAACAGAATCTGATTGGCTGCATGTTTATTCCGATAACCAATCAATAAAGAGCAACACTCGTCTTCCAATATCCTTTCAATATACTTCCCATTAAAAATGGCAGCCAGTTCAAGAACAAGGGGGAGCTCACACTGAACCTAAAACACCCCAGTAACCAGGTAAATAAATCTATATGATTAGCTCCCCCTAGTGGTGGCTGCAGGAAGTAAGAATTACATCCGCAGCAGTGCTCCCCCATACATAAAACCCCCAACAGTAGACACTAATCACACAATCACAGTTTTTTGGCCTGCTATTATTTTATTAGAAAAAAAATCGGGCTTCCCATATCCGACAACAGTGATCTGGTGGCCAAGTACAATCAGTGGCTCAAACTCCATTGGGATTGTGTGACCAACAGCTATGATTTGGAAAAAAGAAAATAATGGCAGTTCATTTTAACAATATTGAAAAAATTTTGGTAAATTTTCTTGCCAAATTTTTTTTTATTTATAGTCATTTATTTATAAGTAAATAGAATGTGCAAGCGATTTACAGCAGGATTTCTAAAGAGGCCCAGCCCACGGAACCAGGCGCTATACAAAATCAGTGTCACCTGACCCCACCCCAGCCAATCGTAGACAGGGCCTCCTACGGCGCCCACACAATGCCAAAAAAAGGATGAAAGAGAGAATGCTTTGCTCTCCACACAACGCGCAGCATCTCCCGCCTCCGCTTGTCCTACGGAAGCAGAAAGAAAAAATATTGTTATTATGTTACTATCCGACCAGTGTTGTTAGAAAAGCTGTTTATAAATATTAAATGCGAGACGAGCGTTTTCCATAATGGAAGGAATCACCCTGCCATTTTATTACTGCCAGGATCAGTCACTAAAGAATATGTTACCCCTTCCACAAAAAAAAAAAAAAGACAAATAAAACGGTTTGAAACGCGTGCAATTCTGCTTTTTTATTATTAATCTTTACTGTTTACTAAGCGTTACAGACAATCTACATTATGGGCACCAATTGCTTTACATGGCGCGCTCCCAGGAACACTATATCTGTGTTAATTCCTCCTAGCGCGGTTGCTTTACATATTAAGCAGCCGGGGCCTGATGGGCGATGGCAGATTCACTGACACTGCCTGACCTGATCTGACAACTTGAATTGAAATTGGAAATCTTGCTTTTTAGCTTCTGTGGCTTTAACGGCGTCGAGGCTTGGAGCTCGGAATCAATTCTCCGTGTTTACAGACCATTTCACAGGCCTTTACCTGAAACATCACTTGTGTCAGTGCCATAAATATGTTGCTGTATATAATGCTTGAATTAGCATAATGAATTCCGCGCGGCTCTCCAAGCACGCGATGAAGAAATGTCAACACGTTCCCTTCTCTTAAGCAATTAAGAACCATTATGCCGCCTCAGTGAAAATTTCGTCAAGGTTACAGACAAGCCGGGCACCCCAGAAGCCTCTCCATATTTTTTTTTTTTTTCATTCCGAGTTTTGCGAAATGAACCATAGAAATTGAAATGTTAGTAAACAGCGGAGGCCGACTGAGATATTTTGGCATCAGGTTTAATCAGAGCGCGCGTTGCGCTCACAAGGCAGAGTTCTCGGAGGTCGAAATTTTAAAAAGAGCAGTTTGCATGCCAGGGATGGGATATCTTGTGTCAACTTTTAAACTGCATGATGGCCACTGAGTATTATTGGGATTTAGCTTTCGGTGAGTGCAAAAAATAATGACCGAAGGAAAGCGGGATTGTCGTATGGGGAAAATACACACATGATCAAACCCAGGCATCTGGAACTGCAGACGCGTCATCTCTTTTGAGACTCTAGGTTTCATACTTTTAAGAATCCTTATTAGGAAGACTAATATTAAGCAACAGAATTAAATTATACAATTTTGGCCACTAGGGGGAGCTCATGTCAATGGAAATAATACACATATGCATAAAGCTTCACATTACAGGACGCTTGGCTGGAGTGCCAGAAGTCCAGAAGGGCACAGAATATCATTGGACTTTTGGCAAGGGCGGCCAAAATGACTGAGGGAAGCAGGTTTCTCAAATGGGAAAATACATCTAATCAACCCGAGAGATACAGAACTGAAGACACATTGAGGGTTATTTGTCTAAATTAGGCATATTTCTGGCGCAGATTGTAGCGCAAATGTTTATTGCACCGCAATCTGCAACTTTTCTCCTCTCACACCAAAGTGGGCATGGCATGGGCCCGTCTCATTCATCATTTTCTAGGCGTGTTTTAGGTGTAGAAAATGGTCTAAATTTACACCAGCAAAGGAGCCGGCGTAGATTTCAAAGCGGCGGTGGATCAGACGAAGTTATGTAGTTTGTAAAGTGTCGGATATGAGCTAGAATAGGGTCAATGGCATATCATGTGACGTAAGTGGGGCTCATCATGGGAGCAGTCCAGCAGAGAACTGCAGTCACCACTAGGGGGAGCTCACTGTATACAGCTCCCAGGGATGATTTACTAATCCTCTCTAATATTTAGACAATGTAGGCAGTCTATAGATGAGAGCAATTCATCATAGTGGCTGATTCCTGGTGATAAATGTACGCTATCTTTATACCCCCGATACATTGGCTTACCACTATCGGCACAGTTTTGGCACACACTGGTCCATCTCAAGACAAACCCCTTTAGGATTAAGCCACGCTCTTTCCCATCAAGCCAGACCCCTTGCCAAGCAAGGTATAAAAGTGTCTAGGAACATAGTAAATGTGGCGTAAGGCACGCACACCAGGTTTTATGTAGCAAATTAAAGGGGTTGTCTCTCTTCAGAAAATGTATCCTGTAAAAAGAGTTAATACAAGGCGCTTACTAATGTATTGAGATTGTCCATATTGCCTCCTTTGCTGGCTGGATTCATTTTTCTATCGTATTAGACACTGCTCGTAATCAAAAGGTTATGACCACCCTGTAATTCAGCAGCGGTGGTCGCGCTTGCACATTATAGGAAAAAAAACGCCGGCCTCTTTGGTGGCTAGGACTGCTGTAGTGCGCACATTCCAGCACAATTTTCTATAGTGTGCAAGCACGACCACCACTGCTAGATTACAGGGTCATCAATATCAGATTGGCGGGGGTCTGGCACCTGGCACCCCCCCTCCCACCCATCAGCTGTATAAGGAGACAGCTTGCGCAGTGCACTCGTGCCGTCTCCCTTCTATCCTGAGGATAGGCCCGGAGAACGCCTTTGAGACAACATTCTGCTATAGTAAATCTCAATACTTGCTAAATAAATCTATATGATTAGCTCCCCCTAGTGGTGGCTGCAGGAAGTAAGAATTACATCCGCAGCAGTGCTCCCCCATACAGATTCAGCACAAATTCCAAACCTAAAAACATAATAGTTGACATTACCATTGTAGTAGATTTGGCCATTTCAGTGTGTGTGTGTGGGGGGGTCACATTCTGTGTGTGTGTGGGGGGTCACATTCTCAATTTTGATATCTGATCTATTTTTTTTTTAAAAATTGGGGGGGAAAAGACTGTTACAGCCCATGACAAATGTAAAAAATGTCCTATGATGAGGAAGTGACGGTGTTAACGCACTTGTCACATTGGGTTTAACTAGGGCAACTGCTTTTCATATTCATTTTGTGATCATGTCTTCGAGACTGGCCCGCGTTTTACACCAAAGACTGAAAAAATTTAAGAACTGTAAAATCTCTTTTACGAGAACGGGATATAAGAGATGAAATGTCGTATTTATCCTCTTCCTGAAGAGAATTTATAAGCACAGAAAGTTATTACTGCTAGACCAATAGTTATCATTTCCATGCAAAACATAAAAAGTGCATTTAAATTGACTAAACCAACTTTTTCCCTTTCAGATTGAACATCTTCTCCACCTCTCTGCTCATTATTATCCCCATATAATTCACCTTGAGTATGGAGAATTAAACACGAGCCGCCTGTAACGGAGGCTCCTCAACTCCTTAAATGTCACCTTTTAAAGAGCATTTCCCTAACAAATAATATTTATAAGTGTATGCTATTGGTGTCCGTCCATAAATAACGTTCCAGGGAAATTTGGGATCGTAATGCTTTGCAGTTCGGTGCTGCATTCAGATACTATTGCTTCTTCACTGGCACTCTAAGCAAATACAATGTCCTATGTTTTGTGCAAATCCCACGAGGATGCAGCATAAAAGCAATATCCCCTCTTTGGTCTTCCTTAAACTCATATCATACTCCACACACTAAGACCCTGTACTAGGGGTATCCCAGTGGATCAGATTTATAGAGTTTTGTTAAATGGCACTTATGCACAATGTTACCAATTATCATAATATTACAGGCATCCTATTTAAAAATTCACTATGATAAAACTGAACCCGATATACAAGACTATACCTACTATAATATTACCCCTTATGTACAAGAATATAATACTGATCCTATGTACAAGGATATAACTACTATAATACTGCTCTTATGTACAAGAATATAACTACTATAATACTGCTCCTATGTACAAGAATATAACTACTATAATACTGCCTCCTATGTACAAGAATATAACTACTATAATACTGCCCCTATGTACAAGAATATAACTACTATAATACTGCCTCCTATATACAAGAATAAAACTACTATAATACTGCTCCTATGTACAAGAATATAACTACTATAATACTGCTCCTATGTACAAGAATATAACTACTATAATACTGCTCCTATATACAAGAATATAACTACTATAATACTGCTCCTATGTACAAGAATATAACTACTATAATACTGCCACCTATGTACAAGAATATAACTACTATAATACTGCTCCTATATACAAGAATATAACTACTATAATACTGCTCCTATGTACAGGAATATAACTACTATAATACACCTCCTATGTACAAGAATATAACTGCTATAATACTGCCTCCTATGTACAAGAATATAACTACTATAATACTGCTCCTATGTACAAGAATATAACTACTATAATACTGCCACCTATGTACAAGAATATAACTACTATAATACTGCTCCTATGTACAGGAATATAACTACTATAATACTACTCCTATGTACAAGAATATAACTACTATAATACTGCGCCTATGTACAAGGAGATAATTACTATAATACTGCTCTTATGTACAAGAATATAACTCCTATAATACTGTTCCTATGTACAAGAATATAACTACTATAATACCTCCTCCTTTGTACAAAAATATAACTACTATAATACTGCTCCTATGTACAACAATATAACTACTATAATATTGCCTCCTATGTACAAGAATATAACTACTATAATACTGCTCCTATGTTCAAGAATATAACTACTATAATACTGCCTCATATGTACAAGAATATAACTACTATAATAATGCCTCCCATATACAAGAATATAATTACTATAATACTGCTCCTATGTACAAGAATATAACTACTATAATACTGCTCCTATGTACAAGAATATAACTACTATAATACTGCTCCTGTGTACAAGAATATAACTACTATAATACTGCCTCCTATGTACAGGAATATAACTACTATAATACTGCTCCTATGTACAAGAATATAACTACTACAATACTGCCTCCTATGTACAAGAATATAACTACTATAATACTGCTCCTATGTACAAGAATATAACTACTACAATACTGCCTCCTATGTACAAGAATATAACTACTATAATACTGCTCCTATGTACAAGAATATAACTACTATAATACTGCTCCTATGTACAAGAATATAACTACTACAATACTGCCTCCTATGTACAAGAATATAACTACTATAATACTGCTCCTATGTACAAGAATATAACTACTACAATACTGCCTCCTATGTACAAGAATATAACTACTATAATACTGCTTCCTATGTACAAGAATATAACTACTATAATACTGCCTCCTATGTGCAAGAATATAACTACTATAATACTGCCTCCTATGTACAAGAATATAACTACTATAATACTGCTCCTATGTTCAAGAATATAACTACTATAATACTGTCTCATATGTACAAGAATATAACTACTATAATAATGCCTCCTATATACAAGAATATAATTACTATAATACTGCCTCCTATGTACAAGAAAATATCTACTATAAAACTGCTCCTATGTACAAGAATATAACTACTTTAATACTGCTCCTATGTACAAGAATATAACTACTACAATACTGCCTCCTATGTACAAAAATATAACTACTATAATACTGCTTCCTATGTACAAGAATATAACTACTATAATACTGCTCCTATGTACAAGAATATAACTACTATAATACTGCTCCTATGTACAAGAATATAACTACTATAATACTGCTCCTATGTACAGGAATATAACTACTATAATACTACTCCTATGTACAAGAATATAACTACTATAATACTGCTCCTATGTACAAGGATATAATTACTATAATACTGCTCTTATGTACAAGAATATAACTCCTATAATACTGCTCCTATGTACAAGAATATAACTACTATAATACCTCCTCCTATGTACAAGAATATAACTCCTATAATACAGCTCCTATGTACAACAATATAACTCCTATAATACTGCACATATGTACAAAAATATAACTATAATAATGCTCCTATGTACAAGAATATAATTACTATAATACTGCCTCCTATGTAAAAGAATATAACTACTATAAAACTGCTCCTATGTACAAGAATATAACTACTATAATACTGCTCCTATGTACAAGAATATAACTACTATAATACTGCTCCTATGTACAAGAATATAACTACTATAATACTGCTCCTATGTACAAAAATATAACTACTATAATACTGCCTCCTATGTACAAGAATATAACTACTATAATACTGCTTCCTATGTACAATAATATAACTACTATAATACTGCCTCATATGTACACGAATATAACTACTATAATACTGCCTCCTATGTACAAAAATATAACTACTATAATAATGCCTCCTATATACAAGAATATAACTACTATAATACTGCCTCCTATATATGTACAAGAATATAACTACTATAATACTGCTCCTATGTACAAGAATATAACTACTATAATACTGCTCCTATGTACAAAAATATAACTACTATAATACTGCCTCCTATGTACAAGAATATAACTACTATAATACTGCCTCCTATATACAAGAATAAAACTACTATAATACTGCTCCTATGTACAAGAATATAACTACTATAATACTGCTCCTATGTACAAGAATATAACTACTATAATACTGCTCCTATATACAAGAATATAACTACTATAATACTGCTCCTATGTACAAGAATATAACTACTATAATACTGCCACCTATGTACAAGAATATAACTACTATAATACTGCTCCTATATACAAGAATATAACTACTATAATACTGCTCCTATGTACAGGAATATAACTACTATAATACACCTCCTATGTACAAGAATATAACTGCTATAATACTGCCTCCTATGTACAAGAATATAACTACTATAATACTGCTCCTATGTACAAGAATATAACTACTATAATACTGCCACCTATGTACAAGAATATAACTACTATAATACTGCTCCTATGTACAGGAATATAACTACTATAATACTACTCCTATGTACAAGAATATAACTACTATAATACTGCGCCTATGTACAAGGAGATAATTACTATAATACTGCTCTTATGTACAAGAATATAACTCCTATAATACTGTTCCTATGTACAAGAATATAACTACTATAATACCTCCTCCTTTGTACAAAAATATAACTACTATAATACTGCTCCTATGTACAACAATATAACTACTATAATATTGCCTCCTATGTACAAGAATATAACTACTATAATACTGCTCCTATGTTCAAGAATATAACTACTATAATACTGCCTCATATGTACAAGAATATAACTACTATAATAATGCCTCCCATATACAAGAATATAATTACTATAATACTGCTCCTATGTACAAGAATATAACTACTATAATACTGCTCCTATGTACAAGAATATAACTACTATAATACTGCTCCTGTGTACAAGAATATAACTACTATAATACTGCCTCCTATGTACAGGAATATAACTACTATAATACTGCTCCTATGTACAAGAATATAACTACTACAATACTGCCTCCTATGTACAAGAATATAACTACTATAATACTGCTCCTATGTACAAGAATATAACTACTACAATACTGCCTCCCATGTACAAGAATATAACTACTATAATACTGCTCCTATGTACAAGAATATAACTACTATAATACTGCTCCTATGTACAAGAATATAACTACTACAATACTGCCTCCTATGTACAAGAATATAACTACTATAATACTGCTCCTATGTACAAGAATATAACTACTACAATACTGCCTCCTATGTACAAGAATATAACTACTATAATACTGCTTCCTATGTACAAGAATATAACTACTATAATACTGCCTCCTATGTGCAAGAATATAACTACTATAATACTGCCTCCTATGTACAAGAATATAACTACTATAATACTGCTCCTATGTTCAAGAATATAACTACTATAATACTGTCTCATATGTACAAGAATATAACTACTATAATAATGCCTCCTATATACAAGAATATAATTACTATAATACTGCCTCCTATGTACAAGAAAATATCTACTATAAAACTGCTCCTATGTACAAGAATATAACTACTTTAATACTGCTCCTATGTACAAGAATATAACTACTACAATACTGCCTCCTATGTACAAAAATATAACTACTATAATACTGCTTCCTATGTACAAGAATATAACTACTATAATACTGCTCCTATGTACAAGAATATAACTACTATAATACTGCTCCTATGTACAAGAATATAACTACTATAATACTGCTCCTATGTACAGGAATATAACTACTATAATACTACTCCTATGTACAAGAATATAACTACTATAATACTGCTCCTATGTACAAGGATATAATTACTATAATACTGCTCTTATGTACAAGAATATAACTCCTATAATACTGCTCCTATGTACAAGAATATAACTACTATAATACCTCCTCCTATGTACAAGAATATAACTCCTATAATACAGCTCCTATGTACAACAATATAACTCCTATAATACTGCACATATGTACAAAAATATAACTATAATAATGCTCCTATGTACAAGAATATAATTACTATAATACTGCCTCCTATGTAAAAGAATATAACTACTATAAAACTGCTCCTATGTACAAGAATATAACTACTATAATACTGCTCCTATGTACAAGAATATAACTACTATAATACTGCTCCTATGTACAAGAATATAACTACTATAATACTGCTCCTATGTACAAAAATATAACTACTATAATACTGCCTCCTATGTACAAGAATATAACTACTATAATACTGCTTCCTATGTACAATAATATAACTACTATAATACTGCCTCATATGTACACGAATATAACTACTATAATACTGCCTCCTATGTACAAAAATATAACTACTATAATAATGCCTCCTATATACAAGAATATAACTACTATAATACTGCCTCCTATATATGTACAAGAATATAACTACTATAATACTGCTCCTATGTACAAGAATATAACTACTATAATACTGCTCCTATGTACAAAAATATAACTACTATAATACTGCCTCCTATGTACAAGAATATAACTACTATAATACTGCCTCCTATATACAAGAATAAAACTACTATAATACTGCTCCTATGTACAAGAATATAACTACTATAATACTGCTCCTATGTACAAGAATATAACTACTATAATACTGCTCCTATATACAAGAATATAACTACTATAATACTGCTCCTATGTACAAGAATATAACTACTATAATACTGCCACCTATGTACAAGAATATAACTACTATAATACTGCTCCTATATACAAGAATATAACTACTATAATACTGCTCCTATGTACAGGAATATAACTACTATAATACACCTCCTATGTACAAGAATATAACTGCTATAATACTGCCTCCTATGTACAAGAATATAACTACTATAATACTGCTCCTATGTACAAGAATATAACTACTATAATACTGCCACCTATGTACAAGAATATAACTACTATAATACTGCTCCTATGTACAGGAATATAACTACTATAATACTACTCCTATGTACAAGAATATAACTACTATAATACTGCGCCTATGTACAAGGAGATAATTACTATAATACTGCTCTTATGTACAAGAATATAACTCCTATAATACTGTTCCTATGTACAAGAATATAACTACTATAATACCTCCTCCTTTGTACAAAAATATAACTACTATAATACTGCTCCTATGTACAACAATATAACTACTATAATATTGCCTCCTATGTACAAGAATATAACTACTATAATACTGCTCCTATGTTCAAGAATATAACTACTATAATACTGCCTCATATGTACAAGAATATAACTACTATAATAATGCCTCCCATATACAAGAATATAATTACTATAATACTGCTCCTATGTACAAGAATATAACTACTATAATACTGCTCCTATGTACAAGAATATAACTACTATAATACTGCTCCTGTGTACAAGAATATAACTACTATAATACTGCCTCCTATGTACAGGAATATAACTACTATAATACTGCTCCTATGTACAAGAATATAACTACTACAATACTGCCTCCTATGTACAAGAATATAACTACTATAATACTGCTCCTATGTACAAGAATATAACTACTACAATACTGCCTCCCATGTACAAGAATATAACTACTATAATACTGCTCCTATGTACAAGAATATAACTACTATAATACTGCTCCTATGTACAAGAATATAACTACTACAATACTGCCTCCTATGTACAAGAATATAACTACTATAATACTGCTCCTATGTACAAGAATATAACTACTACAATACTGCCTCCTATGTACAAGAATATAACTACTATAATACTGCTTCCTATGTACAAGAATATAACTACTATAATACTGCCTCCTATGTGCAAGAATATAACTACTATAATACTGCCTCCTATGTACAAGAATATAACTACTATAATACTGCTCCTATGTTCAAGAATATAACTACTATAATACTGTCTCATATGTACAAGAATATAACTACTATAATAATGCCTCCTATATACAAGAATATAATTACTATAATACTGCCTCCTATGTACAAGAAAATATCTACTATAAAACTGCTCCTATGTACAAGAATATAACTACTTTAATACTGCTCCTATGTACAAGAATATAACTACTACAATACTGCCTCCTATGTACAAAAATATAACTACTATAATACTGCTTCCTATGTACAAGAATATAACTACTATAATACTGCTCCTATGTACAAGAATATAACTACTATAATACTGCTCCTATGTACAAGAATATAACTACTATAATACTGCTCCTATGTACAGGAATATAACTACTATAATACTACTCCTATGTACAAGAATATAACTACTATAATACTGCTCCTATGTACAAGGATATAATTACTATAATACTGCTCTTATGTACAAGAATATAACTCCTATAATACTGCTCCTATGTACAAGAATATAACTACTATAATACCTCCTCCTATGTACAAGAATATAACTCCTATAATACAGCTCCTATGTACAACAATATAACTCCTATAATACTGCACATATGTACAAAAATATAACTATAATAATGCTCCTATGTACAAGAATATAATTACTATAATACTGCCTCCTATGTAAAAGAATATAACTACTATAAAACTGCTCCTATGTACAAGAATATAACTACTATAATACTGCTCCTATGTACAAGAATATAACTACTATAATACTGCTCCTATGTACAAGAATATAACTACTATAATACTGCTCCTATGTACAAAAATATAACTACTATAATACTGCCTCCTATGTACAAGAATATAACTACTATAATACTGCTTCCTATGTACAATAATATAACTACTATAATACTGCCTCATATGTACACGAATATAACTACTATAATACTGCCTCCTATGTACAAAAATATAACTACTATAATAATGCCTCCTATATACAAGAATATAACTACTATAATACTGCCTCCTATATATGTACAAGAATATAACTACTATAATACTGCTCCTATGTACAAGAATATAACTACTATAATACTGCTCCTATGTACAAAAATATAACTACTATAATACTGCCTCCTATGTACAAGAATATAACTACTATAATACTGCTTCCTATGTACAATAATATAACTACTATAATACTGCCTCCTATGTACAAGAATATAACTACTATAATACTGCTTCCTATGTACAATAATATAACTACTATAATACTGCTCCTATGTACAAGAATATAACTACTATAATACTGCTTCCTATGTACAATAATATAACTACTATAATACTGCCTCATATGTACACGAATATAACTACTATAATACTGCCTCCTATGTACAAAAATATAACTACTATAATAATGCCTCCTATATACAAGAATATAACTACTATAATACTGCCTCCTATATATGTACAAGAATATAACTACTATAATACTGCTCCTATGTACAAGAATATAACTACTATAATACTGCTCCTATGTACAAAAATATAACTACTATAATACTGCCTCCTATGTACAAGAATATAACTACTATAATACTGCTTCCTATGTACAATAATATAACTACTATAATACTGCTCCTATGTACAGGAATATAACTACTATAATACTGCTCCTATGTACAAGAATATAACTACTATAATACTGCTTCCTATGTACAAGAATATAACTACTATAATACTGCCTCCTATGTGCAAGAATATAACTACTATAATACTGCCTCCTATGTACAAGAATTTAACTACTATAATACTGCTCCTATGTTCAAGAATATAACTACTATAATACTGCCTCATATGTACAAGAATATAACTACTATAATAATGCCTCCTATATACAAGAATATAATTACTATAATACTGCCTCCTATGTACAAGAAAATATCTACTATAAAACTGCTCCTATGTACAAGAATATAACTACTATAATACTGCTCCTGTGTACAGGAATATAACTACTATAATACTGCTCCTATGTACAAGAATATAACTACTATAATACTGCTCCTATGTACAAGAATATAACTACTACAATACTGCCTCCTATGTACAAAAATATAACTACTATAATACTGCTCCTATGTACAAGAATATAACTACTATAATACTGCTCCTATGTACAAGAATATAACTACTATAATACTGCTCCTATGTACAGGAATATAACTACTATAATACTACTCCTGTGTACAAGAATATAACTACTATAATACTGCTCCTATGTACAAGGATATAATTACTATAATACTGCTCTTATGTACAAGAATATAACTCCTATAATACTGCTCCTATGTACAAGAATATAACTACTATAATACCTCCTCCTATGTACAAGAATATAACTCCTATAATACAGCTCCTATGTACAACAATATAACTCCTATAATACTGCACATATGTACAAAAATATAACTATAATAATGCTCCTATGTACAAGAATATAACTACTATAATACTGCCTCCTATGTACAAGAATATAACTACTATAATACTGCTCCTATGTACAAGAATATAACTACTATAATAATGCCTCCTATATACAAGAATATAATTACTATAATACTGCCTCCTATGTACAAGAATATAACTACTATAAAACTGCTCCTATGTACAAGAATATAACTACTATAATACTGCTCCTATGTACAAGAATATAACTACTATAATACTGCTCCTATGTACAAGAATATAACTACTATAATACTGCTCCTATGTACAAAAATATAACTACTATAATACTGCCTCCTATGTACAAGAATATAACTACTATAATACTGCTTCCTATGTACAATAATATAACTACTATAATACTGCCTCATATGTACACGAATATAACTACTATAATACTGCCTCCTATGTACAAAAATATAACTACTATAATAATGCCTCCTATATACAAGAATATAACTACTATAATACTGCCTCCTATATATGTACAAGAATATAACTACTATAATACTGCTCCTATGTACAAGAATATAACTACTATAATACTGCTCCTATGTACAAAAATATAACTACTATAATACTGCCTCCTATGTACAAGAATATAACTACTATAATACTGCTTCCTATGTACAATAATATAACTACTATAATACTGCTCCTATGTACAAGAATATAACTACTATAATACTGCTCCTATGTACAAAAATATAACTACTATAATACTGCCTCCTATGTACAAGAATATAACTACTATAATACTGCTTCCTATGTACAATAATATAACTACTATAATACTGCCTCATATGTACACGAATATAACTACTATAATACTGCCTCCTATGTACAAAAATATAACTACTATAATAATGCCTCCTATATACAAGAATATAACTACTATAATACTGCCTCCTATATATGTACAAGAATATAACTACTATAATACTGCTCCTATGTACAAGAATATAACTACTATAATACTGCTCCTATGTTCAAAAATATAACTACTATAATACTGCCTCCTATGTACAAGAATATAACTACTATAATACTGCTTCCTATGTACAATAATATAACTACTATAATACTGCTCCTATGTACAGGAATATAACTACTATAATACTGCTCCTATGTACAAGAATATAACTACTATAATACTGCTTCCTATGTACAAGAATATAACTACTATAATACTGCCTCCTATGTGCAAGAATATAACTACTATAATACTGCCTCCTATGTACAAGAATTTAACTACTATAATACTGCTCCTATGTTCAAGAATATAACTACTATAATACTGCCTCATATGTACAAGAATATAACTACTATAATAATGCCTCCTATATACAAGAATATAATTACTATAATACTGCCTCCTATGTACAAGAAAATATCTACTATAAAACTGCTCCTATGTACAAGAATATAACTACTATAATACTGCTCCTGTGTACAGGAATATAACTACTATAATACTGCTCCTATGTACAAGAATATAACTACTATAATACTGCTCCTATGTACAAGAATATAACTACTACAATACTGCCTCCTATGTACAAAAATATAACTACTATAATACTGCTTCCTATGTACAAGAATATAACTACTATAATACTGCTCCTATGTACAAGAATATAACTACTATAATACTGCTCCTATGTACAAGAATATAACTACTATAATACTGCTCCTATGTACAGGAATATAACTACTATAATACTACTCCTATGTACAAGAATATAACTACTATAATACTGCTCCTATGTACAAGGATATAATTACTATAATACTGCTCTTATGTACAAGAATATAACTCCTATAATACTGCTCCTATGTACAAGAATATAACTACTATAATACCTCCTCCTATGTACAAGAATATAACTCCTATAATACAGCTCCTATGTACAACAATATAACTCCTATAATACTGCACATATGTACAAAAATATAACTATAATAATGCTCCTATGTACAAGAATATAACTACTATAATACTGCCTCCTATGTACAAGAATATAACTACTATAATACTGCTCCTATGTACAAGAATATAACTACTATAATAATGCCTCCTATATACAAGAATATAATTACTATAATACTGCCTCCTATGTACAAGAATATAACTACTATAAAACTGCTCCTATGTACAAGAATATAACTACTATAATACTGCTCCTATGTACAAGAATATAACTACTATAATACTGCTCCTATGTACAAGAATATAACTACTATAATACTGCTCCTATGTACAAAAATATAACTACTATAATACTGCCTCCTATGTACAAGAATATAACTACTATAATACTGCTTCCTATGTACAATAATATAACTACTATAATACTGCCTCATATGTACACGAATATAACTACTATAATACTGCCTCCTATGTACAAAAATATAACTACTATAATAATGCCTCCTATATACAAGAATATAACTACTATAATACTGCCTCCTATATATGTACAAGAATATAACTACTATAATACTGCTCCTATGTACAAGAATATAACTACTATAATACTGCTCCTATGTACAAAAATATAACTACTATAATACTGCCTCCTATGTACAAGAATATAACTACTATAATACTGCTTCCTATGTACAATAATATAACTACTATAATACTGCTCCTATGTACAGGAATATAACTACTATAATACTGCTCCTATGTACAAGAATATAACTACTATAATACTGCTCCTATGTACAAGAATATAACTACTACAATAGTGCCTCCTATGTACAAAAATATAACTACTATAATACTACCTCCTATGTACAAGAATATAACTACTATAATACTGCTCCTATGTACAAGAATATAACTACTATAATACTGCTCCTATGTACAAGAATATAACTACTATAATACTGCTCCTATGTACAGGAATATAACTACTATAATACTACTCCTATGTACAAGAATATAACTACTATAATACTGCTCCTATGTACAAGAATATAACTACTATAATACTGCTCCTATGTACAAAAATATAACTACTATAATACTGCCTCATATGTACACGAATATAACTACTATAATACTGCCTCCTATGTACAAAAATATAACTACTATAATAATGCCTCCTATATACAAGAATATAACTACTATAATACTGCCTCCTATATATGTATAAGAATATAACTACTATAATACTGCCTCCATTGTACTGTACAAGACAATGCAATAATTGCTCTTGAACAGAATGCAACAATGATACTTATTTTATATCATAGATACAATGGGGCAGATACACTCACCTAAAGAATTATTAGGAACACCATACTAATACGGTGTTGGACCCCCTTTTGCCTTCAGAACTGCCTTAATTCTACGTGGCATTGATTCCACAAGGTGCTGATAGCATTCTTTAGAAATGTTGGCCCATATTGATAGGATAGCATCTTGCAGTTGATGGAGATTTGAGGGATGCACATCCAGGGCACGAAGCTCCCATTCCACCACATCCCAAAGATGCTCTATGGGTTGAGATCTGGTGACTGTGGGGCCATTTTAGTACAGTGAACTTATTGCCATGTTCAAGAAACCAATGTGAAATGATTCGAGCTTTGTGACATGGTGCATTATCCTGCTGGAAGTAGCCATCAGAGGATGGATACATGTTCTCATTCTGTTTACGCCAAATTCGGACTCTACCATTTGAATGTCTCAACAGAAATCGAGACTCATCAGACCAGGCAACATTTTTCCAGTCTTCAACAGTCCAATTTTGGTGAGCTCGTGCCAATTGTAGCCTCTTTTCCCTATTTGTAGTGGAGATGAGTGGTACCCGGTGGGGTCTTCTGCTGTTGTAGCCCATCCGCCTCAAGGTTGTGCGTGTTGTGGCTTCACAAATGCTTTGCTGCAGACCTCGGTTGTAACGAGTGGGTATTTCAGTCAACGTTGCTCTTCTATCAGCTTGAATCAGTCGGCCCATTCTCCTCTGACCTCTAGCATCCACAAGGCATTTTTGCCCACAGGACTGCCGCATACTGGGTGTTTTTCCCTTTTCACACCATTCTTTGTAAACCCTAGAAATGGTTGTGCCTGAAAATCCCAGTAACTGAGCAGATTGTGAAATACTCAGACCGGCCCGTCTGGCACCAACAACCATGCCACGCTCAAAATTGCTTAAATCACCTTTCTTTCCCATTCTGACATTCAGTTTGGAGTTCAGGAGATTGTCTTGACCAGGACCACCCCCCTAAATGCATTGAAGCAACTGCCATGTGATTGGTTGACTAGATAATTGCATTAATGAGAAATAGAACAGGTGTTCCTAATAATTCATTAGGTGAGTGTATATTGTATCATTTTGATCTCCAGTCCATCACTGAAGAATGTGGCAAAGGCCTCTTCATAAATTTGGTACATCTCAAGTTCGTGCGCCAGAAATTCAAATCTATGCCAGCAATGAGCTGGCAGAGATTTGAACTTTCCTTTGCCCCATGCTCTGGTAGAACTGATTGTAAATCTGTCTGGCCATGGAAGGTCACACCCCCTCCGCTAAACCCCACCCTCTTGTTTTGCTGTTTTTGAAAAGTGGTGATACATAATAATTTGCCAGTTTTTGATACCACATTGGCCTAAAACGTTTGCTCCTTTTCCCTCATCACTTCTTTTATCTTTTGTACTTTTAATGTAGTTTTATTCAAATATGAAGATGAGAGTTTTTTTTTTTACCCAGTGAATAAAAATCTTTTTTATTGGTTGCGTAGAATAAACTTAGAGAGAACTTGTGTGATAATGGAAGCTCATACGGCCATTACCCCCTCTTCCTAGGAAGACGAGGAAATTTTTATTCAGGTAAGTAGGACAGGGCCAATAAATTTGACATCGCTTATGCAAGTTAGGCATTAATGAATGTCATCTTCTGTTTTGTCACAAAAAAAAAGATCTTTCTGCTGCTAAAAGAGACGGATTTAGATTATGAATGGCTACAGTGATTTGCAAAAATGGCTCCAGAGAGATGGAATAAGACTCCATGTACTCCTGACACTTCTGGTTTCTGCCCTTTTTGTTGAAAATTAATTTGTCCTGTGGGTTATTGGATTCCAGCTCAGCCAATGTATATTGCTCAGTCATCACAAATTTACTTAAAATTTAGTGGAGCTGAAGTTCATTCCACAAGACTGAAAAGTCTAAAGTTGAAAGCCTCTAAAAATCTGTCTCAGAGTGTTACCAGAGGGAGGCCGGAGAAAATGGGTTTGTAATCTCCAAATGTTATGCATAAAGTTTAGTACGTTTTTCTCCCAGTTCGGAGTATGTCAAGGAGATCAATCAAAAGGTCCTCAGTAATGATCGGTTGGTAAAGTGAAGAAGACCCATGGCGGTCTGGAGACGTCCATTATGATTAAGAGATAGGTCATCCTAAAAGAAGGGTTCATGAGTATCGTGACCTGGTAGAAGACTAAAGAGAGAATGGAATGCAAGGTCCCCATCATGGACAGGTTTCATGGATTTTTCAGACAACTGGACAGTGCCACTACCACCATTACCACCATACCAACATCTTTTTGCTTCACGACTGAGGACACCAACAGGTTCCTCATCCACCTCTTGTATACACCATGATCCAACCACATGAAAGGCTGTTGAGGTACATTTGTTGAAGCTCTTCAGCCCCAATACAGCAGAAAAACCTGAGTCCTCCTAACTTCCCATGACTAAATATCCACTATATTCAGGAAAAACCTCTCTAAAAAGATCACCTCTTTGATAAAACCACCAGCGCAGCAGATTAACATAAGTTCTCCTAATCTGTCATGACTAAACATCCCCCATATTCAGTAACGACCAACTACCGAAGACCAACTCGTTGAGAAGACTACAGAGCACAGGGCTACATAACTTCGGTGTATACACCGACAACTCTAAATGTAAGAAGGCTTCCTTGCTGTCTTACATTTAGGTCATTTTATACGCCTAAACCAGGCGTAGAAAACAATGATGGAGACGGGTCTGCTGACCCATCCCCATCCACACCATGCCCCCTTTTTTAGACCTGGCTTGAGCAGGAAAGAAGTTGCAGATTCTGCCGCAACATGGCATGCAACAGAATCTGCGCCAGATATACGCACAAAAGTAAATGACCTTCTACCATTTTCTCCAGACAGATCTTCAGCGCACCATATACTGTGAATACTGACTGCCTTCTCCTTGAAAGGACCATCCTTCTAGAAGACTATTTTCGTATTAGTCTGAAAAATGTTTTATTGTGTGGGATTTAAATACCTCTTTATAGGATCTATATCCAGGGCCGTCTTTAACAAGGGGCAAAAGGGGCAGCTGCCCCGGGCCCAGTTGCTCCTGGGGGGCCCAAGGCAGCTCCCTCTTGAGCCCTGCTGGCCACTGCGCCGGGTGTCAGGCTGTCAGCTACACAGGGGGGTGCTGCCATGCCGCTGGCACTCCAGGCAGCGAACTGTGAGAGCTGTGATTCTTTTAGGAGAAAGGACCTTAGTAACCTAGCAATATTACTGGTCACATGGCTATGAGGTCATCAAAGGTCCTGTCTACCAGGAGTGTTGCTGCAGGAGAAGTTTGCCTTAACTGTGGAGCTTTTTTTGTTAAGATTACATCAGGAAAAGGTGACAGGGGCTGTTATACGAATGTACTATAAGCTACTGTATACTGTGGGGTACTATATACTGTGGGGTGCTATACTGCTGCTATACTGCTCTACTGTATACTGTGGGGTGCTGTATATTGTGGTGTGCTATACTGCTCTACTGTATACTGTGGGGTGCTGTATACTGTGGGGTGCTATACTGCTCTACTGTATACTATGGGGTGCTGTATATTTTGGGGTGCTGTATACTGTGGGGTGCTGTATATTGTGATGTGCTCTACTGCTCTACTGTATACTGTGGGGTGTTGTATACTGTGGGGTGCTGTATACTGTATACTGTGGGGTGCTTTATACTGTGGGGGGCTGTATATTTTGGGGTGCTGTATACTGTGGGGTGCTGTATATTGTGGTGTGCTATATTGCTCTACTGTATACTGTGGGGTGCTGTACTGCTCTATTGTATACTGTGGGATACTGTATACCGTGAGGTGCTGTATTCTGTATAGTTTGGGGTGCTGTATACCGTGAGGTGCTGTATATTGTGGGGTGCTATACCGCTCTACTATATACTGTGGGGTGCTGTATATTGTGGGGTGCTATACTGCTCTACTGTATACTGTGGGGTGCTGTATACTGTGGGGTGTTGTATACTGTGGGGTGCTGTATACTGTGGGGGGCTGTATACTGTGGGGGCTGTATATTTTGGGGTGCTGCATACTGTGGGGTGCTATACTGCTCTACGATATACTGTGGGGTGCTGTATACTGTGGGGGGCTGTATAGTGTGGGGTTCTATACTGCATACTGTGGGGTGCTGTATACTATAGGGTGCTATACTCCATACTGTGGGGTGCTGTATACTGTGGGGTGCTGTACTGCTCTACTGTATAGTGTGGGATACTGTATACTGTGAGGTGCTGTATTCTGTATAGTTTGGGGTACTGTATACCGTGAGGTGCTGTAAATTGTGGGGTGCTATACTGCTCTACTGTATACTGTGGTGTGCTGTATACTGTGAGGTGCGGTATTCTGTATACAGTTGTGTACCAAATTATTCAACCCCCAATGCTGTAAAGGGTTTTAGGGAATATAGTGTACATTTGTAATTGTGTTCAGAATGAAATCTTACAAGGACTTTTTAAAGAACCAAATCCAACTAAAATGACATCAATTGTTTTTGTAATACAGTATTAAATGTTTTTTTAGTGATTTCTTCATTGACACAATTATTCAACCCCTTAAAGACTACCACTCTTAAGAACAGAGGTTCATTCAAGTGTTTTCGTAAAGCATCATTCGCAAATTCAAGGCAAAGGGCACTGTTGAAATGCTGCCTGGTCGTGGCAGAAAGAAGATGCTGACTTCGACTGCTGTGCGCTACCTGAAGCGCAAAGTGGAGAAAAGTCCCCGTGTGACTGATGTGGGTACTGAAGTTTCAGCTCAGACAATAAGGCGCACACTGCGTAATGAAGCCCTCTATGCCAGAACTCCCAGGCGCAGCCCCTTGCTGTCTCCAAAGAATAAGAAGAGTCGACTGCAGTATGCCAAAAGTCATGTGGACAAACCACAAAAGTTTTGGGATAGTGTTCTGTGGACTGATGAAACAAAATTAGAACTATTTGGGCACATGGATCAACGCTATGTTTGGAGGAGGAAGAACAAGGCCTATGAAGAAAAGAACACCTTGCTGTTTTGCTTCTACAGGTACAGGGAAGCTTCAGCGTGTGCAAGGTACCATGAATTCTCTTCAGTACCAGGAGATATTGGATGAAAATGTGATGCAGTCCGTCACAAACCTGAGGCTTGGGAGACGTTGGACCTTTCAACAGGACAATGATCCCAAGCATACCTCCAAGTCCACTAGAGCATGGTTGCAGATTAAAGGCTGGAACATTTTGAAGTGGCCATCGCAGTCACCAGACTTAAATCCGATTGAGAACCTCTGGTGGGACTTAAAGAAAGCAGTTGCAGCGCGCAAGCCTAAGAATGTGACTGAACTGGAGGCTTTTGCCCATGAAGAATGGGCGAAGATACCTGTAGATCGCTGCAAGACACTTGTGTCAAGCTATGCTTCACGTTTAAAAGCTGTTATAACTGGAAAAGGATGTTGTACTAAGTACTAAGATTGAATGTCACTTGGGGGTTGAATAAAACTGATAATGATGTGAGCACAGAAAAGACATTTGTGGTTATTTCATTATAAATGTTATGTTATATTTGTCTGACTTACAAGGGCCTCTTTGATTTAATTGTAAACAAGATGACTGAAATGATCAAAATCAATGTCAAACTGGCCAAAACACTCAATTTCAGTGGGGCTTGAATAATTTTGAAAACAACTGTACTTTGGGGTACTGTATACTGTGAGGTGCTGTATACTGTGGGTGCTGTATATTGTGGAGTGCTATACTGCTGTACTGTATACTGTGGGGTGCTGTATACTGTGGGGGCTGTATATTGTGGGGTGCTGTATACTGTGGGGGGCTGTATATTGTGGGGGGCTGTATACTGTGGGGTGCTGTATAGTGTATAGTTTGGGATGCTGTATACTGTATACTGTGAGGTGCTGTATATTGTGGGGTGCTATACTGCTCTGCTGTATACTGTGGGGTGCTGTATACTGTGGGGTGCTATACTGCTCTACTATATACTGTGGGGTGCTGTATACTGTATAGTGTGGGGTGCTATACTGCGGGGTGCTGTATACTATAGGGTGCTATACTGCATACTGTGGGGTGCTGTACACTATATGGTGCTATACTGCATACTGTGGGGTGCTGCATACTATAGGGTGCTATACTGCATACTGTGGGGTGCTGTATACTATGGGGTGCTTTACTGCATACTGTGGGGTGCTGTATACTATGGGGTGCTTTACTGCATACTGTGGGGTGCTGTATACTATAGGGTGCTATACTGCATACTGTGGGGTGCTGGGGTGCACTGTAACGCTAGGGTGAGCCGAGCCCCGGTCTTCTTCCTGCAGAGCGGTGCCCACTTCCAGCCCTGAGCCCAGCTGCCCAGAGCACTGATCCTGAGCCGCTGGAGTCTTCAGAACTGGAAGTATTTACAGTCATTCACTGTACTCTACCAGATGTGTGGATTTTTTGTATGTGTTGTGGTGGAGGCCGTGATTGTATGCAAGGGTGTGGGAAGGCGGGATCCAGGGGGCCCAAGTAAATTTTTGCCCAGGGTCCAATCAATATTAAAGGGCTTCTGTCACCCCACTAAACAGTTTTTGTTTTTTTTGTGTACTTATAATCCCTATACTGCGATTTATCCATACATAATGTGATTAATCATTTTGGTTCAGTAGATTCTTCTAAAAACGTACTTTTATAATATGTAAATGACCTCTCTACCAGCAAGTAGGGCGGCTACTTGCTGGTAGCAGCCGCATCCTCCTATCATAATGACGCCCCCTCCGCATGTTGATCGACAGGGCCAGCGAACGGGAACTTTCTCTGGCTGGCCCTGTCTGCTATCAAGATCTCGCGCCTGCATCGTAACGGTATTCAGTCGGCACAGGCGCACTGAGAGGCGGACGCTCGCTCGGCCGCTCCATCCTCAATGCGCCTGCGTCGGGTGTAGATGTGACGTCATAGGCGCAGGCGCATTGAGGATGGAGCGGCTGAGCGAGCGTCCGCCTCTCAGTGCGCCTGTGCCGACTGAATACCGTTACGGTGCAGGCGCGAGATCTTGCTGGTAGACAGGTAATTTACATATTATAAAAGTATGTTTTTAGCAGAATCTACTGAACCAAAATGATTAATCACATTATGTATGGATAAATCGCAGTATAGGGATTATAAGTACACAAAAAAAAAAAAACTGTTTAGTGGGGTGACAGAAGCCCTTTAAAGACGGCCCTGTCTATATCTATATTAAAAAATTTGCAGTGAGATAATGCCATCAAGCTGGAAAATATCATTATGCTGTTAGTAGGATACTACTTTACACCAGCATCCTACCTACTTTTGATGGGTCTCCAAGATACAGGAATCCTATAGATATTCTGTTAGCCCGCCAGAGATATACCACTGACACGTATCAATACTAAAGTCAAGATTACCTTTCTATTGAATCCTCCTCCACGGTTACTTTCAACTCCTATTGGAAGCTTGAAGACAGGATTCTTTTGTGGGTCTGGTATCTCTTTTCCACAGGAGTGCGCCCCGGCCGGTGGTGTAACTCCGTGATGGTAAATTTAAAAGCTCGCGGTCACGTGGAGCAACCTAGTGACGTCACTATCTGAGCAACGGATCACTACAAGTGCCAAATCCAATGCGTTGTCCTTCGTCATAGAATTACTCTGGCACTTCTCGATACCACCTTTATATACCTCCTTAAAATCCTTGCCTTAAAGAGGACCTTTCACTAGAATAGAAAATCTAAAGTAAGTATACAGACACGGAGAGCCACGCCCGGGGATCTCCCTGCACTTACTATTATCCCCGGGCGCCGCTCCGTTCTCCCGCTCTGCCCTCCGGTATCTTCGGTCACTAAGTTATGGTAGGCGGAGATTTCGGTCACTAAGTTATGGTAGGCGGAGTCTGCCCTTGTTCTGCTGTAGCGCTGGCCAATCGCAGCGCAGAGCTCACAGCCTGTTTCTCCCAGGCTGTGAGCTCTGCGCTGCGATTGGCCAGCACTACAGCAGAACAAGGGCAGACTCCGCCTACCATAACTTAGTGACCGAAGATACCGGAGGGCAGAGCGGGAGAACGGAGCAGCGCCCGGGGATAATAGTAAGTGCAGGGAGATCCCCGGGCGCCGCTCTACATGTCTGTATAGTTACCTTAGATTTTCTATTCTAGTGAAAGGTCCTCTTTAACTCTTCATGTACCGCATCTAACTTTCAACCTCCTATTCTTTATTCTCAACCTCCTGTTCTTTTCATTATACATACAAACAGTATATCTCATCTAGTCGAAGGCAAACAACTCTATTTCCACATTTAAGCCCTTCGGTGCCAAAGTATCCATATTTAAAATCCACTTTGTTTCCGCTCTTGACATGCTCTTAATAAAAAAAAATCTCCCCCCCCCTCCCCGCTCATCTATCTTTATTATTTCTACTCCATAAAATATCGACCCTTCAAACTTCCCTCCATGTTTCTCTACATAATGCCTTGATGATAGGGTGCCCCTCAAATTTCCTCTGGATGTTATATACATGTTCTCCCAGTCTCTTCTTTAGGATACTTTCACACTAGCGTTATTCTTTTCCGGCATAGAGTTCCGTCCTAGGGGCTCAATACCGGAAAAGAACTGATCAGTTATATCCCCATGCATTCTGAATGGAGAGCGATCCGTTCAGGATGCATCAGGATGTCTTCAGTTCAGTCTTTTTGACTGATCAGGCAAAAGAGAAAACGGCAGCATGCTACGGTTTTATCTCCAAAAATCCAGAACACTTGCCGGAATGCCGTATGAATGTTTTAGTGTCAAAATACCGCGATGCCGGACCCGTGCGCAGACCGAAAAAAATGTGAAAAAATAAATGCCGGATCTGTTTTTCCGGATGACACCGGAAAGACGGATCTGGAATTTCAATGCATTTGTAAGACGGATCAGGATCCTGATCAGTCTTACAAATGCCATCAGTTGGCATACGTTTTGCGGATCCGGCAGGCATTTCCGGCGACGGAACTGCCTGCCGGATTCCTCTGCCGCAAGTGTGAAAGTAGCCTTAATTGTCTCTTTGTTCGTCCAATATAAACCTTATTACAAGGGCATATGATTACATATATTACCCCCCGACTATTACATGTAATATATTCTCTAATATCATATATGTATGAATCATCTTGATTCTGTATCTGAAATAGTTTTTCGTTTTTTTGGGGGGATTTTTTTTACACCCTATGCATTTTTTACATGGAAAAAAGCCTTTTGGTGAACTTTTATTTTTCATTTTTTTATTACCTACTGCTGTGCATTCTCATGTGGAAGCCACCATATTCCCTACATTTCTTGCTTTTCGATATACAAACCTAGGGGCATCTGGGATATAATCTCCAATGATCTTAAGCGCGTCATCCTTTTTTATCTTTATTCTCAGATAAATATATGAGCGATATTACGACGTCACTGAGCGGAACCCTCATCCTCTTCAGCACGATGACCTCACTTAGAGCCCCGTGACGTCACGGTGTGGTGAGAACTGAGAAGTGACGTGCTCAGCAGTAGTGGCATGTGGTGAGGTGACAGCAGTGAGACGGCTTAAAGGGATTCTGTCACCAGGTTTCACCCCTGTCAGCTAAACATATGCTGATGTTCAGGGCCTCATCACGATTCCTAATGTGGGCTTCTAAATGTGATCCGTAGCCTTATTTTGCTAAAAAAACAGGTTTTACTAACCTGTCACTCAAAGAAATAAGGTGCCCAAGGGGATGTCAAGGGATGCAAGGTGCCAGCCGCACCCACCGCCGTTCATGCCCAGCGCCGCCTTTCCAGACTTCTGCACCGCCTCCTAATCCTCTGTGCCGCCTCTCGCTCTCCCTCCCCCCCTCCTCCTGCTGTAAGATCTCGCGCGTGCGCACAGGGCTCTGCCTGATGCGCCTGTGCGGACTTCTCGATTTGGCTTCTTGAAGCGAAGTGCGCATGCGCCGGCACTTCGCTCAACCCAGGTATGACCTGCACTCTGGCGCCAGCCTCTCAGAGCCCTGTGCGCACGCGCGAGATCTTACAGCAGGAGGAGGGGGGAGGGAGGGAGAGCGAGAGGTGCACAGAGGATTAGGAGGCGGTGCAGAAGTCTGGAAAGGCGGCGCTGGGCACGAACGTCGGTGGGTGTGGCCGGCACCTTGCATCCCTTGACATCCCCTTGGGCACCTTATTTCTTTGAGTGACAGGTTAGTAAAACCTGTTTTTTAGCAAAATAAGGCTACGGATCACATTTAGAAGCCCACATTAGGAATCCTGATGAGGCCCTGAACATCAGCATATGTTTAGCTGACAGGGGTGAAACCTGGTGACAGAATCCCTTTAAGGGTCCTCCTCACCCACCTGCTCCTGTCCCGCCCGCTCCTGTCTCCGCTACCAGGGGGCATATCCTGTTTGAAGCCTTGCTCTGCCCGCTCACAGCCCCTTCACAGATCTGAGACACACCTGTGGATGTATTTAAATGCACACCTGAAACACACTGCTTCTTTGTGGAGCATCATGGGAAAGTCTAAAGAAATCAGCCAAGATATCAGGAAGAGACTTGTGGACTTGCACAAGTCTGGCTCAACCTTGGATGCAATTTCAAGATACTTGAAGGCGCCTCGTTCATCTGTACAAACAATTATACGCAAGTACAAACAAGGTGGGAATGTCCAGCCATCATACCGCTCAGGATGGAGACAGGTTCGGTGTCCCAGAGAGGAACGTGCTTTGGTCCGACATGTCCATAATATCAACCCAAGAAGAAAAGCAAAAGACCTTGTGAAGATGATGGCGGAAGCTGGTAACATTGTGTCAATATCCACAGTGAAATGAGGACTGTATCAACATGGTCTGGAAGGCCACTCTGCCAGGAAGAAGCCATTACTCCAAAAGAAACAGAAAAAAGCCAGATTAATGTTTGCAAATGCACACAGGAACAAAGACCTACACATCTGGAGACATGTCCTGTGGTCTGACAAAACTAAAATGTAACTTTTTGGCCATAATGACCATCATTACGTTTGGAGGAAAAAGGGAGAAGCTTGGAAGCCTAAGAACACCATCCCAACTGTGAAACCCCGGTGCGGCAGCATCATGTTGTGGGGTTGTTTTGCTGCAGGTGGGACTGGTGCACTTCACCAAATAGATGGCATCATGAGGAAAGAAGATTATGTGGAAATACTGAAGCAACATCTCAAGATATCAGCCAGGAAGTTAAAGCTTGGGTGGAAATGGGTCTTCCAAATGGACAATGACCCAAAGCATACTGCCAAACTGGTTACAAAGTGGCTTAAGGATAACAAAGTCAATGTTTTGGAGCGGCCCTCACAAAACCCTGATCTCAATCCTATTGAAAATTTATGAGCAAAGCTGAAAAAGCAGGTGCGAGCAAGACGACCAACAACCATGGCTCAGTTACACTAGTTTTGTCAGGAGGAATGGGCCCAAATTCCGACCAACTATTGTGAGAAGCTTCTGGAAGGATATCCAAAACGTTTGACCCAAGTCATACAGCCTAAGGGCAATGGGTACCAAATATTAGGCTTATTGCACACAAACTGCGCTCCGTGGCCTTATTGCGGACCGCATTTGCGGATCCGCAATACACGGGCACTGTTCCGTGTGCATTCCGCATCACGGATGCAGACCCATTCACTTCAATGGGTCCGCAAATCCGGAGATGCGGAATGGTGCGGAACGGAAGCACGGAACGGAACCCTACGGAAGCACTACGGAGTGCTTCCGTGGGGTTTCGTCCCGTACTTCCGTTCCGCAAAAAGATAGAACATGTCCTATCTTTTTGCGGAACGGCCGAATCGCGGACCCATAAAAAGTGAATGGTTCCGCGATCCACTGCGGCTGCCCCACGGTCGGTGTTCGTGCATTGTGTCCCGCAATTTGCGGGCAGCAGCACAGCCACGGGGCGCACACTTTCGTGTGCAAGAGGCCTTAATGAAGTGTATGTAAACTTTTGACTTTGCAGAAAGTAATAAAAATGCCTTAAAAGATTCTCTCTCTCTCATTATTCTGACATTTGGCAATAATTATGGTAATCCTAATTGACCAAAAACAGGAAAAGTTTATTCTGATTTCATATCAGATATTGAGAAAAACATGAATATGTGTCTTTTTATAGTCTTTTAGTGTATGTAAACTTCTGGTTTCAACTGTAGATTTCACAGGGAGGACACACTATATTTGCAACCTGCCCATTATGTAAGGGGGCCCACACCCACACCAAAAGCAGCTTCCTACTGTCTAATATAGTAGGTGTCACGGTACGTCCCGTGTCAGAGGTTAGAAAATCTGGGAGACTGGCAGCACGTGGGGTTAACTGACAGTCTCTTGATTCTCAGTGTTGTTGCTTGGTAATGACCACACCTCTTGTCAGGTGCAGCCCGTGGTCATTACTGCATTCCCTATTTAGTTTGGTCTCACACTTTATTCCTGTCACGGAACCATGAACCAGACGTACAACAAGAGATAAGTGAAAATAAGAAGGCTTTATTGAAAATAAAGCTGTCAAGCAAAAGTCCAAACGAATGGTGAAACTGAAGCAGAGTCTTTGAGAGGCCAGAGATCAGGAACCAGAAGGGTAGTCAGACGAAGCCAGGATCAGGAACCAGCAGGGTAGTCAGACGAAGCCAGGATCAGGAACCAGCAGGGTAGTCAGACGAAGCCAGGATCAGGAACCAGAAGCAGCAGCAGTCTTAGAAGCATGTGAACACAGGAGGACCAAGCAAGGAACTGAAGCCACAGACCTCCTATATATATGAGCTAGGCATCCAGCTCCTCCCAGTGGGAAGGAGGAGCCGCAGGGTGGAAGGCTACAAGAAACCCAGAAACCAAGATGGCCGCCAGCACATGTCAAACGAAGGAGAACAGCAAGAAGGTAAGACCATGACAGTACCTCCCCCTCAAGGGCCCCTCCTCCGCGGAGCAAAAAACGGTTTCTGAGGGACGCGTGCGTGGAAGGCTCGGAGCAAGGCAGGAGCATGGACATCTGCGGAGGGAACCCAGGAACGCTCCTCTGGACCATAACCACGCCAATGGACCAAAAACTGCACCCGACCGCGGACCAGGCGTGAGTCCAGGATATTGCTCACCTCATACTCCTCATGATTGCCCACTCGGACCGGACGAGGCCGAGGAACCGAGGAAGTGAAACGATTACACACCAGTGGCTTCAACAGGGAGACATGAAACACGTTAGAGATCCGCATGCCAGGAGGAAGCGCAAGGGCATAGGCTACCGGGTTTACCCTGCGAAGCACTCGGAAGGGACCAACAAAGCGAGGCGCCAGCTTGGGAGTGGGCACTCGAAGGTTGAGGTTGCGGGTGGACAACCATACACGGTCTCCGACCTGGTAGGAAGGAGCAGGCGCTCGTCTGCGATCAGCCTGGAGTCTCTGGCGCTGCGCAGAGGCCTCAAGGGACTTCTGGATCTGTACCCAAGAAGCACGTAGGACGGAAAGGTGATCCTCCTGTCACGGAACCATGAACCAGACGTACAACAAGAGATAAGTGAAAATAAGAAGGCTTTATTGAAAATAAAGCTGTAAAGCAAAAGTCCAAACGGATGGTGAAACCGAGCAGAGTCTTTGCGAAGCCAGAGGTCAGGAACCAGAAGGGTAGTCAGACGAAGCCAGGATCAGGAACCAGCAGGGTAGTCAGACGAAGCCAGGATCAGGAACCAGCAGGGTAGTCAGACGAAGCCAGGATCAGGAACCAGCAGGGTAGTCAGACGAGGCCAGGATCAGGAACCAGAAGCAGCAGCAGTCTTAGAAGCATGTGAACACAAGAGGACCAAGCAAGTAACTGAAGCCACAGACCTCCTATATATATGAGCTAGGCATCCAGCTCCTCCCAGGGGAAGGAGGAGCCGCAGGGTGGAAGGCTACAAGAAACCCGGGACCCAAGATGGCCGCCAGCACATGTCAAACGAAGGAGAGCAGCAAGCAGGTAAGACCATGACAGTACCTCCCCCTCAAGGGCCCCTCCTCCGCGGAGCACAAAACGGTTTCTGAGGGAAGCGTGCGTGGAAGGCTCGGAGCAAGGCAGGAGCATGGACATCTGCGGAGGGAACCCAGGAACGCTCCTCTGGACCATAACCACGCCAATGGACCAAAAACTGCAACCGACCGCGGACCAGGCGTGAGTCCAGGATATTGCTCACCTCATATTCCTCACGATTGCCCACTTGGACCGGACGAGGCCGAGGAACCGAGGAAGTGAAACGATTACACACCAGTGGCTTCAACAGGGAGACATGAAACACGTTGGAGATCCGCATGCCAGGAGGAAGCGCAAGGGCATAGGCTACCGGGTTTACCCTGCGAAGCACTCGGAAGGGACCAACAAAGCGAGGCGCCAGCTTGGGAGTGGGCACTCGAAGGTTGAGGTTGCGGGTGGACAACCATACACGGTCTCCGACCTGGTAGGAAGGAGCAGGCGCTCGTCTGCGATCAGCCTGGAATCTCTGGCGCTGCGCAGAGACCTCAAGGGACTTCTGGATCTGTACCCAAGAAGCACGTAGGACGGAAAGGTGATCCTCCACAGCCGGAATATCCTGGGGAGAGAATACCTCCGGTAACACGGCAGGTTGGAACCCATAATTGGCCATGAAGGGAGACGTCCCAGAGGAAGAGTTCACCGCCGTGTTCCTGGCAAACTCAGCCCAAGGCAGGAGGTCAACCCAATTGTCTTGGTGATCGGAGACATAGCAACGAAGGAATTGCTCCAAGGCCTGATTGGATCGTTCTGCGGCCCCATTGGACTGAGGGTGGTAGGCCGAGGAGAAGGAGAGATGAATCCCCAACTGGGAGCAAAAGGCGCGCCAGAACCTGGACACAAACTGACTCCCCCGATCCGACACAATCTCCTTAGGCAAACCGTGCAACCGGAAGACCTCCCTGGCAAAAATCGTGGCCAACTCTTGTGCAGAGGGTAACTTCTTGAGAGGAACACAGTGGCACATTTTGGAAAACCGATCCACAATCATGAGAATGACCGTATGGCCTCGGGATGCAGGGAGGTCCACAATGAAATCCATCCCCAGGTGTGACCATGGGCGCTCCCCGGTGGCTATGGGTTGCAGAAGGCCCAACGGAAGGTGCCGAGGGGACTTACTCTGGGCACAAACGGAGCATGCCGCTACATATGCGGCGATGTCGGAACGTAGGGAAGGCCACCAGAACAGACGTGAAACAGCCCAGGACAGCTGATTCTTTCCAGGATGCCCCGCGGTCTTGGAGTTATGGTAGGTTCGCAACAACCGAGTGCGCAACTCCTCAGGCACAAAACATCTGCCGTTGGGTCTCCCAGAGGGAGCACCAGATTGAGCCGCCAAAATCTGCTCACCCAGGGGAGAGGTCAGGCTGGTGCGAATGGCGGCCAGGATCTGATTCGGAGGTATGACCGAAGTCGGAATCGACTCCTCCCTGGACAGCTCGGAGTACTGCCGTGATAAGGCATCTGCCCTGATGTTCTTGGAACCGGGTAGGTAGGAGACCACGTAATTAAAACGTGACAAGAACAGAGCCCATCTGGCCTGACGTGGTGTCAATCTCTTGGCCTCAGAAAGGTAGGTCAGATTCTTGTGGTCCGTCAGGATGAGAACCGGAACCACCGAACCCTCGAGCAAGTGCCTCCATTCTTTAAGGGCCTGCACGATGGCCAATAACTCCCTGTCACCAATCTGATAGTTGCACTCCGCGGAAGACAGTTTCCGGGAGTAAAACCCACAAGGAAGCAGAGGACCCTCTGGTGTTCTACGCTGAGACAGAAGGGCGCCTACTCCCGTCTCAGACGCGTCCACCTCGAGGACAAAGGGCAACCCAGGGTTGGGATGCGACAGAATCGGAGCCGACACAAAGGCGGACTTTAGGGCCTCAAAAGCTCGGATGGCCTCGAGCGGCCAGACCTGGGAATTACTGCCCTTCCTGGTCAGATCCGTGAGAGGCTTGGCCAGCATGGAAAAGTCCCTGATGAACTTCCGATAATAATTGGCGAAGCCCAAAAAGCGCTGCAGGGAACGAAGACCACTGGGCTGGGGCCACTGTAAGACAGCCGAAACCTTCTCAGGATCCATGGAGAACCCCTCAGCGGAAATGATGTAACCTAAGAAGGTTACCTGGGATCGGTGAAATTCGCATTTCTCAAGCTTACCGAACAGCTTGTTCTCTCGTAACCGTTGCAACACTCGTCTGACATCCAGAATGTGGGCCTCCATGGATTCAGAATATACCAAGATGTCATCCAAATAGACTACCACACACTGCTGCAACAGGTCACGGAAAACATCGTTGATGAATTCCTGAAAGACTGCGGGCGCATTGCACAACCCAAAGGGCATAACCAAGGATTCGTAATGACCGGTCCTGGTGTTAAACGCGGTCTTCCACTCATCGCCCGCCTTGATCCTTACCAGGTTATATGCCGCCCTCAGGTCGAGTTTGGTAAAGACCGTGGCCCCTTTAAGGCGATCGAACAGCTCGGAAATCAAGGGTATCGGGTAAGCGTTCTTGATCGTGATGCGATTGAGACCCCTGTAATCGATGCAAGGCCTCAACTCACCGCCCTTCTTTTTCACAAAGAAAAATCCAGCCCCTGCCGGGGACGAAGATTTGCGAATGTGTCCGCGTGAAAGCGCCTCCCTCACGTACTCCTCCATGGCCTCATTCTCCGCTACCGACAGTGGATAGACTTTGCCACGAGGAGGAACGGCACCAGATTGTAACTCTATGGCACAATCGTATGGGCGGTGCGGAGGTAGGGCAACCGCGCGCACCTTATCGAATACATCCCGGTACTCCTCGTATTCAGGAGGCAACAGAGAGTCCGAGGAAGTACACAGCAACTTGACAGACCCATGGATGCAACTAGCCCCACACTGCGGTGACCACGAGAGGATCTCGACCGATCTCCAATCGAAAGTCGGATTATGCTTCTGGAGCCAGGGGTACCCCAAGACCACCGAGTAGTGTGGAGATGAAATAACCTGAAGGCAGACCGACTCTCTGTGAACGGCACCAATGGCTATTCCCACTGGAAGGGTCTCATGAGTCACGTGTGGCGGCAGAAGGGGTCTGCCGTCTATCGCCTCAAGAGCCAGTGGGGAACCTCGAGCCTGCAGAGGAATGGAATTGGCGGCAGCGAACACACTATCAATGAACAAACCACCAGCACCAGAGTCCACCAACGCCTGGGTCGTCACCGAGCCCCCGACCCAGGAGAGGACAACAGTGATCAGTGGTTTGTCAACACGGGAAACCGGGGACGAGGAGACTCCACCCAAGATCTGCCCCCGACAGGATCTCAGGGTACGAGCGTTTCCCGGACGGTTCGGACATGCCAACCGAAAATGCCCACCGAGACCACAGTACATGCATCGGCCCTCGCGTCTCCGGAGTGCCCTCTCCCCCTCGGACAGGCGAGCAAACCCCAGCTGCATGGGTTCACCCCCAGACAAGTCATCCCCAGGAGGCGTGGGAGGAGAGGGAGGCACGGGTGGGACAGCAAACGTAGGCACCAATCTGTTAGAAGACCTCCGCAGGTTCTCCTTAAAGGAAGGTCTCTCCCTGAGTCTGGTGTCAATCAAAATCAGGAAAGAAATAAGAGACTCGAGCTCAACTGGTAGGTCCTTAGCTGCAACCTCATCCTTCAAGGCATCCGAGAGACCATGAGAGAAAGCAGCGACCAGAGCCTCATTATTCCAGCCCACCTCTGCTGCCAGGGTACGAAACTCAATGGCGTATTCAGCTACGGATCGTGAACCCTGTCTGATGGACATAAGGAGCTTCGCAGCAGAGGCAGCACGAGCCGGCACATCGAATACCTTCCGAAGAGAAGCAACAAAACCGGAAAACTCGGCAACCACCGGATTGTTGTTCTCCCATAAAGGGCTGGCCCAGGCCAAGGCCTTGTCCGAGAGCAGCGAGATCAAGAAGCCCACCTTTGATCTCTCAGTAGGAAAGGCATGTGGCAGCAACTCGAAATAAATGCCCACCTGGTTAAGGAAACCTCGGCACTGAGTTGGCTCTCCCCCAAAGCGCTGTGGAAGAGGGGCAGAACCGGTCATACCCCGAAACACCGCAGGCGCAACAACAGGTGTCGGGGTAGACTCTGGCGCAACCACCGGAGCGGCAGTAGGAGCGAGCCCAGGAGCGACAACCGACCCATCGGCAACGGGAGCGAAATGAGCCGTGCGTTCAAGCAGGGTTTGCAACGCCACAGCGAACCGACCCAACAGGTGATCCTGCTGATCAAGTCTGGCAACCAGCGTGGGTAGCGAGGATGGCCCTGTACCGTCAGAATTCATGGCTTGGTCCTAATGTCACGGAACCATGAACCAGACGTACAACAAGAGATAAGTGAAAATAAGAAGGCTTTATTGAAAATAAAGCTGTAAAGCAAAAGTCCAAACGGATGGTGAAACCGAGCAGAGTCTTTGCGAAGCCAGAGGTCAGGAACCAGAAGGGTAGTCAGACGAAGCCAGGATCAGGAACCAGCAGGGTAGTCAGACGAAGCCAGGATCAGGAACCAGCAGGGTAGTCAGACGAAGCCAGGATCAGGAACCAGCAGGGTAGTCAGACGAGGCCAGGATCAGGAACCAGAAGCAGCAGCAGTCTTAGAAGCATGTGAACACAAGAGGACCAAGCAAGTAACTGAAGCCACAGACCTCCTATATATATGAGCTAGGCATCCAGCTCCTCCCAGGGGAAGGAGGAGCCGCAGGGTGGAAGGCTACAAGAAACCCGGGACCCAAGATGGCCGCCAGCACATGTCAAACGAAGGAGAGCAGCAAGCAGGTAAGACCATGACACCTCCACAGCCGGAATATCCTGGGGAGAGAATACCTCCGGTAACACGGCAGGTTGGAACCCATAATTGGCCATGAAGGGAGACGTCCCAGAGGAAGAGTTCACCGCCGTGTTCCTGGCAAACTCAGCCCAAGGCAGAAGGTCAACCCAATTGTCTTGGTGATCGGAGACATAGCAACGAAGGAATTGCTCCAAGGCCTGATTGGATCGTTCTGCGGCCCCATTGGACTGAGGGTGGTAGGCCGAGGAGAAGGAGAGATGAATCCCCAACTGGGAGCAAAAGGCGCGCCAGAACCTGGACACAAACTGACTCCCCTGATCCGACACAATCTCCTTGGGCAAACCGTGCAACCGGAAGACCTCCCTGGCAAAAATCGTGGCCAACTCTTGTGCAGAGGGTAACTTCTTGAGAGGAACACAGTGGCACATTTTGGAAAACCGATCCACAATCATGAGAATGACCGTATGGCCTCGGGATGCAGGGAGGTCCACAATGAAATCCATCCCCAGGTGTGACCATGGGCGCTCCCCGGTGGCTATGGGTTGCAGAAGGCCCAACGGAAGGTGCCGAGGGGACTTACTCTGGGCACAAACGGAGCATGCCGCTACATATGCGGCGATGTCGGAACGTAGGGAAGGCCACCAGAACAGACGTGAAACAGCCCAGGACAGCTGATTCTTTCCAGGATGCCCCGCGGTCTTGGAGCTATGGTAGGTTCGCAACAACCGAGTGCGCAACTCCTCAGGCACAAAACATCTGCCGTTGGGTCTCCCAGGGGGAGCACCAGATTGAGCCGCCAAAATCTGCTCACCCAGGGGAGAGGTCAGGCTGGTGCGAATGGCGGCCAGGATCTGATTCGGAGGTATGACCGAAGTCGGAATCAACTCCTCCCTGGACAGCTCGGAGTACTGCCGTGATAGGGCATCCGCCCTGATGTTCTTGGAACCGGGTAGGTAGGAGACCACGTAATTAAAACGTGACAAGAACAGAGCCCATCTGGCCTGACGTGGTGTCAATCTCTTGGCCTCAGAAAGGTAGGTCAGATTCTTATGGTCCGTCAGGATGAGAACCGGAACCACCGAACCCTCGAGCAAGTGCCTCCATTCTTTAAGGGCCTGCACGATGGCCAATAACTCCCTGTCACCAATCTGATAGTTGCACTCCGCGGAAGACAGTTTCCGGGAGTAAAACCCACAAGGAAGCAGAGGACCCTCTGGTGTTCTACGCTGAGACAGAAGGGCGCCTACTCCCGTCTCAGACGCGTCCACCTCGAGGACAAAGGGCAACCCAGGGTTGGGATGCGACAGAATCGGAGCCGACACAAAAGCGGACTTTAGGGCCTCAAAAGCTCGGATGGCCTCGAGCGGCCAGACCTGGGAATTACTGCCCTTCCTGGTCAGATCCGTGAGAGGCTTGGCCAGCATGGAAAAGTCCCTGATGAACTTCCGATAATAATTGGCGAAGCCCAAAAAGCGCTGCAGGGAACGAAGACCACTGGGCTGGGGCCACTGTAAGACAGTCGAAACCTTCTCAGGATCCATGGAGAACCCCTCAGCGGAAATGATGTAACCTAAGAAGGTTACCTGGGATCGGTGAAATTCGCATTTCTCAAGCTTACCGAACAGCTTGTTCTCTCGTAACCGTTGCAACACTCGTCTGACATCCAGAATGTGGGCCTCCATGGATTCAGTATATACCAAGATGTCATCCAAATAGACCACCACACACTGCTGCAACAGGTCACGGAAAACATCGTTGATGAATTCCTGAAAGACTGCGGGCGCATTGCACAACCCAAAGGGCATAACCAAGGATTCATAATGACCGGTCCTGGTGTTAAACGCGGTCTTCCACTCATCGCCCGCCTTGATCCTTACCAGGTTATATGCCGCCTTCAGGTCGAGTTTGGTAAAGACCGTGGCCCCTTTAAGGCGATCGAACAGCTCGGAAATCAAGGGTATCGGGTAAGCGTTCTTGATCGTGATGCGATTGAGACCCCTGTAATCGATGCAAGGCCTCAACTCACCGCCCTTCTTTTTCACAAAGAAAAATCCAGCCCCTGCCGGGGACGAGGATTTGCGAATGTGTCCGCGTGAAAGCGCCTCCCTCACGTACTCCTCCATGGCCTCATTCTCCGCTACCGACAGTGGATAGACTTTGCCACGAGGAGGAACGGCACCAGGTTGTAACTCTATGGCACAATCGTATGGGCGGTGCGGAGGTAGGGCAACCGCGCGCACCTTATCGAATACATCCCGGTACTCCTCGTATTCAGGAGGCAACAGAGAGTCCGAGGAAGTACACAGCAACTTGACAGACCCATGGATGCAACTAGCCCCACACTGTGGTGACCACGAGAGGATCTCGGCCGATCTCCAATCGAAAGTCGGATTATGCTTCTGGAGCCAGGGGTACCCCAAGACCACCGAGTAGTGTGGAGACGAAATAACCTGGAGACAGACCGACTCTCTGTGAACGGCACCAATGGCTATCCCCACTGGAAGGGTCTCATGAGTCACGTGTGACGACAGAAGGGGTCTGCCGTCTATCGCCTCAAGAGCCAGTGGGGAACCTCGAGCCTGCAGAGGAATGGAATTGGCGGCAGCGAACACACTATCAATGAATAAACCACCAGCACCAGAGTCCACCAACGCCTGGGTCGTCACCGAGCCCCCGACCCAGGAGAGGACAACAGTGATCAGTGGCTTGTCAACACGGGAAACCGGGGACGAGGAGACTCCACCCAAGATCTGCCCCCGACAGGATCTCAGGTACGAGCGTTTCCCGGACGGTTCGGACATGCCAACCGAAAATGCCCACCGAGACCACAGTACATGCATCGACCCTCGCGTCTCCGGAGTGCCCTCTCCCCCTCGGACAGGCGAGCAAACCCCAGCTGCATGGGTTCACCCCCAGACAAGTCATCCCCAGGAGGCGTGGGAGGAGAGGGAGGCACGGGTGGGACAGCAAACGTAGGCGCCAATCTGTTAGAAGACCTCCGCAGGCTCTCCTTAAAGGAAGGTCTCTCCCTGAGTCTGGTGTCAATCAAAATCAGGAAAGAAATAAGAGACTCGAGCTCCACTGGTAGGTCCTTAGCTGCAACCTCATCCTTCAAGGCATCCGAGAGACCATGAGAGAAAGCAGCGACCAGAGCCTCATTATTCCAGCCCACCTCTGCTGCCAGGGTACGAAACTCAATGGCGTATTCAGCTACGGATCGTGAACCCTGTCTGATGGACATAAGGAGCTTCGCAGCAGAGGCAGCACGAGCCGGCACATCGAATACCTTCCGAAGAGAAGCAACAAAACCGGAAAACTCGGCAACCACTGGATTGTTGTTCTCCCATAAAGGGCTGGCCCAGGCCAAGGCCTTGTCCGAGAGCAGCGAGATCAAGAAGCCCACCTTTGATCTCTCAGTAGGAAAGGCATGTGGCAGCAACTCGAAATAAATGCCCACCTGGTTAAGGAAACCTCGGCACTGAGTTGGCTCTCCCCCAAAGCGCTGTGGAAGAGGGGCAGAACCGGTCATACCCCGAAACACCGCAGGCGCAACAACAGGTGTCGGAGTAGACTCTGACGCAACAACCGGAGCGGCAGTAGGAGCGACAACCGACCCATCGGCAACGGGAGCGAAATGAGCCGTGCGTTCAAGCAGGGTTTGCAACGCCACAGCGAACCGACCCAATAGGTGATCCTGCTGATCAAGTCTGGCAACCAGCATGGGTAGCGAGGATGGCCCTGTACCGTCAGAACTCATGGCTTGGTCCTAATGTCACGGAACCATGAACCAGACGTACAACAAGAGATAAGTGAAAATAAGAAGGCTTTATTGAAAATAAAGCTGTCAAGCAAAAGTCCAAACGAATGGTGAAACTGAAGCAGAGTCTTTGAGAGGCCAGAGATCAGGAACCAGAAGGGTAGTCAGACGAAGCCAGGATCAGGAACCAGCAGGGTAGTCAGACGAAGCCAGGATCAGGAACCAGCAGGGTAGTCAGACAAAGCCAGGATCAGGAACCAGAAGCAGCAGCAGTCTTAGAAGCATGTGAACACAGGAGGACCAAGCAAGGAACTGAAGCCACAGACCTCCTATATATATATGAGCTAGGCATCCAGCTCCTCCCAGTGGGAAGGAGGAGCCGCAGGGTGGAAGGCTACAAGAAACCCAGAAACCAAGATGGCCGCCAGCACATGTCAAACGAAGGAGAACAGCAAGAAGGTAAGACCATGACAATTCCATGCGGTTGATATTCTCTGCTTGGATTTGGAAGGGTCGGTGTGTGGACCTTTCCTGTGTTCCTGCTCATCCATTTTCTATAAGATAAGTTGTACTGCTCTTTGTATTTGGTTGTTCCCTTGTTCTTGTTGTTTACTAGGCATTAGGGAGACGCTGGTTCGTTCACCTGGGAAGAAACCAGTTGTCTCAATCACTGCCACTACCTTTAGGGATTTTCAGGTCTCCTAGGGTTTAGGTTCCGGCGTATGTATTTTCCCACCTTCAGGGTCTATACATACTGGCAGGAGTCAGGGCCAGGTTTAGGGGTTTCCTAGGAGGTGACCGTACCCCTCTCCCTAGCCTCGAGGCCTAGTTCTTTGTCTTTCCCCTTCTGTTGTTATTCTACTGTCCCTCCCCTTCCCATTATTCGTGAAAGTAGGTTTATCATGTCTCAACAACATGAGGGGGTGCTTTAAGATGATCTACAGGACAGCAAGGGGCTCATATTCTGTTCTTGCACAGGGGCCCTCTATGGTTTATGTCTGCCCCTATACCTACACTCCCTAAGACACCAAATGTTGGTAATCCATAGATAAAAAACATTGGCCCACTATCGACAAGGAGGTCCAGGGGTTAAAATTAATGACTGTTCATCTGTGTTATAGGTTTTGCTTTTTTGCTAGCACCATCTCCATCTAAGACTATCATATCCATGAATGATTCTCTACAAGTTGAGAAGGCTTGAACAACGTGGGGGTAAGATGAGCCCCTAAAGCTTGTTTTGGCCCAAAGCTATTTATTTCAACCTTCTTCTGATCTTACCCCCAAGGGGAAGAAAGGATTGCATAGTTAAAGTCCAACTTTCCCAATCATGGTAAAGTCAGGAGACACATTCAATCTTCGGCCAATCTTGCAAAATATTTTAATTTGGCCAACTTTAATCTTTTATGTATGACAAGCTTTGGTTGCAGGATCTTATGTGAGCCATACAGACATAAACAACATCTTGACCATCAGTTTCAGAAGCCACGAGGAAAGTCATATGGACCTTTGGCATTGCTTTTCAGTAGAGCTGGAAGAGAAATGGAAGAGACTAACATGACCGCAAGATCACACCACACAGGGTTGGTTTGCAGGCTGTAACCATGGAGGCACATCGCTCTGCTTTGGAGCTGTAGACACAAAATGGTAGAAGATTTTTAATCAAGACTGTTGGCAAAGTTGTCTCATTTATTATTTTAGATGCAATGGAGCTAATATACAGTTTTACCTCGTCTGATACGCCTTCACTTGACAGACTTAAGATGGCCTCCTGCTCACCGGCTTGTTGTTACGCACAATTACAGATACATCACCGCACCAGTGCGGCTTCCATTTAAATGAAAAACCACAAATGAATTGCTTGATGAAAGGCCGAGTCCAGCTGTCGTCTCCGAGTCACGGGTGAGAGCATTTCCCAATTCACTTATTTTGATCCGTGGTTGTAGGGCTCGCCTCACAAGCTCACCGAGGAACCCCCGCAGAATGTGACAGGAATCGGCTCCAGCCTTTGTTTTAAACAGGATTTTAATGGCTTCTGGAATTTGGGACTTTTTCACACACACACAAAATAAATAAAAATTATATTCTGAAAAGTGAAGATTTCCAAAGAGGAGGCTTGTAAACTGGTTCTAATCTTAGTTTTCTTGTGGCTGATGGCACATTTAGTGAAAAATGATCCTAATAAACCAAAGTTATGATGTCACCGCTGATCTCTAGTGAATGGATAGGCTGCATTCTCAGTGATGTCCCCGCTGATCTCTAGTGATGGATAGGCTGCATTCTCAGTGATGTCACTGCTGATCTCTAGTGAATGGATAGGCTGCATTCTCAGTGATGTCACCGCTGATCTCTAGTGAATGGATAGGCTGCATTCTCAGTGATGTCACCGATGATCTCTAGTGAATGGATAGGTGGTATTCTCAGTGATGTCACCACTGATCTCTAGTAAATGGATAGGCTGGATTCTCAGTGATGTCACCGCTGTTCTCTAGTGAATGGATAGGCTGCATTCTCAGTGATGTCACCACTGATCTCTAGTAAATGGATAGGCTGGATTCTCAGTGATGTCACCGCTGATCTCTAGTGAATGGATAGGCTACATTCTCAGTGATGTCACCGCTGATCTCTAGTGATGGATAGGCTGCATTCTCAGTAATGTCACCGCTGATCTCTAGTGATGGATAGGCTGCATTCTCAGTGATGTCACCGCTGATCTCTAGTGAATGGATAGGCTGCATTCTCAGTGATGTCACCGCTGATCTCTAGTGATGGATAGGCTGCATTCTCAGTGATGTCACCGCTGATCTCTAGTGATGGAGAGGCTGCATTCTCAGTGATGTCACCGCTGATCTCTAGTGATGGATAGGCTGCATTCTCAGTGATGTCACCGCTGATCTCTAGTGAATGGATAGGCTGCATTCTCAGTGATGTCACTGCTGCTCTCTAGTGAATGGATAGGCTGCATTCTCAGTGATGTCACCGCTGATTTCTAGTGAATGGATAGGCTGCATTCTCAGTGATGTCACCGCTGATCTCTAGTGATGGAGAGGCTGCATTCTCAGTGATGTCACCGCTGATCTCTAGTGATGGATAGGCTGCATTCTCAGTGATGTCACTGCTGCTCTCTAGTGAATGGATAGGCTGCATTCTCAGTGATGTCACCGCTGATTTCTAGTGAATGGATAGGCTGCATTCTCAGTGATGTCACCGCTGATCTCTAGTGAATGGATAGGCTGCATTCTCAGTGATGTCACCGCTGATCTCTAGTGAATGGATAGGCAGCATTCTCAGTCATGTTACCGCTGATCTCAAGTGAATGGATAGGCTGCATTCTCACTGATGTCACCACTGATCTCTAGTGAATGGATAGGCGGCATTCTCAGTGATGTCACCGCTGATCTCTAGTGAATGGATAGGCGGCATTCTCAATGATGTCACCGCTGATCTCTAGTGAATGGACAGGCTGCATTCTCAGTGATGTCACCGCTGATCTCTAGTGAGTGGATAGGCTGCATTCTCAGTGATGTCACCGCTGATCTCAAGTGTATGGATAGGCTGCATTCTCAGTGATGTCACCGCTGATCTCTAGTGAATGGATAGGCTGCATTCTCAGTGATGTCACCGCTGCTCTCTAGTGAATGGATAGGCTGCATTCTCAGTGATGTCACCCCTGATATCTAGTGAAGGAAAGGCTGCATTCTCAGTGATGTCACCGCTGATCTCTAGTGTATGGATAGGCTGCATTCTCAGTGATGTCACCGCTGATCTCTAGTGAATGGATAGGCTGCATTCTCAGTGATGTCACCCCTGATCTCTAGTGAATGGATAGGCTGCAATCTCAGTAATGTCACTGCTGATCTCTAGTGAATGGATAGGCTGCATTATCAATGATGTCACCGCTGATCTCTAGTGAATGGATAGGCTGCATTCAAAGTAATGTCACCCCTGATCTCTAGTGAATAGATAGGCTGCATTATCAATGATGTCACCGCTGATCTCTAGTGAATGGATAGGCTGCATTCAAAGTAATGTCACCGCTGATCTCTAGTGATGGATAGGCTGCATTCTCAGTGATGTCACCGCTGATCTCTAGTGATGGAGAGGCTGCATTCTCAGTGATGTCACCGCTGATCTCTAGTGAAGGATAGGCTGCATTCTCAGTGATGTCACCGCTGATCTCTAGTGAATGGATAGGCTGAATTGTCAGTGATGTCACTGATCTCTAGTGATGGATAGGCTGCATTCTCAGTAATGTCACTGATCTCTAGTGAGTGGATAGGCTGCATTCTCAGTGATGTCACCACTGATTCTAGTGAATGGATAGGCTGCATTCTCAGTGATGTCACCGCTGATCTCTAGTGATGGAGAGGCTGCATTCTCAGTGATGTCACCGCTGATCTCTAGTGATGGATAGGCTGCATTCTCAGTGATGTCACTGCTGCTCTCTAGTGAATGGATAGGCTGCATTCTCACTGATGTCACCGCTGATCTCTAGTGAATGGATAGGCGGCATTCTCAGTGATGTTACCGCTGATCTCTAGTGAATGGATAGGCGGCATTCTCAGTGATGTCACCACTGATCTCTAGTAAATGGACAGGCTGCATTCTCAGTGATGTCACTGCTGATCTCTAGTGAGTGGATATGCTGCATTCTCAGTGATGTCACCGCTGATCTCTAGTGTATAGATAGGCTGCATTCTCAGTGATGTCACCGCTGATCCCTAGTGAATGGATAGGCTACATTCTCAGTGATGTCACTGCTGATCTCTAGTGAATGGATAGGCTGCATTCTCAGTGATGTCACCGCTGATCTCTAGTGAATGGATAGGCAGCATTCTCAGTGATGTTACCGCTGATCTCAAGTGAATGGATAGGCTGCATTCTCACTGATGTCACCACTGATCTCTAGTGAATGGATAGGCGGCATTCTCAGTGATGTCACCGCTGATCTCTAGTGAATGGATAGGCGGCATTCTCAATGATGTCACCGCTGATCTCTAGTGAATGGACAGGCTGCATTCTCAGTGATGTCACCGCTGATCTCTAGTGAGTGGATAGGCTGCATTCTCAGTGATGTCACCGCTGATCTCAAGTGTATGGATAGGCTGCATTCTCAGTGATGTCACCGCTGATCTCTAGTGAATGGATAGGCTGCATTCTCAGTGATGTCACCGCTGCTCTCTAGTGAATGGATAGGCTGCATTCTCAGTGATGTCACCCCTGATCTCTAGTGAAGGAAAGGCTGCATTCTCAGTGATGTCACCGCTGATCTCTAGTGTATGGATAGGCTGCATTCTCAGTGATGTCACCGCTGATCTCTAGTGTATGGATAGGCTGCATTCTCAGTGATGTCACCGCTGATCTCTAGTGAATGGATAGGCTGCATTCTCAGTGATGTCACCCCTGATCTCTAGTGAATGGATAGGCTGCATTCTCAGTGATGTCACTGCTGATCTCTAGTGAATGGATAGGCGGCATTCAAAGTAATGTCACCGCTAATCTCTAGTGATGGATAAGCTGCCTTCTCAGTGATGTCACCGCTGATCTCTAGTGAATGGATAGGCTGCATTCTCAGTGATGTCACTGCTGATCTCTAGTGAATGGATAGGCTGCATTCAAAGTAATGTCACCGCTAATCTCTAGTGATGGATAGGCTGCCTTCTCAGTGATGTCACCGCTGATCTCTAGTGAATGGATAGGCTGCATTCTCAGTGATGTCACTGCTGATCTCTAGTGAATGGATAGGCTGCATTCTCAGTGATGTCACCGCTGATCTCTAGTGAATGGATAGGCTGCATTCTCAGTGATGTCACCGCTGATCTCAAGTAAATGGATAGGCTGCATTCTCAGTGATGTCACCGCTGATCTATAGTGAATGGATAGGCGGCATTCTCAGTGATGTTACCGCTGATCTCTAGCGAATGGATAGGCGGTATTCTCAGTGATGTCCCCGCTGATCTCTAGTGAATGGACAGGCTGCATTCTCAGTGATGTCACCGCTGATCTCTAGTGAATGGATAGGCTGCATTCTCAGTGATGTCACCGCTGATCTCTAGTGAATGGATAGGCTGCATTCTCAGTGATGTCACCGCTGATCTCAAGTAAATGGATAAGCTGCATTCTCAGTGATGTCACCGCTGATCTATAGTGAATGGATAGGCGGCATTCTCAGTGATGTTACCGCTGATCTCTAGCGAATGGATAGGCGGTATTCTCAGTGATGTCCCCGCTGATCTCTAGTGAATGGACAGGCTGCACTCTCAGTGATGTCACCGCTGATCTCTAGTGAGTGGATAGGCTGCATTCTCAGTGATGTCACCGCTGATCTCTAGTGAATGGATAGGCTGCATTATCAATGATGTAACCGCTGCTCTCTAGTGAATGGATAGGCTGCATTCTCAGTGATGTCACCGCTGATCTCTAGTGAGTGGATAGGCTGCATTCTCATTGATGTCACCGCTGATCTCTAGTGGATGGATAGGCTGCATTCTCATTGATGTCACCGCTGATCTCTAGTGGATGGATAGGCTGCATTCTCAATGATGTCACCGCTGATCTCTAGTGAATAGATAGGCTGCATTCAAAGTAATGTCACCGCTAATCTCTAGTGATGGATAGGCTGCATTATCAATGATGTCACCGCTGCTCTCTAGTGAATGGATAGGCTGCATTCTCAGTGATGTCACCGCTGATCTCTAGTGATGGATAGGCTGCACTCTCAGTGTCACCGCTGATCTCTAGTGAGTGGATAGGCTGCATTTTCAGTAATGTCACCGCTGATCTCTAGTGAATGGATAGGCGGCATTCTCAGTGATGTCACTGCTGATCTCTAGTGAATGAATAGGCTGCATTCTCAGTGATGTCACTGCTGATCTCTAGTGAATGGATAGGCGGCATTCTCAGTGATGTCACCGCTGATCTCTAGTGAATGGATAAGCTGCATTCTCAGTGATGTCACCGCTGATCTCAAGTGAGTGGATAGAGTGCATTCTCAGTGATGTCACCGCTGATCTCTAGTGAGTGGATAGATTCTTATGAATATTCCACTTACACATGAAGATATGAAATTGACAGAAACACAAACCAGAATTGATAACGACTCTTGTAATTATCCTCAGAACGCCGTCGCATTTCCGCTCTTGACTTTGTATTATTAAAACATCCCATTTTATACTTTTCTAAGCATTTGTGCATCTATTTCCCAGGGAGCTCTTGGGGGGTGGGGGTGGGGGGGTGTTTAACGCCTCATTGTTCTGTAACAAATGACAAAACTACGGCCTGCGGATTTCATTCTCATAAATCTTATTCCAGAGAAGAAATAGAAAGAAAATAACGTTTACGGTCTAACGTGAAGCCTATTTATTTCTCTGAAGATTTATGGGCAGCTTGTAAGGTATGCTGCCTCTTATCTCTCCGTCTACAGATTAAAAAGAAGATGATCCTTAATCGGTGAGTGGCATAATCTGGAATTGCAGATGATCCGGCTTTAAAAATATTAATCATGAATGTGCAAGTCAGATGAAAACATATCTACGGGCGTCAGGTGCAGGCCGGGCGACAAGAAAACAAAAAACATCCTACATATGGTCCCAAGTCACTAATCACTGGTGATCAGGCCCTGGTCTAAGCAGGTTCCTTATCTGCCAGGTGCAATCTCCACTTCGTTAGTAAGAAATTAGAGAAATTTCTATAGACCGGGGCCTTCGGTTGATTGATGCAAGAAGTTTGCAGCCTAAAACCCCATCCGGGCTTTATTAGAATTTAAGAACCTTCGAGCCAAAGTCTCTGGCTTGGAAAACAATTGAAATTGGCAGGCCAAGCCGTCATACTGCAAAGGGATGTTGTCTCCTGCATCTACCATAGGCCTGACTTGAAAGACACATGTACTCGGAATCAAGAATCAATTGAACACTTAATGGACAATTATCTGAACAGCTGTAAGGACTGTCAAGGAGTCGAGGACCCATCTGTACAGCGCTCGGGCGGATTCGGGCCATGGGAGGGAAGAAGAAGATGAAGAAAAGAAATCACCCAAATATTCTGCTTCGGGGCATCAGTTTCTATTATCCAATGTCCCCTTCATGCGAAATGTAATGTTAATAGAGTGTCCTTCTCATTACAAACTATAACATGTGTAGAACATTATGGAAATTGTTCTGGCCATTTGTCAGCCCACCTCGCGTCGGGGACGGATCGATAAATTTCACCATTTGGTTGGTAATATAGATAAATTTTGGCATTTAATTAAGGTATGGGAAAACGCTGCGACGTGGCGGTTTCAGCAGAGGCTGACCTTTTTCTCTTCTCCGGGAGAAACTACTGTAATGTGTTTGGCCTGGTGTTTTTAAGATTTTTGTATTTTTTTTTTTAAATGAGATTTTTGGAAAATTTGGAAAATGCATCCGCGGAAATGCAAAATTTAATAAAATTTTCATAGAATAATAGGATAAAGCTCCTACATTGGAAAAATGTAGAAAATAAAAAGAAATGATAAAGAAAGCGACATGAAATTAAATTTATTGGCGTAAGTCTATTAAAAAAATAATAATAAAATGTTGCATTTTTTTTTTTTTATTCAAATGTATTAATCATTTTCATTCAAAATGTTTCAGTTGAATAATTTTTTTTTATTCTATTAAAATGTATCATTTAAACATTTAAAGTGATGTAAATTTTTTTTTTGTTAAGATATATATTTTTGCATATTTTCTCAGTTTTTTTGGTAGTGTCTTTTCGTCGGGGGATTTAACACTCCAATCCGGTCATTATTTGCCTCCGGCAAAGTCCATAACTCTCTTTACCACTTCAGTTGTAACGAGCCTGAGATACATTGCATAGGCCTTGCCTCCCGGGCACTGGAGAGATTACGTCCAGTTGGACATGACAAATGGCTTTGTCTTACCGGGGTGTTACGCCTGCTACTTGCAAATGGTTCTCTTGGGAGCAAAGAGGTTAAAATATTGTTCCCCGGCAACTGTCATTGGTGGTAATTAATGCTGTATTTAATGTTAAAAGATGAACTGGAGAAATAATTGTGTTTCTTTTGCTTGTATACACCCATGGTCAGATACCACTTTAATACCGTAAAAAAAAAGAGCAAAAACAAATATAAAAAGGTCAAAATAAGAGAAAAAATAAATAAAATAAAAACAAAGTATCAAAAATGGTGTCCTTAAAGCCCATGGCAACAAATTTAGAGTTCAGCTTCCATTTAAAGGCCTCTTAAAGGGGTTCTCTCACTTCAGCAAATGGCATTTATTAAGTATATAAAGTTAATACAAGGCACTTACTAATGTATTGTGATTCTCCATGTTGCTTCCTTTGCTGGCTTCATTAAATTTTTCCATCACATTATACACTGCTCATTTCCATGGTTACGACCACCCTGCAAACCATCAGTTGTGGTCGTGCTTGCACACTGTAGGAAAAAGCACTAGCCTCTCTGGTGGCCGGGGCTGTGGGAGCACACATAGGCTAGTGCTTTTTCCTATAATGTGCAAGCCCGGCCACCGCAGCTGGATTGCAGGGTGGCAGTGACCATGGAAACCAACAGTGTATAATGTGATGGAGAAATTAATCCAGCCAGCAAAGGACGCAATATGGATACTAACAATACATTAGTAAGTGCCTTGTATTATAGAAACCTAGAATGTGTCGGCAGATAAGAACCATTTGGCCCATCTAGTCTGCCCAATATACTGAATACTATGAATAGCCCCTGGCCCTATCTTATATGAAGGGTGGCCTTATGCCTATCCCATGCATGCTTAAACTCCTCCACTGTATTTGCAGCTACTACTTCTGCAGGAAGGCTATTCCATGCATCCACTACTCTCTCAGTAAAGTAATACTACCTGATATTACTTTTAAACCTTTGCCCCTCTAATTATTGCCCCTTCTCTACATAATAAATGCTATTTGCTGAAGTGAGACAACCCCTTTAAGTATTCTGCATATAGCTAGAGGTCATGCAACTGCTTTTAATGTGGCTCTAGGGGCCAGGGATGCCTTAGCAATAAATAAGAGCATTTGGGAATTGCTATTTAAGCAACTATCTATATATTTAGCTCCAAACTGGGGAAACCAACAGAAAAAATGGTGCGGTGTTAGACAGGCAGGAAGTGCTCAAACCCATATGCAGTTGTGCATGTGTATACAGGGGAGCAAATCCTGCACTTGTAGCCCGTTGCTAATGGCGATCCCCAGCAAAAATGCATACAGTGGAGGATGCCCGCAGCGGACCACAAGTACCACAATAGACATCGTACACAAGATAGCAATTATGTGGATGTGATAACCAATATAATAACATTTGCAAAGACAGGTGCACTCTGCAGTCTTACTAAATCCTCATACTGATGTTAAAATTGAGAGATTAGCCAACATATCCTACTGTGGAGGACATGTCTGAACCCGAGCACCGCGCCAAGGTTTCTCAAGTAGCTCGGGTCCTAACACTCACTTACCTGTTTTTCTGTTGTTTTGTATATAGAGATGCTTGGAAGTGTATAAACTCCAATTTAAATGTGCCTGTTTTCCATCCACAGGCTACATTTAGGTGCACCTGTGAGGCCTGGGCCATATCAGCCAGTCTTGAGTGGGACTCGCAGACTCCTCCCTCCTCTCATTGCAAGCATGGCTACATGCAGAAGGTAACTGGTGAGTTTGCTATGAGTCGTACTTTACGCTTCTGTAATTCGTCCACTGGCTCCTGGTATTGCCCATACGGCACAGAGAGGTGAGTGTTAGGTCCCGAGCTATTCGAGACACCTTGGCGCGGTGCTCGGGCTCAGACATGTCCTCCATAGTAGGATATGTTGGCTAATCTCTCAATTTTAACATCAGTATAAGGGTTTAGTAAGACCGCAGAGTGCACCTGTCTTTGCAAATGTTATTATATCCAAACTTGGGAAATTCCACATCTGGTAGAACATATTATAGGAAGGTGTATAAGCTGAGGCACTGAAATAAAGGAGGCCTCTACTTTTTCCAAAGTGCTTTAACCCCTTTGGTGCTGCCAGGAGATTTCATTACTTTGATTTTCTGACCTATTGCTCTTGATGCAGTTGAATTGTGGATTTATGAACAATTTGCGTATTCTTCCGCAATTTTAGATTTTTTTTTGTGTACAATAGGTAACATTTTCAGCTTTAGTTTTTGGCAAAAACTGATGCAACAGAAAGGCGTGGCCTAGAGAAAGGAGGAGTGGCTTCATGACTTCAAAGGGTGTCAGGGTGCGTCAAAAACTTGGCGAAAATACTCAGGTGAAGTAAGCCAACCTATAGATTGTGTAGAGTGAAATTTCTAGCAAGATACACCAAATTTGACACTGCCTGTCTAAAGTTTACGCTGCCAAAATATTGGACAGGATTAGTAAATCTGCCCCTCTGGATGACAGAAAGTCACCAAGGGAATCATGTGTTAAGGGGTTATAGGCTACAGCAGTAAAATATAAAATTCTGTCTACCTTCAGTCACCACTAGGGGGTGTAAGCGATCACTGTAAGCCCCTGAGCTCCCCCCAGTGGTGACTTCAGGAAGTCTAAATTAATAACATTTAACCCCTTAAGGACCTATTTCACCTTAAAGACCCGGCCATTTTTTGCAAATCTGACAAGTGTCACTTTAAGTGGTGATAACTTTAAAACGCTTTGACTTATCCAGGCCATTCTGAGATTGTTTTTTCGTCACATATTGTACTTCATGACACTGGTAAAATGAAATCAAAAAAATACATTTTTATTTATAAAAAAAATACCAAATTTACCAAAAATTTGAAAAAAATTGCAAATTTCCAAGTTTCAATTTCTCTACTTCTATAATACATAGTAATACCTCCAAAAATAGTTATTACTTTACATTCCCCATATGTCTACTTCATGTTTGGATCATTTTGGGAATGATATTTTATTTTTTGGGGATGTTACAAGGCTTAGAAGTTTAAAAGCAAATCTTGAAATTTTTCTGAAATTTTCAAAAACCCAACTTTTAGGGACCAGTTCAGGTCTGAAGTCACTTTGCGAGGCTTACATAATAGAAACCACCCAAAAATGACCCCGTTCTATAAACTACACCCCTCAAGGTATTCAAAACTGATTTTTTTTATACCATGTCCCATTTGAAGCCCCCCTGATGCACCCCTAGAGTAGAAACTCCATAAAAGTGACCCCATCTAAGAAACTACACCCCTCAAGGTATTCAAAACTGATTTTACAAACGTTGTTAACCCTTTAGGTGTTCCACAAGAATTAATGGAAAATAGAGATACAATTTCAAAATTTCACTTTTTTGGCAGATTTTCCATTTTAATAATTTTTTTCCAGTTACAAAGCAAGGGTTAAACGCCAAACCAAACTCAATATTTATGGCCCAGATTCTGTAGTTTACAGAAACACCCCATATGTGGTCGTAAACCGCTGTACGGGCACACGGCAGGGCGCAGAAGGAAAGGAATGCCATACGGTTTTTGGAAGGCAGGTTTTGCTGGACTGTTTTTTTTTTGACACCATGTCCCATTTGAAGCCCCCCTGATGCACCCCTAGAGTAGAAACTCCAAAAAAGTGACCCCATTTTAGAAACTACGGGATAGGGTGGCAGTATTGTTGGTACTAGTTTAGGGTACATATGATTTTTGGTTGCTCTATATTACACTTTTTGTGAGGCAAGATAACAAGAAATAGCTGTTTTGGCACCGTTTTTATTTTTTGGTATTTACAACATTCATCTGACAGGTTAGATCATGAGATATTTTTATAGACCAGGTTGTCACGGATGCGGCGATACCTAATATGTATACTTTTTTTTTATTTATGTAAGTTTTACACAATGATTTCTTTCTTGAAGCAAAAAAAAAATCATGTTTTAGTGTTTCCATAGTCTGAGAGCCATAATTTTTTCAGTTTTTGGGCGATTACCTTGGGTAGGGTATGATTTTTGCGGGATGAGATGACGGTTTTATTGGCACTATTTTGGGGTGCGTGTGACTTTTTGATCGCTTGCCATTACACTTTTTGTGATGTAAGGTGACAATTTTTTTTTATTTAGCACAGTTTTTATTTAACTTTTTTCACGGTGTTCATCTGAGGGGTTAGGTCATGTGATATTTTTATAGAGCCGGTCGATACGGACGCGGCGATACCTAATATGTATACTTTTTATTTATTTATGTAAGTTTTACACAATAACAGCTTTTTTAAAACAAAAAAAATGATGTTTTAGTGTCTCCATATTCTGAGCCATAGTTTTTTTTACTTTTTGGGCGATTGTCTCAGGTAGGGGCTCATTTTTTGCGGGATGAGGTGACGGTTAGATTGGTACTATTTTGGTGGGCAAACGCCTTTTTGATCGCTTGCTATTGTACTTTTTGTGATGTAAGGTGACAAAAAAAAATGGTTTATTTAGCACAGTTTTTTTTTTTTTTTTTTTTTTTTACGGTGTTCATCTGAGGGGTTAGGTCATGTGATATGTTTATAGAGCCGGTCGATACGGACGCGGCGATACCTAATATGTATACTCCCCCCCCCCCCCTATTTTTTACCAATTTTTTTAAACTTTATTTATTTAGCCGCATGGGGACCCGATTGCACGCCCGATCACCGCCGCAAGCACAGGTAAAAGCCGCAAACCGCAGGTTTGAATTGACACGGGACCCCCCGCGCATTTAGCCAAGGTGCCTGCTCAATGATTTGAGCAGGCACCGGGTTCCGATCACCGCCCGCTGGGCGGCGGTGATCGGAACAACACATGACGTACCGGTACGTCATGGGTCCTTAAGGACTCGGGAAACATGCAGTACCGGTACGTCCTAAGTCCTTAAGGGGTTAATAATACATCTATACAGGGAAGAGAATCTGTATCAGAAAAAAAAACTAACCTCTGACTGCAGTAAAGATATATTGAGAAATTTATCAGCAAGGAAAACTGGACCAAAAACTGTAAGGTGTTAAAAAATAGAATTCTCCTTTAAGGTGAAAGTTCACAATAGAGGGAACCTATATACACAAACCAACAAGCCAGGCCTAGGAGAACCTCACAAACCCAACCCACAGTCCTGAGAATCCTGACTTGGTTTTTGTGCCGCCACCATAATTTTACAGCAAAGACATCAATATCCGCTATCAATAAGCTGCTTCCTCTCTTCAATTGTCAGATCTACATTAAACTGGAACATAAAAATGATCCTAACTTATTGAAATATTATCCCAGGGCTCCGCCAGAGATCAAAACCTGTCATTCACAATCCCATTATTTTCTCAGTAGTGGAGGAAATGGATACAAATCAAAGCCTTTATTCGTGACTAAATTCTGCTCCAGCGGACCGCACAGAGAAATCATTACTCACGCTCCCAAATTTCTGAGGATCATCTGCCGGCTAATTTAGAAAACCTCTCACTTATTCAAAAATAATATTTCACTTAAAGAGGAAGGAGCGTCGAAGAATCTTATCCATCACACTGGATACAATGTAGCAAAGATGGAGGATAATACTGGACCCAAGAAAGTACAGCACATTCCATACATTACATGTCGAAGGAGGATCTGTCAAGGCGGATTTCTATGCCAGTTTGGTCCCTTAAGCTCCGCTGGTGTCGATCGTGTCCGCCTGATCCACCGCAGTTTTGGAGCTTCCATTAGATACAGAAGCCAGAACAGAACCTTAGTCATTGGGACAAGGTGAGTTTTCCATCCTTCATTTTAACGTCTATCATCCAGATCGATTGTATTGGATGTCACATTGACTTGAAAGTGAACCTCCACATTTTATCATCATACCATTTTTAGGTCCAGTATCCGGTGCTGGTTAAATTCTTGATATATTGTCTTGGTGGGCAGAGCTTTGTTTTTCTGATACAAAGCTCCAAATCCCCTGCATAGACTGCAAACATCAATCAAAAATGATTCAGTCTTCCTGCAGCCACCAGGAGGGGGAGCTCATTGCATACAGAATTATCATTGAGCTCAGTTTATAATCAGTATGCAGTGGGCTCCCCCTAGTGGTGGCTGCAGGAAGGCTAACAATTATCCTGCATCTTTTACTGGCTCTGAATGGGGTTTGGAGCTCTGTACCAGGAAAACAGAATTCTGACTCCTACAAAGACATATTTAAAAAGTAATCAGTGAAGAATTTTACCCGTCAAATAGCGATATATAGTCTAATGCACATGAGAGCCTGTATGGCAGCATACTAAGTTTCTCTCGTTGTACATCATGGAGTTGTGTGCTTTCTGTATACTGCCATATAGTGCGCTGTATTCTCCTACAGAAGCCTGTAATACACCAGCCAATGGAGTATGCCGCCATATTTTTCTTGTTGATTCTATATGAAATCTCGGGCCCACAGACATACAGTGCAAACCTAAAGATTTCTATGGGTGCCAATATATATATAACACCTCAGTGCACAGAAGCCCTTATTCTGACCATGCAAAATTATTCTTCTGCCCTGCTTTATGGCATATTTATGCGTCTGTCATTTTGGTGCACAATTTTTATGATATTCTACGGGATGCAACTGTGTTCCCTGACGTGTGGCTCTCTTGTTGATGCAAAACTATAACTCCCAGCATTTCCTGACGGCCATTGACTGTGTTAGGGAATCTAGCAGATTAATATAGCCTATGAGGATATGACAAACAGGGGCAGATTTGACATTTTTGGGGTCCTCGTCACACTGCTAAGCCCCGCTCTCCGCTTAGCAATGCAACATGGCCATTTCTGCTACTGCTGTGCAGTTGGGAAAGGTCCCCCTTCTTCCCCTGGGCCCAGGGGTGGGATTCAAATTTTTAAGAACAGGTTCCATACTCAACGCGGCGTCACGACACATGTTTACATATACATACACCATATATATGCAACACACATACACATAAATACACCATATACATGGTACACATACATAAATACACCATATATACACTACACACACATACCACAAAACTTTTAAAAAGCCTAAGGAACTAAAATATCAGTGTCACGCAAAGTTTTTTTTCCCAGCGCCGGCCGACACCTCTAACCCTCCCAATGTCTATCTGTACATGTCCCAACCCTGCTTAGTCTCCATTGTGCCCCCCACACAGTAGTTATGCCAGATCTGGGATGGTTGGGAGGAATGCATACCTAAACAGACTGTATAGACACTACACTCACATAATCACATATACAATATACACCATACAGTATATAAATGACCCCTAGGCTACACTTACAGTAGATTTACCTACACCGTATACATTTTATACACATTTGTACCTCGCACTAAAGACATATTTGCAGATATATTATATTCTGTGCTATCCAGAATACAGCACCACATGCCTCTTATATCCAGTGACTTCTCCTCTGATGCCGACCTTCTCTTTCTTCATCTTCTCCTTTGAGAGCAGACCGCCATGATGATTTCTCACCCATCTCTCGTCTCTGCAGTTTGACAAAAAACATCTTAGGTTCCTACTTTTCCATCATCCTCCTACCTTCTTAGCAACTCACCTGCCACCTTCAATAATAATAATAATGTGCACTAGTTAAAAAATGCTCCCGTTCTGTGTGCCAGTACAAAAAAATCCCTCAGTGCCCCCAGTTGAGCTAATGTCCCCATAGTGCCTCCATTATGTGTGCAATTATAAAATACCCCTATATAATGTCCCTAGTAAATGCCCACATAGTACCCCCATAATGTGCCAGTATAAGATTCCCCTGTAGTGTCACCCAGAATGTGCCAGTATAAATACCCCTTCTTAGTGCCCCCATAGTGTGCCTATATAATATGCCCCCATAGTGTTCTTCCTCCACTCCAACACCATAGTGTCCCCATAATGTGCCAGTATAAGATGCCCCCATAGTGTTCCCTATGTGCCAGCAATGCCCCCAGTAGATGCCTCCATAGTGTCCACATGTGCCAGCAATGTCCCTAGTAGATGCCCCCATAGTTTCCACATGTGCCAGCAATGTCCCCAGTAGATGCCCCCCATAGTGTCCCCAATGATGTGCCAGTAGATGCCCCCATATTGTCCACATGTGCCAGCAATGTCCCCAGTAGATGCCCCCCAGTGTCCCCAATGATGTGCCAGTAGATGCCCGCATAGTGTCCCCGGGGCATGTGCCAGCAATGTCCCCAGTAGATGCCCCCATAGTGTCCCCATGTGCCAGCAATGCCCCCAGTAGATGCCCCCCATAGTGTCCCCTTTGTGCCAGCCATGCCCCCAGTAGATGCTCCCATAGTATCCCCCATATGCCAGCAATGCCCCCAGTAGATACCCCCATAGTGTCCCCCATGTGTTAGCCATGCAGCCAGTAGATACCCCCATAGTGTTGCATATGTGCAAACAATGCCCCCAGTTTCTCCACAGAAAAGCAAAAAAAAACAAAAAACACTTACCTGCACCCTGTCAGCGATGCGATGCAGGCCTCTTCCGGCCTGTGTCCTGCGCTGTACGGCTCAGGCGGCGCGATTACGTCATTGCGCCGCCAGCACTGGCCTCTGATAGGCGCCAGTGCCTTCGTAAACAGCTGATCGGCGGGGGTCCCGGGTGTCAATATTACCATCTCAGAAGACCCCCTTTTAAGCACGGAATGAAAACGCAAAGTGGATATGAGATCTGTCTAATCTCACAGGCGGTACTGGTACTGTAGTACGCTGTGTTTTTTCTGCACGCGAATCCACACAGAAAAAAATGTGCGTAATCCACAAAGTGTGGAGGAAGCTTTAGCCATTTTTTTCCAGCCAAGTGCTTCTTGTCAGCAGGGGGCCCCAAGCATTTGCTTGGTTCGACAGGGAATGGCGCCATCTCCTGCTATTCGTTATGTCTTTGCTAACGGTGAACCCCAATTCGTACAGAGCTGCGTACCCCATTTTTGCGCACAGGCAGGATCCACCATTAAAAAGAAAGCAGAAGCTGTTTGTTCTCCTAGGACGATGCAAAATAAGCATTAGCGCGAGATGAACAATCTCTCCCGCATAAAATGGATTCGGGTCCTCGCCATTTAGGTGTAAATATGTATAAATATTTACAGTGTAGCATAATCCCGCCGAAGAGCGCGGTAAATAGACCCAGTGTGTGTTTTATCAGGAGGAAAGCCTTAGATGAGAACATTAGAGCCGCTCTCGTTAAAGCGGTAATAGTTACATTGATTCACTGTTGCAATTACTGCCAGATCTTCCTTAATTACCACAGTGGTATAGCAACTTCATTATGTGCCTGCAGCAATGCATAGAGGCTCGTAGAAGCCCCAGAGCAGAACAGAGCAGCTCGGAACCAACAACAATTGCGAAAGCACCGGCTGCCGGCATAATAAACATGGAGACGCTGGCGCTATCCGTCATCTGTGTCACGCTGCAAAGGTAGGATGTTCACCGAGCACAAAGAGGCTGCAGACTTCCCATGGACTTTGGCTGCTTTCGGCCATGACGCACTTCTGGAAGCAAAATGAAATGAAGGCGGCTTTCACGCGGTACGTGTTTGGTCAGTGATTTCCATCAGCGATTGTGAGCCAAAAACCAGGAGTGGAGCCGACACAGAGATCCGGAACAATGGAAAGGTTTGCACCTGTTCCGTATTTTTGACCTGCACCTGGACTTACAATCACTGATGAAAATCACTGACCAAAAACTGGAGTAATAAATAGGTGAAGCTGATGGTCCAGGAGGACTAGGTATGTAAAATGCAAGACCCGCGTGTGGTCATACCACTCGACATTAGGGGAGAGGCAGTAGCCCCATAACAATATGACACAGTGCCCCTATAACAAAGCTGATGACAGTACCCTCAGTAGAGGGACAGCCACTGTTTTAACCTCAGATGTCCACTGCATGTCTAACCTTTTAAAGAAGACCTTTCACCTCTCCTTGCATTCCCTATGTAACGACAATTCTGGTTCATCTAATCTTATGACTCTATGTTGTGCCATTCCCATATTATTCCTATTAAAAGCTGGGCATTACCAGTTGTGGTTTTGTGCATGCGCAGTCTGACAATATTCAGTCGGTGCTGCCAGTGTCAGACTGTGCAGGGAAACAGCCCCAACTGGTAACACCCTGCTGGATCTTCATTTGGCAATTTATTTAATACAGTCTAGGAGGAATAATAGAGGAATGGCCCAACATAGAGTTGTATGAAAAAAATGTTCCAGAATTGTTATCACATAGAGGATGCAAGTAGCTACTTAAACCAACATGTCAGGAGAGAAGACAGGTCCTCTTTAAGAACGTGCTCATTTACGATGTTTTGCTTCTTTCATGGGTATACTGTACATACTGTGTTGTATTGTTTCCCATCTCTGCTTGCATGTCATTCTATGTGTAAAAGTGAACGCTGTCCTATGAATAATTGTCCCTAGCTGGGGCAGTTTTTTGCGAAAACTAGAAGGTTATATAAAGAGCTGCTAGCAGGAAGTGAGGCAGTGCGTGGCTGAAGCCTGGAGGTTGAAGAAGTAAAAGAACTAGGCCAGAGTCATGGAGCCATTCCCAAAGAAGGGGCCTGATAAAGGGGGAGCCCGCTGGGGCTGTGAGAGATGTCAGCCAAGGAGGTAGCCAAGACAGGTTAGTTGCTACTAGACTTATACCCAGGGAGGCTACAGCTGTCACTGGGGGAATCGGTGTGCAGGGTGTAGAGGGAGGTCGGCTGCCCTGGCTGGTTCAGCTCTGGAGCATCATTGGACCAAGGGATATGGTAAGAAGGATTGATCGAAGGGGGTCTCTTAATAATTTTGTGCCACCTCATGACACTCCAAAATAGATCAAGACTGGTGGTAGAAATGCCAGTTTGAAAAATTTCCCCACATTCTTTATCCAACAAGTTTACACCAAGACTAAGGTCAAAAAAAGGTAACATTTTTGGTTCAACAATTCCAGTTCTTACTTCATTAAAGGGGAACCCACCACCACCACCTGTAACCACCTCTTGCAAGTTACTCCACAACAGAGTTAAGCCCAGTATTCCCATCTGCAGGACTCCATCGCAGAGTCAGCCACTGGACAACCTTCGCCTCCACGCTCCCGCCTGATTTATCATCCACTGGCGGAAGTCACGTGTCCGCAGCCAATCACCTCCCATTTATAGGTGCCAGAATACAGAAGGAAGCGGTCTCTGATAAATCACTTCTGTTGGGGCAGGGGGACTCCTCTAGCAATCTAGGACTGGCCTGCTGAACATGAAACACTCGGGCTACCTATCCCTGCGCATTTTGCTAAATATGGGAGTAGAAGAAGATGGAAAATTAGAAAAGTAGAATTTTTTTTTTTTTAAATGTGTCGAGTGGACAAGCCCTTTAATACCTTAAGGACTCGGCCCTATTTCACCTTACGGACTTGGCCATTTTTTGCAAATCTGACCAGTGTCACTTTAAGTGCTGATAACTTTAAAACGCTTTGACTTATCCAGGCCATTCTGAGATTGTTTTTTCGTCACATACATGTACTTCATGACACTGGTAAAATGAGAAAAAAATAAAATAATTTTTATTAATAAAAAAAAATACCAAATTTACCAAAAATGTGTAAAAAATGGCAAATTTCCAAGTTTCAATTTATCTACTTCTATAATACACAGTAATACCTCCAAAAATTGTTATTACTTTACATTCCCCATATGTCTACTTCATGTTTGGATAATTTTGGGAATGATATTTTATTTTTTGGGGATCTTACAAGGCTTAGAAGTTTAGAAGCAAATCTTGAAATTTTTCTTACATTTTCAAAAACCCAATTTTTAGGGACCCTTTCAGGTCTGAAGTCACTTTGCGAGGCTTACATAATAGAAACCACCCAAAAATGACCCTATTCTATAAACTACACCCCTCAAGGTATTCAAAACTGATTTTACAAACGTTGTTAACCCTTTAGGTGTTCCACAAGAATTAATGGAAAATAGAGATACAATTTAAAAATTTCACTTTTTTGGAAGATTTTCCATTTTAATAATTTTTTTCCAGTTACAAAGCAAGGGTTAACAGCCAAACCAAACTCAATATTTCTGGCCCTGATTCTGTAGTTTACAGAAACACCCCATATGTGGTCGTAAACTACTGTACGGGCACACAGCAGGGCGCAGAAGGAAAGGAATGCCATACGGTTTTTGGAAGGCAGATTTTGCTGGACTGTTTTTTTTGACACCATGTCCCATTTGAAGCCCCCCTGATGCACCCCTAGAGTAGAAACTCCATAAAAGTGACCCCCTCTAAGAAACTACACCCCTCAAAGTATTCAAAACAGATTTTACAAACGTCGTTAACCCTTTAGGTGTTCCACAAGAGTTATTGGCAAATGGAGATGAAATTTCAGAATTTAAATTTTTTGCCAAATTTTCCATTTTAATCCATTTTTCACCAGTAACAAAGCAAGGGTTCACAGCCAAACAAAACTCAAAATTTATGGCCCTGATTCTGTAGTTTACAGAAACACCCCATATGTGGTCGTAAACAGCTGTACCGGCACACGGCAGGGCGCAGAAGGAAAGGAATGCCATAAGGTTTTTGGAAGGCAGATTTTGCTGGGCTGTTTTTTTTTACACCATGTCCCATTTGAAGCCCCCCTGATGCACCCCTAGAGTAGAAACTCCAAAAAAGTGGCCCCATTTTAGAAACTACGGGATAGGGAGGCAGTATTGTTGGTACTAGTTTAGGGTACATATGATTTTTGGTTGCTCTATATTACACGTTTTGTGAGGCAAGATAACAAGAAATAGCGGTTTTGGCACAGACAGGTTAGATCATGTGATATTTTTATAGACCAGGTTGTCACGGATGCGGCGATACCCAATATGTATACTTTTTTTTATTTACAGTTGCAAGAAAAAGTACGTGAACCCTTTGGAATGATATGGATTTCTGCACAAATTGGTCATAAAATGTGATCTGATCTTCATCTAAGTCACAACAATAGACAATCACAGTCTGCTCAATCTAATAACACACAAAGAATTAAATGTTACCATGTTTTTATTGAACACTCCATGTAAGCATTCACAGTGCAGGTGAAAAAAAGTATGTGAACCCTTGGATTTAATAACTGGTTGAACCTCTTTTGGCAGCAATAACTTCCACCAAACGTTTCCTGTAGTTGCAGATCAGACGTGCACAATGGTCAGGAGTAATTCTTGACCATTCCTCTTTACAGAACTGTTTCAGTTCAGCAATATTCTTGGGATGTCTGGTGTGAATCGCTTTCTTGAGGTCTTGCCACAGCATCTCAATCGGGTTGAGGTCAGGACTGGGCCACTCCAGAAGGCGTATTTTCTTCTGTTTAAGCCATTCTGTTGTTGATTTACTTCTATGCTTTGGGTCATTGTCCTGTTGCAACACCCATCTTCTGTTGAGCTTCAGCTGGTGGACAGATGGCCTTAAGTTCTCCTGCAAAATGTCTTGATAAACTTGGAAATTCATTTTTCGATAAACGCAATCCGTCCAGGCCCTGACGCATCAAAGCAGCCCCAGACCATGATGCCCCCACCACCATACTTCACAGTTGGGATGAGTTTTTGATGTTGGTGTGCTGTGCCTCTTTTTCTCCACACATAGTGTTGTGCGTTTCTTCCAAACAACTCAACTTTGGTTTCATCTGTCCACAGAATATTTTGCCAGTACTGCTGTGGAACATCCAGGTGCTCTTGTGCAAACTGTAAACGTGCAGCAATGTTTTTTGGGACAGCAGTGGCTTCCTCTGTGGTATCCTCCCATGAAATCCATTCTTGTTTAGTGTTTTACGTATCGTAGATTCGCTAACAGGGATGACATATGCCAGAGACTTTTGTAAGTCTTTAGCTGACACTCTAGGATTCTTCTTCACCTCATTGAGCAGTCTGCGCTGTGCTATTGCAGTCATCTCTACAGGACGGCCACTCCTAGGGAGAGTAGCAGCAGTGCTGAACTTTCTCCATTTATAGACAATTTGTCTTACCGTGGACTGATGAACAGCAAGGCTTTTGGAGATACTTTTATAACCCTTTCCAGCTTTATGCAAGTCAACAATTCTTAATCATAGGTCTTCTGAGAGCTCTTTTGTGCGAGGCATCATTCACATCAGGCAATGCTTCTTGTGAAAAGCAAACCCAGAACTGGTGTGTGTTTTTTATAGGGCAGGGCAGCTGTAACCAACACCTCCAATCTCATCTCATTGATTGGACTCCAGTTGGCTGACACCTCACTCCAATTCACTCTTGGAGATGTCATTAGTCTAGGGGTTCACATACTTTTTCCACCTGCATTGTGAATGTTTACATGGTGTGTTCAATAAAAACATGGTAACATTTAATTATTTTTGTGTTATTAGTTTAAGTAGACTGTGATTGTCTATTGTTGTGACTTAGATGAAGATCAGATCACATTTTATGACCAATTTGTGCAGAAATCCATATCATTCCAAAGGGTTCACACACTTTTTCTTGCAACTGTATGTAACTTTTACACAATGATTTCTTTTTTGAAGCAAATAAAATCATGTTTCAGTGTTTCCATAGTCTGAGAGCCATAATTTTTTCAGTTTTTGGGCGATTACCTTGGGTAGGGTACGATTTTTGCAGGATGAAATGACTGTTTGATTGGCACTATTTTGGGGTGCGTGTGACTTTTTGATCGCTTGCCATTACACTTTTTGTGATGTAAGGTGACAAAAAATTATTTAGCACAGTTTTTATTTTAAATCTTTTACCGTGTTCATCTGAGGGGTTAGGTCATGTGATATTTTTATAGAGCCGGTCGATACGGACGCGACGATACCTAATATGTATACTTATTTTTTTTATTTATGTAAGTTTTACACAGCTTTTTTAAATAAAAAAAATGATGTTTTAGTGTCTCCATATTCTGAGCCATATTTTTAATTTTTTTTTGGGCGATTGTCTCAGGTAGGGGCTCATTTTTTGTGGGATGAGGTGACGTTTAGATTGGTATTATTTTGGTGGGCAAACGCCTTTTTGATGCTTGCTGTTGTACTTTTTGTGATGTAAGGTGACAAAAAAATGGTTTATTTAGCACAGTTTTTATTTTTTACGGTGTTCAGGTTTCTGAGGGGTTAGGTCGGTTATAGAGCCGGTCAATACGGACGCGGCGATACCCAATATGTATACTTTTTTTCTTCCCCCTATTTTTTACCAATTTTTTTTAACTTTATTTGGGGAAAACTTTATTTTTTCAACTTTTTTTTTCACTTTATTTTTTGTCCCACTTTGGGACTTGAACGTTTAGGGGTCTAATCCTTTACAATGCATTCCAATACTTCTGTATTGGAATGCATTGGCTGTATGAGTAATACTGTGTGTATTACTCATACAGCTTCCGGCCTGTGAGATCCAGGGGGCTGGATCTCACAGGCTCGTCACCGGAAGGCAGCGCGATGCCTTCCATGCCATCGGGTCCCCCCCACAGCCCCATGGGGACCCGATGGCACCGCCGACCGCCGCCGCCGCACAAGGTAAAAGCCGCAAGCCGCAAACCGCAGGTCTGAATTGATCCGCGCATTTAGCCGTGGTGCCTGCTGAATGATTTGAGCAGGCGTCGTGCGGCGGTGATCGGAACTATAGATTAGATGACGTACCGGTACGTCATGGGTCCTTAAGGACTCGGGAACCATGCCGTACCGGTACGTCATGAGTCCCTAAGGGGTTAAAGTATGTGCACCTCTAGCTGCTTCTGACAATGAGATATGCAGAAGATTTTTAGCATTGAGGGTCTATGAGCCAATTGCTAAAACGAAGCGTCTGCAGCACCCTGGAAAGCTCAGTGTTGAAGCTGACAAGTTATCGCAGCACCATTGAGTTCAACAGGAGCGTCAATGGAGATACAGAAACCTCCAAGTGAAGCAGGTAGAAGTCAAAGGGACCCGACGCTGACCAGTTTGTTCTACTGATCTTATGGCAATCATATGTCTGAAGACCACATTGTGAACCTGGGTCACCAGCAATTTCCAGAATGAAAGGGCTGCTATGTCCTTGTGGCAGCACCACCATAATCTCTAACCATACATACACTCCATCCATTTGAATGATACTTTGTTTGCAACATAGTGCCATATTTCCAGTGATGTCGACCTCGGAGAAGCACCGCAGGATTTTGGGTGCACTAGTTTTGAAACTGGGTAGAGGTCGAAGCTCACAGAGAATCCATTGGCATGATCTTTAATCTTTTCAAGGCCAATTTCAGAAGATTTCCCCTTCAAAGAGCACCTGTCAGCAGGAACCACCTAATTAAACCAGATATACTGCTTGGTAGGGTTGATCCTACTGATTAAACTGATACCTGACTTGTGAAAAGAAGAAGAAAAAAAAAAAAGAAAAAAAAAAAGACTTATTCTTTAGGCATGTGAAGACTTCAGTGAACAGAGGGGCCGAGCGACTCAGTGATCCTCAGTTCTCCTGCCACGCCCCTCTATGCACAGAAACCCTCATTTCCATAAAGAGCAGTAAAGGAACGCTGCAAGTGATTTTCATGAGAGAATTACCATTTAAAATCAGCAGGATCAACCCTACCAGCCACTATGTCTGACTTGAACGGGTTGATTCTGCTGACAGGTGCTTTAAGTCCTTTGCTAAGAAAATATTGGGCACCTGCCACTGTTTAGGCTCAATTCGGAGGAGCTATTCCTTCATTAGAAAGGACCAGGGGAACCCTATCGTATTGCTTTGTACAAAGCATACAAAATAAATGTCTATATTGAGCGACCGCTTATACATGAAGAGTTCCCTTTAATTAACTTTTCTCCATTAGCACTGGCCCATTCCTTGGGAAGCTTCTTCTGAGATCTGTAAATCTGTATGAATTATTTTCCTCTAGTGAATAGCAAGTTGAGTAATAGGGCCATTAACCCTTAACCTCCTTGACCGACCTTGAACGGGTGGACTTCTCTTCAAAGGGGGAAATGCAACAACTGAGGCTTTTGTGCATTTTCAGCTATTAAAATAGTTTTTGTATGAAGGTTCCCTCCAGTTTGCTGAGTTCTGAAGAAGAAAAACAATGGAAAATATGTAAGTGGGAGAAAGAAAAGATGTCGGTTCTATAATGTCAGATGGTATCTAATGGGAGATATATACAATGTAACACTGCAGATCATAGAGGGGGAACTCCACGTTGCTGCCCTACAGATTTGCTCAATGGTAGCGCACCCTTTTTCTGCCCAGGAAGAGGCTACTGCCCTGGTGGAATGAGCTGAAAAATCTAAAAGGTACCTGGCAACCTGATTGTGAATATGCCAGACCTATCGCTCTCTTGATCCACCTGGCTAAGGTACGGCTTGTGACTTTCGAGCCTCTGTTCGGACCCTGAAACTGAACAAAGAGTTGTGGGGTTTTCCTAAAGCCCTTCGTAGACTCTAAATATGCACAGACACACCTTCTGACGTCTAAAGTATGAAAGGACTTTTCCCCCTCGTTCTTTGGGTCCTGACAAAAAGAGTGGAGAACTATTTCCTGAGATCTATGAAATACTGAAACTACTTTGGGCAGGAATGCAGGATCCGGTTTGAGTACAATTCTATCCTCCAGAATCTGAGTATATGGCGGGGAAGATGACAAAGCGGATAGTTCTCCTACTCGTCTGGCGGATGTAATGGCCACTAAAAATACAGTTTTATAGTATAACATCTTTAAGGGGATGTCCCCAAGGGGCTCAAACGGAGCCTTGGTTAGAGCGGCTAAAAACAGGTTAAGGTCCCACGGGGCCAATTTAGATTTAACTGTAGGACATAGTCTAGAGGAACCCTTAATAAACCTTTTGACCCAAGGATGAGTAGCTAATCTAAAGTCAAACCTGGACCTTGAGAGTGCTGGGTTTAAGTTTTTTGTTAAGGCCTTCCTGTAAAAAATTTAAAATTAAAGGGATGTTGGGCGAGCTCAAGTCTAGGCCTGGCCCTGCAAACCGAAGGAAGGTCTTCCACACCCTCAAATAGATTTCGGAGGTGACCTTTTTCCTACTGGCTAGAAGAGTCCCAATGACTTGTTCCGATAGGCCTCTAGACCTGAAGAATGTCCTCTCAAAATCCAGGCTGTCAGGTGGAGGTTCTTGAAAACCGGATGATGTAGAGGGCCATGATATAATAGGTCTTGTCCTTCTGGAAGTATCCAGGGATCGGCTATTGATAGTCTCCTCAACCAGGCAAACCAGACTCTCTCGGCCAAAACGGTGCTATTAGTATCACTGTTGCCTGCTCCCCCTGATCTTCTGGATCACTCTGGGCAATAGGCTGAAGGGAGGAAACGCATAGACTAGGCCCTACCCCCATGGCTGTGAGAGCGCATCTGTGCCTATCGACTGATCCTCCCTGCTCAGAGAAAAGAAACTTTCGCACTTTTTGTTCTCTACCGAGGCAAATAGATCTATTGTGGGAGATCCCCATAGGGCCTCTATTTGGTGAAATATCTCCTGATTCAGACACCAATTCGCCTGGCTGAATCTGTGTCTGCTGAGAAAGTCCGCCTGGTGATTCTCTGAGCCTTTCAAATGAACCGCTGAGAGAGAAAGATCTTTCCCCTGTATTAACAAGAAGATCCTGGATGCCAGCTGCATTAGTTGAGGCGATCTTGTCCCCCCTTGTTTGTTGATATAAGCTACCACCGAGGCGTTGTCGGATAGGATCCTGACATGTCTTTGAGGCAATGATGGGAGACTTTCCTTTAATGCGCACAGGACTGCTCTTAACTCCCTGGCATTTTGGGACTGAGCCCTCTGGGTTTTTGACTAAGGGCCTTGGAAAACCCCCAAAACTGAATGGGCCCCCCCCATCCCCAAGGGCTTGCGTCGGTAGTTATTATTAAGGGGTCCTGTTTCAACCACTCTACTCCCTGACTTAGGTTCAGAGTTTTTAGCCACCAAGTTAGGGACCGGGTTACCAGTCGTCCAGGTATGAGATTATAATGATGTCTGATCTTCTTATTTCTGCCATTACCTCCGCCATTAGCTTTGTGAAGAGCCGCGATGCCTGTGATATCCCAAAGGGAAGTGCTCTGAACTGCAAATGGACAATTGATTCCCCCATCTTTACAGCTACCCTGAGGTATTTCTGAGATGATGGATGAATGGGCATCTTTTATATCTATTGAGGCCATCACGCAGATGGAGGACCGTGGAGGAGAGGGATTCCATCCTGAATTTCTGGTAGGTCTGATATTGGTTGAGACTCTTCAAATTTATTATCAGCCGTAACGTCCTGTTGGGTTTGGCAACCAAAAATAGGGTCGAATAAAAACCCTCTCCTTGTTCGTTCTTTGGGACTGGAACAAGGGCTGCCTTGCCCAGGAGGTTGTTTATTTCCTCCGTAAGTGCCACCTGTTTTGGAGAATGTTGGTTTATGGAAGTAATTTTTAATGTCCTGGGTGGTAGCCTTTTAAAGTCTAGGCGGTAGCCTTCCTCTATAATACTCCTTACCCAGGAGCTTGCAGTAATATTTCGCCAGGCAGGAGAAAACGAAGAAAGACGACCGCCTACCTGGGGCTTGGCATCATTGTTGAGAGGAACTCGAAGTCTGGATTTAAACAGCACGCTTTTTGATTTATCCGATCTCCATTCCCCTCTTTTCTTCTGATCCCCAAAACCTTTCCTTCTCTCATTACTCCGAAATGGCTTCCCCTGTGTAGGAAAGGACGGCGCTGGAAATCCTTTTTTCTTATCAGATGCCTTATCTAAAATATCGTCCAAGGCCGACCCAAACAAAAAATTTCCTTGACAAGGAAGGGCACATAGCTTAGACTTTGAAGCCACATCGCCCTTCCACCCCTTTAACCATAGGGACCTTCTGGCTGAATTGGACAGTGCGGCCGCTCTAGCGGAAAGCCTCAATGCATCAGCGGAGGCATCAGAAATAAAGTCCACTGCTCTGGACATGGTTGGTATAGCTTCCAGAAGCTGATCCCTAGGAGTCTTGTTCTCTATATGAGACTCTAGTTCCTCCAACCAGACCTTTAATGACCTTGCCACCGAAGTAGTCGCTATATTCGGTTTAAAGGCAGAAGTGGATGCCTCCCAATTCTTTCTTAAGTAGGCATCTGCCCTTTTGTCCATGGGATCTTTAAGGGACCCTAAATCCTCAAACGGGAGAGCTGATTTTTTATTTATCTTAGCTATGGGGCATCTACCCTCGGTACCTCCTGCCAAGCTGAAACTTCTTGATTATCAAAGGGGTACTTTCTCTTGACCGCTCTAGAGATAAAGAATTTTTTGTCGGGCTTCTCCCATTCACGTTTAAATCAGGTCTTTGATACAGTCCTGAATGGGGAACACCCTAGACTTTTTTGGCTTTAGGCTCTCAAACATGAGTTCTGGCCTAGACCTGAACTCCTTTTCTTCCTCCAGCTCCATCGTGGATCTAACAGCTTTTAATAGTAGATCCGTATCCTCCGCTCTGAATAACGGCTTCCCTGTCAAATCCTCAGAGGAGGAATCTGAGCTTGCAATGGCGCCCTCCTCAGACTCAGAATCCGTAGTATCCTCCACTATCGTCTGAGCCTTCTTAGGTCTGGATGAGCTAGGCAGCGATTTTTTAAGATGTTCCACAGAAGAACGAACTTCCTTTTTAACTAACTCCTGGATGCTTTGTAATAAAGATGGCGACTCATCTGCTACTAACTTATCCAGACATGGTTGGCAACATGTTTTGGGGTAAGACGGGCCCAATTTACACTTGCAAATTCCACACTCCTTATCTCTTGTTTTGTGGGTAGCTTTTCTTGGGGCTTCTTTAACCTGCATTTAAGAAAACAGCCCTAATCAGTCTAATTCTGACCACAATAATAACGTCCCAAAGGGAGATGGTGGGGGTTAACCCCCTCTTACCCCCAGGAGTACCATGCTGGATTCAGAAAGCTGCTCCTGTCTGTCAGTGCGCAGTTGCACTTCCCCTTCTTCCTGCATGATGCTGCTTCAAGGGGGGCAATGGAGGGAAGAACTGGCCGTCCGGACCGGTATCTGCTTGCTGCTGCTGCTGCTCCCTCCATGCTGGCTGGCGGGCATTCCCTTTTTCAAATGGGCCGCGCAACGACCGCCATGTTTAAGCTCCTCCCCTTCCGGCCGGTGGAACGCACGCGTCACTTCCGATGCGACGCGCGCGTCCAGACTCAGCCTGCCGCAATGAGAGGAGAAGATCCACCTCCCCCCTCACGCCGAAACTTCGCCGGCTAGGCAGGGACAATGAGGCAGCTACAGTCATCCCCCCCATGGCTCTGAAGAAGGGAGAGAAAACCCCGGGCTTCTCATCGGCTCCTAGTGGAGACTTACGCCGACAGGTACCTCCACTAGGTTGCCATCCTTTTAATCCTAGAGGTCCTGCAGCCCAAAAGATAGACCTGAGAAGAAATCCTCCTGTCTCTGGACAGGAAACAGGAAAGAACTGAGTGGTGGAAGGCAGTGGACCAATTTAAAGATCTGGGAAGTTCCCGTTTCCTGTCCGGAAGGGGGAGGATCTCTCACAGGTGCTGTCATGGGGCGTAATGGAAATAAATCATCCACAGGAGCAAAGCCCTCATCAAACCTTCTTGGCTCACAGATTCCCACTTATAACATCTTCTCGCGTCGGAAGCTGTCTGGTCCATTAAAAGACTTGTTAAAAAATTACATTTTAGAGTGTATGGATGTAACAGAAGCTTGTTGTAGGTCAATGTTGGAACTCGTAAGAGAAGGTGGAGGCATACCTGAAGGCTCCTTCTTTAAGCCAGGTTGGAGGACCATTTCGGGACTCTTATAGAAGAAAGAGTGGAAGGAGACATGGAGGTTTCTTCTATAAGCCAGGTTGGAGGACCACGTTGAGACTTCCTCTGTAAGTGAGTAGAGCGAGATGTGAAGGTTGTTTTCTATAAGCTAGGTTGGGGGGGGGGGGGATCACTTTGGGACTCTTCTATAAGAGAGAGTGGAGAGAGACATAGAAGTTCCTTCCATAAGCCAAGGTTGTAGAGCCACGTAGGGACTACCTCTATAAAAAGAGAAGTCTGAGACACAAGGAGGCTCCTTCTATAAGCCAGGTTGGAGGAAAACTTTGGAACTCTTCTATAATAAAGAGTAGAGGGAGACATGGAGGTTCCTTCCATAAGCCAGGTTGGAGAGCCACATAGGGACTCCCTCTATAAGAGAAGGTGGAGAGATAAAATGGAGGCTCCTCTAATAAGACACCACATTTGGATTCCCTCTAAGTCAGGATGAAGGGCCACCGCATAGAGTGATTTTTCACTCTGGAGAACTTAGTGCATCCATTGAAATGAATGAATTGCACATTTATTTCAGTAGGAGACATAGCACTTTATGAAGCTGTCAGTTTTGGTTCTTAGACCAACAGATTGTACCTCCTTCTATAAACCAGGATCGTGGACCATGAAGGGAGTCAGCCTGGATGGAGGAAGACATTGGGCTCCATGTGTAAGCCGGCGTTGAGGGCTATGTTGGTACTCCTTTTAAAAGCCAGGTTTGAAAGATGCATAGTTCACTTTCTAGAGGCCATAGTTGAGGGTCACATTTAGACTCCATCCATAAACAAAGGTCAGGGAGAAAAAATAAAATAAAAATGGAGATTCCATCTACAAGATTAAGTGGAGAACCACTGCACTGGAGCTCTGTGGCATCCACTAGTCTCAAAAAAAAAGTCCACTGACCCATATGGGTGCCATAGATCCCATTAGTTCAGATCACCAGACCTGCAATCCGGCCAGGATTTTGTAATAAGTGCTAAGGTTTTCAAACATTTCAATGACAATGGTCTTCATCATATACCTCCAGGCCAAAAAGTTTTCCCTTGCTTTTCAAGCCACCATCATACCCTCAGCCCACCGCCTCAAGAGCAGTGTCCAAAAACTGGAAGCCATTAATAAACCCATCGCCAAATGGGAAATATTGCATTGCTTGTCCAAAACACAGCAGTGATTGACAACAGAGGCGAGGAAGAGCACGGTCCACGGCTGACAAGGCTTTTTGTGTCCTGTGGAAGGCTCTTGAGGGCCTTGTGTCACGGCATGTTTCCATAGGGGGAAAAAAAATCTTTAGAAAGCAGACTTTGTAAATTGATCTTGCAAGAGCTTAAGCCCAGATCACTGAATAATGTCTCTCTGATCCACTGAACTCTCTTGGCGGAATTCATTACACAGAGAAAAGGCCGCCGTGTCAATGTCGCGATTGGCAGCTGTGTTAACAGTCAACGAGGCGCTTTTCAGAAGAGGCTCAATAATCACATTTCTCCTGAGACTGACTCATTAATCAAATATTCATACATCTCTGTAAATACTCTCTAAACAGAGGGCGACACAGACCGGCACAAGCGGGCTTTCATTATCTGCTGCAAGCAACTTGTCATGTTTAGAATTTTTTATGTTTTTGTGTTGTCCCCAAACCCCCTTAGAAAACAGAGGCCAAGTCATGGCCGAGGCTCCCAGCATTACACGGTCATAATTAACATGATTCCACTATTGCTTCATCTGCAAATGAAGACCCTGAATCAATTCTTCTGTTCATTGTCCGCCATCGGCAACAGAAGCAAATTCTAACCCCCCCCCCCCCCCCCCCCCAAGTACAGATGGAAACCAAAGGCCGAGCGCCCAATAATAGGAGAATGTGTATTTGCATTAAAACAAGGGGCAGCACACTGAAGACTTGTAAAACAGCCATTCATTTACATACTAACCATTCCAGCATTACCGAGACAGAAGAGGCATAACTGGGGGCAAACAGAAATATCCACTCATTCCTGTAATACGGGAGAAATGGTTAGGCTGGCTATTGTCTTCACTTATATCTGCCAGAATATATTGCACTTAGGTCATCGTATATACGGACATTTGTACATAGGAGGCAGTATTATAGTAGTTATATTCTTGTACATAGGAGCAGTATTATAGTAGTTATATTCTTGTACATAGGAGGCAGTATTATAGTAGTTATATTCTTGCACATAGCAGTATTATAGTAGTTATATTCTTGCACATAGGAGGCAGTATTATAGTAGTTATATTCTTGTACATAGGAGGCAGTATTATAGTAGTTATATTCTTGTACATAGGAGCAGTATTATAGTAGTTATATTCTTGTACATAGGAGCAGTATTATAGTAGTTATACTCTTGTACAAAGGAGCAGTATTATAGTAGTTAGTTATATTCTTGTACATAGGAGGCAGTATTATAGTAGTTAGTTATATTCTTGTACATAGGAGCAGTATTATAGTAGTTATACTCTTGTACAAAGGAGCAGTATTATAGTAGTTATATTCTTGTACATAGGAGACAGTATTATAGTAGTTAGTTATATTCTTGTACATAGGAGGCAGTATTATAGTAGTTATATTCTTGTACATAGGAGCAGTATTATAGTAGTTATATTCTTGTACATAGGAGGCAGTATTATAGTAGTTATATTCTTGCACATAGGAGCAGTATTATAGTAGTTATATTCTTGTACATAGGAGGCAGTATTATAGTAGTTATATTCTTGCACACAGGAGGCAGTATTATAGTAGTTATATTCTTGTACATAGGAGCAGTATTATAGTAGTTATATTCTTGTACATAGGAGCAGTATTATAGTAGTTATATTCTTGTACAAAGGAGCAGTATTATAGTAGTTATATTCTTGTACATAGGAGGCAGTATTATAGTAGTTATATTCTTGTACATAGGATACAGTATTATAGTAGTTATATTCTTGTACATAGGAGGTAGTATTATAGTAGTTATATTCTTGTACATAGGAGGCAGTATTACAGTAGTTATATTCTTGTACATAGGAGCAGTATTATAGCAGTTATATTCTTGTACATAGGAGCAGTATTATAGTAGTTATACTCTTGTACAAAGGAGCAGTATTATAGTAGTTATATTCTTGTACATAGGAGGCAGTATTATAGTAGTTATATTCTTGTACATAGGAGCAGTATTATAGTAGTTATATTCTTGTACATAGGAGCAGTATTATAGTAGTTATATTCTTGTACATAGGAGCAGTATTATAGTAGTTATACTCTTGTACAAAGGAGCAGTATTATAGTAGTTATATTCTTGTACATAGGAGGCAGTATTATAGTAGTTATATTCTTGTACATAGGAGCAGTATTATAGTAGTTATATTCTTGTACATAGGAGCAGTATTATAGTAGTTGTATTCTTGTACATAGGAGGCAGTATAACAGCACTTTCTGGGATGTTGCAGTTTTTCAGCATAATTTTTAATACTGTTACGATAGAGATGTCTGTACATTGAAAATCGTGGATTTCAGCAAACAGTTGTGAGTTTTATAATCTCTTCATCACCAGTCGCAGAGGGGAGTTTTTGGTGCAGTTTTCATGCTTTTTTCAGAAGACAACATTCTGCTTATAAAAATGCTTCCAAAAGCTGCCTTGTGTGCATGAGGCCTGATGTACACAGCGTGGGTTCTAGCCTAGGGCCTTTTTTTCGTCATCTTTACTCTATTTTTCGAACCAAATCACAGGACCAGTCAGTCACTGAGGTTTATACCGGATCAGATTTATTCGGAGCGGCCTTTAATGTACAAGTCGATGACAGTGGCGAGAATAGACAAAATATCTTACAAATCACAGTGATCAAGACTCGAAAATGACACCTTAGATGTTAGCGTTCATACATGACCTAAAATAAAAGGCCTCTCCAAAAGATAAAAACATTAAAATTTTAATTTAAAAAAATTTGATTAAAAAAAATTCATAAACACATTCCAGGTTCTAGCGTTTCTATAGGATTGACCCAAACTGCACAATTTCCAAATACAGGACATGGGGGGGGGGATAAATCACAGCAAGACAAACTCCTCGGTGGTGAAGCTTTTTAACCTGTTCTTCTCCTCCTCTGTGAAAAGGTCATTCTGCTCGTAGACCGGCGTGGAGTCCAGTTCGAAGTCTTGAGCGTGTCCGTTCACAAAGGTAAATAAAGGATAATTCAGCTTGCTGGAGGATTTCAGTACCTGGGATACAGAATAGAGGATCACGTTAAAGCAGGATTCCGGGAAGATGTAGCAGAGCTGAATTTGTTGTGAGGAAAATTTGGTGTCTTGAGACAAAACTGAGCTGCAAAATCAGCTCTGCTACATCCGTATAATTTTTATAGACCTAATATTACTGGATACCACCACATGTTCCCATGCACAGGTTGAGTGATAGGTGACACTTTGCTCTTGTACCTTCTTACATTGTAGGCATATAAAAGCAGTAATATCAATTGCAGTAAAAATGACCTTAAAAATTAGACAAAAAAAACCACTAACATGTTTTGGGCTCTTTCTGTAACTAGACATGTAAAACACATCAGCTCCAGTAAAAAAAAAAAAAAAAGCCAGGAACACGGCTGCCCTTCAGTTCTGGCAAGTACATGTCATGTGTGGAGACCCCTATTAAAAAAAATAAAATTAAAAAAATTAAAAATACAAAAAAATAAATAAATAGGGTGGGGTCAGCAGTGACCTTCTGGCGCAGGGGTTAGCCACCTCTGGAACTCCAGCAGTGCCGAAATCAATTCTGGGAACATCCGAGTAAGTGTGCATGCTGGGAGTTGTAGTTGTACTACAGCTGGAGAGCCAGATCTGAGTCACCATGCATATACAGTGCAGAGCGGTGCATTGTGGGTAGCTGGCTGAGTACAGGGCGGAGTGGCGTATCTATGACCTGGTCACGTTGTGTACGGACTATGGGTGTGTGATACAGGCCTCCTTGAAGGCATCAATTTTCATTGCTGGCAATGTAAGGAGCAAGTCTGATGGTCCGAGCCAGGGACTTCCACGGAACGGGTGCAGCATGAGGGAGGATGGGAGTTGTAAGTGAGAGCATGCAAGCGGGGAGGCGCCAAAATATTTGCAGCTAGCCACTCAAACAAAAAATTTATAAAAATCTGATAATCCGGCACCTCTATTATGCCACTGGTGTCAGGTTATCAAATAGTCTGAATTATCAGACATGTTTATCCTTCCTTCTGCATCAGCAGTTTAGTACCCACATCATGAAACATCCGGACCGCACGAGAGGCAGTGCAGATAATACCAGCAGATTGCACCAACTGGGCAAAAACCTGAAGTGCAAAAGCTAAGAAATCGGCTGAACAGGTCCTGGAATCCATAGAATTAAGGGGTGAAAATGTCCCAATGGCGCCACCTCCTGGCACAAAACAGACTTTTTTGCTTTTGAAAGACCTGTATATAGAGAATTTTTTGGGCAATAATCTAAAAAAAAATTAGCAGGGGCTGAAAAGTAAAATAGCATATTTTCAGAGGAGAGTATACTGTATACACCCCCACTACAGTGGACAGTATACTGTATACACCCCCACTACAGTGGACAGTATACTGTATACACCCCCACTACAGAGGAGAGTATACTGGATACACCCCCACTACAGAGGAGAGTATACTGGATACACCCCCACTACAGAGGAGAGTATACTGGATACACCCCCACTACAGAGGAGAGTATACTGTATACACCCCCACTACAGAGGAGAGTATACTGTATACACCCCCACTACAGAGGAGAGTATACTGTATACACCCCCACTACAGAGGAGAGTATACTGGATACACCCCCACTACAGAGGAGAGTATACTGTATACACCCCCACTACAGAGGAGAGTATACTGTATACACCCCCACTACAGAGGAGAGTATACTGTATACACCCCCACTACAGAGGAGAGTATACTGTATACACCCCCACTACAGAGGAGAGTATACTGTATACACCCCCACTACAGAGGAGAGTATACTGTATACACCCCCACTACAGAGGAGAGTATACTGTATACACCCCCACTACAGAGGAGAGTATACTGTATACACCCCCACTACAGAGGAGAGTATACTGTATACACCCCCACTACAGAGGACAGTATACTGTATACACCCCCACTACAGAGGACAGTATACTGTATACACCCCCACTACAGAGGACAGTATACTGTATACACCCCCACTACAGAGGACAGTATACTGTATACACCCCCACTACAGAGGACAGTATACTGTATACACCCCCACTACAGAGGACAGTATACTGTATACACCCCCTACAGAGGAGAGTATACTGTATACACCCACTACAGAGGACAGTATACTGTATACACACCCTACAGAGGACAGTATACTGTATACACCCACTACAGAGGACAGTATACTGTATACACCCACTACAGAGGACAGTATACTGTCTACACACTACAGAGGACAGTATACTGTATACACACACACACACACTACAGAGGAGAGTATACTGTATACACCCCCACTACAGAGGAGAGTATACTGTATACACACACTACAGAGGACAGTATACTGTCTACACACTACAGAGGACAGTATACTGTATACACACACACACACACTACAGAGGAGAGTATACTGTATACACACACTACAGAGGACAGTATACTGTATACACACCCTACAGAGGACAGTATACTGTATACACACCCTACAGAGGAGAGTATACTGTATATATACACACTACAGAGGAGAGTATACTGTATACACACACTACAGAGGACAGTATACTGTCTACACACTACAGAGGACAGTATACTCTACACAGTGGTCTAGAGCCGAGATCCTGCACAAATGCCCAGAACGGCCCGTACAGTCCATCACTGTCAATCTAAAGGCAGGGGGTGTGAACTGCAGCAGAGGGGCGTTGTTGGAGTGGTGCTCAAACCGCATAGACCCGCCTCCTGGTGCTTGAATACTTAAATATACATATTTTTAAAAGTTCATTTTTCTCCACCACCGGACCACCAACAGCAAAAAGAAAGGTATTGTTTTTGTTAGCGTCATCAACCCAACCAGGCTATATGCCTGGTAGGGTCACGTTGATCAGGGTGACAGAGCCTCTAACTTTTTAAACCAGTGTCAGGCAGCTGCTGCCAAAGGAGATACAATTATGGGTTGCATCAAAAGGGCCATAGATGCCGGCGATTAGAACATAGTCCTGCCACTTTACAAATCACTAGTCAGACCACATATCAGGGCCGGACTGGGAACAAAGTGAAAAAAAAATATGGCCACATGTCAATCTGGATCCGCTTATGACATGAGATGGGGCAGCACAAGGGATAAGAAATAGGAAGGGCTAGCAAACCCTTAGTGCAGCACAAAATACTACCCCAGCAGAACCAAATACCACAGGCAAGCATAAAATACTGCCACTGCACCACAGTATTCAACTGTATCACTGTTCTTAGGACAATGATACAGTTGAATTCAGGAGGACTCCTGATCATTATTAGTGTGGAGAGCAAATATTCAAATTGCGAATTTTAATTGCGAATATTGCCACTTCGAGAATTTGTGAATATTTAGAATATAAAGCTATGTATTCACGAATAGTGTTGAATATTCTAAACCCGAATTTATCGCAAATATATTACATTGCCGATTTTCGTAATCAAGTAAACAATAACTGGAGATCACGAATTCGCGAAAAAATTTGTGAAATATCGCGAATTCCAATATTGCCTATGATTCATCACTAATCATTATGTACCTGACTGGCAGCCTTGAGGAGGGCTTGGGTGTACCCCTGGGTAATCTCCCTGAAGGGTCTATGGCCTGTCCGCTTACACCAAATATGGAGTACTGTGTATAATTCTGGGCTCCTGTGAACAAGGCAGACAGAGCTGGAGAGGGTTCAGAGGAGGGCAATTAACAACTGGAATGGGTGGACTACAGGACCCAGAAAGATTATCCAAATTAGGGTTATTCAGCTTAGAAAAAAAAAAAAAAATAAATAAACAAGACGACTGAGGGGAGATGTAATTACTATGTATAAATATATCAGGGGTCAGTACAGAGATCTCTCCCATCATCTGTGACGAGGGGACATCCTCTGCGTCTGGAGGAAAGAAGGTTTGTACACAAACATAGAAGAGGATTCTTTACGGTAAGAGCAGTGAGACTATGGAGCTCTCTGCCTGAGGAGGTGGTGATGGTGAGTACAATAAAGGAATTCAAGAGGGGCCTGGATGTATTTATGGAGCATAATAATATTACAGGCTATAGCTACTAGAGAGGGGTCATTGATCCAGGAAGTTATTCGGATGCCTGATTGGAGTCGGGAAGGAATTTCCTCTGGATCAACTTTGCAGGATAACAGGCTGAACTGGATGGATGTCTTTTCAGCCTTATAAACTGTTACTATGAAGAAATGCAAAAATGAGGAAACAAATGTAGTCGGGACTCTTACTAATGAATAACAAAAATTAGGGTCCAGTCACACGTCAGTATTTCTTTTCCAGATTTTCGTTCATTTTTTTGCAGATCAGTGTTTCTGCATAAAACTTCCGTTTTTATGAGAAAAATAAAAAAATAAAACCCCAAACAACGGAAGGAGGAATATATGTTGCTAGGGTACTAATAAAAAAATTCTCTCCATTTCCTGCAAACTGATCTGCAATTGCGGATGACCTATTGATGCTTGACTACAATGGGGCCACGGACCGCATTGTACGGATCTGCATAACGGAACGGAACAATGGATGCGGACCGCACACCGACTGCTGTCTGCATTTTTTGCAGGGTCATTGAAATGAATGCGGATTAGAAAATACATGTGAATGGAGCCTAATCCTTCATTAAATATAAAGATCAACAGCAGTCTTTGCATCGCCCTCTTCCATCAGGTTACATTTAGTCAGGTCTCCATTAGAGATTATTGAAAAGATTAGTCATTTTTAAAGCTCCCCCAACTTTACCAAGTAACACAACAGTGTTCATGTTCGTGACCCAGCTTTTCAGAAAGGGAAGTTACAAAATACTGAAAATAAGCTCTTGTTCAAAGACTAGGACTCCTTAAGGACCTTTATTTGCAGATTTCTCCACATTTAGGGAAAAATACAAGTCTACCTGACTGACAGACGTAGCTAATCCTTAAAGGCTGTGTACACCTTTGGGGGAAATTTTTTTTTTTTTGCATTATTGCATTGTACTAATTTTGAGCTAAATTTTTTTTTTTAATTGGTCTTTATTAAAAATATAGCATCCTTTGTCTGTACAGAGCAGAGATGCTGTAGAAGCAGCCTTTGGATTTTCTGTCTTTTCCATCAGACCAGGAGCAGATGGACTCATCTCTGCTCTCTGACCTTATAAACACGCACTACAGCTCAGTTCTCATCTTACTGATAGGAATGTGGCTTAAATAAGTGTTTATGACCTCGTTAGTTTAGAGATCAGGGTTGTTAGAAGACAGCACAAAATGAAAGTAAAAGTACCAGTCACACAGTTAGAAAAACAGTTAATCTTTTGTGACAGAATGGCTCAATATTATTTTAATAAAGGCCAATTGAAAAAATGATTTTTAGCCAAAAATGAGTAACATGCAATCATTAATAAAAAAAATTGCCTTTGAAAGTGTACATACCCATTAAATCAGTACAGGAACCTTAAAGGGGTTCTGCACTTTGTTTTAACTGATGATCTATCCTCTGGATAGTTCATCAGCTTCTGATCGGCCGGGGTCAGACACCCGGGACCCCCCCCGATCAGCTGTTTGAGAAGGCAGTGGCGCTCCAGTAGGGCCGCGGCCTTCTCACTGTTTACCGCCGGCCCAGTGACGTCACGACTAGTATCAACTAGCGTGGGCGGGGCTAAGCGCCATTCAAGTGAACAGAGCTTAACCCCGCCCACGCTAGTTGATACTAGTCGTGACGTCACTGGGCTGGTGGTAAACAGTGAGAAGGCTGCGGCGCTACTGGAGCGCCGCTGCCTTCTCAAATAGCTGATCGGCGGGGGTCCCAGGTGTCGGACCCCTGCCGATCAGAAGCTGATGAACTATCCAGAGGATAGATCATCAGTTAAAACAAAGTGCAGAACCCCTTTAAATATAAATCCATAGTTATATCCTGTATTATACTCCATCCAGAGCTGCACTCACTATTCTGCTGGTGCAGTCACTGTGTACATACATTACTTATCCTGTACTGATCCTGAGTTACATCCTGTATCATACTCCAGAGCTGCACTCACTATTCTGCTTATGGAATCAGCGTACATTGTAATACATCACATGACATACATACCTTTGTGAGTTCATCCACCACCCTCTCAAAGTCCCATGCGTTTCTACAATAAAATCCAATGGTGCAGCTTGGGTCCATTTTCTTGAAGGGCATTTTCTTCGGGGACGGACAGTGGAATGACTGCGGAGGAAGAAGACGCCAGCAAGACATGGTAATACAAGAAAGATCAATATTAGACCTCACAACCTTCTAAAACTGTTCATGATGGTGGCAGCCAAGCAATGCTCTGTGAGCCAAACACAGCAGGAAGCAGAAAGAATGTCCCCTGCACCGATACATTGTAACAAATCCGCAGGCTGAAATGTTATGTGAACTTACTGGCCAGAGAAGCCTGGTCTCTGCTGCATGCGGGATGATCGGACGCCATAAAGATATCCTAAATACTATGCAAAGTAACTGAATTATAGCTCTTTTTTTTAGAATACAGAGCGCCAACTTTTTTGCAAAGACATGAAAAGTCATAATCTATTCCTGTCTCTGCAGCAACCACCAGGGGGAGCTCTCGAATGGATTTTTTTTTTTTTTTTTTATCGAGTTCAATGTACAGTAAGCTCCCCTAGTGGTGGCTGCAGACAGTCATTAACCCCATCCCAACATCTTGGATAAATGTGCGCCAAAATTCAAAAAGGGGTTGGTTGGGGGGGCTCAAGAGTGGAGCTAGCTCCATACATGGCATTTACTAAAGTTTTAAAAAAGATTTAAAAAAATAAAAATAAATTACAAAATCTAAGTCAAAAAAGTTTAAACATAACTGGTATCACTGAAAAACTAAAACTCAGATATGCTGTTTTTCGTCATTTCCCCAAAAAGGAATTAAAAAAATAAAAAATAAAATAATAAATAAGTCGTATGCATCACAGAAGCTTACCAAAAAATTAAAATACAACTCAAAAAAGTAAAAAAAAGTGTCAGACCATTTAAAAAAATAAATAAATGTTTATAGTTTTTTTTAAGTTGATAAAAACGCCTGTGACACCAAGTGATTGTAGCCTTACTTAAAAACATGGCGTTTCTTCACGCCAGCGTTTTTGCTGGATCCGTCATGGATCAACAAAACCGCTTCTGTCACAATAATACACCCGTCTGCATCCGTCATGAATGGATCCAGTTGCATTCTCTCTAAAACAGCCAAGACGGATCAGTTATGAACTCCATTGAAAGTCAAGTCAATGGAGGACAGATCCATTTTCTATTGTGTCAGAGATCAGTCTTGCTCCTCACCACATCGTGGACAGAAACGCTACTCGCAGCGTTATTCTGTCCGCGATGGGGATGCAACCAAACTGAACAGAATGCATTCCGTTTCGTTCAGTTTTGTCCCCATTGACAATGAATGGGGACAAAATGGAAGAGTTTGCCCCTGCTATTGAGATCCTATGACGGATCTCAATAGCAGAAAGGTAAAGCACAGACGTGAAATTAGCCTAACCCACCAGATTGCTGTGATACATTACGTCTAGAGCTGCACGTACAGCAATTTCTGCTATGCCAACATCTAGCGTTCCAACTACAGAAATTAACATGACCAACGTCATGTCCCACAGTTTCTACGATTCCGTTTAGGGCGACTTATCCATCCAAGAAACGGCGTCTGATGAGAGTCCATCCTATTTTAGTAAGCCTTATGTCCCCGTTCCCTCCTCCACTTCTAAATTTTTTCTTTTTTACCTTGACTAAAGCTTCCTCGCCCTCCACATTGACGGGAAGCAATGTTTGAGCGTGGTAATGTGCATGTGATTCTACCCAATTAGATTTGCAAATCGTTCGGCGCAGAGTCTGAGCTTTAGTGAAATGTACATGACTCCGCTGGGCTCTATCCATCATTGTCAGGACGGCCTGATGTCAGCGTGCCAAGGTTTTGGGGGGGGGGGGGGGGTGGTTAAAAAGAAAGTTCTTCCCCGATACATAGCTCAAATGGCAATATAGGACTGGTGTCATACAGCCAAACATATAACCATACCGCCCTGTTCCTTTTTTTTTTTTAATACAGCTTGACAAATGAACATGATCTGGTACACTTTTTGCCAGGCTAATGACATCCCTACATCAGGTCATGCATTCATTTTTGGATGTTCTTGCCATATTGTCTCAAAAATACCAAGCGCAAGTTGGGCGTAAATAAGAATGTTTCCATTCAAAGACAGCAAGCAGAGATGGTGAAAAGCCAGGCTGAACTCCATCCAGACACAATGTTTCTCACTGTTGAGAATTTGTTACGAAAAGTTTCAATTTACCCAATGCCCTGCAAGTTATACACCCCAGCAGAACTACTGTTTTGTTTGTTACAATGTATCAAAGTACAATAAAATGTATCCGTCTGTCCAACTTATTAGAAGAGACGCCCAGGATAAGAAAAACATGGCTGCTTTATGCCAAAACAGTGCCACACCCATCTACAGGTTGCGTGGGATATTGCAGCTCAAACCTATTCTTTGTAATGGAGCCGAGCTGGAATGCCAGACACAACCCATGGACAGGTGCAGCGCTGTTTTTGGAAGTAGCACTATGGTTTTTCTAATTCTGGATAACCCCTTTAAGGCTTACAAGACTCCGTATCTGACATTTTTGACTAGCCTGGGTGATTACATCCCCCTTAAAGACCTCCAATTTCCCCAAGAGTCTAGCAATGTGCCCAGTGTACTTAAAGGGGTTGTCCACAATTCTAAAACATGGACGTGTCCTCCGAAAATAGCGCAGTTTTCTGCAGTCTCCTCTACAGTAGCTCTTCTATGGGATCGGACCAGATGGACTCGCCTCCTCTGCCCACATACATAAATAATCCCTGTCGCTGGTTCAGTGGTTGGACCACTTTTGGCAAGTACTAACCGTACATACCAGGATCACTCCATAAGACCAGCCGCTTCGGATAGGATCTGACCCGGTTATCCAGTTATCACAATCCTCACACTGGCTCATTTTTCCCGCTTCCAATGCACCAAATTTAAGAACTGACTGTTCATTTGCTGCCTAAAATGTTACATCATTTGACAGGCTCCACTCCACTTAAAGGGGTTCTCTCAATTCAGCAAATAGCATTTATCATGTAGATAAAGTTAATACAAGGCACTTACTAATGTATTGTGATTCTCCATATTGCCTCCTTTGCTGGCTGGATTCATTTTTCCCCCATCACATTATACGCTGCTAGTTTCCATGGGTTATGACCACCCTGCAATCCATCAGTGCTGGTCGTGCTTGCACACTATAGGACAAAGTACCAGCCTATATGAGCACCTGCAGTCCCGGCCACCCGAGAGGCTGGTACTATTTCCTACAGTGTGCAAACACGACCACCACTGTTGCATTGCAGGGTGGTCATAACCATGGAAATGAGCGGTTTATAATGTGATTGAAAAGGGAATCCAGCAAAGGAGGCAATATGGGACAATCATAATACATTAGTAAGTGCCCTGTATTAAACTTTCTCTACATGATAAATGCCACTTACTTTAAACGGATTGTCCCGGATCAGAGCTAAACCCGGACATACCCTTATTTTTACCCAGGCAGCCCCCCTGAGGCTAGCATCGGAGCATCTCATGCCAAATCGCGCAGGGCAAGGTCTCTTGTTTTCAATAACACACTGCCGGGTGGAAACTCTCCGCCCGGCAGTGTGTTTGGTGACGTCACCGGCTCTGATGGTTGGGCTTTAGCGCTGCCCTAGCAGTTTTACTGGCTAGGGCAGCGATAAATCCCGCCCATCAGTGCCGGTGACATCACTGAGGTTCCTGGCAGGCCCATGGAGAGCCCGTTATGTCACCGGAACTCCTAAAAATGCCTTTGCCCTGCGCGATTTAGCGCAGGGCAAAGGAGAGCATCGGAGCATAAACATGTCAGGGGGGCTGCCAGGGTGAAAAATGGAGGGATGTCCGTGTTCAGCTCTGAACTCGGAGAACCCCTTTAAGTGTCAGTGGCTGCTCTATGTGTGGTCATGCCGAGATAGGAGTGCAAGAGCATGACCACTACTATGAGTTTTTGTAACTTTTTTTTTTGGGAGGGAGGTCATTACTTAAACCCTGAGAACGGCACAAGATTACCCAGAAATCGCTGTACGATCTCACTTCATAATTAGTGCCTAATTTAGAGCGAGAGAACGGAGCTAAAACGCGCGGCGACATTACCTCGAGAGGGAAATCCTTTATGCTGACATCTACAAAAGATTGGCAGTAATGAGGATCCATGTATATCAAGCTGTCATCTGCAAGGACAAAACAGAAGATAAGTAATTCCAAACACACTTTATTATCACACCGCTTACAATCCAATTTCTATGCAGAAGAACAGAGGAGAAAAAATAAAAAATAAAAATCGCAGACAAAGGCTCCTGCCATCGGAGGCGCCGTGACGGATGCGCGCCCCTTAACGGGACAGATTAACTTCTGCATAATCAAAGATGCTTGTATAAGCAGAATTTTTTTTTTTATGAAAGTGATGAGTCTGTCATTTAATTTTTGGTGATGAAATTACTTTCACAAACACACAATTATATTCCGGAGTTCGGCGATGAAAAATGCGACGGCGGAGCGGTGCCGACAACGAGGACGTATTGCTTGTCATCTTAACGTCAACTCGCCGCGCTTAAACTGCTGGAATGTAAATATGTAAATAAAGCCTGCCAAATGAGAAGAGCGAGCGCGCTTAAACTTTCATTAGACGGAGGGTAAAATATGCCTTGTTTATGCAGGGCAGGAAATTAAAGACGCGGTCTGCGGAAACCAATTACAATGGCGGCTAAGTGACAAATGAGTGGACTTTGGTGGGATCTGATTAATTAATAGAGGCCTCGGCGTGGCGGTAATTATTCAGGCTGAGAATGGTCATTTACAGATGGCAGCTCTCTGTTTTTGGTCCCATAAAAAAAAAAAAATCAAATCTATAAAAAATGAGAGGTGCCGGATTATCAAATATAATATAACTCTGGCGGTCATTAAAGGGGTTGTCTGAGATTTTGATGGCCTATAATCAGGAAAGATCATCAATATCAGATCGGCAGGAGTCCAACTCCCAGCACCTGCCGTCTGAAGGGGCCGCGGCGCCCACCGGTGCAGCTCAGTCCAATTCAAGTGAATGAGGCTGAGCTGCAATACTAAACATGGCCGCTGTACAATGCACTGCGCTGGACGGGGTGAGCTGCGGCCTCTACAAACAGCTAATCACCAGGGCTGTCTGATCCCCGCCGATCTGATACTAATGACCTATCCAGAGGATAACTCATCTGTATTATACGGGTTGCCGCATGAAAAAGATATTCTACAGTTTTCAAACCAGCACCTGGATCTGAATAGTTTTGTGATTGCATGTCATTAAAAATGCAGCATAGCCACTGAGCTATTCAATAAAATGTATCTGTATAGTGCCACCTGCTATTGTTTTTTTTTCTTATTATTTCTTTGTCCAGGTCAGATATCTGCACACGCTCAGTTTCATCCTTCAACTGCCTCCTGAGCTGTTATAGGGAGAGAGCACCAGCAGAAAGGACACGCCCCCTGAGCTTCAGCAGAAAGGACACGCCCCCTGAGCTGCCAGCTTGATATAAATCTAGCAGAGCAATGAATGGTAAGATCTTTGGATACATGTGAGGTGCAGGGCTGGTTCTAGGTTTGTCAGAAAAAAGATATGTTTTATAGGTCTGATTATTTTATTTATTTTTTATTTTATTTTTTTACACAAGTCATCAAGTCATGAGATAACCCCTTTAACAATTGCAGCATCTAAGTGGTTAAATGCTGCAAAAAAAAAAAAAAAAAAAAATTCTTTTTTTTTTTATTATCTGTTAAAAGTACTTTGTAACCCAAAACAGTAAAATAATTGTAATACCTCATATGTAATCCAACAGGAGAGCACAGTATGTGTGTTCTGGTACCTACCTTGAAATCCCACAAAGTAATAGGACTGTTTTGGTCGACCCCCAATGATACCAAGACAATATTCAAGGCTGAGGATCCCCTGAGGACAAGAAAATAACAGCATAAGGCTAGGGCTACACAACGACATTTGCCGCACAACAATTTATAATGGTAATGTACGGTGTCAGACTGGATTTTTTGCTACTGTCGTGTCGCAGTGCGACACTATCGACTATAGTTATAAAAATTGTCGCGCGACATTTCGTCGTGTAGCCCTAGCCTAAAAGTATTAAAGGGACTGTACAGAACTAGGAAAAAAAAACAAAAAAAAACAAAACAACTCAATATACACAGGCTGCACTCCCAAGACAAGCAGACGTCAGTTGCTGCTCATCTCTGGAGAAACAAAGGATAAGGGCTCATGTACGCGCCCATAGCAGTTTTTGCAGTCTGGAATTGCAGATCCGCAAAACAGATACCGGCGTGTGTGTTCAGTGTTTTACGGAACAAAATGTCCTTCCCTGTATAGAGCTGTCCTATCCTTGTCTGTCAAACGGACAAGAATATGACGACATGTTCAATTATTTTTGCAAAACTGCTACGTGGAAACGGAATGCACAAAGTCATTTCCGGTTTTTGTAGCCCCATTGAAGTGAATGGTTCCGCAAAAAAACAAAAAAAAAAACACATGCGATAAAAAAAAAAAAAAATAGGTTTATGGCAGAGATTGGGAAAGGAGGCTCGTTAGACATTATACTAGGGATCGACCGATATTGATTTTTTAGGGCAGATACCGATAATTTATACCGATATTCTGGGAATCTTTATTTTTGGAGAAAAAAAAATATAAAATTTTCCTACACAAATCTGCTGAAAATTAATATGTTTATTGTTAACGTGTATTTTTTTGTAAATCTTTTTCATTTATACTTAATATTTTAGTGTTTTTTTTTTTTACTAACTTTTAGCCCCCTTAGGGACTAGAACCCTTGTCCTATTCACCCTGATAGATCTCTATCAGAGTGAATAGGATCTCGCACTCTCCCTGCTGCCCTGTGCTCTGTGCACACAGCAGCATGGAGCCGACTATGGCAGCCAGGGCTTCAATAGCGTCCTGGCTGCCATGGTAACCGATCGGAGCCCCAGGATTACACAGCTGGGGCTCCGATCGGAGGAGCAGGGGAGAGGGGATCCTGTGGCCACTGCCACCAATGATTAATACTGGGGAGGGGGGGGGGGGGCGCACTGCGCCACCAATGATTAATATTGGGGGGCTTGGGGGGGAGGCACACTGCGCCACAAATGAAGATAAGTCTCATTTATTCATATACAGGAGGCGGGAGCTGGCTGCAGAATCACATAGCCGGCTCCCGACCTCTGAGCGGTAGCTGCGATCCGCGGCACCTAAGGGGTTAACTACCGCGGACCGCAGCTACCGCTCAGAGGTCGGGAGCCGGCTATGTGATTCTGCAGCCAGCTCCCGCCTCCTGTATATGAATTAATGAAAGACTTATCTTCATTGGTGGAGCGGTGGCCACAGCCCCGCCCCTCCTCTTATCTTCTCTCCTCTCATTGGCGGCAGCAGCAGCACAGGGGGAGGAGACACTGCTTCCTTCTCCCCTGTGCTGCGGAGGGAACACAGAGAGCGCTGAGAGCAGCGCGTTCTGTGTTCCCAATACGTTATCGGTATATCGGCAAAATAGATGCCGATAACCGTCAAAATCCTCAATATCAGCCGATAATATCGGTAAAGCCGATAATCGGTCGATCCCTATATTATACTGCGCTTTCCATTATAATTTAGTAAATTTAAGTGGAGGAATGGCAGGGTTTTATTTCACAATCATGCATAAGATAAAAAAATAAATAAATAAATTAAGCGTTGAAAAGCCTCCCCATGTGTACGGTGGGACAATAGACGACCCCCTCATCGTCCCCCTACCTTCACAAATGCGAAATATTCAGTATTGGTCCTTTCCCCGCCAAGTCTGACAGGAACCAGAATGAGAACGGATTTGTCACAGTCAGAGTTATCCTGCTGGTCGTAGACGTCGTCGCGATAAACTGTGGAAACAAGGAAAACGTAACCTTTACATCAGAGATGTTCTGCCAGCAAGCTTCAAGTGCCGCAACGCATCACCTCGCAATGCTGATTAAAGGGGTACTCCAGGTTTCAGCGAGTAAACACACAAAGTGTAAAAATTGTCCAAGCACCAATTCCTCACATTTTTTTAAGATCTGTTTGCAGTCATCCATTTTTTTTTACAAAACTTCTGGCCACAAACCGTGGTTTGAAGATAAGCTGAACATGACTGCTGTCTCCCGAACAGCACCACACCTGTCCACAGGTAAAGCGTGGTATTGCAGCTCAGCTCCATTCACTTCAATGGAGCAGTAATACCAGACAACCTATGGACAGGCGTGGAGCCGTTTCTGAAGACAGCAGGCATTTTTTTTTTCCCATACAGTGCGACCCATCCACACATATTCCAGCGTGCCCTATGCTTGCTGTCAGTGAATAGGAACACTATTGCATCGAGAGGTTGCATGCAACTTATTACAATTGTGTCCAGTATCTTCTGTGCGCTAAACACATCAACAGTACAAACCTTACTCCCGACACAAAATGGTTTGTTACAATGTATCAGGGCAGGCAAAATGTATCAGCCTCTTTAGTTTACAAAGCTGCGTGGTTCTAACACGTGGGGGAGATTTATCAAGGCCGGCACTTTCTGTGCTGGTCTCGACAATTCCTGCACCGCCGGAAGATGAGGCCTCGTCCTAAATTAGGCGCATCATAAATTAGAAGCATCCTCCTGGAGTCCGTTCGCCCCTATACAGAAACCTATGACAGCTCTGAGCTTCAGTAGAATTCTGGCTTCATTTGCGCTAGAAAACCGTTAAATTTGTCGGGTGGGAGGTCCTGCCTCCTTCCTGCCCTTGCCATGCCCCCTTTGTGAAAAGTAGCGAGGGCGGCATAAAAAGGGAGGAGATGCCACCATTTTGTAAAAAGTTTAAAAGTCGCAAACACATAGGGGATCATTTATTAAACATAAATGCACCTATATTAGACGTATTTCTGGGACAGATGGTGGTGCAAAGTCGCCCTTCCCATTTTCTACACCTGTTTTTGGCGTAGAAAATGGTCTAAATGTAAGACAGCAAGGAAGCAGTCTTACATTTAGAAGCGGCGGTGGATGCGCAGGAGTTATGGAGAGGCCTGCACCTCTACATAACTTCGGCGGATCCAACGCCAGTGCAGGGGCTTATCAAGAGCGGAGTCTAAAACAGCGGTCTTAATAAATGTGCCCCTTAGGGCTCGTTCACACAAACGCGTGATGCCCGTTGCCGTATTGCGGACCGCATTTGCGGATCCGCAATACACAGGTACCGTTCCGTGGCCATTCTGCATCACGTATGCGGACCCATTCATTTCAATGGGTCCGCAAATCCAGAGATGCGGAACGGAACACTACGGAAGCCCTACGGAGTGCTTTCTGGGGTTCCGTTCCGTGCTTCCGCACCGCAAAAAGATTGAAAAAGTTCTCTCTTTTTGCGGAACGGAAGGATCGCAGACCCATTCAAGTGAAGGGGTCTGTGATCCCTGTGCGGCTGCCCCACAATTTGCGGTCCACAGCATGGGCTTCACACGAGCCCTTAGTTTGTAACTTAACGCTGCTGTTCAGGTGCAAGTTTAAGACACACCAGCTCAGCCATCACTGAGCCTTGGAGGGCCAAGATGGCGACGGGATGTGGAGTGGGCACACTGTCAGCTAGGCAGGTGGTGTACTGGGAGGATCTGAGCCAGCCCTATGCAGCATGGGAATTGTAGTCTAGCAACACAATAGGAAGCAGCTACAGATTGTCAGCTTGCAATGTAAATATCGGAGCACGCTCACATCACTGGAAAAGACAGGAGCCAAAAGGTATTTGTGCGGCATTATTACACGTCACATCACGGTCAGACCATTTTCTAAATTTGAAATCAGTGTCAGAAACCTTTAAGGAAGTGAAGAGGACGCCACCTACTTGTACAGTCCTGAGCAACGTATATGGAAATCCCCTGAAGCTCTGGGTCAACGGAATCTTCCATTGCTTTCCTGGAAAACGTTAGACGACAGGTTACAATGTATCGTGTTTGTCTTACAAGGTTAAAACAATGTAGCTGCTTGCTGACTATGGAACGCAGACAGGTCACAGGAGTCGTACTTTGACGTCTTACATTGTGGACTACAATGGCAATGTGGCGTGCAATTTGCAACCAAAATTCCTCAAGGGTTGACGTTTTGGTGACAGACGAATCATAGGTGGCGATATGTCACAATGTAACCACGTAGACAATCAATGGACACAATGTCAGTGCTGCACTGCCATCTTCATCATGCCATGTAAGCCTGGCCAAAAGGACTGTTATGACCTTACCTGGGAGCATAAGGTATACAAAATATTAAATAAGTACAAAGAGAAAAACTAAGCACGCCAAAAATAGCAGAAACTGCAACTATAACCCCCACCCCCAAGGAACCATAACTGTCTTGAATAAAAAAATAAATACAAAAATACTAACTTTATACCGATATTCTATGCATTTTCATTTTTGAAGAATTTTTTTTTCTCTAATATATATATATATATATATATATATATATATATATATTTTAATAGTTTGGACTTTTCAGACGTGGCAATATGCAATAGATTTATTTTATGGGAAAGGAGGCGATTTATACCTAATATTTATTTTTTACTTTTTTTTAATAACTATTTCCCCCCTTAGGCCTCTTTTACACAGGCGTTGCGGGAAAATGTGCGGGAACACGCGCGATTTTTCCGCGCGAGTGCAAAACATTGTAATGCGTTTTGCACTTGCGTGAGAAAAATCGCGCATCTTTGGTACCCAAACTTCACAGAAGTTCGGGCTTGGGATTGGTGTTCTGTAGATTGTATTATTTTCCCTTATAACATGGTTATAAGAGAAAATAGCATTCTGAATACAAAAATGCATAGTAAAATAGCGCTGGAGGGGTTAAAAAAAACAACAACATTGCTTACCGGTAATCGTTTTTCTCGATACCCATGACGGCACCCAGTGCGACTCAGGACCTCCCATCAGGACAGGAAACCTGAGAAGATAAAAAGGACACACCTCCACCCAACACCAGTGGAAGAAATAAATTGTTCTCCGGAGAGAAGTGATAAGGGATTAAAGACCCTTTTTTTTTTTTTTTTTTTAAATCTATATTACTTCATATAGACCTGACTGATACCTTATATATATTTATAAATGTATCTGTATATGTATCTATATATGGGGAGGGAACTATCGGGTGCCGTCATGGGTATCGAGAAAAACGATTACCGGTAAGCAATGTTGTTTTCCCCTCACCCATGACGGCACCCAGTGCGAGATAGACTATAAGTAGAGTCTAGGGGGGGGGGGGGGGCCACAGCCTGCAGGACCTTCTGCCCAAATGAGGCGTCAGAATGGAGCTGCAACCTATAATGTTTGAGAAAGGTATGTGGGGAACTCCATGTAGCTGCCCTACAAATCTGAGCTAAGGACACGTCAGCCCTTTCAGCCCATGAAGTAGACACTGCCCGAGTAGAATGGGCCCCGAACCCAGAAGGAGGGGAAAGACCCAAGGAGATTTAAGCCTTTGTTATGGCCTTCTTCACCCATCTGGCAATAACCCCGCAGGATGCTTTCTTACCCCTATTCCCCCCTAAAAACTGGACAAGAAGGTTCTCGTCTTTCCTCCATGAAGACGTAACATCCAGGTAAACTAACAAGCATCTTTTAACGTCCAAGCAATGAAAACTTTTTTCCCTGCTATTGGAGGGGTTAGGAAAAAAGGAAGGCAACACAATGTCCTGGCTCCTGTGAAAATCCGAGACAACTTTGGGAAGGAAGGAAGGCAGGGGCCTAATTACTACTTGATTGTCCTGGATGACAGTACATGGTGGATGTGCAGAGAAGGCCTGGATCTCCGAGACCCTCCTAGCAGAGGTGATTGCCAGTAGAAAAGCCATTTTAAATGGACAGGATGTCAATTGGGATCTCTAACAAGGGCTCAAATGGCTTATCGGTTAGGGCTGTCAAGACCCTGTTTAAATCCCATGGGGGGGAAAGAGGCCTTACAGAAGGATGGATTCTGGCCGCGGCAGAAAGAAAACGTTTGACCCAAGAATGCATTGCTAACTGGTAGTCGAAAAAATAGCTCAAGGCTGATACCTGTACTTTTAGGGTGGAGGCTTTGAGTCCCTTGTCTAAACCTGCCTGCAAGAAGTCTAAAACTTTAGGTATTTCTGGAGGTTTAAATGGATCAGGACTAGACCCTAGAAAGGAAGCAAAGATATTCCACACTCTATTATATTTCCTGGCTGTTGTAGCTTTCCTACTGCCTAGAAGGGTGGAAACAACCTTGTTAGAAAGCCCTCTCCTCAACCAGATGCCCCTGTCAAACTCCACACTGCCAATTGTAGAATCTCCGGATTGGGGTGGCATACAGGCCCATGGAGAAGGAGGTCCTCCCTTGGAGGGATCGTCCAGGGGGGGGCTTCTGGCTAGATTTAACAGGGTGGAGTACCAGATCCTTTTGGGCCATTTCGGGGCTACCAGGATTATAGAGGCTCCCTCCCTCCGTACTTTCTTCAGTACTTGTGGAATTAGGGAAATAGGTGGGAAGGCATAGCCGCGTTCTCGGCTCCAATCCTGGGCCAGACTGTCCACGGCCGTGGGGTTCTCTGTGTGATTTAAGGAGAAGAACCTCTCTGTCTTCCTGTTCTTCCGGGTAGCGAAGAGGTCTATAGTTGGGGTCCCAAACCTTAAGACAATCTGGGAAAAGACTTCTCCGTTCAGACTCCACTCTGCCTGGCTGAGTTCCACTCGGCTTAAAAAGTCGGCCACCGTGTTCTCTTTTCCCTTTAGATGTTTTGCAGATAGGAGCAGGTTCCTGTCTTCTGCTTTTTTGAAAATTTCCTGGCAGAGGAAGATTAGGGATGGTATTTTTGTTCCGCCCTGGTGATTTATATAGGCCACTGTTGTTGAATTGTCCGAGTAAAAGACCAGTTTTTTGTTCAAGACATCTGGAACTGCCACCCTTAGAACTCTTTCTACTGCCCTGAGTTCCTTGTAATTTGATGTGCAGGCTCGGGTTCTTAAATCCCATCTTCCCTGCCAATATTTCCCATCTGAATGAGCCCCCCAACCCCACGGACTGGCGTCTGTTGTTATCCGTATGGGTTCTATGAAGGACCAGGGCATCCCTGCCGAAAGATTCTTCTCGGATGTCCACCATAGGAGGGAATACCTTGCTCTGGAGGAGAGATGAAATTTTTCCTCTAGTGTTTGTGGAAGACCATTCCATTTCTTTAAGATATCCCACTGTAACGATCTTGTGTGAATCTGAGCAAACGGCACTGCGGGAATCGTAGCCGTCAGGTGCCCTAATACTGCCATCGCCTTCCTGATGGAACATCGGAAGGAGCGGAAAAGGATCCAAACATGTTCCTTTGTTGAAACTATTTTCTTCTGAGGAAGGAATGTTTTCTGAGCTGTGGAATCTAGCTGCATCCCTAAAAATACGCAATTTTGAGAGGGGGTTAGGCAAGATTTTTCTCGATTGACCTTCCATCCCAGATCTTTCAATAGAGAACACACCAGGACAAGATCCGTCTGTAACTGTACCTTCGTCTGGGCTATGAACAAAAAATCGTCCAGATAGGGTACTAACACTATCCTGGACAATCGGAGGAATGCCACCATCTCCGCCACAACCTTTGTAAAAATTCTCGGGGCTTGTGAGACCCTAAACGGGAGGGCCCTGTATTGCAGGTGCAGAAGCTGGCCCTTTACTTGGACTGCCGTTCTCAAATACTTTTGGGAGGAGGGATGAATAGGGATGTGGTAATAAGCATCCTCTAAGTCTATACTTGCCATCCAGCAATCTTTGTATAACAGATCTATAGTTGTCTTTATCGTCTCCAACCGGAATCTTTTGTATTTCAGGAACTTGTTTAGTCGTTTTAGATTTAGAATCATTCGAAAGGACCCATTGGGTTTCTTTACTAGAAAGAGTGGGGAGTAATACCCCCTGCCCTCCTCTTCTATGGGAACTTGGCAAACGACTCCTTTGTCCAATAACAACTGAACCTCTGCCTCTAAAACTGTGGATTTTAAGGGATCTTTCGGAGTTGGAGTGTGGGTGAAGAAATTTTGGGGGTAGGAGAGAAACTCCAATCTGACTCCCTCTGCTATCCCTCCCAAAACCCATTTGTTTTGGGTGACCTTTGACCAAGCAGGGAGAAAGGAAGAGAGTCTCCCCCCAACTTGGAGCCCGGCGTCATTGCTGCTTATCTTTTTTATTATCTTAGGATTTGAAAAGAAAGCCGCTAGATTTCCTCTGAAATCGATCTCTCTCTTTCCTATCGTAGGGCTTGCCCCTCTGCCTTCTAAAGCTCTGCTGGGGCCTACGAAAAAAGGGGGGCTTCTGAGGGACAGGAAACCCCCCTTTTTTTGTCAGAGGCCTTCTCCAGGATGTCATCTAAAGATGACCCAAATAATCTGTCGCCTTCACACGGAAGGGCACAGAGTCTGGCCTTAGATCCCTGGTCACCCTTCCAGGATCTAAGCCAAATAGCTCTTCTAGCCGCGTTTGACATAGCAGAGGCTCTGGCGGAAAAGCGCATCACATCAGTGGAGGCATCCGTTAAAAAATCAGCTGCTTTTGAGAAGGTGGGGAGAGAAGCTAGGAGCTCTTCTCTAGGTCTTTTTTCTTTAAGATGTGACTCTAGCTGGTCAATCCATAGTCTCAGTGACCGGGAAACCCAGGTGGCTGCGACTGCCGGCCTGAGACAGGCGGCCGACGTCTCCCAAGCCCGTTTAAGATATATGTCCGCTTTCTTGTCTAACAGGTCAGAAAGACAACCTAAATCATCAAATGGGAGGGCAGACTTTTTTGCAATCTTGGCGACTGGTGCATCCACCGTAGGGGCCCTATCCCAGCTTGAGGACACTTTTTCTTCATAAGGGTATTTTCTTTTAACAGAGGAAGGTATGAAGAACTTTGTCAGGATTCTTCCACTCTTTTAATAATCGCCTGCATGCTTTCATGCATAGAAAAAACCCTATTTTTTTTAGGGCCTAATGCCTGAAAGGCCTGATCCGCAACTGATCTGGTCTGCTTAATGTCTTCCAGCTGCATAGTTGCTCGGACCGCTTTTAATAATGGCTGCGTATCCTCAGGGGAAAAGAAGGACTTCCCTGAATATTCCTCGTCCGAGGAATCTGAATTACTGGAATCTAACTGCCCGGATTCTCTGGCTTCACTATCGGACGAGTCCATTTCCATACTATCACATTCTGTGGCTTTATCCGGGGATCTGGCACGGCCTTTACTGAATGTCTTGAAGGATGCTTTGATTAAGGACCTCATAGATCTTGTAAGGGTCTGGGACTGTTCCGCTACCAGTTTGTCTATACATGCCGTACACAGAGGTTTCTGATAGGATGCAGATAGAGTCGTCTTACAATCTGCACACTCTGTGTTTTGACTTGGAAGACGACTTTTTTGGAGGCTTTGGGATCTAAGACAGAAACACCTTATTAGTAAAAAAGGAACGTTCTCACCATGTGAATTTTTCCTTCCCCATCCTTAGGACCAATACCGGACTTGCAGGCCTCAAGGGGTCCAGGGGTTCAGCGCGTCCATCTGTAGGCTCCGACATGCTTGCTAGCTGGATCCTACTTCAGCACAAACACACTGTGCCTCCGCTGGCTGCCTGCACCTGCCGCCGCATTTATAGATTTAAAAGACGCGCCTCGGCCCTCACTTCCGGGTCCTGCGCGTCGAGGGAGAAGCCCCCCCCCCCCCCCCCCGACGTCATCGGCCGGCCCTCCGAAAGATGGCCCCGCGCATGCGCATAAGCGCTCAGACGCGCGGGCGCCATTCTCAAACTGGGCAAGCCGGCGTGGGGAGCCGCCTGAACACGGCCACAGCGGCTCCCCGCAGGACCGGCAGCGAGTGCGGGCGCAGGCAGACTTGTGGGGAGCGGCTTCCGGCACGGCCACAGAACTACCGCTCCCCAGGGATAGGTCTTCCCACGGCAATGCCACAGACCCCCCCCCAGCGCTGGCTTCTTCTTTGAGGTACGTCCCGCAGAAATACTGCTGCTTCTCAGGAACTCCCATCCGGAGGACAGGAAACCTGAACTGGTGTTGGGTGGAGGTGTGTCCTTTTTATCTTCTCAGGTTTCCTGTCCTGATGGGAGGTCCTGAGTCGCACTGGGTGCCGTCATGGGTGAGGGGAAAATAAATAATTCTTTTTTTAACTCACCTTAGTCCAGTTGATCGCGCAGCCCGGCATCTCCTTCTGTCTCCTTTGCTGAACAGGACCTGTGGTGAGCATTCATTGCAGGAACAGGACCTGTGGTGACGTCACTCCGGTCATCACGTGGTCCATCACATGATCTTTTACCATGGTGATGGACCACGTGATGACCGGAGTGACGTCACCACAGGTCCTGTTATTGCAATGAATGCTCACCACAGATCCTGTTCAAAGGAGACAGACGAGAAGCCGGCTGCGCGATCAACTGGACTAAGGGGAGTTAAATTATTTTTTATTTTTTTTAACCCCTCCAGCGCTATTTTACTATGCATTCTTTATTCAGAATGCCATTTTCCCTTATAACCATGTTATAAGGGAAAATAATAATGATCGGGTCTCCATCCCGATCGTCTCCTAGCAACCGTGCGTGAAAATTGCACCGCATCCGCACTTGCTTGCGATTTTCACGCAACCCCATTCATTGCTATGGGGCCTGCGTTACGTGAAAAACGCACAAAGAGGAGCATGCTGCGATTTTCACGCAACGCACAAGTGATGCGTGAAAATCACCGCTCATGTGAACAGCCCCATAGAAATGAATGGGTCGGGATTCAGTGCGGGTGCAATGCGTTCAATCCGAGCGGAATACTCGCCCCTGTGAAAGGGGCCTTAGGAGTTAGAACCTGGGATCTTTTTATCCCTTGTCCTATTCATCCTGATAGAGATCCATTAGGGTGAATAGGACTTCACACTCTCCCTGCTGCCCTGTGCACACAGCATCAGGGAGATTACCATGGCAGCCAGGGCTTCAGTAGCGTCCTGGCTGCCATGGTAACCGATCGGAACCCCAGGATTACACTGCTGGGGCTCCGATCAGAAGCTGCCATTGCACCCCAAATGGAGGGGACCCTGTGGCCACTGCCACCAATGATTTTAATACTGGAGGGGTGGGGAGGGCGCACTGTGTCAATGATTTTAATACTTAGGGGTGGGGGCGCACTGCTCCACCAATGATTTTAATCCTGGGGGGTGGGGAGGGTGCAGGAAGCACTGCTCCACCAATGATTATAATACTGGGGAGGGCGCACTGCAACCCCAATGATAATATTGTTTAATACAGGAGGCGGGTGTGTGTGTGCATAATCACATAGCCGGCACCCTGCCTCTGACAGGGAGCTGCGATCAGCGGCAGCAGTTAACCCTTCAGGTGTGGCACCTGAGGGGTTGACTGCCGCTGATCGCAGCTTCCTGAATAATCACGCAGTCTGCCTGCCTCTTCTCCAGTCTCTCCTCATTGGCAGTGCGGCACAGGGGGGGGGGAGGGAAGGGAGAGAGCGACTCCTTCTCCCCTGTGCCGCTGAGGGAACATGAGCGCTTCTGTGACAGCGCGCTGTACGCATTATCGGCAAGGTAAGATGCAGATACCGATAACTTTAAAAATCTTGAATATCGGCCGATATCGGTAACTCCGATAAAAATCGGTCAATCCCTAAAAAATTACCATAATAGATTTATAGATACAGGCACATATATAATAGAAAAACTAATACAGATAAGTTACCACGGTAACACCAGAGCAAGCACGATGTTTACATTTCTACCATTCAGGCCATTTTAAGTTAACGCACCTCAGGAGGTGAGAGACGACCGCTGGCCCGTACCAGTCTCCAGCAACTTTCCCCGAGTGTTCCCCAAGCTTTATCAGCCGATGAATCCCGAAGTCGGCCATGGGATGATCGGAGAACCAAGAAATTATTTTCCGATGATCAAAAGCAGCTTGGTTTTCGTCTTCATTTTCTCTGGCCTCCTGAAGTTTGCTGGATGTGGTACCGTAGGGGTGGAGGTCATTGTACGATGACTCAATAGGGGCGAGCTTTCTGGCGCTGTTCTGTAACCAGAAGTCTGCCTCCGGCCGGTAAAGGTCCAGTGCGTTCAGCCATAACCAGTCTGTAAGAAGGGGAAGTAAAATAGGTTTACACTAAAACTATACAGTATTTATCCATAACATAATATTTTAACTGGAATATCACCCCCCCTTCCACCACAAATGTGCATTTAAGCGGTATCCTGATTAATATACAATTATGGCAGCAAATCCGTACAATACGCCTGAAACAGATCCCCCTCCCAATAACAGCGCCGTGCACAGATCCCCCCCCTCCCCATATTCTGGCAGTAACTTTTACTCAGCGCATCTTTATTACCTTACAATGAAGCTCAGGTAACAGGCAGAGCGGGCGGCGGCGTAACATCACTCACTCGACGCACCTGCTCCGCCAACTTTATAAATGAAGGAGGCGGAGCAGGCGCGTCACGTGAGTAAGTGACGTTACGCCGCCGTCCGCTCTGCCCGTTACTGGAGCTTCATTGTAAGGTAAAATAAAGATGCGCTGATTTAAAGTAAACCGCCCGCATAGCGACGAATCAGCGAATTTTCAATAACTGGATTCGTCGACAATGAATCCAGTTATCGAATATTATCGATAAAGTCGATTATTCGTTGCAGCCCTAAAGCACATATACCATAAACTGCAGTTATGCCTTTAAAGCTAGTCACTGGAATCCCCCTTAAAGGGGTTGCCCCAAGTGTTACAATTATTTTAACTTGGGAAAAGACTGGGCCCTGGAAAACAAAAACTAAAAAGTAGAACCAAATACATATAGTGCAGCACAAAATCCTGCCACCCCCGCCACAGCACTCAACACAGCAATACAGTAGGACACCTTCTTCTGCCAGCCAGGTACATAAGTGCCAGATGCTCCTAGCATTAAAGGGATATTCCCATCTTGGACATTGGGGGCATATCACTAGGATATTCCCCCTATTTTCAGCCCTCCCTAGAAATAAATGTAGGGCCGCTGCGCATGTGCAGTGCGCCCTCCTGCATTTTGCAGGCTCCGTTATAAGTATAGGTGCAGTAACATCAGATATGAAATAATGCTGAGAATCACAGCGCTATCTACCCGACTGGCGGCCGTAAGGAGGGCTTGGGCGGACCCCTGGGCAACGCCCCACCAGGGAATTTTCCCTCCACAGGATACAATATAAGCAGCTGATCGGCGAGGGTCTATGTGAGATAGTGAAGCGCTGGACTCCTCTTCGGCAGTCCCATACAGATAAGGGGAGCAGCAGCAGCACGTGTCCTCGACTGCTGCTCCTCATACGGAGGGGGGGGGGGGCAAAATATATTAAAAAAATGTTCTCTTGATCAGTGAGGGTCCCAGCAGTTGGACCCCCATCAATCAATTATTTCTGCAGATCTTCACCCTTTGCAAAGCACAGGATGAAAAACTGCGGAAAATCGGTGACAAAATTCACATGTAAAACAAGTGGATTTCACTGCAACTCCACGACGTATCCACCTAGAGGGTTCTGAGGGCCCCAGCGGGACATAACCTGTAAAATAATTAGAACTAACCTCTCCCTATGAAGTGAACCAGAAGCCCCTGAGCCAGTAACATCTGCCCGGTCCTCAGGGTGCAGCCCCAGCCGCAATCTGTGGTCCATGTCGAACCATCTATTAGGGGAAACTCTTCCCTGTAGGTCAGCCATATCCTGGAAATAAAGTCCTTCCGGAAATCCTCCACCGTGCCAAATCCGTCTTCATTCGTTACCGACCCAGAATCTGAGCCATTGGGAGAAGATTCAGAATCTGTTCAGAAATTAGAAGTGAAAAAGTCAGGAAACGGCCAAATGATAATCTCCAGGAATTGTGGAATCGAGACTATATGGCCACACATTAGACTGCTGGCAGAGTTGGCATGGGGTCAGCGGGTCTATGGTCGCCTGTAGACAGCGGTCAACCTACTGGAACTCACCCTCAAATTTGAAATGGTAGCATTTGCCAAGTAAAAAGACAGGGGAGTTCCGTCTAAAATAGGTTTTCGTCCTGAGCACCCAGCCTAAAATAAAAAACAAATAAAAATAAAAATGACAAATTTCTACAATAAGAACTGTAATAAGCATAACAGAAAGAAAAAAAAAAAAAAAAAGATTTTTGTAAAACTTACCAGTAAAATCTCTCTCGCTCTTCATTGGGGGACACAGGGCCCATGGGTATAGCCATGTCCTCTAGGAGGCGCTGACACTAGTAAAAGCTGTTAGCTCCGCCCCTGGCAGCGATACCCCCTCCAGCCTGGAGAGAGAGCTTCAGTTTGTGAGAAGCAAGTAAACCAACAAAAAAAACGTGGAACAGCAACAATGCCGAGAACCGAACCAGGTTCTAACCAGCAACAGCCACAACTGTGGCCGGACAACAATACTGGGTGGGTGCCGTGTCCCCCAATGAAGAGCGAGAAAGATTTTACTGGTAAGTTTTACAAAAATCTCGTTTTCTCGCCCATATTCATTGGGGGGACACAGATCGTGGGACGTCCGAGAGCAGTCCACAGGGAGGGGAAAAACTACAGACCCATGGAGCAAGCGCCCCTGCAGGCAACTAAGAACGGCCGCCTGCAAGACCAGGCGGCCCAAGGCAGCGCACGGCGATGCACAAGTATGCATCTGGCAAAATCCTGTGAATGTGCGCAAGGATGACAGTAGCCGCCCTGCACAACTGCGCGGCCGAATCTTGAACCCTCCAAGCCCAAGAGCGCCCACCACTCTGGTGGAGTGAGCCGTGACAACAAAGGGCGGAACCCTGCCCCGGGTGCAGTATGTTTCAGCAATTGCAGACGTGCAATTGCCACCCTGGAAGCCGCCAATGCCTTGCGAGGACCCTCCGGGAAGACAAAAAAAAAGAGGAGTCCGTACGCCGGAAGGAACTGGAGGCTGGCAATTAAATAGTCAGAGCCCTGACAACGTCCAAATGGTGGAACTCACTTATCCTAGGGTGTGAAGGGGAGGGACACGGTGATGGAAGGACAATTTCTTCATTGAAATGGAAATCAGAGACCACCGTCGGGAGAAGGAATGAACCGCTTAACCCTGTGAAGAACCAGGAAGGTTCTCTGCAAGAGAGCGCCCCAACCCGGACACCAGTCTGATGGATGTGATAGTCACAAGAAAAAACTACATTCCAGGACCGGAGTCGGAGAGACATCTCCTGCAAGGGTTCAAGGGGTGGGGGAATTCCAGAACGCTGAAAAGACTAAAGTTCAGATCCCAAGGCGGTAAAGGAGGACGGTACGGAGGAACCGTAGGTGCCATTCCCTGAAGGAAGATTATTATGGGCACCGGGTGGGTCAGAGGACGCTGGAAAAAGGATAGAAAGCGCCGAACCTGACCCATCAAGAAACCAAGGGATAAACCAAAAACCCAGGACCGCAGGATCCACCCCTGCTAAAGGGAAGCGCTCCACAGAAACGGCAATTGGTCCACCGAAGAGGCTTGTGGGGAGACAGAAGTCAGCTGATAAACTACCAAGAAATAAAAACGCCTGAATGAGGCGTGTCCAACCGCAAGCCAAGGAATCAATACATTGGATAGCTAGAAGTAGAGACTATATGAGAATCATATCAGTCAGCGACCGTGTATTGACGGTGTAGCAACGCTGCTCGACGGAAATTTCGACCAGACCAAGACGAGAGAAAAACTCCTGCCTCGAGGAGGAAGAATAGAAGAGGGGTGTTCTGTTCCCGGAACGAAACTCCATCAACGGTGGAGAGTCGTGACAGCACCCCAGCTCCGCCTGGCGTGGTGAGTCTTAGTATAGCCACGGAATGTGCAGTGAAAAGGCATGACTACCATCGGACTGACGAGGTAGTTGTAGATACAGGTAGTACACCCAGGACCAACGGGTAGGATTCACCTGTAGAAGGAGAATATGGAAAACATCACAGCCCAACAGTCAGTCCGGAAAGAGACTGGAAGAAAAATAAACACAGAACCAATACCCTGCATCAACGGGGATAGGGGACGCATGAGTGACGCTGGGCAACTCTGTGAGGAGAGAGGTTGTCATATTCATGCCCCAAACCGGCACTGAAGGAAAAGGACACAACATGGAAACAGCCACAGTATCTACTGGCACCACCGAAATACCATTAGAAGAGTAGAGCACCAGCGTGTATCGATACTAGCTACGCTCCACTTGAAGAAGCTAAGGCATCTATAGCCGTGGCGTAGTTGAAGTGCAAGGCGTAGTTGAAGTGCAACATCCGAGACGTGTACTCATTCCCCACAATAGTGGATCACTTGTGGAAGGGGCAATGTTGCAATTATCCCACCAATGAAAGGGGGTAATGCTTACGACAAGCACTGCACTCAGTGGTAGTGCAAGCACTCCACCATGAAGGGTGGTAATGCATCTATCAGGAACTGAATCCAAGTAGAGAAAGTACGCCTCTTACGGAAAGGGCAAGGCATATGGAGCAAGCGCCCCTATCAATACCCCACCTACGTAATGGGGTAAGATACAGTGAACACTGAACCAGGGATAATGCCATAGCGCCACCAATGGAAGAGGCTAATGCATACAGTAAGTACTGTTCCCAGTGGGAATCCAATTCCGCCACCTACTAAAAGGGGAACGCCTACTGCAAGCACTGAAACCGTTCTAGTGCGGTTAGACCTCAATGGAGAGAGGTAATATCCAAGGGAGTACTGCATCCAGTAGTAGTGCAAATACTCCGCCTAAGGAAGGGGGTAATGCATATGACAAGTACTGCAGTCTACCTCGGATGAAGATCGCACCGGAATCACAGCAGAGACGAGAATTTGCGAAGCCGGGGCCTAAGTTATGGCTACTGCTGCCGGAAAGCACCCCCGCCCTACTGACAGGCCGGCCTGGGCACAGGGGGCGTAAGTGAATGTCGACCAGACCATGTAGAGAGAAGATGTCCATTAGAATGCGCCCTCCGGCCGTGGAGAACGCTCCGCGGGCCAGAGGAAGAAGGAAAGGGTAGCCCCAAATTTAACGGCGCCTGGACACGGAGCTGGTGGATCTCCTCTGGAGCAGCGCGCTGGCGCCCGCTCCCTAGAAGGGGATTATGGCGTTGGGGAGCGGGAGCCTCCTCCGCTCCCCTCCTGTAGCGAGGTAAAAACTCAGAGCACAGCGGTGCGCTCGGCCGCCCGCTGTGCCCAACAGTGCCTGCAGGAGACAGTCATACCTGGCCGTTAACTCCCTATGTGCCCGTGTAGTGTCGGCACAGAGGGAGGGAATCCACCGAAAGTCCAGGGCTCTGATAATGAAGCCCGGTGTCTGGCCCAGTCATCGTGGGGAGGGAGGGGAAAGCAGAGAGCCCGATGCTTTGCCAAATAGGGAGGAGGGAGGGAAGGAGAGGGTTAACATACTCACCTATCTTCCTCCTCTTCTCTTCACCCTCCCTAAGTGGGCCCATAAGGTACCTTTTCCAGCAGGGTCACCTCCTCAGCAGCTGGCACCGGAGTGGCAGGAGTCTGGTATGGCGGGAGGGTTTTCTCTTTGGCGGACCTAGGTGACCCCTTGGCTGGCGGGATGCAGGGGAGCGAGGCTGCCCTGGTCCACCTTGTCTTCTGTGGAGGAGGCAGCAGTGCGGATGACTGGCACTGGAGCAACTCGACCCTGGGAGAACAGAGAGGCGAGAATAAAAACTAAAATAAAAAATCTTCAGGAGATCACTGCAGAGCAGGGAGGTCTTGCCTCCTATTGACACTAGAAAAAAACGGAAGCTCTCTCTCCAGGCTGGAGGGGGTATAGCTACCGGGGGAGGAGATAACAGCTTTTACTAGTGTCAACGCCTCCTAGGGGACATAGCTATACCCACGGTTTCCTGTGTCCCCCCAATGAATATGGGCGAGAAAAAATGAATAGCGCGATACACTGATCTATAGGATTTGACGCAACGTATGACAGACAAGCAAACAAGAGTTGTAGCTTGAAGCTCCTAAACCCTAATGTGTACAATTAACCCTAAGATTTGCTTTCTCACCTACTTGTAAAGCTGCGTGTTCATAGCTCAGGGGGCGTTCCCTGCTTTCAGATGTGCAAGTTCAGAGCTCACTGGGCATTCCCGTCTTGTGAAGCTGCAGGTTCAGAGCTCATGGGGCGTTCCAGTCTTGTGAAACTGCAGGTCCGGAGCTCGGAGGGGGGAGGGGTTCCCTGTGAAGCTACCCTGTTGATTGACAGGGCCAGCCGCGATCTCCTCCTCCGACTGGCCCTGTCAGCATCTCAAAAATTGTGCGCCTGTGTTGATTCGGCACAGGCGCTCTGAGAGAAGGAGGCTCGCCTCCTCAGCACTCCCTCAGTGCGCCTGCGCCGATGACATCTTCTATTTCGGTGATGTCATCGGCGCAGGCGCACTGAGGGAGTTCTGAGGAGACGAGCCTCCTCATCTCAGAGCGCCTGTGCCGAATCAACACAGGCGTGCGATTTTTAAAATGCAGACAGGGCCAACCAGAGGAGGAGATCGCGGCTGGCCCTGTCAATCAACAGGAGGAGGGGGCGTTTTTTTTTGCGGCTGCTACCAGCAAGTAGACGCCCTACTTGCTGGTAGACAGGTAATTAGCATATTATAAAAGTATGTTTTTTGACATCTCTACTGAACGAAAATGATTAACAACATAATGTATAGATATATCGCAGGATAGGGATTAGAAGTACACAAAAAAAAATATATATATATGAGTTTAGTGGGGTGACAGAAGCCCTTTAAAGGTCTCATGCACACGACCATATTTTGTATCCACGTCCAATCCGTACTTTGTGGATTGCACACAGGCCCAGCCAAGTGTGCTGTCCGCATCCGTGTGTCCCTTCCGCAAATTATACAACATGTTCTGGACAAGAATAGTCATTTCTAGTGATGGGAATAAGAAAAAATAAAAATAAAAATGCAGATTGCACCCGGAAAGTATCTGCATTTTGCAGATCTGTGGTTTGTGAGCAGCGACACGGACATAGTCGTGTGCATGAGGCCGAAAGGGGTTGTCAACACTGTTGTAAGTAAGGGTCCAGTCACACGTTCGTGTGTTTTCCGGACCCGTAAAAACACAGACACCGGCAATGTGCTTTCCACATTTTGCAGACCGCACATCGCCGACACTTAATAGAAAATGCCTATTCCTGTCCGCAATTGCGGACAAGAATAGGACAAGTTCTATTTTTTTCAAGGAACAGAATTGCGGACCCGGAAGTGCAGATCCGCAATTCCGGATCCGGGCAGCACATCGTGCAGCCCCAAGAAATGAATGGGTCCGCAATTCTGTCCCGCACGTGTAAATGGACCCCAAGTCTCCTTGCTCAAGAAATTGGCCTCCTGTGAGCAAACCAAAGCCTTCTCCTTTCCATTCCTTGCACAGCTGCCTCCTGACACAATGTATCAATGTGGGGGAAAGTTTCTTTATGTTGACTGACATTTTCTTTGACAGAATTCGCTTGTGAAACGCCTTAAATCCTCTTTCCATTCATTGTAATGAGAATCCACACTAAGTTAGTTATACATTGTAGATGTTTTATATTAGGGTGGAAACAGTGCCTGAAAAATCCCACTGAAACTGAAGGTCACTTGGATGCCAAAAAATGCAAACATTTTGAAATCGGCATCCAAAATCTATATGGAAAACCTGCCGATTTTGGAGGCCGATACAGCGACTGATTTTTCTACCTCACGTGAACATGCAATGGATTTGTTGCAGCAATTTCAGGGACAGAAAATCTGCTCAGTTCCTCTGAAAGGAAGGGGGGGGGGGGGGGGTGAGTTTCTGCAGGAAGCACATGTTAAATGGGGCAGAAGCAGAAATTGCTGCAACAAATCTGTCCCATGTGAATTCGCCCCAAGCCTAACAGAAGGCGAGCCTTTCTCCGGTCATGGACTCCAGGCTGATGGCTCTTACATATACTCAAATAGTAATGGACTGCAGCTGCATGAGGATGAGGCAAGTTTTTAGGTGCATTTTTGTCAAAACCGTAGCGTCCCTCAGGTTCAGTGTTCGCTCTCATAACAAAGATTAAGGAATGTGGTGAATGATGATGAACCGAGCTTACTGTATTTTACATTATGCCACGCAGATAAAAACATAGACTTGACTTTTTCATCGGTGCCGCTGGCTTCCATATTCGCCCCGTGGGAATGAACCCATACCTTGTGTGGTCTGGAAAGTCATACCTAGAAGCAAAAGAAAAAAAAAAAAAAGGGAACATATCAGTGACGGGCGAGTGACTCGCTGTATGAGACATTCCACAACGTTCTAATGTACTTTGTGCTTCAATTCCTTACAATTCTTAAGAGCCCTGCTCCCTGTCAGTGAAAGACAACCTTCTTAAGCTACATGCACACGACCGCTGTGTGTTTTGCGGTCCACAAAACACAGATGCAGTCTGTGTGCGTTCCGCCATTTGCGGAACAGCACGGACTGCCATTGATATAACTGCCTATTCTTGTCCGCAAAACGGACAAGAATAGGACAGGTTATATTTTTTTCCGGACCACGGAACGGAGCAACGGATGTGGGCAGCACACGGAGTGCTGTCCGCATCTTTTGCGGCCCCATTGAAGTGAATGGGTCCGCATCCAAGCCGCAAAAACTGCGTCTCGGATGTGGAAAAAAAAACGGTTGTGTGCATGAGACCTTAGGCTGCATGCACACGACCGTATGCGTTTTGCAGTCCGCAAATTGCAGATCCACAATAAAATAAAAAAAACAACTAAAAACTGATGACGTCCGTATGGCTTTTTTTGCAGATCCATTGTATATGCCTATCCTTGTCTGCAAAACGGACAAGGATTGGACATGCTCTATTTTTTTGCAGAATGGAACCACGGAAGCGGAAAACAAATGGTTGACTATCCGTATTTTTTAACAGCTCCATAGAAATTAATGGGTCTACATACTATTCGGGGAAAAAAAAAAAAAAATGGACACGGAAACGAAATACATTTGTGTGCATGTAGCCTTATTAATAACCAGAGAGTGAAAACTTGTAAAGATATACTTCTGAGGGTTTGTTACAATTGTATCCATTTGTGAAATAAACAGCAGCAGCACCAATCTCTCTCCTGTCCTGATGGTTGGATACAATGTATCAGTCTGGGGTCTGGATGTTTGACTTTGCAGTAGCTCACAGGGGATTGTCCAGACTGGATACAAGTGTAGCAAGGGCACAGGCTGCCCAATTCTGGAAGCTGGAAAAACGGGGAAGCGCAAGGATCTGAGCCACCTTGACCGCGATCATATTTGGACGCCTGGAAGCTTGTGTCTGAGCATCTCCAAACCAGTTGGTCTTGTGGGCTGAACAAGGAACAAAAACCAGTGACCGCATCAAGTGAGTCCGGTCCAAGGCTTATTAATAGGGGGTGTGGAGTGAAGGCTAGCCCGTCTGGTCCGATCCATACAGAAGAGCTACTCTAGAGCCAACTGCTGACAACATTCCTGCTGCCGATGACAGAAAGGTGTCAGGATACACAGCTGTGTAGATTTAGAGCGGTCAGAGAGCCCACGATGACCCCTGTCCACTGCTGAAAGTGCCTACAATGGAGCCGCGAGCATCAAAACTGGACCATGAAGCAATAAGAGAAGGCGGCCTGGTCTGATGAATCAGGTTACATCATGTGGGCGGCCGGGCGCGTGTGCGTCACTTACCTGGGGAGGAGATGGCATAGGGTGCACTATGGGAGGAAGACAAGCCGGCGGAGGCAGTGTGAGGCTCCAGGCAATGTTCTGCTGCAAACCTTGTCTCCTGGTATTATGTGAATGTGACATGTACCCCCTACCTAACCACTGTACAGACATGGCAGCGGTGCCCCCTAATGGCAGTGCCCTCCTTCAGCAGGATAAGGTCCGGCCTCACTGCAGAAACTGCGCAGGAATAAGAAACATGACAGATGAAGGTGATGCCTTGTCTCCAGATTCCCAGATCTCAATCAGATCGTCATCTGTGGGATGTGCTGGAAAACAAGTCGGATCCATGGAGGCCGCACCGAGCAACTTCCAGGATCTGCTGCTAACGTGCCGGATACCACAGGACACCTCAGAGGTCTTGTGGAGTCCAGGCCTTGACGGGTCAGAGCATGAGGGGGGGGGGGGGGGGTTTAAACAATATTAGGGAGGGGGTTATGAACTTGCAATTTTCCAACCACGAAAACAAGGAATGAAGCCGTCGTCAGCAGTAGGGTTGTTGCGGGTATCGAAATATCGATACTTTTGTCCCGGTATTGATACAATACGGGAATTTGACATTTATTTATCGATACTGGGCTGCGCTACTGCTTTGCCTAGGGCAGCAGGGAGAGTGTGAAGTCCTAGTCACGCTAATAGAGATCCATCAGGGTGAACAGGACAAGGGATGAGAAGAGCCCAGGTTCTACCCCTAAGGGGGAAATAGTTATTAAATAAAAAGTTAAAAACCCAAACACCTAAATATTAAGTATAAATCACCCCTTTTCCAGTGTGTGTGTGTATGTGTGTGTATATATATATATATATATATATATATATATAATCACATATCGCCACTTTTATGCAGTGAACACTGGAACAGAGTAAAAAAAAAAAAAAAAAAAAAAAAATGCGTGATTCGCCATTTTTTTTAAATGCAGAATGCACGCGGCTTTTTTTGGAGTTTAATTTTTTTCCCGCTGTACCAAGTATCGCAATACTTTTTTATGGTATCAAAATCAAAATTTTGGTATCGCAACAACCCCAGTCAGCAGACACATCACAGGTTTCATTTCCTTACTGTAAAGAGTCCGAGCGAGAGCCGTGACCTGCTGACCGGAGAGATACCGTGGAGCAGACTCTTAAAGGGATATTCCACTCGCGGTTTCTGTAGCTCAGACCACGGTATTAATGGGGATAGCCCTTTAATGATGTACACAACTCAATTCTTCACCTCTTCAAGATCTCCACTTGCTGCAAGTGAACGGCTGAAAACCGGATACAGAGCCAACATGGCGGTCTTAGGTGGACACAGAGGGGACCAGCAACCACTGGTGCCACCACCATTCTGCAGGGGGCATAGACTGCTGTCCGGGGTGCACAGGGCATCTAGAGAGATGAAATATTCTTACAGCACAAATCCTTCCCCCAGAAGGTACCCTATATACCTGTGCTGCAAATACACTGACTTCTAATTTCAAAGAGCAGGGCCCCTGAGGGCCCCCCCGGCAACACAGACTCAGCAGGAGCCACAACATAAACATTTCTCACCCACTACAACTTCTCCAGCAGGCTGCTGACAGCCGCCAGCACCAATTGTTTCCTCAAACTACATTTCCCATGATGCTCGCGCAGGCAAACCTACGGCAGGGCATGACGGGAAATGTAGTGCAAGAAGGGACTGAGGGGGGGAAGCGGAACAGGCTGTCAATCACCGAGCACAGAGCGGCGCAGGGGGAGGGGGGGCGCACGGCGGAGCGAGGAGGGGCCCCGGGAGCTGGATACCGTGTCCGCCCTCCTTACCGTGCGGGCTCCGCGGGATGAGCCACGACCGAGCCTTCTCCCTCCACCGGCCGGATGTTGTCAGGCCGCGACCGTCACCACAGCACTTCCGACTGAGGGAGGGCGAGCGCCGCGGCGGTGTATTTATAGGCCAGAGGGGGCGCTGTGGAGCCCGGACTAATCATCCTGAGAAATAATAGTGATAAGAATAATAATAAAAAAATGATTATTATTGTTATTATTTATTTTATTCTTCATTATGCATATTATTATATTATTATTATTTTTATTCATTTTTTTATTACAAATGTTGACTTTTAATAATAGTTCAGAAAGAAGCATCAAGTGTGAATCTGCACCTAACCTCTGTACGGCGCTGCGGCATATGTGGGAGCTATGTGACATTTACCGTATAAATCCGTACATTTATACGGTAAATGGGGCGGACTGGGAATGTAAAGTGGCCCTGGAAAAAAAAAACTAAAAGTGGCCCCGTGTTGTAGCTGGGGTCTAATTGACAGAAGGCGGAACAACACAAGTAGGAGGGACAGCAATAGATACCGCCCCTGCAGAACCAAATACTGTATCACCAATGATCCAGGTACTTAGAGGACCTCTCACCGCCCCTGACATGTCTGTTTTAATAGCTTCATGCATTCCCCATGTAATAACAATTCCGGAGCATCTATTCTCATGTCTCTATGTTGTGCTGTTCCTTTATTATTTCTACTAGAAGTTATGAATAAATTGCTCTACAGTAAGGGTACAGAGGGGGGTAACCAGTTGGGGGCGTGTCTCTGCACAGACTCACTTTATCCAATCAGTGCTGCCATTTTCAGACTGTGCAGGGACACGCCCCCCCCCCAAATGGTTACCTCCCCTCTGTACCTTTACTGAAGGCTAATAGCAATTCATTCATAACTTCTAGTGCAAATAATAAATAAATGGAACATAGACCGTTGTTCGGGTCCGCATCCGAGCTGCCGTTTTTGCGGCTCGGATGCGGACCCATTCACTTCATTGGGGCTGCATAAGATGCGGGCAGCACTCCGTGTGATGTCCACATCCGTTGCTCCGTTCCATAGCCCCGCAAAAAAAATATAACGTCCTATTCTTGTCTGTTTTGCGGACAAGAATAGACCATTTCTACAATGGGCAAATTGCAGAAGGCACACAGGCGGCTTCCGTTTTTTGCTGATCAGCGGTTTGCAGACCGCAAAAACGGGCACGGTCGTGTGCATGAGGCCATAGAGACATAAGCCAAAATGCTCCAGAATTGTTAGTACGTGGGGAATGCATGAATCTATTAAAACAGGCATGTCAGGAGTGGTGACTTTAAAGGGCATCTGTCAGCAGTTTTGTACCTATGACACCGGCTGACCGGTTACATGTGCACTTGGCAGCTGAAGACATCCGTGTTGGTCCCATGTTTATATGTGTTTAATATATGCAAATGAGCCTCTAGGAGCAACGGGGGCGTTACCATTACACCTAGAGGCTCTGCTCTCTCTGCACCTGCCGCACCCTCTCCAGTTTGATTGACAGGACCAGGTATGATGACGTTTTCACTGTCTGGCCCTATGAAAGGTGAGGCTCAAAGTGCAGAGGAAGCGACAGTTGCAGAGAGAGCAGAGCCTCTAGGTGTAATGGTAACGCCCCCGTTGCTCCTAGAGGCTCATTTGCGTATCTTAAAACTTCATTTTTCTCAGCAATGCGGGCACATATGGACATGGGACCAACACAGATGCCTTCAGCTGCCAGGTGCACATGTAACAGGTCGGCCGGTGTCATAGGTACAGAACTGCTGACAGACGCGCTTTAATGCTGAGAGCATCAGAATGTTATGTACCCGGCTGACAGCTGTGATCAGGGCTCAGGCGCCCCCTGGACATCGACCAATGGGGAATTCCCTTGTAGGGTCTATGACCAATCTGCCCCTGAGTCTATATAGAGCATACAATCCTGTATATATCCCCATTATATCATACATCTGCCATACACAGCCTTCATATAGGACGCCTCCCTATATACAGCCCAGATATCCATACATCTCCTAAATACGGTCCGACTCACATCCTCTGCGCTGCTCAGCTCTGTCCGTGTGCTGGGGCACCTTTATAGCTAGTGACACCTCCACCGCTAGCTAGCTACAAGCAGGAATCTGCAGCATTTCCCTCTGTCAGTGCTGTGTCTGTGGCTGCACTCGTAGGGATGTGCCTGCTGCTATGTGAGGCCGTCGTCCGCAGCGCGACCCCCACATCAACCTGCGACTCAGCTCAGCCTTTTTTACGAGGCAGTTAACCCTTTCCACTGCTACCATACTATGACCCCATTATAAAGGTGCTGTCTATGTCCCCCATTATATAGGTGCTGTCTATGTCCCCCATTATATAGGTGCTGTCTATGTCCCCCATTATATAGGTGCTGTCTATGTCCCCCATTATATAGGTGCTGTCTATGTCCCCCATTATATAGGTGCTGTCTATGTCCCCCATTATATAGGTGCTGTCTATGACTCCATTATATAGGTGCTGTCTATGTCCCCCATTATATAGGTGCTGTCTATGTCCCCCATTATATAGGTGTTGTCTATGACTCCAGTATATAGGTGCTGTCTATGTCCCCCATTATATAGCTGCTGTCTATGACTCCATTATATAGGTGCTGTCTATGTCCCCCCCCATTATATAGGTGCTGTCTATGACTCCATTATATAGGTGCTGTCTATGTCCCCCATTATATAGGTGCTGTCTATGTCCCCCATTATATAGCTGCTGTCTATGTCTCCCATTATATAGGTGCTGTCTATGTCCCCCCCCATTATATAGGTGCTGTCTATGACTCCATTATATAGGTGCTGTCTATGTCCCCCATTATATAGGTGCTGTCTATGACTCCCATTATATAGCTGCTGTCTATGTCCCCCATTATATTGGTGCTGTCTATGACCCCATTATATAGGTGCTGTCTATGTCCCCCATTATATTGGTGCTGTCTATGTCCCCCATTATATAGGTGCTGTCTATGACTCCATTATATAGGTGCTGTCTATGACCCCATTATATAGCTGCTGTCTATGTCCCCCATTATATAGCTGCTGTCTATGTCCCCCATTATATAGGTGCTGTCTATGTCCCCCATTATATAGGTGCTGTCTATGTCCCCCATTATATAGGTGCTGTCTATGTCCCCCATTATATAGCTGCTGTCTATGCCCCCCATTATATAGGTGCTGTCTATGCCCCCCATTATATAGGTGTTGTCTATGTCCCCCATTATATAGGTGCTGTCTATGTCCCCCATTATATAGCTGTTGTCTATGACTCCCATTATATAGGTGCTGTCTATGACTCCCATTATATAGGTGTTGTCTATGTCCCCCATTATATAGGTGCTGTCTATGTCCCCCATTATATAGGTGTTGTATATGTCCCCCATTATACAGGTGCTGTCTATGACTCCCATTATATAGCTGCTGTCTATGTCCCCCATTATATAGGTGCTGTCTATGTCCCCCATTATATAGCTGCTGTCTATGACTCCATTATATAGGTGTTGTCTATGTCCCCCATTATATAGGTGCTGTCTATGTCCCCCGTTATATAGGTGCTGTCTATGCCCCCATTATATAGGTGCTGTCTATGCCCCATTATATAGGTGTTGTCTATGTCCCCCATTATATAGGTGTTGTCTATGTCCCCCATTATATAGGTGCTGTCTATGTCTCCCATTATATAGGTGCTGTCTATGTCCCCCATTATATAGGTGCTGTCTATGTCCCCCATTATATAGGTGCTGTCTATGACCCCCATTATATAGGTGCTGTCTATGACTCCATTATATAGGTGCTGTCTATGACTCCCATTATATAGGTGTTGTCTATGACTCTCATTATATAGCTGCTGTCTATGTCCCCCATTATATAGCTGCTGTCTATGACCCCATTATATAGGTGCTGTCTATGAATCCATTATATAGGTGCTGTCTATGTCCCCCATTATATAGGTGCTGTCTATGTCCCCATTATATAGGTACAGTCTATGCCCCCATTATATAGGTGTTGTCTATGACTCCATTATATAGGTGCTGTCTATGTCCCCCATTATATAGGTGCTGTCTATGACTCCCATTATATAGCTGCTGTCTATGTCCCCCATTATATAGCTGCTGTCTATGACTCCCATTATATAGGTGTTGTCTATGTCCCCCATTATATAGGTGCTGTCTATGTCCCCCATTATATAGGTGCTGTCTATGTCCCCCATTATATAGCTGCTGTCTATGTCTCCCATTATATAGGTGCTGTCTATGACTCCCATTATATAGGTGTTGTCTATGTCCCCCATTATATAGGTGCTGTCTATGTCCCCCATTATATAGCTGCTGTCTATGTCCCCCATTATATAGGTGCTGTCTATGACTCCCATTATATAGGTGCTGTCTATGTCTCCCATTATATAGGTGCTGTCTATGACTACATTATATAGGTGCTGTCTATGTCCCCATTATATAGGTGCCGTCTATGCCCCCATTATATAGGTGTTGTCTATGACTCCATTATATAGGTGCTGTCTATGTCCCCCATTATATAGGTGCTGTCTATGAATCCATTATATAGGTGCTGTCTATGTCCTCCATTATATAGGTGCTGTCTATGACCCCATTATATAGGTGCTGTCTATGTCCCCCATTATATAGGTGCTGTCTATGACCCCCCATTATATAGGTGCTGTCTATGTCCCCCATTATATAGGTGCTGTCTATGTCCCCCATTATATAGGTGCTGTCTATGTCCCCCATTATATAGCTGCTGTCTATATCCCCCATTATATAGGTGCTGTCTATGTCCCCCATTATATAGGTGCTGTCTATGTCCCCATTATATAGCTGCTGTCTATGTCCCCCATTATATAGGTGCTGTCTATGTCCCCCATTATATAGGTGCTGTCTATGTCCCCCATTATATAGGTGCTGTCTATGTCCCCCATTATATAGCTGCTGTCTATGTCTCCCATTATATAGGTGCTGTCTATGTCTCCCATTATATAGGTGCTGTCTATGACTCCCATTATATAGCTGCTGTCTATGTCTCCCATTATATAGGTGTTGTCTATGTCCCCCATTATATAGCTGCTGTCTATGTCCCCCATTATATAGCTGCTGTCTATGTCCCCCATTATATAGGTGCTGTCTATGTCCCCCATTATATAGCTGCTGTCTATGTCTCCCATTATATAGGTGCTGTCTATGTCCCCCATTATATAGCTGCTGTCTATGTCCCCCATTATATAGGTGCTGTCTATGTCTCCCATTATATAGGTGCTGTCTATGACCCCCATTATATAGGTGCTGTCTATGTCCCCCATTATATAGGTGCTGTCTATGTCCCCCATTATATAGGTGCTGTCTATGTCCCCCATTATATAGGTGCTGTCTATGTCCCCCATTATATAGGTGCTGTTGATGTCCCCCATTATATAGCTGCTGTCTATGTCCCCCATTATATAGGTGCTGTCTATGTCCCCCATTATATAGCTGCTGTCTATGTCCCCCATTATATAGGTGCTGTCTATGTCCCCCATTATATAGGTGCTGTCTATGTCCCCCATTATATAGCTGCTGTCTATGTCTCCCATTATATAGGTGCTGTCTATGTCCCCCATTATATAGGTGCTGTCTATGTCTCCCATTATATAGGTGCTGTCTATGACTCCCATTATATAGGTGCTGTCTATGTCTCCCATTATATAGGTGCTGTCTATGTCCCCCATTATATAGCTGCTGTCTATGTCCCCCATTATATAACTGCTGTCTATGTCTCCCATTATATAGGTGCTGTCTATGACTCCCATTATATAGCTGCTGTCTATGTCTCCCATTATATAGCTGCTGTCTATGTCTCCCATTATATAGGTGTTGTCTATGACTCCCATTATATAGCTGCTGTCTATGTCTCCCATTATATAGCTGCTGTCTATGTCTCCCATTATATAGGTGCTGTCTATGTCCCCCATTATATAGCTGCTGTCTATGTCCCCCATTATATAGGTGCTGTCTATGTCCCCCATTATATAGCTGCTGTCTATGTCCCCCATTATATAGCTGCTGTCTATGTCTCCCATTATATAGGTGCTGTCTATGTCCCCCATTATATAGCTGCTGTCTATGTCCCCCATTATATAGCTGCTGTCTATGTCTCCCATTATATAGGTGCTGTCTATGACCCCCATTATATAGGTGCTGTCTATGTCTCCCATTATATAGGTGCTGTCTATGTCTCCCATTATATAGGTGCTGTCTATGTCCCCCATTATATAGGTGCTGTCTATGTCCCCCATTATATAGGTGTTGTCTATGTCCCCCATTATATAACTGCTGTCTATGTCTCCCATTATATAGGTGCTGTCTATGTCCCCCATTATATAGCTGCTGTCTATGTCCCCCATTATATAGCTGCTGTCTATGTCCCCCATTATATAGGTGCTGTCTATGTCTCCCATTATATAACTGCTGTCTATGTCCCCCATTATATAGGTGCTGTCTATGTCTCCCATTATATAGGTGCTGTCTATGTCTCCCATTATATAACTGCTGTCTATGTCTCCCATTATATAGGTGCTGTCTATGTCTCCCATTATATAACTGCTGTCTATGACTCCCATTATATAGCTGCTGTCTATGTCCCCCATTATATAGCTGCTGTCTATGTCCCCCATTATATAGCTGCTGTCTATGTCCCCCATTATATAGCTGCTGTCTATGTCCCCCATTATATAGGTGCTGTCTATGTCTCCCATTATATAGGTGCTGTCTATGACTCCCATTATATAGGTGCTGTCTATGTCCCCCATTATATAGCTGCTGTCTATGTCCCCCATTATATAGCTGCTGTCTATGTCCCCCATTATATAGCTGCTGTCTATGTCCCCCATTATATAGCTGCTGTCTATGTCCCCCATTATATAGGTGCTGTCTATGACTCCCATTATATAGCTGCTGTCTATGTCTCCCATTATATAGCTGCTGTCTATGTCCCCGATTATATAGCTGCTGTCTATGTCCCCCATTATATAGCTGCTGTCTATGTCTCCCATTATATAGGTGCTGTCTATGACTCCATTATATAGCTGCTGTCTACAGGATAGGGGATAAGCATCTGATCGGTGTGGGTCTGGCTGCTGGCGCCCCCTGATTATGAGAAGGGGGGTGTCCTCTTTACCCCTAATAATGGAGCTCAAGGTTAAGCATGTGCACTGAGGCTCCAGCCCTCTGGGACTGCTGGTGAGTACAACGCGGGACTACGTGCAGCAGTCCAATAGAGAATAAATGGGCGTGCCCACTACCGATCCATTCATAGGGGCGCACGGACTTCGTTATGGCTTCTGTTTGTAACAATTCCATTACCCCCAGGAATGTGGCAGCACTGCAGTATACTTGGCGTCAGTCTGTATGCCCGGCGCTTTGTAATAAACCAAAACCACAAGATGTACAGAATATAAACAGAACCTGGGAGTAAAATCATCATCATCACCGTTATTATCACTGTGCAGAGCGTGAGCTGCTGCAAAATAATATCATTCCTTTATATAGTTTATATTATTATGTACGGCAGATATCTAACCAGTGGCATCATACAGTGTAGTATTGTACAGGTATTATTACAGGGTCTGTCATTGTGATATCAGATATTGTGTATTATACAGTGTTACAGTCCATGCTATGCTGGTATTGTGTATTATACTGTATTACAGCTATGTATTCTATGATTTTATGTTTTATACATTATTATTACAGTGTATTCCATTATAATATTATAGGACATTGTGTATTATGCATTGTTATATGGAGGACACTGGTAAACTATGACAATATTATTGTGTATTATACATTATTATAGTGTATTCCATAATGATATTATAAGACATTGTGTATTATAGATTATTATTACAGTGTTTTCAATGATGGTAATATAATATATTGTGTATTATACATTGTTATTACAGTGTATACCAGTATGATAATATAATATACTAGCTGAAGGAGCCAGCTTCACACGGGTATATTTCATCTATTTCATTTCATGTTTGTGTGTGTCGTTAAAAGATATCGACAGTATCCCCCATAACAGTGACCTCCGACCTCCACAGCCCCCCACCCCTTAACACTGACCCCCCCCCACAGTGCCGCGTCTCCTTAAAATGGGACCTCCACAGCAGCCCACCCCCTTAACTTTAACCTTCACAGCAGCCTGCCCCTTTAACAGTGAGTTCTACAACACCTCACCCCCTTAACTGTGACCTCCACCATTCCCAGCCCCCTTTAACAGTGACCCGCTGCCTTTGCCCTAACAGTGACCTCACAGTACCCCACTGCCCCTTTAATAGTGGCCTCCACAGTCCCCTCCTCCCTTAACAGTGACCTCCACAGTGCCCGCCCCTTTAACATTGACCTCCACAGCGGTCTGCCACCATAACAGTAACATCCACAGTGCCCTCCCCTTTAACAATGACCTCCACAGCGGCCGCCCCTTTATTAGTGACCTCCACAGTATCCCGTGTCCTTAAAGGGGTATTGTCATCACGCTGTTTTATACTTACCTGCTCCCTGCGCGCTGTCCACTTCCTGGTTTCGGCAGGGGGCGGGCTCCATCTTGATTGAAGTCTTCTCCGGGCCGGGCCACGCGCTGGACTGAACGCGCACACCGCCGCGCATGCGCCCTGGTGACTTCTTCCTGGCAAGTATACTATACTGGCCAGGAAGAAATCACCATAGCGCATGCGCGGCCTCGGCGTGCGCTTTCGGGACTGCGCGCGGCCGGCCGGGAGAAAAGAAGTCGTCTGCGCAAGCGCGGCCACTGCGATTCCGGAGAAGAGCGGTGGCCTTAACCAGGGGAGACGGAAGGCAACAGTCAGGTAAGTATATGTTCATTTTCTTCTAAGGGGTGGGAATTAGTTAATTAAATATATTTAGAAAAATTATCACTGTTAAATCATTAACAGATTTAACAGTGATCATTAAGATGGGAATACCCCTTTAACAGTGATTTCCACAATAAACCCGCCCCCTTAACAGTGACCTCCACAGAGCTCCGTTCCCTTAAAACGTGACCTCCACAACACCCCGCCTCCTTAACAGTGACCTCTAAAGCACCCCGCCCCTCAACACTGCCTCCATAGCGGACCGTCCCCTTAACTGCGACCTCCACTGTTCCTTGCCCCCTTAAGAGACCTCCACAGCTTCCGCCCCTTTAACAGTGACCTATACAGCATCCCGCCCCCTTAACAGTGACCTCCACAGTGGCAGTCCCTTTATTAGTGACCTCCACAGAACCCCGTCTCCTTAACAGTGATTTCCACAACACCCCGCCCCCTTAACACTGGCCTCTACAGCAATCTGCCCCTTAACACTGACCTCCATAGCGGACCATACCCTTAACTGTGACCTCCACAGCAGCCGCCCCTAGGGTGGCCAGAGGTCTGGTTTTAGGGCGGACAGTCTGGCTTTCAGACTCCCTGTCCCCCCTCCGGTGCAGGGCCTGGACGGACACAGGGATGTCCCTTTGAACAGCTCACTCTCAGACAGCAGCACTGTGCTGTCTAAGCGTGAGCTGCAGGGAGAAAGTCACCCTCCCTCCCACCCCTGCAGCTGACAGAAGTTGTTTTTTACCTTCATTTTTTCAATCCCTGTCGGCTGCGGAGTGGGCGTGGCTTAGCGGGACCTGGGGGCGGGGTTTTTAAGTCCGTCTTTTGAGAGTGGCCTGTATGGCCACCCCACCTGCCCCTGAACTGTGACCTCCACAGCACTCCGCTCCCTTAGCAGTGTCATCCACAGCGCCCTGACCCTATAAAGCTGACCTACAGCAGTGAAGAAAAATGGTTGGGTTGTTATGGAAACCTGGTGTAAAACTGTGTGTATGTGGAGACTAAGGGTCTGTGAGCTTCTATTGGCTGATAAGGGTCATGTGACCAGGCTTCTATTGGCTAATGCATTTTTTTTGGGAATATCTCAGGAACGGTACATCCTAGAGAGCTGAGACCCGCTGTAAAACCTTCCCGGACACCTGATGTACCTGCGTGCCAAATTTCGTGATTGTAAATGCAACGGTGCGGATTCCTTTAGTGGACATATATACACTCAGCTTTATATATTAGATTGTGTATTATACATTATTATTACAGTGTGTTCCATGATGATAATATATTGTGTATTATACATTATTACATGAGGATAATATATTGTGTATTTTTATTACAGTGTATTGTTATACATTATTATAGAGGACTTCCCAGATCAGGAGGTCTCCTCTGCGCCCGCGTCTCCTCCAGACATTACGGTAGCCGGCAGCCGTATTCCTCCGCGGCAGCGCGCACTACGCTTCCCAGCGCTCCCGATCTTCCCTCCGCCGGGAGCCGCACCGAGTGGCGGACATGGCCGAGCGCCGCGCCTTCGCCCAGAAGATCAGCAGGTAACCGGGGCGGCCGTTATCTCCCGCCTCACAGTCTGCCGGGAATTCCGGGGAGAAAGGGCAGGGCCGGGGGGATTCCCAGGCTCCGCTCCAGCCTCCGGCTGACAGGCCTGACCGGGCCCCCACCTCACTGCTGCCTGTCAGGCCGGGCTCAGGGCATTGTGTGCGGGGGGAAGCCGTGGGGGAGGGAAGGGCCCTGTGCCGAGCTCCATTGTGTTCTGTGCCGGGGACCCCGCACCCCCAAATACCCCACCCCAATAACAGCCCTGGACCCTGCACCCCCAAATACCCCACCCCAATAACAGCCCTGGACCCTGCACCCCCAAATACCCCACCCCAATAACAGCCACAGACCCTGCACCCCTAAATACCCAACCCCAATAACAGCCACAGACCCTGCACCCCCAAATACCCCACCCCAATAACAGCCACAGACCCTGCACCCCCAAATACCCCACCCCAATAACAGCCCTGGACCCTGCACCCCCAAATACCCCACCCCAATAACAGCCACAGACCCTGCACCCCCAAATACCCCACCCCAATAACAGCCACAGACCCTGCACCCCTAAATACCCAACCCCAATAACAGCCACAGACCCTGCACCCCCAAATACCACACCCCAATAACAGCCCTGGACTCTGCACCCCCAAATACCCCTCCCCAATAACAGCCCCAGACCCTGCACCCCTAAATACCCCACCCCAATAACAGCCCCAGACCCTGCACCCCCAAATACCCCACCCCAATAACAGCCCTGGACCCTGCACCCCCAAATACCCCACCCCAATAACAGCCCTGGACCCTGCATCCCCAAATACCCCACCCCAATAACAGCCACAGACCCTGCACCCCCAAATACTCCACCCCAATAACAGCCACAGACCCTGCACCCCCAAATACCCCACCCCAATAACAGCCACAGACCCTGCACCCCCAAATACCCCACCCAATAACAGCTCTGGACCCTGCACCCCCAAATACCCCACCCCAATAACAGCCACAGACCCTGCACCCCTAAATACCCCACCCCAATAACAGCCCCGGACCCTGCACTCCCAAATACCCCACCCCAATAATAGCCACAGACCCTGCACTCCCAAATACCCCACCCCTATAATAGCCCTGGACCCTGCACCCCTAAATACCCCACCAATTGCCACAGACCCTGCACCCCTAAATTCCCCACACCTATAATAGCCTTGGACCCTGCACCCCCAAATACCCCTCCCCAATAACAGCCCCAGACCCTGCACCCCCAAATACCCCACCGAAATAACAGCCCCGGACCCGGCATCCCCAAATACCCCACCCCAATAATAGCCCCAGACCCTGCACCCCTAAATACCCCTCCCCAATAACAGCCCCGGACCCTGCATCCCCAAATACCCCACCCCACTAATAGCCCTAGACCTTGCACCCCTAAATACCCTACCCCATAATAGCCCCGGACCCTGCCCCCCTAAATACCCCACCCCTATAATAGCCCCAGACCCTGCATCCCCAAATACCCCACCCCTATAATAGCCCCGGACCCTGCATCCCCAAATACCCCACCCCAATAATAGCCACAGACCCTGCACCCTAAAATAGCCCCATTCTCTGATATTTACATCACAAATTCCCATCCCCAATAACAGCCTACTCCCCTAAACACCCCACCCCAATAATAGCCCCGGACCTGGAACCCTGCACCCCATATATCCCACCCCAAATAATAACCCAGACCCTAAGGCCCCTTTCACATGAGCGAGTTTTCCGCGCGGGTGCAATGCGTGACGTGAACCCATAGCACCCGCACTGAATCCTGACCCATTCATTTCAATGGATCTGTGCACATGAGCGATGTTTATCACGCATCAGTTCTGCGTTGCGTGAAAATCGCAGCATGTTCTATATTGTGCGTTTTTCACGCAGCCCTGGCCCCATAGAATTGAATGGGGCTTCAGTGAAAAACGCATCGCATCCGCAAGCAAGTGCAGATGCGATGCGTTTTTCACTGATGGTTGCTAAGAGATGTTGTTTGTAAACCTTCCGTTTTTTATCACGCGAGTGAAAAACGCATCAAAATGCATTGCACCCGCGCGGAAACAACTGAACGCAATCGCAGACAAAACTGACTGAACTTGCTGGCAAAATGGTGCGAGTTTCACTGAACGCATCCGGACCTAGTCCGTCACGCTCGTGTGAAAGAGGCCTAATACCTGTTCCCCAGAATCTATCACCCCTGTATAAGAACTGCCCCCTGATACCTGCACCCCAAAAATATAACACCCCTGTAATAACCCCAGATACTAATAATCAAGTCCATGCAGAATCTCAGCTCGTTAACGTTTTTTCTGGCGCCAATTAGTTTTATTGTTGTCACTCAGAACTCTTATTAGGGGGCTCATCTGGTCTTCTGCTCACATTAGGGGGGCTTCTTTTTCCTACCGTTGTGACTGTTTTGCTGACATATTGGGGCTCATGTTATCCGTCGTCACCCAGGAGCGGTGAGCACTGCACCCAGAGATCTGTCACTGCTCTGTATTGTTGGGCGCCTCTGGAAGTTCTTCCTGTCATGGCCGCCCGGAGCATGTGATTGGTTCCTTGATGTCTCCATCCTGTGGCTCTCTGACTGCTCCTGGCACGCTGTGATAGCTGCAGGTTGGGGGGGAGCCTGTAGGGCCGGTCCGGCCTGTTGTAGGCGTGCGCCCGGGCAGCTGCGGGTAATACAATAGGTAATAATTGTTCTGAGGGCTTTATATAATTACTGCGTGTATCAGGTTTATTGACAGGTCTGAACTGGGACCTGAGACTGCACGCTGTCTGCTCTGCATCTGAAGAGCAAGTGAATGCAGCCTAGTCTCTGTTATCAGCCACTACAAAATATAATGTACAGCAACAGTGCAGCCATGTTCTACATACTGGACTAATACTGGGAATAGCGAGTAAAGTGCAGGATGTACACAGTGACTCCACCAGCAGAATGGTGAGTGCAGCTCTGGAGTATAATACAGGATGTAACTCAGGATCAGTACAGGATAAGTAATGTATGTACACAGTGACTGCACCAGCAGAATGGTGAGTGCAGCTCTGGAGTATAATACAGGATGTAACTCAGGATCAGTACAGGATAATTAATGTATGTACACAGTGTCTGCATCAGCAGAATGGTGAGTGCAGCTCTGGAGTATAATACAGGATGTAACTCAGGATCAGTACAGGATCAGTAATGTATGTACACAGTGACTGCACCAGCAGAATAGTGAGTGCAGCTCTGGAGTATAATACAGGATGTAACTCAGGATCAGTACAGGATAAGTAATGTATGTACACAGTGACTGCACCAGCAGAATAGTGAGTGCAGCTCTGGAGTATAATACAGGATGTAACTCAGGATCAGTACAGGATAAGTAATGTAATATATGTACACAGTGACTCCACCAGCAGAATGGTGAGTGCAGCTCTGGAGTATAATACAGGATGTAACTCAGGATCAGTACAGGATAAGTAATGTAATGTATGTACACAGTGACTCCACCAGCAGAATAGTGAGTGCAGCTCTGGAGTATAATACAGGATGTAACTCAGGATCAGTACAGGATCAGTAATGTAATGTATGTACACAGTGACTCCACCAGCAGAATAGTGAGTGCAGCTCTGGAGTATAATACAGGATGTAACTCAGGATCAGTACAGTAAGTAATGTATGTACACAGTGACTGCACCAGCAGAATAGTGAGTGCAACTCTGGAGTATAATACTGGATGTAACTCAGGTAACGGACCTCACTGTACAGTTATAATAATCCTGTATAAGCACAGAACAGTGCTGTGTGGTTTCCTGCTCCCGGCTGTGTATCATCAGGTGATATCTTTCAGTCTTCATTCCATACACATTAGTCATAAAGAGATGAGCGGCTGCCAGAATACAGTAAATATCTGTGTTATTGGGCGAGGGGATCTAGTAAATAATCACTACCAAGGATGAGCACAGTGATGGGGGCAGATTCCACAGTCATATGTACTGGGTTTTCATAGTAGTTGTTTCCTACAAATAGAGGATATAATGGTTTAAAAGCTTGGAATTCATGTGACTAAATAATTGTCAAATTGTGTTTACATACATTATATTACTTATCCTGTACTGATCCGGAGTTACATCCTGTGTTATACTCCAGAGCTGCACTCACTATTCTGCTGGTGGAGTCACCATGTACATACATTACATTACTTATCCTGTACTGATCCTGAGTTACATCCTGTATTATACTCCAGAGCTGCACTCACTATTCTGCTGGTGCAGTCACTGTGTACATACATTACTTATCCTGTACTGATCCTGAGTTACATCCTGTATTATACTCCAGAGCTGCACTCACTATTCTGCTGGTGCAGTCACTGTGTACATACATTACTTATCCTGTACTGATCCTGAGTTACATCCTGTATTATACCCCAGAGCTGCACTCACTATTCTGCTCGTGCAGTCACTGTGTACATACATTACATTACTTATCCTGTACTGATCCTGAGTTACATCCTGTATTAAACCCCAGAGCTGCACTCACTATTCTGCTGGTGCAGTCACTGTGTACATACATTACTTATCCTGAGTTATATCCTGTATTATACTCCAGAGCTGCACTCACTATTCTGCTGGTGGAGTCACCATGTACATACATTACATTACTTATCCTGTACTGATCCTGAGTTACATACTGTATTATACTCCGGAGCTGCACTCACTATTCTGCTGGTGCAGTCACTGTGTACATACATTACATTACTTATCCTGTACTGATCCTGAGTTACATCCTGTATTATACTCCAGAGCTGCACTCACTATTCTGCTGGTGCAGTCACTGTGTACATACATTACTTATCCTGTACTGATCCTGAGTTACATCCTGTATTATACTCCAGAGCTGCACTCACTATTCTGCTGGTGCAGTCACTGTGTACATACATTACTTATCCTGTACTGATCCTGAGTTACATCCTGTATTATACTCCAGAGCTGCACTCACTATTCTGCTGGTGCAGTCACTGTGTACATACATTACTTATCCTGTACTGATCCTGAGTTACATCCTGTATTATACCCCAGAGCTGCACTCACTATTCTGCTGGTGCAGTCACTGTGTACATACATTACTTATCCTGAGTTATATCCTGTATTATACTCCAGAGCTGCACTCACTATTCTGCTGGTGGAGTCACTGTGTACATACATTACATTACTTATCCTGTACTGATCCTGAGTTACATCCTGTATTAAACCCCAGAGCTGCACTCACTATTCTGCTGGTGCAGTCACTGTGTACATACATTACTTATCCTGTACTGATCCCGAGTTACATCCTGTGTTTTACTCCAGAGCTGCACTCACTATTCTGCTGGTGCAGTCACTGTGTACATACATTACTTATCCTGTGCTGATCCTCAGTTACATCCTGTATTATACTCCAGAGCTGCACTCACTCAGGGTCGAATATGCCCTTTGTGCAATCCGGTCTGCTGCACAGGGGCCTAGTAGGAAAGGGGGTGCACTGACACCCTTAAAAGCTTTCCATCTATGTGTATATTGGTACTCCTCCTGTGGAGATATACTGTATTTCTGGTGATATCTCTGCTCTACTGTTGGGACGCCTGATGGACCAGTCAGACCTTGAACTGGTGACCGATGCACAGTGCCAGCCTCAGAGGTGCCAGGCTTTGTGTCGCCCCCGGCTCCAGCGATGTTGGGGGAGAGCAGTGAACATTGTCACGCCACGTTCATCGTTGTTATAGTAATTTGCTTGAAAATGTTGATGCGGCGTAAATGAGCGGTCAGGCGTGAAGACGGTTGTGTCCTAGATTTTTTTTGTTTTTGGTTTCAGTATTATCATTCTCTATCATTGAGGGGGTATCTGAAATTTTTGCTTTATTTTCAAGGTCTCTGGTTGCTGTCATTTTATTAGTTGACCTTCTGAGAAATCCGCTATAGATCTTGTCCTTTCTAGTTTATTACAATGTATCATAGTGCATTTACAAAGTTACTTTTTATGTAGCTGATTTATGTTATTGTAGTTGGTTGGGGTGTATTCCACAAACAGCGTTTATCACCTGTACCACAAGGATGGGTGTAGGTGTGTAATCTCTTGGGGGGGGGGGCAACCGTTGGACCCCCAGCAATCTTAAGAACGTGGATCCCTGAGTCCCTCTTGTGTACATCAGGGCAGTGGACTTAAAGGGGTTGTTCATCTTCTGGGGGACTTTTGGCAGACCACCTCTTGTGGCTCCTCGCTGCAGGGTCCTGGCTCCTTCGCTTTCCTGCCGTCACTGCAGGCCTTGGGTCCCCTGCTGTCAGCATCCATTGTGATGCCAAAGACTGGCTGCAGTGGTGACCTGCCCCCTTGCATCATGCCAGTTGGTCACGGGACACAAGGGGTAGGTCACCTGATGTTTTTTTTCCCCCGCAGACACTCGTCCCTCTTAGCCCTCATGCACACGACCGTATGGATTTGGCGGATCTGCAAAACACGGGTAGTGTGCATACCACAACTGTCCACGGTCCTTAATATAGAAATGACTGCTCCTCTTTTACACCTTTTGGAAATCTTTGAATGGAGTGGCACATAGGTGTTAAAGGGTTTATACATACATTTCTAGGAGGCATAACAGAGGAACAGCATAATTCATAGTTATAAGAAGAGATGCACCAGGATTGTGTTGCATAGAGGAGCACTGTAAATGTCTAGTCCACAGCCTGTGGGCGGAGTATGACACATCTGTGGCTATCCAGTTGTTGAGAAACTACAACTCCCAGCATGCCCTGACGGCCTGCGGCTCATAGGTTTTGTATATAAAAGCTTTATTGTACCCGTTCTGCATCCTTCCCCATAACAGCGGGTAAAGGTCTCTAATTTCACAACCCTTTATTTAACGCATATGACGCCCCCGACAGGCTGTGATTGAGGCGCATGGCTCGGTGGTTACACCCCACCCCTTGTATCAGATGTCCCAGTTCCATCATATACTGACTCATATACTGGCTTAAAATACATATCCTGTTTACCAAGACTGAGCTCTGTGCACTATATATTTATGCTATTCCCGGTCCTTGATTTACATGTACAGATGCAGCAGAGCTGAGAGTGTCACGGTTGTATCCCTCAATGTGTTTTCACACAGGACTTCATGTAAACCTACTGCATTATCTTCCAGTGTTTCTGCCCAGTATGATATCAGAAAGGGAAGGGTGCAACATGCAGGGCAGTACAGTCCCTGTGGCAATCATATATAAGCCCCCTATGTGGGATCAGGGTACTGGGCTGAATAGGAGGCCACCTATGTGGGATCAAGGTACTGGGCTGAATAGGAGGCCACCTATGTGGGTTCAGGGTACTGGGCTGAACACGAGACCATCTATGTGGGATCGGGGTACTGGGCTGAACACGAGACCATCTATGTGGGATCGGGGTACTGGGCTGAACACGAGACCATCTATGTGGGATCGGGGTACTGGGCTGAACACGAGACCATCTATGTGGGATCGGGGTACTGGGCTGAACACGAGGCCACCTATGTGGGATCGGGGTACTGTGCTGAACACGAGGCCACCTATGTGGGATCGGGGTACTGGGCTGAACACGAGACCATCTATGTGGGATCGGGGTACTGGGCTGAACACGAGGCCACCTATGTGGGATCGGGGTACTGGGCTGAACACGAGACCATCTATGTGGGATCGGGGTACTGGGCTGAACACGAGACCATCTATGTGGGATCAGGGTACTGTGCTGAACACGAGGCCACCTTTGTGGGATCGGGGTACTAGGGCTGAACATGAGGCCACCTATGGGGGATCAGGGTCCTAGTTCTGGACATGAGGTCGCCTATATGGGATCAGTCTTCTATAAACAGTTATCACTTCACCAGTGTGGGGTCAGACTGCTAGGGCCGGACATGAAGTCACCTATGTGGTGTCAGGCCCCTGTAGACCATCATCCGTTCACCTATATGGGGTCAGTGTCCTAGGGCCAATCATCTAATCAGGTCACAGTGGGTTAAATGTCCTATGCTGGGACCGTTCACACTCCTCTACGTCACTGTCCTATCTCTGGAGATATTGCTGTCCCTCAATAAGACGTAACCTTGAGACACTATTTCTTTATCGCTGTACTTGATACAACGCCCCTTTAAGTTGATATGCGAGGGATATGAAGCTAAAGCTCGGTTTTGTGATCGCCTTCCTGCTGTTAGATGTGATTTTCCATATATTACAGCACTTTCTGTAAATATGCGCTGCTCGGTCATTCGTCATCTGAGCCGGCGGACGGATTCCATCAGTCACTTCACACAAAGATCTATTGACTTCTTTGTTGCTGCTGCATTTTTCCTCCAAAGATATTTTGCACGCGGAGCCAGGATAGCCGGTGGGCATGTTCTGCCGCTCTCAGGTTCCCCCGCCTACGCTTTTTATGAATCTCAGAATGTCGCTATTAATATTAATCTGTTAATGCATAAATATCAGACACAGAGATTTGGACTGGAGATAATTGCTTCTTGTAAGAGTAAAGACCATTTAAAGGGCCACCATGCCTAAAATCCAAAGCTCTCATATATGTATATGGCTCTGTTCACACTGGCATAACATTTTCCATAGTTTAATGGGAGTCAGCAGTTTTGACCATGCTAAACTGCTGACAGCACTAAGTAGGAGATCAGGAGTAGTGTGAATATGAAATTTAAGGCTACTTTCACACTAGTGGCAGCCTTCTTCCGGCGGGCGAACAGCCTGACGGAACCATGCCACTAGTTCTTGCGGCAGCACGGCAAACATGCCGAGAGGCGGCCGGAATAAAATTACGACATGTCGTAGACGGTTTTATTCCGGCCGCCTCTCGGCATGTTTGCCCTGCTGCCGCCGGAACTCTGGCCCGCTCCCATTATAGTCAATGGGGCCGAAGCGAGCCTCCGGCGGCAGCACGGATCCGGCAGGCTGTTCACCCGCCTGACTACCGCTAGTCTGAAAGTAGCCTTATTCTGCCAAGTTCTGCTTCACTGTGAAGTTCTCTTCCTTGAATTGCCTCCCAGCTCCTCCCCTCTGTTCTGAGTGGCAGCTGTAGCATCCAACCAGAAGACCACTACAGCTGTCACTCAGAGCAGAGGGGAGGGACTGGGAAGCAGCTCAACCAAAGGGCAACCTCCTGGCCACTTGCCGGAGCAGAATCTGGCAGAATAAAACTTCATATTCGCACTACTCCTGCAACTAACATCTCAAAAAATGTTATGTTTCTAGTTTCTACTGTTCTCCACCACCTAGTGCTGTCAGCAGTTTAGCGTGGTCAAAACTGCTAACAGACTCCCTTTTATATGCTACTTTTTGAAACTTTATATATGTGTACTCCACCTTTTTAGTGCAAGTTGCATCCAAACTTTTAACAAGTTAGTGCCATATTAGTAACTTAAAGGGGTCCTCTGAGCTACCGATCCTCAGGAGAGGTCATTAATATATCAGTCTGACTTCTGGCACTCCCACCAGTTAGCTTTTTTGGGCGGCAGTAGTGCTGGAAATTATACAGTGTACTGAGCAGAAACTAGATTTTTTTTAAATGTAATTTTTATTTAACTTTTTTTTTTTTCAGGACTGTGGCCGCAGAGGTACGCAAACAAATCTCAGGACAATATGGCTCCCCACAGCTCCACAAAAACCTGAGCGTCGGAGGATCACACCATGCCTCGGTAAGTTTCCTCGCTTGCTCTCTTGTCATGGGTGGAGCCGCGCATCGATATTACGGCACTTGCCATACCTGCGGTAATTATAAGTTATAATTCCTCTGTAATTTTTGTGTGTTTTTATTTTTTTTATTTTTTTAAAGGTCCCTCTTACTGAAGTGGTCGACCCTGTGGATTTTGAAGAGTATCTTACCAGTCATCCTATAATCGCTGACTCCGGCCCTTTAAGAGATCTGTATGAATTTCCTAATGACGATGTGGAAGTTGTCTACACGCCGAGAGAATGCCGGACGGTGGTGTCGTCCGTGCCGGAGGAGAGGTAATACTAAACAAGGGCGGGGCTATTGAAAACTGCTGCCATGTGATTCTGAGAGTATGCAAACGGTTTGAGAGGTGAATGATCGTACTAACGATCATTCATTCCCCATAAGTTTGCTTTGGCCTGTGTTAATGGGCCTTTCAAACGAGTGCTGATCCGACACATTGTATATGTAGAGCCTGCGTGGTTTTATTCGTTTTTTTTGTTGCTTCTCTTAGTGAAATGGAGCCGCATGTCAAGGACTGTGTGCGAAGCTACACCGAGGACTGGGCCATCGTCAACAGGAAGTAAGTGACGTACGGACTGAGCCTGTGTATAGCGTCATTCAACCATATGGAACGAGTACGGGACCCCAAATCAATTCCATACGACATCATAATGGAAAACCCTCTCTGTAGACAAAAATCCCCCCGCCCCCCAGTTAATATAGATTTTCAACTTGACACAATGTATCATAATTTTGGTAGAAGGAGATAAGCGGCATATATAATCTCTGGCGCCCCTTATCTGATTGGCAAATTGTCAGAGCCCCCTATACTGAGGCACAGTAGTTGCTCGAACAACGGCACATCCTGCTGAGCTTTAGCAACCAGTCTGCTCTGAACATGCAGAGCTGCAGTGTAAAGCATGGGGGAAAGAGACAGCAGGAAATTGAACCATTTTTCTATGTGACAGATACCACAAGCTGGGCACAGGCTTCAACCCCAACACCTTGGACAAGCAGAAGGAGCGTCAGAAGGGTCTTCCTAAGCAGGTCTTTGAGTCAGACGAAGGGCCAGAGAGCAGCAGTTATCAGGATGAACAGGTGAGCCGTCGCGATCTTCTCTTTTGTGCCAGCTAGCTGTTGCTCCATCCTCGTCATGGTGGTCAAATGCGGTTCAGCTATGTGGTGCACAGTGGGGTCGGGGGTTATCAGTTGTGTTGAAAAGCGCAAATTAAAGATTTTCTAAAATTGTGTCCAATGTATCAAGGGGGGGGGGGCAGATGGAACGATAAACCTAAAATACTCAGTATGTATGTTTGAAGGGATCGATGGAAAAAACAATGGGGAATTAAAGTGTATTAAAAATAAAAATAAAAAAAATATATATATCATTTATTTATTTATTTTCCTTAAAAAATTTTTTGGAGATGCTGCGACAAATTATTTTTAAAAACCTCCTAAAAACCTCTATGCATATTTGAAAGCAAAAAAATAGAAGCTTTCGTAAATCGGTGGTCCAGCATTAGAAAAATATTTAGTTTTAAGAAATCAAGTTATAGAAAATTCGGCCTGCATTCGTCATGCTGCAGATTTCTTTAATTACTTTTAATTAAAGACCCTGTAGGACCAAGGTTTCAAGAACATGGCTGCATTTTTCCAGCAGCAGCACCACTCCTGTCCACAGGTTGGGTCTGGTATTACAGCTCAGCTCTATTAATAATATCTAGTAAAGTAATGCATCTGACTTGCAATACCACACACAACCTGTGCACAAATGTGGCGCTGTTTTCGGAACAATGTAGCCTTTACATAAAAAAAAAAAAGATAGATAAATAAATGTGCAGCAAGTTGCTGAATTTTCTGTAACTTGATTTCTTAAAAAGAAATAAAAAAAATTCCATTTCTCAAGGTCTCTTTTTTTTTTTTAACCCCTTAGTAACCAGCCTGTTTTGGGCCTTACTGACCAAGCATTTTTCTTCCTTTTTTCATCGTCGTGTTCCACGAGCTATAACTTTTTTTATTTTTTTCTGTGTAGATAGCTTTATATGAGGGCTTGTTTTTTGCGGGACAAGTTGTAGTTTTTAATGACGCCATTTTGGGGTACACATAAATTTCTGATTAACTTTTATTACCGTAACTTGTTTCTGGGAGGGAGATGGGGAAAAACAGCAATGCTACCACCGCGTTTTTACGTTATGAATTTTATGGCGTTCATTTTTCGGTATAAATAACATAATATCTTCTCTAGGCCACTGCGATTTACAGTGATACCAAATATATATATTTTTTTCCGTTTTAATACCTTTTTGCAATAAAACATTTTTTTTTTTTAAAGAAAAAAATGTTTTTGCATTGCCGCTTCCCAAGACCCATAACTTTTTTTTATATTTCTTTCTATGGAGTTGTGTGAGGGCTTCATTTTTGCGAGACGACTTGTATTTTTCATTGGTATCATTTTTGATCGCTTGTTATTACATTTTTTCGGTGCTAACTAAGAATAAATTAGCAACTCTGTCTTTTTTATTTATTTTGATTTTTTACCCCGTTCGCCGTAGGGGATAATTTACGTGATATTTATGTAGTCCGGACACGGCAACACCAAACATATGGGGGACATTTTATTTTTTTTTTGCAATTTTTTTTCATTGAAAAGCGTATTTTCAATGGAAAAAAGCGTCATTTTTTTATTGAATAAATGTATTTTAATTTTTTATTTTTTTATATCACTTAATAGTCCCACCAGGGGACTATATCAGATAACATCCTGAATGATTTTAAAATGCAATGCATTATCCCTATAGTGCAGGGATTGCCAACCTGCGACACTCAAGCTGTTGTAAAACTACAATTCCCACCATGTCCTGCTGTAGGCTGTCTGGGCATGCTGGGAGTTGTAGTTTTACAGCAGCTGGAGAGCCGCAGGTTGGCCATCCCTGCTATAGTGCATTGCTAATGTCAGAATAGCACTGATATTCCAATCACTGAGCAAAAACAATTGGTGTATTCAATACTGTATCCAAAAAGTGTATTCAAAAATTCACTGCCTGTGTGGATACGAAAATCAAAATAATAAATCTTTATTAGTGAACGTTAAAACCTTCAAACGGGCAGAACGCCCTGTATATCCCAGGCACTGGCCTCCAGAATATTAAGTCCCCTAGTATGTATGAAGGGAACTTAGATCAGGATGTAGTCATCCAGTCAGGATACTATAGATATCTAGAGGTCGATAATTCTGTATCTGGGCTGACCCTTTTGTGGGGACCGTATACCATTGCTGACACGTGTGAACACTGTCCTAGGGTGTATGGTCTGTAACCCATGGAGATATATTCAGGCCCTATATTAGATCTGTGATACTGAGCAGAAGGTAACTGAATCCACTGCTGATAACGAGGGGCTGCGCGTCCGACTCCTCGTCATCAGCGGGGGCCACGTTTGCTCCACACGTGCCTGCACAATACTCGCTGTATACGCGATCCCTCTGCGCAGGAGGTATTCGCGCTCTTCCTCCACGTGCTAACTTTTGCTTGCACAGGGCCTCGCACTATCTAAGGGGGCCACGACCGGCATATTTCATGCGCATCAATGATGGTCACATCTGAACACATTGTGTGTTGAGAATAATCGCACTGTGTCAGATGGTATTTCAACATTCCACAATGATTGTCTCTATGTATCGCTGATTGCATCTGGGGCTCCTGATGATCCAGCGCTGACTGGAGAAACGCGTTGAGCGAAACGGATATAATCAATCAAGCGACAATAAGAGCGCACGAAGATACAATTGATTGAGCGACAGAAAGACATATATTTCATTCAGAGATGCACCTCTAGGATTCCGTTACCTTCTGCTCAGTATCACAGATCTAATATAGGGCCTGAATAGATTTCCATGGGCTACAGACCATACACCCTAGGACAGTGTTCACACGTGTCAGCAATGGTATACGGTCCTCACATATCCCCAAAAAAGGGTCAGCCCAGATACAGAATTATCGACCTCTAGATATCTATAGTATCCTGACTGGATGACTACATCCTGATCTAAGTTCCCTTCATACATACTAGGGGACTTAATATTCTGGAGGCCAGTGCCTGGGATATACAGGGCGTTCTGCCTGTTTGAAGGTTTTAACGTTCACTCATAAAGATTTATTATTTTGATTTTGGTATCCACACAGGCAGTGAATGTTCTATTCTGACATTGACCAGCAGGCTGCGCCAGAGAGGCGCAGCCTGCTGGTAATTACTCAAGGCTGGTCTGGGGCCTACACGAGACCCCAGCCAGCCTTCACACACATCGGCACCCCGCAATCGCATTTGCGGGGTGCCGATGGGAGACAAAGGGAGTCCGCTCCCTCTGTCAGCACTTTACATGCGGCAGGCGCCATAGTAAAGTGTTAAACAGCCCGGATCGGCACTTCTGCCGGTCTGGGCTGTTAGAGCGGGCTCTCATGCTCCCGGCTCCCCGTAAAAAGTGGCGGCCCAGCCTAAGGCCCCTTAATGACCGCCGTAAAAAGGCGTGTGGGTAGTCACTAAGGGGTTAATGTTTTAGTCTGGGGGAAAAAAACTCTTTTTCTGTACAGAATTATTTTCCAGTTGCTCCTGGTAGACTGGTGTTCTCGAGAGAGGTAATTAGCGCAGAGTCTTTGATAATTAATACACAGTGTGTCAGTGTGGATGGATCTGATGAAGATCTTTACTTCCCCTCCACAGGATGATCTGAAGAGAAGATCCATGTCTATAGATGACACGCCGCGGGGTAGTTGGGCGTGCAGCATTTTCGACCTCAAGAACTCCCTTCCTGACGCTTTGCTTTCAAGCCTCTTGGACCGAACCCCAAACGAGGAGATCGATCACCAAAATGAACACCAAAGGAAGTCCAGCCGACATAAAGAACTCTTTGCACTTCACCCAGCTCAGGACGAGGTAGCGGACCTGTAGATAATGCAGAGCCACTGCTGCTGTTCTTGTTAGTGTCTGTGAAACCTAATGTGAAGGGACGACCCGCACCGCTAAAAATCTGCAGCAAATTTAATTTACAAAGGGTAAAATCTGTGCTGAAAAATTTGCACGGCTCAGTTTTTCACTCAGATTCCGTGCAAATCTTTTCTGTAGTGCACTTTCCAACTGCTGTAATGTGCTGCGCGTTGTATCTGCTGGTAACCACCCCATGTAAACATCAGCCTAAATTTTTGTCCATAGGATGAACCCATTGAGCGTCTCAGTGTGCCAGAGGTACCCAAAGAACATTTTGGGCAACGGCTGCTAGTGAAATGCTTGTCTCTCAAGTAAGTGGACGGAGAAGGATTCCGCTTCTTGTCTTACTGCACCCCTTTGTTTTTGACTGGAGAACATGTTCTATTGTAACTGAGATTTGTCGCATCATGTGCGTTTTATTATTGTGTTATATTTTGGTGTCATGTTTATTAGTAAGTGTTAAATGGCATCTGTCAGCAGTTTTGTACCTATGACACCGGCTGACCTGTTCCATGTGCGCTTAGCAGCTGAAGGCGTCTGTATTGGTCCCATGTTCATATGTTCCCGCATTGCTGAGAAAAATGATGCTTTAATATATGCAAATGAGCCTCTTGGAGCAATGGGGGCGTTGCCATTACACCTAAAGGCTCAGCTCTCTCTGCAACTGCCGCGTGCACATGTAACAGATCAGCCGGTGTCATAGGGACAAATGACAGATGGCCTTTAACCTCTTCAGGACACATGACGTACCGGTACGTCATGTGTATTTCCGATCACTGCCGCCCGGCGGGCGGTGATCGGAACAAGATGCGGTGATCGGAACAAGGTGCCTGCTCAAATCATTGAGCAGGCACCTTGGCTAAATGCGCGGGGGGGGTCCCGTGACAGAAGTATTGGAATGCATTGTAAAGGATTTGACCCCCAAAAGTTCAAGTCCCAAAGTGGGACAAAAAAAAAGTGAAAAAAAAAGTGAAAAAAAAAAGTTGAAAATAAACAAAAACGTCATTTTCCCCAAACAAAGTAAAAAAAAATTGGTAAAAAAAAAAAAAAAGTATACATATTAGGTATCGCCGCGTCCGTATCGACCGACTCTATAAACATATCACATGACTTAACCCCTCAGATGAACACCGTAAAAAATAAAAACTGTGCTAAATAAACCATTTTTTTGTCACCTTACACCACAAAAAGTAGAAAAGCAAGCGATCAAAAAGGCGTTTGCCCACCAAAATAGTACCAATCTAACCGTCACCTCATCCCGCAAAAAATGAGCCCCTACCTGAGACAATCGCCAAAAAATAAAAAAAACTATGGCTCAGAATATGGAGACACTAAAACATCATTTTTTCTGTTTCAAAAATGATATTATTGTGTAAAACTTACATAAATTAAAAAAATGTATACATATTAGGTATCGCCGCGTCCGTATCGACCGGCTCTATAAAAATATCACATGACCTAACCCCTCAGATGAACACCGTAAAAAATTTTAAATAAAAACTGTGCTAAATAAACCATTTTTGGTCACCTTACATCACAAAAAGTGTAATGGCAAGCGATCAAAAAGTCACACCCATCCCAAAATAGTGCCCATAAAACCGTCATCTCATCCTGCAAAAATCATACCCTACCCAAGGTAATCGCCCAAAAACTGAAAAAATTATGGCTCTCAGACTATGGAAACATTAAAACATGATTTTTTTTTTGCTTCAAAAATGAAATCATTGTGTAAAACTTACATAAATTAAAAAAAAAGTATACATATTAGGTATCGCCGCATCCGTGACAACCTGGTCTATAAAAATATCACATGATCTAATCTGTAAGATGAATGTTGTAAATAACAAAAAATAAAAATGGTGCCAAAACAGCTATTTCTTGTTACCTTGCCTCACAAATAGTGTAATATAGAACAACCAAAAATCATATGTACCCTAAACTAGTACCAACAATACTGCCACCCTATCCCGTAGTTTCTAAAATGGGGTCTCTTTTTTGGAGTTTCTACTCTAGGGGTGCATCGGGGGGGCTTCAAATGGGACATGGTGTAAAAAAAACCAGTCCAGCAAAACCTGCCTTCCAAAAACCGTATGGCATTCCTTTCCTTCTGCGCCCTGCCGTGTGCCCGTACAGCAGTTTATGACCACATATGGGGTGTTTCTGTAAACTACAGAATCAGGGCCATAAATATTGAGTTTGGTTTGGCTGTTAACCCTTGCTTTGTAACTGGAAAAAAATTATTAAAATGGAAAATCTGCCAAAAAAGTGAAATTTTGAAATTGTATCTCTATTTTCCATTAATTCTTGTGGAACACCTAAAGGGTTAACGACGTTTGTAAAATCAGTTTTAAATACCTTGAGGGGTATAGTTTCTAGAATGGGGTCATTTTTGGGTGGTTTCTATTATGTAAGCCTCGTAATGTGACTTCAGACCTGAACTGGTCCCTAAAAATTTGTTTTTTTATTAATTTCTTCTAAACTTCTAAGCCTTGTAACATCCCCAAAAAATAAAATATCATTCCCAAAATGATCCAAACATGAAGTAGACATATGGGGAATGTAAAGTAATAACTATTTTTGGAGGTATTACTATGTATTATAGAAGTAGAGAAATTGAAACTTGGAAATTTGCTATTTTTTTTATTTATTTTTTAGTAAATTTGGTATTTTTTTATAAAAAAATTTTGGACTTAATTTTACCAGTGTCATGAAGTACAATATGTGACGAAAAAACTGTCTCAGAATGGCTTGGATAAGTCAAAGCGTTTTAAAGTTATCAGCACTTAAAGTGACACTGGTCAGATTTGCAAAAAATGGCCTGGTCCTAAGGTGAAATAAGGCTGTGTCCTAAAGGGGTTAAAGGGTATGAGCACTTTTTCTTTTATTGTGTCACTGCGCCTTAAAGGGGTTGCTGGCCTAATGAAAAAAAACAAATGGCTGGCGGGACTGTGATCAAAAATAAAGAAAAAAAAAATCACTCTCCTTTCAAAATTGTCCTCTGTTCCATTGAGGAAGCCCCCGGCACTTCCCACTGGACTGAAAGTGACAGAGACCTGTTCTTGGTCACGGGACTGCTGCATCCAGTCAGTGGCCTCAGCGGTCACATGTGCAAAAACTCACACACTTGATTGCTGAAGCAAGTGAGTGGCAATGGGGGACTTGTGTGACCAAGAATGGGTCTTCTTCTCTTCCAGTATGGCCGTGGCGCTGAAAAGGAGAGTGTGTTGAAAAGCGAGTGAGTGCTTTTTAAATTTATAAACACATTCCTGCCGGGCACTAGTTTTTTAATTACGCTGGACAACCCCTTTAAAGAACCATTCCAGAAATGTATTTGGCTATTTAGTGCAGTAGACTGCCCTCTTACTTTCTTCTTCCCCCTCTGATAGGATTCCACTAATGCAGCCTACATTTCCCATGATGCCTCCAGCTGTATCATCACATTGCTCTGAGTTCTATCTTAGGGCAGCCAGTGATGGATCAATAACGTAGAACTGCTGCCCCTGAGTCCTAGGGTTGGACGATATCAAAAATATTCAGACGATAACGATATTAAAAAATGTATCGCGATAACGATTTATATCGCGATAAATACCTGTTTAAAAGAAAAAAACACAAGGAGACATTATGCTGTATGGGGGCAGCCACAAGGAGACGTTATACTGTATGGGGGCAGCCACAAGGAGACGTTATACTGTATGGGGGCAGCCACAAGGAGACGTTATACTGTATGGGGGCAGCCACAAGGAGACGTTATACTGTATGGGGGCAGCCACAAGGAGACTTTATACTGTATGGGGGCAGCCACAAGGAGACGTTATACTGTATGGGGGCAGCCACAAGGAGACGTTATACTGTATGGGGGCAGCCACAAGGAGACGTTATACTGTATGGGGGCAGCCACAAGGAGACGTTATACTGTATGGGGGCAGCCACAAGGAGACGTTATACTGTATGGGGGCCACAAGGAGAGGTTATATTGTATGGGGGGCCACAAGGAGACGTTATATTTTATGGGGGGGCCACAAGGAGACGTTATACTGTATGGGGGCAGCCACAAGGAGACGTTATACTGTATGGGGGCAGCCACAAGGAGACGTTATACTGTATGGGGGCAGCCACAAGGAGACGTTATACTGTATGGGGGCAGCCACAAGGAGACGTTATACTGTATGGGGGCAGCCACAAGGAGACGTTATACTGTATGGGGGCAGCCACAAGGAGACGTTATACTGTATGGGGGCAGCCACAAGGAGACGTTATACTGTATGGGGGCAGCCACAAGGAGACGTTATACTGTATGGGGGCAGCCACAAGGAGACGTTATACTGTATGGGGGCAGCCACAAGGAGACGTTATACTGTATGGGGGCAGCCACAAGGAGACGTTATACTGTATGGGGGCCACAAGGAGATGTTATATGGGGGGCCACAAGGAGACGTTATATTAAAGTCTTGTGGCCACAGGCCACCATACATACAATAATACTTTTCGATATACTTTTCCCGCGGCTGCCTTGCTTGTGTGCTCCGATTCTGACATCAGATGTCGGTGGGCGGAGATTTGAATATGGGAGCAAGGAGGAGGGAGAGCCGGAGGCGGCCCGCTGCGGGAAGTAATATTTTGTCATCAGAGCACACACGAGCGAGGCAGCCGCAGGAAAAGTCTCTCCAGAGACACCCAGTACTCACACAGAGTTCGCCACATATACAATAGAACCGGCACAGAGGGGTGACGGAAGGTGATGATGTCAGATGGTGGGTGGAGTCTGGAGACTTGACTAAGGGAGGCGGAGCAAGAAGGAGCCAGGAGCCAGAGGAAGTAATGTTTGTACTCAGCGCTATGCAAGGTGCAGCGGTGGACGCACGTTTAGAAGCGGTCAGCGCACATGACCGCTTTGATGACGTCACAAAATACAGCGGTAATTAGGAAACAGCGATATCGCAGTTTTTTTTATACCGCGGTATATCGTGATACCAGTATATATCGCCCAACCCTACCCCTGACTCACACTGCAGGGTCTCGGTGTATCCTAAGTGATGTAGCTTCAGCCCGTCTCCCCTGCCACCTGCTTGTGATATGTTTCTTCCTGTCCACTATTACAATCAGGAGGCAAGGGAGAGCAGTGTGAAGCTGCACCTCACGGGACACACTGGAGAGTCAACACACACAAGGAAGCGGTGTAGAGCAGTATGAAGTTGCAGCTCATAGGTTACACTGGAGAGTCTGCACACAAGGAGGCAGTGTTGAGCTTGAGCTCATAGTACAAGCTATAGAGTTTACACACAAGGAAGCAGTGTAGAGCAGTGTGAAGCTGCAGCTCACGGGACACACTGGAGAGTCAACAGATAAGGAAGCGGTGTAGAGCAGTATGAAGTTGCAGCTCATAGGTTACACTGGAGAGTCTGCACACAAGGAGGCAGTGGAGAGCAGTGTGCAGCTCATAGGATACACTGGAGAGTCTGCACAGAAGGAGGCAGTGTTGAGCTGGAGCTCATAGGACAAGCTAGAGAGTTTACACACAAGGAAGCAGTGTAGAGCAGTGTGAAGCTGCAGCTCACGGGACACACTGGAGAGTCAACAGACAAGGAAGCGGTGTAGAGCAGTGTGAAGTTGCAGCTCATAGGATACACTGTAGAGTCTGCACACCGCACTCACAGACATTATAGACAGGCTGTGTCAGGGAATAATTACAGCTAATCATGGTATGAACTGCTTTCGAAATTAAATCTTTACAGCACTTTATACACAGACATACAGAGAAACATGAAAGGTGGAGCTGAGTAAGGAAGGGAGATGCCTGAGAAGCTTCCCGGAGGAATTTTATAGGTGCTGATGAAATCCTGTAGTTCACAGGAAGTCAGCCACTCAGGAAAGACTGACATCCTGTCTACACGGGAGAGCAGCTCTAGATTGGTGGCCAGACTGGGGGTCACATGACCAGCTTCAAAATGTATGGATGTGACTGCTGGAATAAGGCTGGTGCGGTAGCAATGAATGTGCCATAAATTCTTGGGGTGCCGCTTTGCAGATAGTTTTGATTAAAACTCGCCCATTTTTGAGTGTGTAATCTATAGCCAGACCTATGTGTCTCCATGGTAACAGACTACAAACAAACCCTGTGTAGTCTGTACAGCCATTGTCCCATCTCTCCCCTTGAGAAACAGCTAGAATGGAATATGACTGTAGGATCAGACTACGTACAGGGTTTCTTTGTAGTCTGTTACCACGGATGACACATAGGAGCTGTGTACACAAAACGGCGGGCGGGATATTTAATCACGACGATTCACAAAGCTGCTTCATTTTTCAGCTTGATTTAGATGAATTGGAGGAAAAGTATTTAATGGTCCTTATAAGAAACAGGATATGATGTGATGGAACGGACACTGGCGATTTCCTGGATTTAATGAAAATATTCTGGTATTAGTAGCAAATAATTGCGATTTTTGTTATTTTCCCATCTTTCTGTCCCCCCCCCCCCCCTTCCCCGACATTACATCTGCCCCGTGTCTCACTTTGCACAATACGAGGCACCAGGGACGTCACATGTCACCTCGGTCTCTGCGGCGTTCTTGCCCGAGGAGATGATTTCCTGGTAGAAATCTCCTTCCTCATTAATAATAATGTCTTCCCTTTTTATTAGTCATGATCTGCATCAGATACCCCGCAGGCAGTTCCTCCAATGGTCTGCTTTATGCGAGCAGGCCTCATTACATATACAGGAGGCGATGCGCAGCTGCGCTGGATGGTTTATTGCTCCTGCGCATATATTTTGTGCTTTGTATGCTATTAGTTTTATGTCATTTACCAACCACATTTAGACAGAATGACTTTCCCTTTTTATGAGCAGGCCTGTCGGCGGAGTCGATGTTTCATAAAGCAGAATATGCAGATGTTATAGGAGAATTTTATGTGTTGATGTAATTTATAATCTGGAGGGGGTGAGGGTCCCAGGACAGCACAGTTGCTTCAGGAAATGCGATATTTCATTTTTTTTCCTTTAAGCAGAGTTTCCCAATAAAAAGCTGATATGCTGATAAAATATATTAGGCAACCGCCTTACAGAATCAGTCCTGTACATCTAATGTACATCTTACCAGTGCAATATTCTGTGTGGCCACTAGAGGGAGCCGGAATCTTGTGTTTAATTGACTATTTCAGGGAGAGGACGTTTTCTAAGGCTGGGTTCACATCACGTTTTTCCCATCCGTTTAATGTATACAAAAAACATATACGTTAAACTGATGCCATACATCTGTTCACCATAGAGTTCCATTGTAAAAAACAAAATATATATATATATATTTATTTATTATTATTTTTTGACTGAACTCTGCAGTATACAAGAACATGGTGTTCTGCATTTTTGTATCTTTTTTTTTTTTCTAATGTATATGTCAAACGGAGTCATAAAATGTGAACCTGACGACTTTAAGGTGATGTACACATGGGACATATTCTCTGTGGATTTGTGTGTGGCATTTTTTATTATCTGCAGGGAATCCACACCCTGCAAAAAAATAAATAAAAATGCTGCATAAATTGCCTTTCAGTGCGTAGGTTTCCACCACGGATTTCACCCTTTCCAATCCACAGGGTGAAAACCACTGCAGTGTAATTTCCGTCCTGTGTGTCCATACCATTAGTCATACTTGCCTGCTTCTTAAAGGGGTTGTCTCACTTCAGTAAGTGGTATTTACCATGTAGATAAAAGGTAATACAAGCCACTTACTAATGTCTTGTGATTCTCCATATTGCTTCCTTTGCTGGCTGGATTCATTTTTCCATCACATTATACACTGCTCGTTTCCATGGTTACAGACCACCCTGCAATCCATCAGTGGTGGTCGTGCTTGCACACTATAGGAAAAAACGTCAGCCTCTCTGGTGGCCGGGACCTTGGGAGCGCACATAGGCTAGTGCATTTTCCTAAATTGTGCAAACACGACCACCGCTGATGGATTGCAGGGTGGTCTGTAACCATGGAAGTGAGCAGTGTATAATGTGATGGAAAAATGAATCCAGCCAGCAAAGGAAGCAATATGGATAATCACAATACATTAGTAAGTGCCTGGTATTAAAGGGAACCTGTCATCAGCTTTATGCTGAACTCACTGAGGGCCGTATAAAGTAGTGACAGAAATGCTGATCTCAGCGCTGTGTCACTCATCAGCTAAAGGTAAGTGGTCGCTGAGAACCAGCTTCATAATCATTGCAGACTGGGCCTGGAAAAGAGTCAGATCTACCTGAGAAGAGTCCTGGTTATTATAATCTCCTGATCTCTCCCGCCATCTGCTGATGATTGGCCGTTCTCTCCTAGAGAGAGAGGGAGAAAACTCTGTATTAGACGGTCAGTCATCAGCAGGAGGGCAGGAATTCATGAATAACCAGGACTCTTCTCAGGAGGCCGTGACTCTTCTCCAGGCCCAGTCTGCAATGATTGTGATGCTGGTTCTCGGCAACCACTCACTTTTAGCTGATGTGTGACACAGCGCTGAGATCAGCATTGCTGTCACTACTTTATACTGCCCTCAGTACGGTCAGCATAAAGTTGATGACAGGTTCCCTTTAACTTTCTCTACATGATAAATGCCACTTACCGAAGTGATACAACCCCTTTAAGAAAAGACTTTAAAGCAGGGCTCAGCAACCTCCAGATGTGGGGAAACTACGACTCCCAGCATACACAATTGCTTGGCTTTTCTTAGAAATCCCATATAGGTGAATGGAGCATGCTAGGATCTGTAGTTTCAAAGCGGTTGCAGTGCTGAAGGTTTCTGACCCCTGCTTTACAAAGCAGACATATGCCCCATCATACATAATCAACGGTGTCACATCTCCCTGGGGGCCGCGCGGGGCAGAGGGACGACCCTCCTAATTTTGTAGTCCCCTTATAACACCGATCCCTGTTGGTCGACCCTCGCTGGGGGCAGAGGGACGACCCTCGCTGGGGGGGCCGCGCGGGGCAGAGGGACGACCCTCGCTGGGGGGGCCGCGCGGGGCAGAGGGACGACCCTCGCTGGGGGGGCCGATCGGGACACTCTTTTTTGCCACGGAGTCTCCAGTAGTCTGAGCTGAAGTAGACGTTATATACGGCATGCCCTCATTCACACCAGTGTGCCGGAGTATAGGTTGCATGAGAGGACACATGGACATTGTTTTTCTTCTTCTCTCTTTTCATATAATGTGTATTATATGAAATAAAATGAATTTCTTTTTTTTTTTTACTTTTAAGATTTGAAATAGAAATAGAGCCGATCCTTGCAAGTCTGGCTTTGTATGATGCCAAGGAGAAGAAGAAGGTGAGTGACGGGGGGGCCACAACCCTGGGGCTGCTGATTATGTACTGTAGATATTGCATTGCGCTGGGCTCTTATTGCAGATATTAGTCAGTTGCTTAAATAGCAAATCTCTAATGTTATTGGCATTGTAGAAAGGATCCAGGAGGGGCTATAGACAAATATCTGCTGACGGTATTATCTCCATGGACAGTCCTCTGCCCTATATGATGGTATTGGATGTCAGACATGGATCGGTGACCCCCTCTTTTCTATTTATTCTTGCACCCACCATCATCAGGGGACCTAACAGCTTCTCCAAATCCGACAGCTCCTCCAAATGCTGGACTTTAATGTTAATTGACTTTTCATAATTTTTCCAGATTTCAGAAAACTTCTACTTTGATCTAAATTCAGAGCAAATAAAAGGAATGCTGCGTCCTTACGTCACCCAGGCAGCCATCAGTACGTTGGCTAGATCCGCCGTTTTTTCAATCACCTACCCTTCCCAAGACGTCTTCCTGGTTATAAAAGTGAGTCTCAATTCTATCATTTGGAGCAGTTTGGTTTGTTTCTGCACCATTTTAAGATCACTGCTTGCTGTCGGTAAGTGAGCTGCTGAAAACCCAGTTGCAAACCTAGTACTTTGCACAGATGAGGGTTTGTTGCTGCTGTTTCCAGTCTGTGAGCTAATCCGGGCTGATGCATTTTTCCTGTCACTGATACATTGTAACAAACAAGAGATTCGTACTGCTTATTCAAAGAGGATTCCCTAAACTTCCTACGATTATAACGAGCTGTTTACAGTCTCTTATCGCAATCAAAGGTCTTGAAAAGTGAGGAAGATAGAGAATATTAGGAACTGGAGTTCATCAGTACAGTCGGCCAAATCTGTGTCTGTGGACGTCCCTGTGGTTTATTGCCTTTGTAACTGGACAGTAATAATATTTCATGCAATTGTCTTCTGTTTTTAGCTGGAAAAGGTGCTACAGCAGGGCGACATAGGGGAGTGCGCCGAACCCTACATGATCTATAAGGAGGCGGATACGGCCAAGGTGAGAGGAGAAGCTGTATGATATAGGGGATAATGTAATGGAGTCACCACGGAAAGAACAAAGCCTCAGCTGAGCAGCAGGGGTCTGTTATTCATTATAGTAAATACTTCAGCTGCTGCAGGACCTCTTTTTAATGGAGAGCTGTAACTTCAGGTTAGTCACAGATTAAAGTGGTTTTCCGAGATATTTTTAACTGATGACCTATCCTCTAGATAGGTCATCAGTATCTGATTGGTGCAGGTCCGACACCCAGGACCCTGCCGATCAGCTGTTTGAGAAGGTACAGTGACCCTCTGAAATAGTCACTGCCACCCCAGCGTCCCTCTAAAACAGTGGCAGTCACTGCAATGCCCATTTTGAACAGTGGCAGCTGGCCCGTAGCCCCTATAAACTAATGGTCGCCGCTTTGATGTCCCTTTTAAACAATGCCAGCCTCTCTGGCACCCATGTAAAATAGCCCTGCCGCTGTGGTGCCCCTGTAAAAAAGTGTCTGCCATTGCACCAATTACAGCACGGGGAGAACATACAAACTCCATGCAGATGTTGTCCATGGTCGGATTCTAACCTAGGACGCCAACGCTGCAAGGCACCAGTGCTAACCACTGAGCCACCACTAACCACTGAGCCAGCGCTAACCACTGAGCCACCACTAACCACTGAGCCACCGCGCTGCCCATATCACAATGTCTGCTGCAGTGGTCACTCTACTGAAGAAACCACAATTTTCCCCCAAGTGGCATTCGCCGCACAATTCTAATTCACCATGGCTCTGTCCTCCTCTCGGAGCTGTAGGTTAGCAGAGGTAGGTAAAGGCGGAGGACCTCCATTGTGGATTGTATATATGAGAGATTTTTCAGTAATTGTCCTTGTGCTGTGCCCTGAGTGATCCTCTCTCCAGCCTGTCCTGTACTGATTCCACCTTGTGTATGACTTTACAGAATAAAGAGAAGCTGGAGAAGCTGCGGAGTCAGGGCGAGCTCTTCTGCCAGCGGCTGGGGAGGTATCGCATGCCCTTTGCATGGACAGCAATTCATCTAATGAACATAGTGAGCAGCGCCGGGAGCCTGGAGCGAGACTCCACAGAGCTAGAAATAGGACCTGGAGGTATTACACTGGCATTTTTATACTCGTCTATGGAAAGGTTGTCGGAGGTGGGAATTGTTTAAAGACCATCGATTACTAAGGACACCGGGAAGTTTTACTGAACTTTAAGTGCTTTACTGCGCACCGAGCCTTCTGCTTCTACGCACAGAATCATAACTGAACTTCAGTCTCCAAAAACATCTCAAGTTGGCCGTAATTAGTCTGCAATTAGCCTCCTGTCCATAGACCTGGACGGGAGGTGGATCATATGTGTTTATTTCCATTATGAAAGCAGCTCAACCAAAGGCATACATCAGAGGAATAGTGATCCCCCTACAAAAATCCAACAATCCAAATCCCTGTTTCTTTCAAAAATAGCAGTGAATAAAAACTTTCTAACATGCATACAGCTCCTACGCAGACCTATGCATGTCATTGATTGCAAACACACAGGGTACAGCAGGGAAAGTGGAGACAGAAAGCAGACTGACATGTAATACCCACTGAGTTCTGGACCTGCAACACAACATGCAGGGAGGTAAAGCCAACTGAGCTCTACACCTACAGTGGCACGTGTAGGGAGGTAATACCCACTGAGCTCTGAACCTGCAGCTTTATATGCAGTGAGTGAATACCCACTGAGCTCTACACCTACAGTGGCACGTGTAGGGAGGTAATACCCACTGAGCTCTGAACCTGCAGCTTTATATGCAGTGAGTGAATACCCACTGAGCTCTGCACCTTCAGCTTTATATGCAGTGAGTGAATACCCACTGAGCTCTGCACCTTCAGCTTTATATGCAGTGAGTGAATACCCACTGAGCTCTGCACCTGCAGCTTTATATGCAGTGAGTGAATACCCACTGAGCTCTGCACCTTCAGCTTTATATGCAGTGAGTGAATACCCACTGAGCTCTGCACCTTCAGCTTTATATGCAGTGAGTGAATACCCACTGAGCTCTGCACCTGCAGCTTTATATGCGGTGAGTGAATACCCACTGAGCTCTGCACCTTCAGCTTTATATGCAGTGAGTGAATACCCACTGAGCTCTACACCTACAGTGGCACGTGTAGGGAGGTAATACCCACTGAGCTCTGCACCTTCAGCTTTATATGCAGTGAGTGAATACCCACTGAGCTCTGCACCTTCAGCTTTATATGCAGTGAGTGAATACCCACTGAGCTCTGCACCTGCAGCTTTATATGCGGTGAGTGAATACCCACTGAGCTCTACACCTACAGTGGCACGTGTAGGGAGGTAATACCCACTGAGCTCTGCACCTTCAGCTTTATATGCAGTGAGTGAATACCCACTGAGCTCTGCACCTTCAGCTTTATATGCAGTGAGTGAATACCCACTGAGCTCTGCACCTTCAGCTTTATATGCAGTGAGTGAATACCCACTGAGCTCTGCACCTGCAGCTTTATATGCAGTGAGTGAATACCCACTGAGCTCTGCACCTGCAGCTTTATATGCAGTGAGTGAATACCCACTGAGCTCTGCACCTTCAGCTTTATATGCAGTGAGTGAATACCCACTGAGCTCTGCACCTTCAGCTGCACATGTAGGGAGGTAATATCCATTGAGCTCTGAACATGCAGCCTTATATGTATTGAGGTAAAGCTCACTGAGCTCCGGACCTGCAGCTCTTCATGCAGGGAGTTAATACCCACTGATCTGATGACCGGCAGCTTTACATGTAGGGAGGTAATGACCACTAAGCTGTGGACCTGCAGTTCTACATACAAGAAGGTACTACCCACTGAGCCCTCACCTGCAAGCTCTACATGCAGAGAGGTAATGCTGACTGAGCTCTGCGCCTGCAGCTTTACATGCAGGGAGGTGATACCCACTGAGCTGTGGATCTGCAGCTCTACATGCTCTGATGCAATACCTACTGAGCTCTGCAGATCTGTGTGCTGGGAGGTAATACCCACTAAGCTGTGGACCTGCAGCTTTACATGCAGGAAGGTAATGCCTGCTGAGGTCTGACCATGCAGCTCTACATGCAGGAAGGTAATGCCTGCTGAGGTCTGACCATGCAGCTCTACATGCTCGGATGCAATACCTACTGAGCTCTGCATATCTGTGTGCTGGGAGGTAATACCCACTAAGCTGTGGACCTGCAGCTTTACATGCAATGTGGTAACACCTACTGAGTTCTTCTGATCTTGTAGTTTTTAGGGCAGGAACATAATACAGAATTGAGCCATTTCTCTCATGTTCCCAAATGCAAAGACTTCACTCGGTCTCCATGAAGCATTATCAGATACTCTAAGTCTCCCCTATTTCTCCTCTCTTCAGAACGCAAAGGCTCATGGTCAGAACGTCGCAATTCCAGCATTGTCGGCAGGAGGTCCTTGGAGCGTACCACCAGTGGAGACGAGTCATGCAACCTCACCAGCTTCCGGCCGGCAACACTCACCGTCACCAACTTCTTTAAACAGGTGGGTAGGCTGACCATAGACACACAGCTGTCCAGTGTCCCCCACTGACCGTCTTGTAGTGCCAGGGTTCTGTGCTGTTGACTCTCATAATATAACTATAGGGGTCAGGGCTCTGTTTTACTTATACAAGGATCCAAACCCCCCTGCCGACCTTCACATTGCCATTAAGTTAAAGGGGTCTGTTTCAGGAGCCCCTCTTTAAACAGAAGCCAGAGCTCTGATCAGGTGATCGCCTCGCTGTCAGGTTCACAGGAACTTCTTAAAGGGGTTTTCTTCTCTGACAACACTTATCCACAGGTTGGGGGATAAGTGTCTGTTCTCAGGAGGTCCAACCTCTGGGACCCCCAGTGATCCCCAGAACTGAGGTCCCATAGTCCTGTATGTGAATGGGAGTTTGTGATGTGCATGCGTGGCCACACGGGACCACTCCATCCACATAGGGGGCTCTGGGTCCTCCGCTGTCATGATTGCTGGGGGTCCCCCCGCTTCCAGACACTAATCCCCTATGGAAAATCCATCCCATGTGGCCATACCCTATGGGTACCTCCACATTAATTTTCCAGCCGAATGCAGTGGCCATAGGCTTCCTTACCAAATGGGACTGGGCTCCAGGGGTCCCTGTTTTGGAGATAGGTGCAGGTGCCAGACAATTATGGAATATCATGAGTATATTTGATAAATCTCAGATGGAATTGTCCAGGATTAGAAGAACATGGTTGAGCACCACAACTGTCCATGGGTTGTGTCTACTTGGTTCCACTGAAGTGAATGGGGTTGACCTGCAATTCCACACACATCCTGTGGTCAGGGGTGGCACTGTTTGTGGAAGAAAGCGGACATGTTTTTCTAATCCTGGACAACCCCTTTAAAGTATTGCCTAGATTCTGGTAAAATCTACCTTCTATATTGTGATTTTTCCTCCAGGAAGGCGATCGGTTAAGTGATGAAGATCTGTACAAGTTCCTGGCTGATATGAGGAGACCGTCTTCTGTTTTAAGGAGACTGCGCCCCATTACTGGTAAGGGTTCATTATGTACGCAGGAGACGGCCACGAGATGGCGACCTGCAGTCATCTGCCTGTTAGTCAGCAGTTTCCTGCATGATCGGTGGAGAACAAAGAGCTGAGCTCCTGCAGCCGTCCACGTAATTTCTGATTCATCACCCGAGTAGAACAAGTCGTGGGAGTCAGCGGTCTCCTGGTGTCATGCACCGCGCGTGCCCCACGCCCTCGGATAGTCTTCTGTGCTGTACGGGAGCTGCGTTATTTATCTCTGCTTCCTATCAATAAAGTGCTTTGATTGTGTAATAAAAAGGTTTTGCAACTTTGTAACAAACTGCAATCCAGTTCCTTATTTTCAAGATCTGTGCTTACTGTCACTGAATGGAAACACTGACCATTTACATCCAGCAGTTGAAAACTCATCTCTGTCATATCCAACTAGAATAGGGCAGATCTCTCAGGTCCTGTACACTGTGTGTATTTTGATGATTTCGTATCTCTGAAAGGAATAATGGTCGCGTCCAGTGCTTGCATTCAGTGTATGGTCGGCTGGTAAGACTCATTTGTAGTGTTTCAGCTTTAACACCAAAAAAATTGAAATTATATGCATGTAAACTCAATTATATACCGGAGATAAGCGGCAGCCACCCATGTGATGACGCTCATTCCAGAAGAAATAAATAGGGTCTTTGGTTCCTGTGTTTGTAGACCTGGAGATGACCAGAACTGCTTCTTATCTTATAGCTCAGCTGAAGATTGACATTTCACCGTGCCCGGAAAACCCCAATTATTGTCTGACACCTGAAATCTTACAAGTGAAACCTTATCCAGACAGCAGAGTGCGGCCGACCAGAGAAATCCTGGAATTCCCAGCAAGAGACGTCTATGTCCCAAACACAACCTACAGGTAAAGCACCAGACATTGTCATATCCTTAATGATTGCAGAAGGAAATCTGCAGAAACGGAACCCTGCACCATGTATGTGTTATACATAGGGTCCACCTATAGACCTGAAATGAGAGAAACTGCAAAGCCATAATAAGTCATCTGATACATAAGTGTGTATATCTATATCTGTGTGTGTATGTATGTATGTGTGTGTATATATATATATACTGCCCTGCCTTCTAGAGCTCAGCTAAACTGTACCCACTGTCATGGGTTACCTGACGACAAGCTTGTGTTAGTGAGTGCAGCTCTGGAGTATAATACAGGATGTAACTCAGGATCAGTACAGGATAAGTAATGTAATGTACACAGTGACTGCACCAGCAGAATAGTGAGTGCAGCTCTGGAGTATAATACAGGATGTAACTCAGGATCAGTACAGGATAAGTAATGTATGTACACAGTGAATCCACCAGCAGAATAGTGAGTGCAGCTCTGGAGTATAATACAGGATGCAACTCGGGATCAGTACAGGATAAGTAATGTATGGACACAGTGACAGCACTAATACACTTTTTATGTAGACTAATTCTAGATGTAAACTGTTGCTCAAACAGTTACGAACAGAGGACAAAAAAGTGAAATCATTGAAACCAGGGGATTAGTTTACCTTTTAGAAATGCACATAAGGACTAATTGTTTGGGTATAATTGTTCAGTTTTTACAGTTCTTGGTCCCAGTATGCAGTGAATGGCTCCACATGGTGCGCACTCTGATATCAGTCCATATGTAGCAATCAGCAGATTTTTATGATGCCACCATTGACAATGCCGCTCTCCTAACATCCGCTGCGCCTCCCTGGCTGTAGCAGAGTTAGCAGCTGTCAGATCTCCTCTGCACAACCTCTAATTTCCCGGGCCGCTGCAGACCCATGGAGTCGGCCCACGAGACGAGTTGACATTTTCTTTGAAGGTTAGAAGAAATAGGAGAGTGTAATCAATATGACAAGATAATTACTGTCGCCTCTAATGTAGTCGTCCCCGGGGGTCTCCAGCCCCGCTGATGATCGCTGCGAGACGTGAATTATGGGGGGGAACATATTTACTTGCGCCGTTATGTGCTCACAGCCCGCGATTCCTTCTGGAAACAAAGACTTTTAAAGGAGTTTCTTTTCATTATAAGTAACAAGCTTATTATCCTGAGCGAACGCTAAGTAAAGATCACCGCTTACTTTCAATAAAATTGTGAAAACAGTCGCTGGATATTATTAACTAAAGCAAATACTTCATAAATGAGGGAAGGAGGCAGAGGGACACCGCTGTATAGGTGCCCGCCGCCTGGGTTATGGCTGATGCAGGGCCTGGGGGGCGCGGAGCAGGACACCGATTCTTTTTAGTCATCTTTGTTTCCCTGGTGTACCCTGCCCCCTTAACCCATGCACTAAGCATATCAGTTTTGCCTCCTTTAAAAGAAGTTCCTCCATTTTTCTTTTCTCTCTTAAAAGGGCTTTCCACTTTTAAGCGCGTACTTGAAGGGGCTTTCCAAGAGATAAATATTTATGACTTAACCTCAGTATAGGTTGTCAGTATCAGATTGGTGGGGGTCCTACTTCTGGCAGCCCCGCTGATCAGCTGTTTTGAAGGCAAGCACAGGTCCGCACTTTGTATAGTGGCGGTACTTGGTATTGCAGCACAGTTCCATTCACTTGAGTGCTGTGGCCCCTTCCAGCAGCTGATCGTCAGGGAGCCAGGAGCCTGACCCGATCCATCAAATATTGATGAACGGTCCTGGGAATAGGGCATAAATATTTAACTTCTTAATAAAAACAGCCTTCAATTATTGTCATACTTAGCAACATTTGGATCACCAGTCGCTAGACATGTAAGCTCTGCCCCAATTGTACATGGGAACTCCCACTTCTATGCATGTCGTATTTCACTGGACAGTCCCTTAAAAACCGGGTAGGATACTTAGCAACATTGTATAATGAAAAGTTATGAACTTTCTTAAGGGCTCTTTCACACTTGCGTTGTTCTTTTCCGGCATAGAGTTCCGTCGTCGGGGCTCTATGCCGGAAGAATCCTGATCAGGATTATCCCAGTGCATTCTGAATGGAGAGAAATCCGTTCAGGATGCATCAGGATGTCTTCAGTTCCGGACCGGAACGTTTTTTGGCCGGAGAAAATACCGCAGCATGCTGCGCTTTTTGCTCCGGCCAAAAATCCTGAACACTTGCCGCAAGGTCGGATCCGGAATTAATGCCCATTGAAAGGCATTGATCCGGATCCGGCCTTAAGCTAAACGTCGTTTCGGCGCATTGCCGGATCCGACGTTTAGCTTTTTCTGAATGGTTACCATGGCTGCCAGGACGCTAAAGTCCTGGCAGCCATGGTAAAGTGTAGCCGGGAGCGGGGGAGCAGTATACTTACCGTCCGTGCGGCTCCCGGGGCGCTTCAGAGTGACGTCAGGGCGCCCCACGCGCATGGATCATGTGATCGCATGGACACGTCATCCATGCGCATGGGGCGCTCTGATGTCATTCTGGAGCGCCCCGGGAGCCGCACGGACTGTGAGTATACCGCTCCCCCGCTCCCCGCTACTACTACGGCAACCAGGACTTTAATAGCGTCCTGGCTGCCATAGTAACACTGAACGCATTTTGAAGACAGATCCGTCTTCAAATGCTTTCAGTTCACTTGCGTTGTTACGGATCCGGCGTGTAATTCCGGCAAATGGAGTAGACGCCGGATCCGGACAACGCAAGTGTGAAAGAGGCCTAAAATGCTTTAAATTTCAGTTCATCACCGGTTTCAAAATCTCTGCTTGCTTTCCTTGTCTTCACTGGTTCCATTTAGAGGCTGAACACCTTCTGCACACACAGCTGAGGGTTTGTTACAATTGTATGTAGTTTACACAATCTTCTGTGGGATCCAGCACAAGTTGTTACATTTTTCCTGTGCTGATACATTGTATCAGTCCGTGGTCTACAGCACCATTATTGGACGCTCGTTTCTCTGGAGGGTCTGGATTGCCCCAGCTTGGTTATTTTGGGCCTCATGCATATGGCCTCAAATTTGGGGTTAATGTTATTCAATGCAGTTTTCACACATTCTGTCATAACCCCCACGGAGGCAGAAAACATACATTTTGTTCTATTATTCCATACTGTAGTTAGTATATAAGTAAATACTGAGGATTTCAGGTCCCATTTGTTCGCTCTGCTCTAGTTTCTTAGGAATGTCGGAGACGTGTTGTTTTCACTTGAAGCATTCACCAGCGAACGCCTTGTGCCCTTTCACCTAGAAAATATCCCTTGATGTATTTAGCAGTGAGATTCGTTCTCACCTGCCCCTGATGGTCACCGTGTGCTGTGTCACAGCTGGGACAAGGCTGTTTGTTTTGGCGTAACACAAAGTCATTGTGAATGGAAATGGTGATGGAGTCCTACTCCTGCCCGTCATTTATCAAGGGGTTTATGCAGCTTATAAAGTTCACTGCAAAGGTGCATTCTATCTATCTATGCATTGTATATCTAGCTAGCAATTTATGAGAGGTAAGGGGGAGAGATGTTCTTAGAAGAGTAGAACTCGGTATTAGAGAGGCAAAACAATACATGTTAAAAAGAGATGTCAGAGATACTAGTCAGAGAATTATAGATATGAGATGTATGTGAAGGAAAGATGTAGCTCTGAGAGAGAATTAGAGTTATAATATGGAGAGAGGGGTGCATAGAGATTACAGAGAGTGAGATGGATTGGAAAGATATGGGAAGAAAGAGACGACAAGGTATTAGAAAGCAGAGATATTACAGAGAGAAGATGGGTAATATTAGAGAAGAGGTGGTGACATGTTAGAGGAGAGATATTGGAGAGCTTAAATGAAGAGATAGACAGATGATGGGGAGAAGAGGTGGAGAGATGACCGGGGAGAAGAGGTGTCCTGACTAAGTGGGGCGGTCCGCCTAGGGCTGCAGTAAACGATTATTTTAGTAATCGAGTATTCTATCGATTATTTTTTACGATTAATCGAGTAATCTAATAAGAAAAAATGAATTAATAGACAGTTTTCCTTTATAAAAACTCATAAGACCCCCTGCCATTAGTCCCCAACACCCTTCGTTCCCCACTGTGCGATCAGCCCAAGTGCATCAGTTCCCCCCAGTGCCATCAGCTCCACTATCCCCTAGTGCCATCAGCTTTCCCCCGTTCCATCAGCTCCACTCCCCCAGTGCCATCAGCTCTCCCCCACCCCAGTGCCATCAGCTCTCCCCCACCCCAGTGCCATCAGCTCTCTACCACCCCAGTGCCTTTAGCGCTCCCCCACCCCAGTGCCATCAGCTCTCCCCCACCCCAGTGCCATCAGCTCTCCCCCACCCCAGTGCCATCAGCTCTCCCCCACCCCAGTGCCATCAGCTCTCCCCCACCCCAGTGCCATCAGCTCTCCCCCACCCCAGTGCCATCAGCTCTCCCCCACCCCAGTGCCATCAGCTCTCCCCCACCCCAGTGCCATCAGCTCTCCCCCACCCCAGTGCCATCAGCTCTCCCCCACCCCAGTGCCATCAGCTCTCCCCCACCCCAGTGCCATCAGCTCTCCCCCACCCCAGTGCCATCAGCTCTCCCCCACCCCAGTGCCATCAGCTCTCCCCCACCCCAGTGCCATCAGCTCTCCCCCACCCCAGTGCCATCAGCTCTCCCCCACCCCAGTGCCATCAGCTCTCCCCCACCCCAGTGCCATCAGCTCTCCCCCACCCCAGTGCCATCAGCTCTCCCCCACCCCAGTGCCATCAGCTCTCCCCCACCCCAGTGCCATCAGCTCTCCCCCACCCCAGTGCCATCAGCTCTCCCCCACCCCAGTGCCATCAGCTCTCCCCCACCCCAGTGCCATCAGCTCTCCCCCACCCCAGTGCCATCAGCTCTCCCCCACCCCAGTGCCATCAGCTCTCCCCCACCCCAGTGCCATCAGCTCTCCCCCACCCCAGTGCCATCAGCTCTCCCCCACCCCAGTGCCATCAGCTCTCCCCCACCCCAGTGCCATCAGCTCTCCCCCACCCCAGTGCCATCAGCTCTCCCCCACCCCAGTGCCATCAGCTCTCCCCCACCCCAGTGCCATCAGCTCTCCCCCACCCCAGTGCCATCAGCTCTCCCCCCACCCCAGTGCCATCAGCCCTCCCCCCACCCCAGTGCCATCAGCTCTCCCCCCACCCCAGTGCCATCAGCCCCCCCCCCACCCCAGTGCCATCAGCTCCCCCCCACCCCAGTGCCATCAGCTCCCCCCCACCCCAGTGCCATCAGCTCTCCCCCCCATTGTGCCATCAGCTTTACTCCCCCAGTGCCATCAGCTCTCCCCCACCCCAGTGCCATAGTCTCTGCTGCCCTGCTCCTCCTGACACCCGGATTGCACAGCGTCATTGGTTGCTATAACGCTGTGCACTCCGGGCGCCCGGCCTTAGTCGCGCCTTCACCCCCTCGGTTTTCACCAACTTACCTTTCCAGCAGGGGCAACGCCGACACTCCATCATTCCGCGCTGCTCTGCGCCTGACATCACACAGAGCGTCAGGTCACGGCGTGCGTACGCCAGGAGGTCAGTGCAGCGCGGGACCATGGATGTGCTGTGAAGTGTCCGGAGTCCCCCTGCTGGAAAGGTGAGTATTTCAAGCACAGCGGGAGACCACGGAGCGGGAGTAATAGCAAGCGCTTCACTCTCGCTCCGTGGTCACATGACACAAACGAATCTTCGATGCAAAAAATTTGCAGCGAGGATTTTTTTGTGTCGAATTACTCGATTTAATCGAGTAATCGTTTCAGCCCTAGTTCCGCCCTTGAAATGCGTTGACCTGTAAAGATAAAGAAATATTGTTCACTTATACCAACCTAGTACCACGCTCCTGCCGACATAGAGGTTCTGATTTCTCTTCTATTTCTCTACGGATCTTCTGATCCCGACGACCGCTTCTGTGGCAAAGGCAAGAACCTGGGCAGCAGTGCAGGCATCCCGCATGCTGGACGGGCAAATACCAGCAAAGTGAAGCAAAGGGTTGTGACTTCTCACAACGGTAAAGGGTAAGCGCAACTGATTATATATTGCCTCCTGTTTTCTCTCTCCCTTGTGTGTGGGGAGTAGAGGTGGAGAGAGAACGCGGCGGGGAGTAGAGGTGGAGCGAGAACGCGGCGGGGAGTAGAGGTGGAGAGAGAACGCGGCGGGGAGTAGAGGTGGAGAGAGAACGCGGCGGGGAGTAGAGGTGGAGAGAGAACGCGGCGGGGAGTAGAGGTGGAGAGAGAACGCGGCGGGGAGTAGAGGTGGAGAGAGAACGCGGCGGGGAGTAGAGGTGGAGAGAGAACGCGGCGGGGAGTAGAGGTGGAGAGAGAACGCGGCGGGGAGTAGAGGTGGAGAGAGAACGCGGCGGGGAGTAGAGGTGGAGAGAGAACGCGGCGGGGAGTAGAGGCGGAGAGAGAACGCGGCGGGGAGTAGAGGCGGAGAGAGAACGCGGCGGGGAGTAGAGGCGGAGAGAGAACGCGGCTGGGAGTAGAGGCGGAGAGAGAACGCGGCGGGGAGTAGAGGCGGAGAGAGAACGCGGCGGGGAGTAGAGGCGGAGAGAGAACGCGGCGGGGAGTAGAGGCGGAGAGAGAACGCGGCGGGGAGTAGAGGCGGAGAGAGAACGCGGCGGGGAGTAGAGGCGGAGAGAGAACGCGGCGGGGAGTAGAGGCGGAGAGAGAACGCGGCGGGGAGTAGAGGCGGAGAGAGAACGCGGCGGGGAGTAGAGGCGGAGAGAGAACGCGGCGGGGAGTAGAGGCGGAGAGAGAGCGCGGCGGGGAGTAGAGGCGGAGAGAGAACGCGGCGGGGAGTAGAGGCGGAGAGAGAACGCGGCGGGGAGTAGAGGCGGAGAGAGAACGCGGCGGGGAGTAGAGGCGGAGAGAGAACGCGGCGGGGAGTAGAGGCGGAGAGAGAACGCGGCGGGGAGTAGAGGCGGAGAGAGAACGCGGCGGGGAGTAGAGGCGGAGAGAGAACGCGGCGGGGAGTAGAGGCGGAGAGAGAACGCGGCGGGGAGTAGAGGCGGAGAGAGAACGCGGCGGGGAGTAGAGGCGGAGAGAGAACGCGGCGGGGAGTAGAGGCGGAGAGAGAACGCGGCGGGGAGTAGAGGCGGAGAGAGAACGCGGCGGGGAGTAGAGGCGGAGAGAGAACGCGGCGGGGAGTAGAGGCGGAGAGAGAGCGCGGCGGGGAGTAGAGGCGGAGAGAGAACGCGGCGGGGAGTAGAGGTGGAGAGAGAACGCGGCGGGGAGTAGAGGTGGAGAGAGAACGCGGCGGGGAGTAGAGGTGGAGAGAGAACGCGGCGGGGAGTAGAGGTAGATCAGTATTAGAGAAGACATTAGACAGATAAAGCTGGAGCGGTCCTGAAGAGAAGAGGCGGAGAGGTATTGGTAATGGAGAGATTTGTACTCTGTATTGAGGTGGATGAGAGAGGATCCAGGCTTCCTGTCCTAACTACCAATTTCCTTTAATGTACTGTATTATTTTAATAGAAGCATTTGCTGCCCAGAAGTGACTTTTCCCCCTTGGAAATGTGCAGGACGGGTTCATGCAGACAATAGGAAATTATTTTATTTTTATTTTTTATTTTTTTTGCTTTCATCTTTATTATCACAAAACATGTTAAAAAAATCAGAGCAATGTATTTTCACTCCTATATAATAATAATGTTACAATTATATACCATAAAAAAACCTATAAAGAAGCCAAATGAAGATGTGTATCCAGTGTCTACAGCTGCGGTTATTAATATAATAAGCGTACAGTACAGAAGTCAATATGACTTAGTGACAGCTGAGCCTTGACTGCTTAAAGGTGCAGTCTGACTAATGATGCAAAAGATCCTTCAGATAAATAGTGGTCATAGAGGTCTCCTTTACACACTTTACCGTTAAATATTTTGAAACACTAAATTAAAGCCCCCCCCCCTTCCCCCTTTGAAAAGACAGTATATGACCTAAACCATGTTCACGTAGATTGGATATAGTTTTGCAGTTCACACTTTAGTGACAATTTATAAACTAATATCCAATGCAGTATGCTACATCGTTACTAGTCACCTAAAAAAGACCCTTTATGTACAGATTGGTCTTCTCATCACTGTTACGTATTGGACCAGTGAGTTGGCCTGCGACTCCTGTCATCTTGAATATGGCTTTCAGATTGTTGGGAGTCCGGTTCCTGACTTTTGACCCATTGCGTCCTATATTTGCTACATTTACAAATAGACATGAATTAATGCCAGATAGCTGCTTTAAAGGCTCATTCTAACATTTAGTTACTTGTTTTGTGCGTTGGTCTATACAATATTCACTTGTGTATGATTTTACATGTGACATTTACCTGGAAGGGGTCTAATTTTTTTTCCTTCCTCTGGATCAACGTAGTAGGAAGATAATGGGTTAGACTTCAAGGAGAAGGTAAGTCTTAAAAGGAACTTTTTCCTTACTATACTGTTAGGATAGCTATTTTTGGTGGTCCTCTGTGGGGTGGTTTTTATGAACCCTTTGTGACTTATGGCTGCTGCTGCTGGGTCTATGTTTTCATTGTACACTCCAATGTTCTGGTGTTGGTTGGAACCACATGGAATCGTATGACTGCCAGCAGTCCATGAATGTCTGATGATAGTCCCTTGATATCGGAAGGTCCCTAAGACTGATGCGTGGTTTGCTTCTCAGTTTCACCGTTTTGCATAATGTCTCTCGAGAACCATCCCAAACATCTAAGCACTACTCAAAGTTCTCCAGCTCTGTGCGGTAGAGCATCATCTTGGTCGACCTGAGTGAGTACATTCTCCCCTTCTCTGGTTTCCAGGTCAAACCCTGACCTTTCCGTCTCTCTCCTTTTACCCTCAATCTGGATCTACTGTATTTACCGTTCAGGTTGGTTCCTCCACAAGTTGATTTCCACCATCCACCTGCAACGAACCGCAATATAGTTAACCTTTTCCACAAGCAAGGCCTAAACATACATAAAACCTTCTCCACCTTTCGTGGGTTATTTCTAAATCTTCGACTTTCGGTTCTGTCTACAAAAACAAGGAGCAGGCTATGCTTCGAAAGCATTTTGTGTCTTTTTATGGTGAACTTTTTGATACTGTAGAACTTTTTGGTTGGAGAAAACTCTTGAGAATGCCATGAACACCATGGAAAGAAGAACTCAAGTGCATCCTTCACCCAACCAAGCCAAACCTTATGACCAGACTGAAGCTTCTTATCTTTTTCTGGATTTATTATGAGAAGACCCAACTTATTGGAGGAGATAATAAAGCCTGCCATTGACCATCAATATTGGTTGGTTGAGTGCGTGTTCACCTGGCAACTATGTTTCCCAATTCTGCACCATCCTTAGCTCGGCGAAGCATGAATGCATTTTCATTAGGCAGAGGGTGAACATCTCCCTTGAGAACACAAGGGCTGGGCTTGTTGAAATCGATCTGCGTGATCCTTCTTTCCTCGGGATAGATCCTTAGTAGCAGATCAGTAAGGGTTCGACACTAGATACCTCCACTGATCAGTTCTTCTGAGCAGCCGTTGGAGCTGGAAGCGGGCAGCGCCATCCGCTGTGTAGTGGCCATGCCCGGTTACTGCAGCTCCTTTCTCATTCAAGTATAATAGACTAGACAGGACTTAAAGTGGTTGCCCAATATTTACTATATTTTCAAATTACACCCCTACCCTGCCGGACCTGTGAAGGGAAGTCATTGGCTGCAGTGGTGCCCGTGACCCCTGGCCATGCAGTTTATATGCAGGGACCAGGAGTGATGTGAAGACAGGTTGGGACCCACGGAGCCTGAACCGTGCGGTGGGGAGAGGGCAATTATGCTTCCCTTCACAGATCTGGCGGGGTGGGGGCGTAATTTAAAAAATGTGAACCTTGGCAATCCATCACACAAGGGTCCATCAGCTGGGCTTAGTTTTAAAAAAAATTATAATTTTTTTTTTTAGGGCTAATACAGTAAATGCGAATCAAATAAGTAATCATAAGGTTCGAAGTCGAAATATCAAACGTTTTTTGACAGTAGAGGGTTAAACTCGAGGGACTGTAAGTATTATGCAGATACAGGGATTTGCTCCCTGTCACTCTGCTAATGTCACCTCAGGCCGCCACCGCCGTACGTGGCCGCCCTGTATTGTGTAAGGATGAAGCGGCCGTGCAAACTATTGCTTGCAGCTTACTGATCTGCTGTTGAGCTTGGTACATTACCTGATGACGTTTCTCCAGGGCACTTGAGATGTTGGGAGTGGTGGTCACTGGTAGAGAAGGCCAGGGGGGTGTATTCCGGCAGTGCGCTCGGGATGGTCCCTAGAACTTGAGATAGCTGCAGCGCGTAGCTCGTGTCTTGGTTTCCGAGAGTAAACAGATATTCCACAAATCGCCGGTTGTTCTTCCAGTCCTGCAGCTCTATGTGGAGGATATAATCCGCTTGCTGGGACAAGGAGAAGATCTTCTTAAGGCCGAGCCAGAATTCACCTGCAAAATGAGAGGAAACTATAAATCCCTAAAGAAAGGAACAGGGGTCTTGGACCGCTGGACGGTGCCGATTCAGCAATTAAATATTACTTTGATTTAATGAAAAGTGATACAATGTTGCTGCATACAGTACTTTCTGTATTAGATATCTGCTTGCTGTTATTGAATAAGAATCTTTATCGGGAAGGATAAAGTCAGTCCTGGTGATGAGATAGAGACACAGGCTTATTACGGTACAGGTAGCAGGGTACGGTCCAATGTATCGACGGACGAATAACTACAAGGTTGGGGTTTTCAGATAGATGCATGGCCATGACAGCACCCGTAACATTCACTCTACATTGTTACTACTACCTCTACAGCCATTCTAACTCCTTTAGCTGTGTGTCAGTCTTCACCCTGAATTTCTTTCATTCTATTCATGAATCAGCAAGCCCTGAATGAACAGAGCTGAAGGGCTACCCTACACTACCCAAAGGAGTAGTAGTCATAGAGCAGGTTTTGGCTTTCATTCTTTATCTGTATTTATAGCGTTCACGTCCTCTGCAGGGGGTCGCCCCCCTCGTGTGTGTTTTGACCCTATCCTGCACCTCGGTGTGATGTGCCAGCGAGTACAGTTCAGTTGCATAAGTTAGTTTTGGGTCTGAGAGCGGTGATTTATTAACCAGTGTAAACATGGGCGTTTTGGTCTGACCCGGCAGCGGGACCCAGCCATTGGCCCTCCGGGCTTGGACCATAGGTTGCATGCTTGTTTGCCTCTTTAGATAAATATGAGGCTTTTGCTGCTATAAAAGGAGCGTCTGCGCTGACTTCATGATGCAATAGGGACAATTGGTCGGGTGTGTAATGCAGTAATAGGAAATTCCGGGGGGTGAGACTGGTGTGGCAAAGGCATAAATTTATGGAACCCTAGGGTGCTGTCTGCACCCTCATTGCTGGGTTCAGTCGCTGTTTTGCATTGTGTGTGGGGGGGGGGGGGGGGGTTTCTATCCTCTACAGTAAACTTACTATTATCCTTTTCTCAGTTATCTCTTCCTGGGAAAGCTGGGTGACAAACCTCCATGCGGTCACCTTTTCTGCTACCTCACAGTAAGTCCGCCCTGTTTGCACTGCAAAATCCGCATGTGCTACCCTGTGGAATTGCTGATTTCACCCCTGCGGTATTGAACGTGGTGAAATCCACTATCCGTTCACCACATTATTTTTGCATCATTTTTTGAAGATTTGTGCAGTTTTCATCTACTTGCCTTCTACTGTATTCTGCTGTAATCTGCACAAATCTGTCGCAACTCCACCCCTCTCATGCACACGACTGCGATCGACCAGGGGAACGCCGAATGTAGCTCCCTGGACCGGAACGGACTGTATCATAGTGATTTATCACACAGGGGTATTGCAGTGACTGTAGCCCCTGACTGTATTATAAATTACTATAATGCAGTCAGGTCGGGTCCGGGGAGCTGCAGTGGACCCAGGAGATGCTGCCAATACACGGCCCATGTATCCCATTTTAAAGGAGTTTTCCAGGACTAGAGAGAGGATGGCCTTTCCTTGGGATTGGCCATTAGTATCAGATGAGCGGAGGTCCAACTCCTACCACCCCCATCGATCAGCTGATGTAAAGCGCCCGCCTGCACGAACTCTCTAGCCAATGTGGCTGGTTTTCCAATTCCGTCCCATTGACTTGAATAGAACAGAACTGCTCTTGGTTCAGGTACCAGGCACGGCCGTGGCCTCTTCGGTCTGCGGAGGAGAGAGCCGCACATTCACCGATCTGACATTGGTGGCCTATCCACAGGACAGGCCTTCAGTTGTCTAGTCCCAGTGAACCCCCTTTTAGTAGCCAGATGTGCCTCTCCGGTGTCTGGGAGAGCGGAAATGGAGCTGAAATGCTTATGGGGGTCACTCAGCTTTCCTAGGATCAGATATAACCAAGAAGCCCCTGAATCCAGTATTTTCACAAGTCAAGGATGATACTTTTGTTATGGAATTATCTTAAAGGGATTTTCGAGGGATATGATGACTCACCATTGAGGTCACCAAAGCCTTTGGTGTAATCTTCCCAGGTCTGGTTAAAGTCCACCGATCCATCTGTCCTCCTCTGGATAAGCGTCCACGCCGCATCTTAAAGAGATCAGGATGAGTTATGATTAGTAAAAGGGGCAGTGGTCCGATATCCATATCATGCCGCTTAGATGTAACAGGCAGATTTTGGGTCATTTCCTCCCCCTCTTCATGGCATCTACAAATACTTCTCCTGGGGGTGAGGATTGCCATTGCTTGGGGAAGTTTTTTGCAGCCTGTGTAACCCATAGGGCTATGCACAACGCTTCTCTCACGGAAACAGAGGGGGGGGGGGGGGGGGCTGCACTGCATCCCTCCTGCCCCCCCCCCCTCTCTCTTCCTTCTATTTTCTGTATTACACTAGATGGATTTTTTGAGGACTAAGGAGGACAAGTTAGAGGGTGAGAAGATGCCACCTTCTCCTAATAAGATATATGAATTCGGGTACTTTCACACTTGCGTTTTTCTTTTCCGGCATTGAGTTCCGTCCTAGGGGCTCAATACCGGAGAAGAACTGATCAGTTTTATCCCCATGCATTCTGAATGGAGAGCGATCCGTTCAGGATGCATCAGGAGGTCTTCAGTTCAGTCTTTTTGACTTTTCAGGACGGAGATAATACCGCAGCATGTTGCGGTTTTATCTCCGGCCAAAAAACCCGAACACTTGCCTGAATGCCGGATGCAGCATTTTTTTCCATAGGAATGTATTAGTGCCGGATCTGGCATTCAAATTGCCGCATTGACGGATCCGGTATTCCGTTCTGCGCATGCACAGACCTTTAAAAATGTGAAAAAAATAAATACCGGATCCGTTTTGCCTGATGACACCGGAAAAACGGATCCGGTATTGCAATTCATTTTTCCGACTGATCAGGCATTTTTCAGACTGATCAGGATCCTGATCAGTCAGAAAAATGCCTGATCAGTCAGAAAAAATTAGATGAAGTGCATTGGAACTGCCTGCCGGAATCAAACAACGCAAGTGTGAAAGTACCCTTAGAACGTAATTTACAAACCTTTTTCATCTGATTTTAAATGTCAGTCGTGCCCATTGCTGTATGTGTAACATCTTATCTAGTAACGTTTTAACCCCTTAGTGACCACTAATACGTCTGCAAAAAATAAGACCTCATACAAGTACATTGATGAAAAAAACAACAGTTATAGCTCTCGAAATGCAATTTTTTTAAAATAGTGCGTGGTCACTAAGGGGTTCTCGGCAGTGGAAAGTCGCTACTTGATCACCTGATCACAAGGTGTCCCACTCCTGGGACCTCCAGCGATCAGCTGTGATCTGTAAAGAAAGGGTTCATTTTCCCTGCAGTGCCACCTCTGGTGAAATCAAGCATTACACAGTGCCCTTTTACACCAATGGGTTGTCAGTGTTTTGCAGGACAGGACAGGTCCTCCACATGCTTTCTGGCCCCCATTGCTATATGAAACAACCGCTTTAAATGCTCCTGAAAGTTGCTGTCTTAGAAGCCCACTTGGCACCTCTGATTCGTTGAGAGGGCTTGGGCACAATAAATGGCACATAGCGTGCAAAAACTGACCTCCATGTTCCCGTTGCCCCATCTACCTGTTGTGAATTCGCAGTAGACGCTGAACTCGGCGCTGTTGTTGGGTCTTATGGTGTAGATGCCGCTCAGCTGCCCGCCCTGGTTATAAACGTCGCTGCAGTCCCGCGGAAGATCTGAAACGGCGAACACTCGAGGTCATCCGCATGAACAGGAACATAACTTACAATCAGATTACATGTATCGGCTCTGAAACGGAAGTAATTATTAACTAATTGTGAAATCCAGGTCAGTGGTCAAAGTCTGGAGGGGTTCAAAGCTTAAACAGAATAGAAAAGGTGCAACATTGTAACATATTGTTTTTATTTTGTATAACTTTCCAGCTCTCTAAAACCAGCCTGTAGTGTAAAGTATGGAGTTTTTTTAATTTATTACCCAGGGTTGTTTCCATACTGTAGTCTATAACATGTGCACTATAGTACATGCTAATGAGTCCGCAAAACACGGACACCGGCAATGTGCGTTCCGCATTTTGCTGACCGCACATTGCCGGCACTAATAGAATATGCCTATTCTTGTCCGCAATTGCGGACAAGAATAGGACATGTTCTATTTTCTTCGGGAACGGAATTGCGGACCCAGAAGGGCTGGTCCGCAATTCCGTATCCTGGCAGCACATCGTGCTGCCCCATAGAAATAAATGGGTCCGCAATTCCGTTCAAATTGCGGACGTGTGAATGGGGCCTATTCTTGCTGGAGTCCGGGCAGAGAGGAGTCCCTTCTACTGGTCATGTGCATCTTTCGCCAATCAGAGGACACATAACCTCCCCTCCTTATCATGTGACTACCGAGCTGCATATGACCAGTAGAGGGCACTAAAATGAAGCGGGGAACTCCTAGCCTTATATACATATACATAGTGGGAAAAAATGGGGTATTTCCATCTTAAATACAGTGATGGCCTAATCTGAGGACTTGCCATTATTTTATGATTGAGGGGCTGACCTCCGGGACCTCCTCCTATATAGCATTCCTTGGGGGATACCCCTTTAAAGCTCCCACGTTCAGTATGATACAGAACTGATGCCACAAAGTCTTTACCATTAGTCGAGTTGCTTGAATTGAAGGACAAGAGGTCATCAACCTTATGACTTGCAAATGAAATCTTCTTACTGTCGACTACACTGGCATTGCTGATCTGGAAGAGAAGGGTTGGAATGAGGCTGCAGTACCACTTACCACCTGCAGATAGGGGCGGCGCTGTTTTCTGAACACCCCCTTTAAATTCTCAGTTGACACCGGACTGCAGTATGGTTGCCACCATTGTTTGCAGAGGGTTGGGGGTGTATGGGAAATGTAACATTACGGGTCTTTGGAATTATTACCTTGTCTTCGAGATCCTTTATTTGGCTGTTCTGGTAATCGAGCTGCACGTTCTGGTCGGCGACTTCCTTCAGTAGGCGTTGTATGTTCATGTCTTGCTGCTCCACATATTGCTGGAAAAAAAAATAAAAAATTATTTTGCTAATTAAACGAGTGATTTATGGTTAATTTTATTCATTATGGGGGTGAATGCTCCCCTCTGTCTGTGGAGTGTCAGTCGCTCCTTAGCAGCAGCCCCTTTGTAAATAACAGTGATTGCTGACAATGTGGCCGCTTCAAGTGCAGAAAAGAGGCTGCAATTACTGATACAAGGGAAGGGGAGAAATTTTCAGTTCCCTGCAAGAAGCCAAAAAGGAGCAACTAACAGAAGTTTACATAGGAAGGAGCAAATTAAAGGGGTTTTCTAGACCCAGCAGGTCCCAAAAACCCATCTCAGTTACACATAATACTGCTGGTTCCTAGAAAACCCCTTTAAGGGCCCTTGCACACGACCTTATGCCCTCCGAGATATACGGTGCATGAGCGGGCCATATTGATCGTGCGCACGGGAGCACACAGCATCATAGATTACAATGGTGCTGGTGACGGGCCGCCTGCGGGACTATTGTCCCACACTCATAAGATCGTATGAGTGCGGCACAATAGTCCCGCGGACGGCCCGACATGCACAGCATCATTGTAATCTATGATGCTGTGCGCTCCCGTGCGCACGATCAATGCTGCTCCGGGACATATGGCCCGCTCACGGACCGTGTATCTTGGAGGGCATACGGTCGTGTGCAAGGCCCCTAAGGCTGAGAAGGATGAAATGTTCTGCCCACTCGGACATTGTGTAAGGATCTGAAAATCTGTACTTATTGTATCCACAGTCCTCCGTGAACTGGACTTCAGACTGATACATTGTAGCAAACGATCAGGACTGAAGAGAGATTTGTGGGGTGTAACATGCTTGTCACATTAGATTAGCTATGCCCCAGTGGGCATTTCTGGGCTATTATGGCTGATAACGGAGGGCACTTGCTTGCACTTCGGTGGATTAAAGAATTGCACTTCTGCATGGCTTGTCATACAGCCGGAGGCAGAGAGCAGTGGCTCATTCACTTGGGTTGTTTTGTAATGAACTCGGGCATAATCTGGGCACCTCGGCACGTGGCACCATCGTGTTGACATGCACTTATCACGTGTAAATCATGATCATCCAACCAGACCGCCCTGATAACATCTGCATCGTCTACAAGCCTGGGCACATACTGTCGGTAGCTGGATTTGTGCCACTTGTTTTGCTTTGCTAGACATTGGCATATGAAGCTGAAAGCTTTCCTTTTTGGCTCATAAAGGGGGTCCCGGGACCCTTGTATGACATCCATGTGTGCTAAGTTGGACTTCTGAAAAGGCGTTCGCTCTTTTTAAGTAGCAATTTATATGCAGTGGGACTCTGGGGAACCCTCATGTGTCAAAGTCCATTCGGCCCGTAGTTATATCTGTAGCTGGGAAAGCTGAGTAATGCCAATTCAACCATTATTACAGCTTCCATGGAGGTTGTCACCCAGCTTTCCCAGTCTCCAGAATGGCAGATCTACTAGGTTAAGCAGAGATGCATCCCCACCGCTGCCTAACCTGGTCTTTGATGTTTACATCATTCCCAGTTTGCACTTAGTAGGAAGTTGCTTAAAGGACAGTTCCATAATATTGCAGAAAGGATTTAAGATTTCTGCTAACTCCAGTTCTGCACCCTACACACCACTGGCTTTATAACCTCATATTGCAACTCCCAGCATGACCCGATTGCTCCAGCAGCAAATGTTAACACCGTTTTTGGAATTGCTCTTTGAAGCAACCCCCTAATATAATGATCACAAGTGGAGGCGCTTACCTTCAGTGCAGCCACTTCTTTGTGGTCCTGTAACTCTTGGTGCCCCTCGGTGATCTGATTGAGCTTCTCCTCCAGCCGGACGATCTTGGCCTGAAGCCCGACCTTGTCCTGCAGGAGATGCTCGATCTGGGAGTAGATTTTACTCGACAGGTTTTTTAGCTCCTCGTTGTTCTCTTGCAACCTGGACGTCTTCTCCTTGAGCTCCTCTTCCTTCTCCCGGATCTCGTTGGTCTGTTCCGAGAGGTCGTAGAAGGACTTGTCGAAAAGGTTGAGCTTCTGGAAAATCTCGTTGATTTGCCCTTTGGTCTTGTGGACGAAATCCTTCAGGCCGTGGCCGAGCTGCAGGAGGCCGTTGGCCAAGATCCTCACGTCGTCCAGCATGGCGAATCGAGATTTGGATTCTGCCGGTAAAGAGTCCAGCTGGAAGTCCTCATGTTTCTCAATGGACGCGGAGAAGACCAGAGGCAGGAGGATGAGGATGAAGGCTTTCATCTTGCTGCCGAGGGTTCCTGCTGCTCTAATGTGTCCGTCCTGCCGTACTATGAGGCTATATTTATATGTCACCGCGGAGATTAGGCACAGACAGTGCACGAGTTGATAATTAAACAAGACACATGAACTAATGTAACCTCTGCCCAACTTCTTCTTTTTTTTTTTTTTTTATTTGCCTTCCACAACGTGGAGCTGACTCAATCGCCTGGAAAAAAAAAATATTTCATTCATATTATAACCCGAATGCATAAACATTCATCATCCTCGTGGCATCTGCTGGGGCAGCCTGACCCTTGTGCTGACTGCATAGAAAACAATCTAAGAATGTGTGAACCTCCTCTCCTCTTCCAAGGACACTTGGAAGGAATATGCAGTTTTCTTGTTATTATTGCGTTCGATACAATGTAGATACAGTTTGTGCTTGCTGATTGCACAATGTTTACATCCAGGGTCGGGTGTAATATTAAATGCAGGGGATCTGCACATCATGAAGAAGATGGAATATCCTCTGGAACACTGCGGAGTTTGGGTCTTCCATACAAAGCGTTGACATGAACATGTAATGCAATTATAGATCATAGATCTACTATTGGCTCTACCTAATTCTGGAGCATTTCTACTTATAACTCTGTGTTGTGCCATCCCTTTACTATTCCTGCTAGAAGTTATGAATGAATTGCTAGCAGTTTGTAGTGAAGGTCCCCATGAGGGTTACCAGTTGAGAGTGTCCCTGGCACAGTCTGGCAGAACTGATTGGCTATTGTCAGACATTGCAGGGACACTCCCCTCAACTAGTAACACCCAGCTGGACCTTTATAGCAGACTGTTATTAATTCATTATTAAACTTCTAGCAGGAATAATAGAGGAATGCCATAGCATAGAATCATAAGACTAGATTCTCCAGAATTACTATTACAAGATGGGGGGCAAGTAGTTACCAAAACAGACATGCCAGGTGGTTTGGCAGGTCCTCTAAGGCCGGATTTGCGTTTTCGGGGTTCCGTATGTGTTATACGCTTGTGTCACGGCCTGACCGTGGGTTGTGATGAGTGTTTATCCTCCGGATTTATTTTACTTCTGTGTTTCCCCCCCCCCCTTTTTATCTTTGTAAAAATCCAGCCTTTTTATTTTTTTTAACCCCATGGCATGGTGTCCCATTGGTGCCAGGTGCACACATAAGAAGGAATTTATCCAGAATTCTGTCTACAAAAATTCTTAGCAACTTTTTGGGCTTTTTGCTCAAATATCTTTCTGCATTTAGAATTTTTACACCCATCACACCAGTTTTGAAAAGGGGCTGCTTTTCGCCAGATTTATCAACTGCAACTTTTTTGAAATTCTCAGAAATTGTCGCAATCTTAAACCGGTGTAGAAAATGGCGTAGCAGCTGGAGACAGAAGTGTTTGGTGTATTGATAAATGAGGCACTAATTGACTTCCCCTCCTGATAAAGCCCCTATAGTCTTACATTCAAAAACACTGAATTTTTTTGCTGCAGAAAATTTCTACATTTAAGTCTATCGAAAGTTCTGAAATGTGCTTTGTGCCATTTTTTCACTTCACCGTCCGTTCTTGTGATCCATGTCATTTATTTATTATATTTTTTCAAAATTCATCAAGCTTTAGACGTTTTCCCATAGACTTCTCTATAGGGAAAAGAACTGACTAAACATACGCCCAAAAAAAGAAAATTGCTTGTATTTCATAGGCTTTTTTTTCCCTTACAATCCCAAAAAAGTGCCATAAAAATATGTGAAGGAGTTTTACTAAATAGACACAAACTGTAACATTAACAACTGAGCATTTATTCAGATCTTGCAGTCATTATGTTCTCCGAAAATTCCGCATAACTGCCGCAAGCTAGAATAAACCCTGCAGACAATGTAGCGCTCCTCGCTGACTTTCTCTCATAGCAGTAACTTTGTAGCCATACTTTGCCAATGAGACCTCTCCCCCCTCCCCCATTACACCCACTCCTCAACAATCTAAACTTTTATTTGTCTTCATTGTATCTGTGCATTCATAAAGTTCTGCTGCTATCATGAGCTCATACATCCAGATGGAGGATGAGGGTCGCGGTACTTACTCTTTTGATGCTCACTCCTCTCTCTTCTTGCCTGTCTGAGGTAACTGTCGTAACCCTTTACATATATATTCCAAAATGACTCAGCCGTCAGCTTGCACATTGCCACAGAAGGGAAACTTTCTGCATTATTCCCTTTCTTGTCTGAGTCACATAGGTTGGGTCACCTTAGTACTCACAAAAATACAGAAAAATAAATATTTGCACTTTTTTTTTTTTTTAAGTAATGCATTTTTGTCATCTGGATTCATGATGCAATGTAAATCCATTCAGCTCTTTGGTGTTTATTTTAGCTCTTCTATTGAACCATTCACGCTGAGATATTTCCGTCACATCTGGTCTCCATTACAGACTGGGTGTAGCTTATTTTTTTTTCTTTCCATGTCTGTCTTGACTTTTCACCTAATTTCTGATACCCCGGCCCAGCGCTATGACATACAAACGTGTCTCCAATCACAAGACTAGGCAAAGTTTAGACTCCTCTATTCTCAGAAAAAATGGCCCTTTAACCAGACTTGGCTTATGTTTTCTGATGAACCCAAGTAGCCTTTTTTCTTATATTCAGCATATACAGATGGTCATTTTTTTATGTGGCCATTGGTTTAACTTTAAGCACCATTATATATAGGTGTAACCTACTTAGAATTTTTAAAGTGTATCTGTCAAGGTCTGAGTCTGACGGCAGCATTGATAGAGGGGAAGACGCTGAGTTCAGGGATGTATAGTTTTATATAATGTGATACCGATTTTCTAGGTACAAAGCTGTTTAGGTTACAATATAGAAAGCCTGTAAATCCTGCTAACCCTACTCAAATATGGCAAAACCTGTGAGTCCAACTTCCCCTGCCCACTGCTTGTAGAGAGAACCTGTGAGTCCCTCTCCCCCATCTACCATTCATAGAGCCTATGAGTCTAACTTCCTACACCCACTGCTTATAGAGAGAGCCTGTTAGTCCTGGTTCTCATCCACCACTTGTAGAGAGAGCCTGTGAGTTCCGCTTCCCCCACCCACTGCTTATAGAGAGAGCCTTTGAGGCCTACTTCCACCTCTTGTAGAAAGGGCCTGCAAGTCCTGCTTCCCCGACCATCACTCATAGAGAGTCTGAGACTCCTGCTTCCACTGTTTACCGTTCATAGAGTCTCTGTGAGTCCTGCTTCCCCTTCCACCACTTGTAGAGAGCTTACGAGTCCTGCTTCCCAGCCACCGATCTTGGAGAACTTCTGTGAGTCCTGCTTCTACTGCTTTTAGAAAGAGCCTGTGAGTCCAGCTTCCCCTGCCCACTGCTTGTAGAGAGAGCCTGTGAGTCCAGCTTCCCCTGCCCACTGCTTGTAGAGAGAGCCTGCGAGTCCTGTTTCCCTGCCCACCACTCGTAGAGAGTCTGTGAGTCCTGCTTCCACTGCTTGTAGAGAGCTTGCGAGTCCTGCTTCCCAGCCCACCACTAGTAGAGAGAGCCTATGAGTCCTGCTTCCCTGGCCACCCCTGGTAGAGAGTCTGTAAGTCCTGCTTCCCCACCCACCGCTCATAGAGAAAATCTATGAGTCCTGCTTCCACTGCTTGTAGAGTCCTGCTTAGGTTTCCTCAGTTGATATAGGCCAGTTCTCTCCAGAGCTGTATTTTCAGTTCTGCTGGTTTTCCCTGTTTCTGTCACATGACTTTTGGGCCTCACATCTCTTTGCTGCCCCCTGTTGGTTGAATACAGTAAACAAAGCATGAACTGCACTACTTCAGTCCAATGTAGAAAAAGGAAATCTCCCATGATTTTCCTACCTGGCAATTCTGTGTACAGTCATGCCGGCTGATGTGTTCTTGACATTGGACTACAGCTTCATCACATGGGACATAGGAGTAAGCTGTAGTCTGAACCACCTCCATAGATGTCTGAGGCCTATTATTGGACTTTAGGGGAGGGTAGGTGAATGGGGTATCAATGCCAGGTTCTGCCATTGTGCAGCATTGGGTCTAATTTTGACTTGTTTGTATCATCCTCCTTGATACGTTTGTATCACCCTCGTTACAATGTTACATTCACCTCCCCTTAGTAGTGATAACCCACATATTTGTTTTTATCCTCGTCCAAATGTTCAAAGCTAACTCAAAGTACAATGGGATAATGCTAAGTCTCCTATAGACCTCTGCAAAATAGCGTGTGTGGGGGAGCCAGTGTCCTAAAACTGAACACGTGTCCTCAGCTAGAGGTGAACATCGCACTTGGCTGATACAGCCCTAAGAACCACGAAATGCAATACCGTAAATCACAGTTTAACTTTATTATTTAATGATTAAACACATTTTACATCTACATTCTTTCAATCCAGCACCTGAATCTGAATACTTTTGGAACTGCATGTAACAAAAAAATATGTATAGCCACAATAAAATGTATCTGTGAAAGCTTAAAGGGGACCTGTCACCTTCTAAATGCATGTAAACCCGCCAGCAGTACCTCAGGGTAGCCTGCAGTGTAATACTAATCATACTTTTCATCCTGCAGTCCGATGCTGCATGAGGTCAGAAAACAATCTTTTATCCTCCGTCCGCGCTAATTTGCATGTCAGCTTGAAGTCAAGGGGGCAGCGGCCTCTTAGCTTTAAGTCAAGGTAACCACGCCCCCTCTTGCCTTTTAGTGGCAGCCTGCAATTCGGCTTCGCTTTCCCAAGTCTTGCGCATGTGCTGTGCCCTCTGTTTTTCTGCGCGATCCCATGTGCGCAGTATCCATTTTGCTGGAACACTTAATGCCGGATCGTGCACTAATACAATTTAATGTAAATTAATGCCGGATCCGGCAAGTGTTCAGTGTTTTTGGCCGGAGAGAAAACTGCAGCATGCTGCGGTATTTTCTCCATCCAAAAAAACGTAAGAGGGACTGAACTGATGCATCCCGAACGGATCACTCTCCATTCAGAATGCATTAGGATAAAACTGATCAGTTTTTTTCCGGTATTGAGCTCCTGTGACGGAACTCAATACTGGAAAACCAAAATGCTAGTGTGAAAGTACACTTACTAACTTTATTGCAAAGAGATTCTCGTGTTCTATATGGGTCTGATTTTCATTTTATTACCTTAATCATGGAATCGCCACTTTAATGGGAACCTGTTACCAGGAGATTCACTGTTGCACCAGCGCAATGCCTGGTAGGGTTAGCTCAGCTGAATGTAATGATACCTTTCACTTAGCGATCCATTGCTTCATTCTGGCGCAAAAGTGCTTTTAATTCATATGCAGATGAGCAGTTCAGTGCACTGAGGGTGGGCATAAGCCATTCTGTGCAATCTTGCTCCCCCTACTTCCTGTGCTGGCCACTCCCTCTTAGGGCTGAAACGATTACTCGATTGAATCGATTAATTCGACATAGAAAAATCATCGATGCAAGTTTTTTGCATCGAGGATTCGTTTGTGTCATGTGACCACGGAGCAGGAGTGAAGCGCTTGCTATTACTTACCGCTCCGTGGTCACCCGCCGGCCCGTACCGCGCTGCACTGGATCCTGACACATCGTCAGGTCATAGTGCACGTAAGCGCGCACTATGACCCGACGCTGTGTGATGTCAGGATCCAGTGCAGCGCTCGGAGAAGAAGAGGAAGGTGCTGTGGAGCGGCGCCCCTACTGGAAAGGTAAGTACTTTATTTCACTGGCGCTGGGAACATGGCACTGAAGGGGGACAGCTGGCAATGGATGGCATGGAGGGGCAGATGGTAGTGGGGGACATGGAGGGGCTGATCTGATGGCTCTGGGGTAGTGGGGGACATAGAGGGGCTGATCTGATGGCACTTGGGGACATGGAGGGGCTGATCTGATGGCACTGGGGGACATGGAGGGGCTAATCTGATGGCACTGGGGGAGTGGGGGACATGGCAATGGATGGCATGGAGGGGCTGATCTGATGGCACTGGGGGACATGGAGGGGCTGATGGCACTGGGGCAGTGCAGCTGAAGGCATTGGGGTGGGGGACATCTGAAGGCACTGGGGTGGGGGGAGCTGATGGCACTGGGGTGGGGGGAGCTGATGGCACTGGGGTGGGGGGAGCTCATGGCACTGGGGTGGGGGGAGCTGATGGCACTGGGGGATAGTGGAGCTGATGGCACTGGGGGAACTGATGCACTTGGGCTGATTGCACAGGGGGGAATGAAGGGTGTTGGGGACGGATGGCAGGGGGTCTGATGAGTTTTTATAAAGGAAAACAGTTTTTTAATTAATTTTTTTCTTATTAGATTACTCGATTAGTCGTAAAAAATAATCGATAAAATACTTGATTACTGAAATAATCGTTTTACTGCAGCCCTACTCCCTCTCCTTCTTGATTGACGGGATCAGGCAAGATGTAGGAACTCAGCCCTATTGATCAAGAATAAGAGGGAGGGGTATAGCAGTCAATTTCCTGGTAACAGGTTCCCTTTAAGCATTAAATAAAATAGTCAAAAATCCCTTTAGGATCAGGACTTAAATCTTTCAAGATGTTTCAGAGATTAAATACTCTTGTCCATATCTGGTATTTCAGTCGCTTGAATGGTGCTGTGGACAAGAGTGGCGCTGTTTTGGAGAAAAGTCCCTTTACATGTAGGATCTGCCAGTGCTTTGCAGGTCTCTTACTTATATTAGATTATAGTCTCTGAATACAGTGCAGACTGCAGAGTGTTCAATAACATTCTGCCGTCTGCTGCTGAGCGTCGGGGAAGCCGCGTCAAATCCTGTAAGCCCCACAGTTGTCATTTTCTTCTTTGAGTTCACAGAAGTGTAGGAAAATTAGTCATTTACACCTGCCTGGTGATTTGTCGATTTTTGATCATCAGGACATGTTACATACAGGACACGACCCGTACGTGGATTTCGCCATCGCTGAAGTTTCTATTCTTGAGGGTTTCCTCGTGTCTTCTACCCATTTCTGCAAACCAGACAGAACGAGAAGTCACAGCGCGGCGTAGACAAGAGCGTCTTGTGGGAATGATGAAAATAAGGCGACTTCCCTGCCTGCTGAATACAGCATCGTACATACTATATGTGTCTGTGAAAACATGATGCATATGGCGCCGCTCATCTCCCAGAGAATCCTGGTTTCCCCTGGCATCACATTTCTTGGGTCAGTTGCCCCAAACTGTACAGGCATATCCAATAATCTAATTGGAGGGTGCACGCCCCCATCATTTGCATTCCCATTCAGTGAACACTTTTAAACCCCTCCCCTAGGTCGTAGAGAGGACACCCGTAAAAATACTGGCATGCCCAGTTTTATGCAGATTTGCATAAGCATCATGCACTTTGCCACCATTGTTGAGGGAGACATGGATGGTGTTCTTCTTAAAGCTGCAGCGATCCTCTCTAATCTGTGGGAAGAGTTCCGTTTCCCTGCAGCACTCCCACAGGAGAAATGAAGTATTACACAGTTTTCATTGACATCAGTGGACTGTCTGCATGATGCATAAACATGCTGAGTGCTCCTGAGTGAGGGATGCTCTTTGTAACCATCCTCCTCTGTGGCCAAGACGTGGCGGTCCTGAATGTTCGGACACCCCTCCCCCATTAACTCAGAATTTTCTAATAAGTTATGTAAAAATTGGATTTATGAACTGGAGATTAATCGTCATTTAATAAAAAGTTTTTCAACTTTCTAAATGACTTTGTGTTCCTGTTCTCCTTTATACTCAAGATCTCTGCTTGCGGTCAGTGAATGGAAACACTTAGCTCTATAGGCTGAAGACCTTTCCTATACATGTGCTGTTCATGCATGGGCCCAGCTTGTTACCTTGTAGCAGAGTTCATTCTTGTCGTAAACCACACTCTTGTATCAGTCGGTTTTCATCCCTGGATGTAAACAGTAATGTTCCCATTCACTGACAGCAAAAAGAGATCAACGTGTATAGCAATGGACAAGTCCGTCTACTGAGCTAAGTGCTAGTGGACACACATGCTCAGTCGCTCTACCAGGTCTCTGCGTAGTGATCCTCTGTTCACTGCAGGAGAGGAGCAGAGTCTCTGTGGTAACATGGCAGGATAGCTGAGAAGACTCCTTCTGTAGGGGACGTAACAAGGGATTATACTGTGAGCTGCCAGAGGGGGAAGGAGACTGATTCTGTCCCAAAATTTAAAGTGGAAGGTCCCGTTATGTCATAGTACTGTTGTGTGGATCATCATATCTCCTGTTGTCTAATCTGCCGGCTCAGTTTGTCCAGGCTACATGTATCTTTCATTTGTTTTTTACCACGTCAGAGCATTATCTGCTTTATACTGCACGCTTAAGGGGGTTTCTAGACCCCCAAAATTTTGTTGAATGTCGGGAAGGTTAAAAAAAAAAAAAAGACTCCCCTGCTTAATTTCCTTGTTTCTGGTGCTGCAGCAATGAAGGACCTGACTACTCCATGTGATCGCTGCAGCAATTCACTGGCCTTAGAAGTCAAGGTGAGGTAGACGGGGTGCCTCCTTGATGTAGCGAGACCAGCACTATAGCAATGGTATGTCCAGCTGCCCCTGGTGACCTCTGAGGCTGGTGATTGGCTGCAGTGGTAATGTGGGGAGTAGTCAGGCCCATCATCGCTGCAGCACCAGATGCATAGACCCTGGGAGCAGTGGTCGGTATGGGACTGGCGACCATTAAGGTCCTCCTCTCTCCTAAATGGCAGTTCAGTATGAGGGCTAGACAGACTTACCTTCAGGGGGTTGGCACCTCATGTAGGGAGCTGTAACGACTGCGATATTGGTTGTCACCAGCCTTCCCTGATATGCCTATAACTAGGTGAATTTCCTAGTCTATGACGGAAAGTCATGGTTTTATTAAAGACACGGAGGCGAGTATTGCTATCTCCTTCTTTACTGTCCACCAACAGCAGCAAAGAAAAGTTTACATAACATAACGTAACCATAGTAACATCACCCTCCCCTCACAGTCCATATAACAGACGGCTCCTCCTATAGATCCTCCTCTTTCTTTACGAGCCTGACACCATGACCGGAAACCACCGAACACGAAACCGGAACCTCGAATCGGGAAACGACCAGCACGGATCCATCGGAACACCTTTAACGAACACGATCAGCTCAGATCACTGGAACATCTTCAATGAAAGCCAACATGGCTATAACCGGAACAGAGCAACTGAAGCCCGAAGAGATTCAACTTCCTCCTGAAAGTAATAAACATTATATAGCCAGATTAAACAATGGGCAGGAGAATACATCGCAAGTTATACGCGATCCTGCCAGAATAAACATATTAAGCCAACTATGCAAACATAGCATGTAAACCAGACTGAAAACCACCGAAAATACCAATATACATCATAAGGGAGGGAACCCTAGGGCGTGCAATACTCGCCTCTGTGTCTTTAATAAAACCATGACTTTCCGTCATAGACTAGGAAAATCACCTAGTTTTACAGCAAGGCACGGAGGCTCCTATTGCTAAGTTAAAAGTTGAGCAATAACAGCAGAAAACAAATGTGGAGGCGGTCTAAAATAATACTCCCTGAATGTTGAAGCCGAAGACCAGTCTGCAAGACGTAGAATATCCTCCAATCGTGCCCCCGAAACGGCCAAGGCGGTAGCTGATGCGCCCCTAGTGGAATGAGCGGTAAATATGGAGGTATCAATTCCTGCTAAAGACATCACCCACTTCATCCAGCGTGCCAAAGTAGGACTGGACACAGGACCGAACTGATGCCGAATGGACAGAAGGAGCTGAGGAACCGAAGACGATCGGTAAGCATGCGTCCGGGACTCATACTCCCTCAAACAAGCCACCGGGCAAAGAGCTGGCAAAGATGGATAAGAGACCGACCTAATGTTGGTCTTCGTACGTCTGGATATATTGAAGGTGACCCCATCCGGAGTAAATGACCTGGCGTCGTGATCAAGCGCCCGAACATCCGAGACCCGCTTACAGGATATAAGGCAAAAGAGAACCAGTAATTTGGCAGACAACTGCCGTAACGTGAGATCCGGATTACCTGGCCAATTGGATAAAAAAGACAAAACCGAAGACACGTCCCAAGTCGTGGTAAAACGAGGCCGGGGAGGACGAGACATGCGGGAACCGCAAAGCAAACGACACACGGAAGGGTGCTGTCCCGCAGGGACACCATCAAAACGCTGATGCGTAGATGAAATAGCGGACCTGAACAAATTAATTGTCCGATAAGCTTTACCCGCCTCAAAAAGGGAAGTAAGAAAATGCAAAAGATGGGTCACAGGGGCCGAAACGGGATCCAAGTCCATCAATTGTTCCTGTGGCACAGGAATATTCATAGTAGGAGGTTGCTGAGCTGTGGGGACCGCAGGCTGCACAGACCCTGACACAGGGTGGCCAGCCAGTGCTTGCGCAATAGTCTGCGACAGCACAGAGGACATAGAGTCCATTGCAGTAATGATTGCGGCTGAGACAGAGCGCTGCAGCGCTACTGCCTGAGTGTCAACCCCAATATGGGAATCCCTCCCAGGGGATGAAGGTGCAGAGGCCTCAGGAGTTGGATCTGATAGAGGCATGGTAATCAAAGATAATCTATAATCAATATCTCAGGTAGGAGAAAACTGACTAATCCTAAGGTACTGGAGGGAATCTAGGATAAATCTAAGGGACCGGAGGGAGCTAAATAGATGGGCAAACGGCCGAAAGCAACTAAAACTGGGTTATTCACCCGATTATGAGGAGAGGCGACTGGATCGCAGGACGGATGCGGCGAAATGAAAATGGCCGCCGAAGTCTCGCGAGACCCGGCGGGAAGAAACAGAAGAAAATTAAAATGGCCGCCGAAATCCCGCGATAACAAGCGGGAGACGGCCAAACAGGGGTACCAATATGTCCGCCGAGATCTCACGAGACCACGCAGCCATAGGAGAAAGACCGGGGGAGAGCGCGGGAAGCGATGCGCCGATGGAGGTAAGACGGAACCTGAAAGAAAAAACTACAAGGGTGCACAGTGTAACCGCAAGAAGCGGAACCTCTGGGGGAGAAAACAGAACAATAACCATAAGAAAATAAAACCCCAGCAGATGCGATGGCCGCAGGGAACGAGTCCCAAGCAATGAGCAGCATCATAAACGCTAAAAGAAGCGTGCAGATAAAGCAAGTGACTATTAAATACAGCAACTACAAATAAAATGCACAATCAGTTTAGACACAAGGAGCTGCCAAAATGAGTACTTATCTTGGTGGCAGCAGCAAAGAAAGAGGGGGATCTATAGGAGGAGCCGTCTGTTATATGGACTGTGAGGGGAGGGTGATGTTACTATGGTTACGTTATGTTATGTAAACTTTTCTTTGCTGCTATTGGTGGACAGTAAAGAAGGAGATAGCAATAGGAGCCTCCGTGTCTTGCTGTAAAACCAAAAAATGGCTGAACAGAATTTTTACATCAATTTTAGAGACACAGCGACACCTACTGGCACTTGCTGTCTTTTTCTTATTTATTATGACATCATGGTACTTTTTGGATTATTTTTGGATTGTGTGTGCTCCTCAGTGGTGTCCGGCTTGGGCTTCCAGCTGTTGCGCATTACATCTCTTGGCGTGCGGCTGTCATATACTGTAATTTCTTTTATTCCACAGGAATATTCTGTACGTGTATCCACAAAGCCTTAATTTTGCAAATCGCCAAGGGTCAGCGAGGAACATTACAGTGAAAGTGCAGTTTATGAGCGGAGAAGATCCTAGTAATGCCATGCCGGTAAGTGACCACCTGACGTATTTGGCTGCATAGTCTGAAAAAAAAAAACCTGCTTAAAGGGGCGTCTCATGGAGGTAACTCCTGCCCTTATACTCTCTTTAAGGTGTACGGATATCCTAAACCGCCACCCCCTTGCTTTGGACCCCCCTCCCCATTAGTCAGAGCAGATATCCACTGTATCACTGTGTATTAACACCTTTATGTCTGGCTGGCCACGACTTTCTTTAGCTATTTGCTTGGGGGTGCCAAGGGCTGGACACTTTTTTAATTTAAAGGGGTATTACGACCTACAGCTCATATAATCTAGTATTACCCTCTGGATCATTGGGGGGTGTGACCTTTTTTTTCCCCCCTTTCCTCCGGACCATGACTAGGAATTAAATGGCACTATGGTTGAGCATGAGCTGTGCAACTCCATTCAAAGGCACTGATGAGCATAGCTGAGCACATCACTTCTGGTCAGAATACCCCTTTAAATGCCCGGGGGGGGGGGGGGGGGAGTGGTGGTGGTTCTTTTTTCCTTTTTCATTCTCTTTTTGATAGTTTTTCCTTTTGCTTTGTAGGTTATCTTTGGAAAATCGAGTTGTCCAGAATTTTCAAAAGAAGCTTACACAGCCGTGGTCTACCACAACCGGTGAGGTCTTGTGTTTTTGCAGTCGTGGGTTAACCTTTGTTTTTATGAGTTGCAGGAAACAGCGCCGCTTTTATTCATGGTCGTGTGTGGTATTGCAACTCACCCAGATTCAGCCAATGGACAAGATTGGCGCTGCAGTGAAAAGATCGCAACTCAGTGCTACATTAGTTGCACTTCTAGACCTTGGTTGATAGCAATGAACATAATTTTCTTAATTAACTCCCCTTCCAGGTCTCCAGACTTCCACGAAGAAATAAAGATCAGGTTGCCGGCCACATTAACGGATCATCACCACTTGTTGTTCACCTTCTACCACGTCAGCTGCCAGCAGAAGCAGAACACCCCACTGGAGACCCCAGTCGGCTATACGGTGCGGAGTGTTCCACTATGTGGGGGAGTGTTGTCATGTGGATACATTTTAGCTGTCCCCAGAGGATACATTTTAACGGCCATTGTCTTCTCTTCCCCCAGTGGATACCGATGCTCCAGAACGGCCGCTTGAAAACTGGACAGTTCTGTCTTCCCGTATCCTTAGAGAAGCCGCCGCAGGCGTACTCGGTGCTGTCCCCGGAGGTCAGTGCTTGTAATCATGACCTTGTGTTTTATAGTGATTTAACCAAATGTTGCACTTTTTCATCTCCGCATTTTGAAAGAAAGCTGTATGCATACATTTGGCAATGTGTTTTATGCGTGATTGGGCACCAGCACAAATCCTGTATGGATGAGAACAGCAGTTCCACCATTTATTTTATTTTATTTTTTTCAGGTTTTTGTTTTTACGATATCAACTTTTATTTTTTTATGCTTTACTAATTATTCACAATGAAAATACATTATTAAAAACCCCACTCTAGTTTTCTCGCGTTAAAAAGGTAAAAAACAAAAAGGTAAAAAATATATATTTTTTCTGCAACCTTTTTCTTTATAGTCTTGTTTCACATTTGTGTTTGCTGATCTGACAGGTTGTTCCGGCCAAGAGCAGCCTGCCGAATCCAGTATTGCCAGACTCTACCGGAATGCCGTCCGGCCTCATTAACTATAATGGGGTCTGGCGGTGATCTGGGAACGATTCGCCAAATATGCTGAGAATTGGGCAGACACATACCGCTGCATGGAGTGTTTTTTGTCCGCCAATTCCCGGCATTCTATGCTGGAACAGCCTGCCAGCTGTGTGAAACAGGCCTTACGGTTTTTTGTACTCCCACTAGGGAACTTGACCATGCAATTCTTTGATTCCTGATGTAATACACTGAAATACTCCTGTATCCTAAGAAGTCTACAAAGACGGTGGACCTGAAGGCCATTATTAGGCCATCAGCACCCCGCATCATGTTCACTGGGGCACCATTGGGGTAATAGAGTAAAGTTTTTCCCTCTGTCTAACCGCTTGGATGCCACTGTTGCTATTGACTTTAGCCTCTAGGGAGTTAAACAGCTGGATTTGGAGTTGGCTCTGATTCTTACTCTTGCAGCACGGTGTCGGCTCCTGCATGTCAAATCTGCTGATGGTGCATTTGCTTATATCTACTGAACCAGCTGCCAGTATCATAAATGTACTGCCCAGGGCAGGAAGAGGTTAAATGAAAATCAAAAAAATGGAGCATGTGGATTATTTCAATGTTTTAATGGTTTTTAGGTTCCGCTACCTGGAATGAAATGGGTGGACAATCATAAAGGAGTCTTCAACGTGGAGGTCGTCTCCGTGTCATCAGTTCACACACAGGTGAGTTGCACAATAAATCGCTCCTCGTAAGATAAGAATTTCCTGTAATCTGCAATCTGAGACAATAAATGATCATATAATATAAGGCTGCGCCAAGTCCGCTAGAGCAGTCCGATTATTTCTCTGGCTTCACTTAAAGGTGTTTTCCGAGCGTTTTATACCAATGACCCATCCTCAGGATAGGTCAAAAGTGTCTGATCGGCGGGGGTCTGACTCTCAGCACAGACCGCCGACCAGCTGTTTGAAGAGACCTCCTCTCAGCTTACCAAGCACAGCGCCATCTTGTATAGCGGCTGTACTTGGTATTGTCCTATGAACGTGACGTCACAGCTGATGAACGGAGGATAGCTCATCCATATAAAACAATTGGAAGACCCCTTTAACATCAGTCATTGCTAATTGTTTCAGCCATGTTCTTACTGCCTTCACACTGGCTGCCTTCACACTGACCTCTATATGGTTATGCATACTAATACTATGAAATATATAAAATGAAGCAAATTTCCTACTAATTTTCATTACTAATCTCTCCAACGTCTATGCAGACCTGTGTCTCCATGGTTACAGACTACAAACAAACTCTGTGTAGTCTGATTGTGCTGTGATAAATACATTTTAGGGATTATGCTAAGCATGTTAAGCCACTTTCACACTTTTAGCGTTTCTGTCATAGGGTCTCAATACCAGAAAAAAACGCTTCCATTTTGTCCCCATTCATTGTCAGTGGGGACAAAATGTAACTAAACAGAACGGAGAGCTCCAAAATGCATTCCGTTCCATTTGTTTGCGTTCTCATACCGGCAAGCTGCGGATTTCTTGCCGTCATGTGATGCGGAGCAAGATGGATCCGTCATGACCCACAATGCAAGTCAATATGGACGAATCAGTTTTCTCTGACACAATAGAAAACGGATCCGTCCCCCATTGACTTTCAGTGGAGTTCATGACGGATCCGTCTTGGCCATGTTACAGATAATACAACCAGATCCGTTCATAACGGACGCAGATGGTTGTATATCAGTAATGGAAGCATTTTTGCTGAACACTGCCGGATCCAGCAAAAACGCTAGTGTGAAAGTAGCCTTACGGCTGCCTTGACGCCAGTATTTTGCTCGACAATGATGTAGCATGCCTTTAATAAATTTGGCGCATGTGGCGACTCCTCTAAGCCATGCCCCCCTTTTAAGTAAAAAAAAAAGTCAAAATCCATAATAAATTTTGCAGACTGCATAAAAGACTCTTTTTGGAGCACTCTGAGTCAGATTAATTTTGCTTAGTAAATCAATGGGGGCATATTTAGTTAGACTTAGTTGGAGGTAAGATGCCTCATGAATTAAGAAATGCACGCCTTCTGATATATTTGGCGCCTCTTTGGCAAACTGATATCTATCCATAGTTGTGCAGGTGTAGTTTTCAACTATGATTTACACCCATTTTCTAGCATGAATTATGATCAATTTGTTCTGCCTTTGACACTGTTGACCACTCCCTTCTGTTACAAACTCTCTCATCTCTTGGCATCACTGACCTGGTCCTCTCCTGGATCACATCATACCTCACAGAGCGGACATTTAGCGTCTCCCACTCTCGCACCACCTTGTCGTCTCATTCCCTCTCTGTTGGTGTCCCGCAAGGCTCTGTCCTAGGACCCCTGCTCTTCTCTATCTACACTTTTAGCCTGGGACAGCTCATAGAGTCCCATGGCTTTCAGTATCACTCCTACGCTGACGACACACAAATCTACCTCTCTGGTCCAGACATCACCACCTTACTATCCAGAATCCCACAATGTCTATCTTCTTTATCATCCTTCTTCGCCTCTCGCTTTCTAAAACTTGACATGGATAAGACAGAATTAATCATCTTTTCCCCATCTTGCTCAACCGCCCCAACAGACCTATCTATCACGATCAATGGCTGCACACTCTCTCCGCGGTCAACCAAGTCCGCTGCCTTGGAGTGACCTTGGATTCTGCCCTCTCCTTCCGACCGCACATCCAAGCCCTTTCCACCACCTGCCGCCTCCAACTCAAAAACATCTCCCACATCCGCGCTTTCCTCAACTTTGAGTCTGCGAAACTAATTGTACATGCCCTCATCATCTCCCGCCTAGACTCCTGCAACATTCTCCTCTGTGGCCTTCCATCTAGCACTCTCGCACCCCTCCAATCTATCCTCAACTCTGCTGCCCGACTGATCCACCTCTCACCATTACTCCTCTGCCTCTCCCCTCTGCCGATTCCTTCACTGGCTCCACATTGCCCAGCGAATTCACTTGAAAGTACTAACAAATACATACAAGGCCGTCCACAACCTATCCCCTCCCTACATCTCTGAGCTACTTTCCCGATACATCCCCACACGCACTCTCCGATGCTCACAAGACCTCCTTCTCTCCTCTCCTCTTATCACCTTTTCCCACAATCGCCTCCAAGATTTCTCCCGTGCATCCCCCACACTCTGGAACTCGCTGCCCCAACATATCAGTCTCTTACCTTCATTGGAATCCTTCAAAAGAAACCTAAAAACCCACCTCTTCAGACAAGCCTACAACCAGTGACCCTGCTGCCTCTATACCGCCATGACCAGCTTCACCCGCACCTACTGTGTCCTTCTCCCACACCTTGTAGATTGTAAGCCCTCGCGGGCAGGGCCCTCTCTCCTTCTCCCATACCTTGTAGATTGTAAGCCCTCGCGGGCAGGGCCCTCTCTCCTTCTGTACCTCGTCTTGTTCATGCTTAGTGCAATTGTCTGTATTATGTATGTGCACCGCTTATCATATGTACAGCGCTATGGAATGAATGAGGCTTTGATAATAAATAATAATAATAACCTTTTTGGTGCATTTAGGTTGCAAAGAGGTGTGGCCCGGTGAGATAGGGGCGTGGCCCAAGAAGTCTGATTTATGTCTTTTTTTTTTTTTTTTGTAGGATTCGTACCTGGACAAGTTTTTCGCCCTGGTCCACGCACTGGATGAGCACATGTTCCCCGTTCGGATTGGGGATTTGAGGATCGTGGAAAATAACCTGGAAAGTGAGCTGAAGAGCAGCATCCTGGGGTTGAATTCGGCTCAGCTGGAACCGGTGGTGCACTTCCTCCACCTCCTGCTTGACAAATTGATTCTTCTGGTCGTAAGGCCGCCAGTCATTGCCGGCCAGATCGGTAAGTGTAAACCCTTTGCGGTTTTGGCTAGATAAAAATTAATGGCCGATCCAGTACAGCCGCGTCCATAACGTTTTATGAGATTGCCTAAGTGTGTGTGTGTGTGGGGGGGATAAAGACTTCACACGTTTAATGGACGGAGACTTTCTCGTGACGAGTCCTCTCCTCGGGCCGTAAAAATACCTGTTCTTGTTAGTTAACTTAGGTCAAGCGTCATTTGAAGCAATGGCTTCCATCACAAACAGACTCCATAAAAACCTGGAGGGAAATCAGGACCAACATGGAAGGAACAGTCTCCTGGCGTCTTACATCTACTATGTGTTCAGGCTTCCAAACACCGACCCCAATTCATCCTCGCCAGGTAACTTAATGGTGGAAATTATATTTCTTTGTGCTCACAGCGGAGTGCCTGCATGGTGGCAGACAACAGACTACTTTCTGTAAGCTAGCAGGGAGGCAGTGGAGAAATAAAATATTGCGGGATCTGACTGCACACAGCGTTTGTTTGTAGTCTGTAACCACGGAAACACACGGAAACAGTTTTTTTTTTAATTTAAAGAATTTGCAGAGCTGCTTCATATTTTTACTTTAGATGTACTGGTTGCAAAAGTATACACACCCTTTAATTTCTTATATAATTTGAGTAATAGATTATTACCTTTAAAAGAAAGAAGGGTGCACTTTTTATTTGTCCTGTCAAGGCATATGAAGACTATAGCGGAGATGGAGTACGTCTCCCGCTTAGTACTCCATTCAGATAGCAGCATTGTATGACCACAGGCAACTGTTGGCATCCATGTATTGCCTGTGAATTAGCCACAGTCCTGAAATTTATGACCTGTTTAATGCTCCTCCCATATTCGGTGCAGGGGTTTTATCACCGTACTGACGGGAGAGAATGCGGCCATTGACTATTGTTATGTTCTAATTTCTCCTACAGGGCCCGGAAGCCTTGGAGGGTCAATGCACTACGCCACAATGGCTCGGACAGCAAACAGACCTGCAAGCCTTAACTTGAACCGCTCCAGAAGCCTTAGCAACAGCAATCCTGATATCTCTGGGACCCCCACGTCACCAGATGACGAAGTTAGATCTATCATTGGTAGCAAGGTAACAAGTCTATGCTCAGATGGGAATTTATAGGCATGAGAAATAAAAAAGTGACTATAACATGGGGACACTTGCTGTGCTGCTGTGCAATGTAGTGAGCTCTCCCTGTAATTGTGACTATATAATCTGTATGCAGTGAGCTCCCTCTAGTGGTGACTGTATAATCTGTATGTAGTGAGCTCCCTCTAGTGGTGGCTGTATAATCTGTATGTAGTGAGGTCCATGAAGTGGTGGCTGTATAATCTGTATGTAGTGAGCTCCCTCTAGTGGTGGCTGTATAATCAATATGTAGTGAGCTCCCTCTAGTGGTGACTGTATAATCTGTATGTAGTGAGCTCCCCCTAGTGGTGGCTGTATAATCTGTATGTAGTGAGCTCCCTCTAGTGGTGACTGTATAATCTGTATGTAGTGAGCTCCCTCTAGTGGTAGCTGTATAATCTGTATGTAGTGAGCTCTCCTAGTGGTGGCTGTATAATCTGTATGTAGTGAGCTCCCTCTAGTGGTGGCTGTATAATCTGTGTGTAGTGAGCGCCCTCTAGTGGTGACTGTATAATCTGTATGTAGTGAGCTCCCTCTAGTGGTGGCTGTATAATCTGTATGTAGTGAGCTCCCTCTAGTGGTGGCTGTCTAATCTGTATGTAGTGAGCTCCCTCTAGTGGTGGCTGTATAATCTATGTAGTGAGCTCCCTCTAGTGGTGGCTGTATAATCTGTATGTAGTGAGCTCCCTCTAGTGGTGGCTGTATAATCTGTATGTAGTGAGCTTTCTCTAGTGGTGACTGTATAATCTGTATGTAGTGAGCTCCCTCTAGTGGTAGCTGTATAATCTGTATGTAGTGAGCTCCCTCTAGTGGTGGCTGTATAATCTGTATGTAGTGAGCTCCCTCTAGTGGTGGCTGTATAATCTGTATGTAGTGAGCTCCCTCTAGTGGTGGCTGTATAATCTGTATGTAGTGAGCTCCCTCTAGTGGTGGCTGTATAATCTGTATGTAGTGAGCTCCCTCTAGTGGTGGCTGTATAATCTGTATGTAGTGAGCTCCCTCTAGTGGTGGCTGTATAATCTGTATGTAGTGAGCTCCCTCTAGTGGTGGCTGTATAATCTGTATGTAGTGAGCTTTCTCTAGTGGTGACTGTATAATCTGTATGTAGTGAGCTCCCTCTAGTGGTAGCTGTATAATCTGTATGTAGTGAGCTCTCCTAGTGGTGGCTGTATAATCTGTATGTAGTGAGCTCCCTCTAGTGGTGGCTGTATAATCTGTATGTAGTGAGCTCCCTCTAGTGGTGGCTGTATAATCTGTATGTAGTGAGCTCCCTCTAGTGGTGGCTGTATAATCTGTATGTAGTGAGCTCCCTCTAGTGGTGGCTGTATAATCTGTATGTAGTGAGCTCCCTCTAGTGGTGGCTGTATAATCTGTATGTAGTGAGCTCCCTCTAGTGGTGGCTGTATAATCTGTATGTAGTGAGCTCCCTCTAGTGGTGGCTGTATAATCTGTATGTAGTGAGCTTTCTCTAGTGGTGACTGTATAATCTGTATGTAGTGAGCTCCCTCTAGTGGTAGCTGTATAATCTGTATGTAGTGAGCTCTCCTAGTGGTGGCTGTATAATCTGTATGTAGTGAGCTCCCCTAGTGGTGGCTGTATAATCTGTATGTAGTGAGCTCCCTCTAGTGGTGGCTGTATAATCTGTATGTAGTGAGCTCCCTCTAGTGGTGACTGTATAATCTGTATGTAGTGAGCTCCCTCTAGTGGTGGCTGTATAATCTGTATGTAGTGAGCTCCCTCTAGTGGTGCCTGTATAATCTGTATGTAGTGAGCTCCCTCTAGTGGTGCCTGTATAATCTGTATGTAGTGAGCTCCCTCTAGTGGTGGCTGTATAATCTGTATGTAGTGAGCTCCCTCTAGTGGTGACTGTATAATCTGTATGTAGTGAGCTCCCTCTAGTGGTGGCTGTATAATCTGTATGTAGTGAGCTCCCTCTAGTGGTGGCTGTATAAAATTTTGGACCCATTAAGATAAAAAATAAATGGACGTTTACTTTACAGGGGTCATTTCCCCCATAGACATGGATGGTATTTACCTTAAATGCCTGACGTGTGGGTCAGTCCCCAGAACGTGGGTCCATGGCCACCACAGAGAATGAATGGAAATGCGATGACAGCTCTCGCCATTCAATTCTATGAGCGTGATGTAAGAGTCGAGCACGCGTGTGGAGACCGTGAGCCCTGTGTGTAATACTGACCCGGATTTCACATGTGAGCAAGAGTTGAAGAGTCTGAACAAACCTGCAGGTTTCACAATCCCCCGAGTCAGACACCCCTGACCTCAGCGGGAGGTTGAAGCTATGGATGAAATTTAGCCAGAACATTGCAGTATGAGCCGGATTTCTCTAAAAAAAAAAAGAAAAAAAAAAGGGGGGGGGTTCTTCCCATTTTACATAATCTACTGGGAATAATTATTAATAAATGAGAGACAGAGCTGAACTGTAAACGTACAGGCTCGTTCACACTGACGTGTTATCACGTTTCTTCCATACTCCATACATTTAATAGTTTTATTCACTTTTCCATTCTATGTTCGTTTTTCATGGACATGGCATTTTCCCAGTACGCGGCGTGTTCCAGCAGGTCCATACTGGTGCTGTTTTTTGGCCCATAGAAGTCGATGTGTTGAATTTAAAGGCATTGTTGAGCCCGAACATTTTGCCTAAAGACTGGGAAAGCTTTAAAAGGGATTGTCCACTCTCTGCAGCATCACCACTCGGACCTTGATAGCGGGTGACCACTCCCTGAGAGTAAACTGGGACCAGAGCAGCAGGACGGGCAGGGGGCTTACGGGGGGGGGGGGGGGGAGTATATGTTATTTTATTTTTCTAAAGCTAAAGTGTCTATGCTCTGAAAACTCCCTTAACCCCTTCCTATTACGTCATGGAAGTTCGGAAGTCCCTGATAGCCAGACCCCTGCTGTATCCGCCGGCATCGCTGTAAAAGCCGATGCCGGCGGATTTATCCATTGTATGTCTCGGTCAGCGCTGACCGCGACATAGAAGGGGTTTGCTGCGGGTGAGGGAGCCCATCGGGTCTCCGCGCTGCTGTGGCGGGGACTCTGCGTGACAAGGCAGCCCGATGCCATTGCAGAGGGGATTAGACCCCTAAAAGTTGAAGTCCCAGAGTGGCACAGAAGTAAAGTAAAAAAATTAAGTGTTTTTAATAAAAAAAAAATAAAGTTTCAAAGTAAAAAAAAAAAAAAACACCCCTTTCCCCAGATTTTATGATAAAAAAGAAAAGAAAGAACAGACATATTGGGTATCGCCACGTCCGTAACGACCGGCTTTATAAATATATCACATGATCCACCCCATCCGGTAAACACCTTAAAAAGTAAATAAATTAAAACTGTGTAAAAAAAAAAATGCAATTTTTGTCACCTTACATCACAAAAAGTGTAACACCAAGTTATCAAAAAGCTGTATGTCCCCCAAAATGGTACCAAAAAAACGGCACCTCATCATGCAAAAATGAGACCTTACATTAGAAAATCGCTCAAAAAAATAAATAAAATATAGCTCTCAGAACATGTAGACACTAAAACATAATTTTTTTCTTTCAAATGTGCTATTATTGTGTTAAAGTGAAATAAATAATAAAAAGTATACATATTAGGTATTGCCGCGTCTGTAACAATCAGCTCTACAAAAATATCACATGACCTAACCCCTCAGATGAGCACCGTAAAAAAAAATTACTCTCAAAAAAGCCATTTTTTTGTCACCTTACATCACAAAAATTGCAATACCAAGCAATCAAAAATGTGTATGCCCCCCAAAAATAGTACCAATCAAACCGTCGCCTCATCCCGCAAAAAATGAGACCCTAAGTAAGACAATCGGTCAAAAAATAAAAAAAGCTATGGCTCTCAGACTATGGAGACACTAAAACATCATTTTTCTTGTTTCCAAAATGCTGCTATTGTGTAAAACTTACCGTAAATAAATAAGAAAAAGTATACATATTAGGTATTGCCTTGCCCGTAACACTTGCGCACTGAGGAAGTGCTGAGGAAGCGAGCGTCCTTCTCTCAGAGCGCCTGCGCCGAGTGAAGACACGTAAGGCGCAGGCGCGGGATTTGAATTGCAGACAGGGCCAGCCGGAGGAGGAGAGCGCTGGCTGGCCCTGTCAATCAACATGAGGAGGGGGCGTTTTTTTGAAAGGAGGATGCGGCGGCTACCAGCAAGTAACCGCCCTACTTGCTGGTAGCGAGGTAATTAACATATTATAAAAGTGTGGTTTTTAAAGAAACTAAGCCACGGATAAAGGTAAGAGCCCTATATATTGAATAATCGCACTATAAGGATTTTAATTAGCCCAAAAAAGAGTTTAGTGGGGTGACAGAAGCCCTTTAATTCTTGTGGAACACCTAAAGGGTTAACAAAGTTTGTAAAATCAGTTTTGAGTAACTTAAGGGGTGTAGTTTCTACAATGGGATTATTTATGGGGTATCCACTATGTAAGCCCCACAAAGTGACTTCAGACCTGAACTGGTCCTTAAAAAGTGGGTTTTAGAAATTTTCGTAAAAATTTGAAGAATTGCTTCTAAGCCTTCTAACGTCCTAAAAAAAAAAAAATGACATTTACAAAATGATGCCAACACAAAGTAGACATATGGGTAATTTTAAGTAATAAATACACTGCTCAAAAAAATAAAGGGAACACAAAAATAACACATCCTAGATCTGAATTAATTAAATATTCTTCTGAAATACTTTGTTCTTTACATAGTTGAATGTGCTGACAACAAAATCACACACAAATTTAAAAATGGAAATCAAATTTTTCAACCCATGGAGGTCTGGATTTGGAGTCACCCTCAAAATTAAAGTGGAAAAACACACTACTGGCTGATCCAACTTTGATGTAATGTCCTTAAAACAAGTCAAAATGAGGCTCAGTAGTGTGTGTGGCCTCCACGTGCCTGTATGACCTCCCTACAACGCCTTTGCATGCTCCTGATGAGGTGGCGGACGGTCTCCTGAGGGATCTCTTCCCAGACCTGGACTAAAGCATCTGCCAACTCCTGGACAGTCTGTGGTGCAATGTGACGTTGGTGGATAGAGCGAGACATGATGTCCCAGATGTGCTCAATTAGATTCAGGTCTGGGGAACGGGCGGGCCAGTCCATAGCATCAATGCCTTCTTCTTGCAGGAACTGCTGACACACTCCAGCCACATGAGGTCTAGCATTGTCTTGCATTAGGAGGAACCCAGGGCCAACCGCACCAGCATATGGTCTCACAAGGGGTCTGAGGATCTCATCTCGGTACCTAATGGCAGTCAGGCTACCTCTGGCGAGCACCTGGAGGGCTGTGCGGCCCTCCAAAGAAATGCCACCCCACACCATTACTGACCCAATGCGATCCGGTCATGCTGGAGGATGTTGCAGGCAGCAGAACGTTCTCCACGGCGTCTCCAGACTCTGTCACGTCTGTCACATGTGCTCAGTGTGAACCTGCTTTCATCTGTGAAGAGCACAGGGCGCCAGTGGCGAATTTGCCAATCTTGGTGTTTTCTGGCAAATGCCAAACGTCCTGCACGGTGTTGGGCTGTAAGCACAACCCCCACCTGTGGACATCGGGCCCTCATATCACCCTCATGGAGTCTGTTTCTGACCGTTTGAGCAGACACATGCACATTTGTGGCCTGCTGGAGGTCATTTTGCAGGGCTCTGGCAGTGCTCCTCCTGTTCCTCCTTGCACAAAGGCGGAGGTAGCGGTCCTGCTGCTGGGTTGTTGCCCTCCTACGGCCTCCTCCACGTCTCCTGATGTACTGGCCTGTCTCCTGGTAGCGCCTCCATGCTCTGGACACTACGCTGACAGACACAGCAAACCTTCTTGCCACAGCTCGCATTGATGTGCCATCCTGGATAAGCTGCACTACCTGAGCCACTTGTTTGGGTTGTAGACTCCGTCTCATGCTACCACTAGAGTGAAAGCACCGCCAGCATTCAAAAGTGACCAAAACATCAGCCAGGAAGCATAGGAACTGAGAAGTGGTCTGTGGTCACCACCTGCCGAACCACTCCTTTATTGGGGGTGTCTTGCTAATTGCCTATAATTTCCACCTGTTGTCTATCCCATTTGCACAACAGCATGTGAAACTGATTGTCACTCAGTGTTGCTTCCTAAGTGGACAGTTTGATTTCACAGAAGTGTGATTGACTTGGAGTTACATTGTGTTGTTTAAGTGTTCCCTTTATTTTTTTGAGCAGTGTTTTCTATGAGGTATCACTTTCTGTTTTAAGAGCAGAGAAATTGACATTTTGAAAATTGCGAAATTTGGGATTTTTTTCATAAATAAAGGTGAAATATATTGACTCAAATTTATGACTATCATGAAGTACAATGTATCTATCTCAGAATGGCTTGGATAAATATAAGTGTTCCAAAGCTATTACCACATAAAGTGACACATGTCAGATTTGCAAAAAATGGTCTGGGCAGAAAGGTGAAAACTGGCCCGGGTTAGAAGGGGTTAAAACATAGTAATCACCAGTACTGCAAATGAAAAAACTAAATAATTATAAATGTAACAACTAGAGAGAATAGGATATAATATGGAAACAATGTAAGAGATGCTGTGTGCGTTTCACATCCATATTTCTTCCTTATTTTTTTACGCAAGTGTGAACGAGCCCTTACACTGAAATATCACTAGAAGTTTTGGATTAAACAAAATAATAAAAACTTAACGATTTATAAAGAAATAAAAAATTGAAAAAAACAACAAATATTCAGAAAAGTCCCGGTGCTGAATCTTCATTGCTTGGCTTCCTCTTCCCTGTAGTCGGGTAACCCCTTGTGCGAATGGTAGTAGTGGCTGTTTTGCTGTCACCCAACTTTCTCAGAAGCAGATAGGACTAAGAGATTCTAAAAAGAAATGTATTAAAGCAATAGGTGTATTTATGGTTATCGGTCATTCGCAGCACGGTCTGTGTATATTTAGGGGTTATTCATGAACATTAAGCGCTCGTAGCTGGGCTGTGATTGGCTGTTTCTGCCTCTTTGGCGCTGTTTTCATTAATAACCCCGCTATCTGTGGGGCGGGTTGTATTATTTATTTTTTAATGCCATGTTTCTATTATGTAAATGTCTTTATTAATATTGATCATTTTCTGTATTTGTATTAATTGTTAACAAAACTAATAAGCGATGGAGCTTTTGCTGAAATCTACGTGTAACCGGTAACGCCATCTTTCCTTTCCCGCTTGCTGCCATTGCCCGTGCGATCAGGGCTTGGATCGATCCAACTCCTGGGTCAACACAGGGGGTCCCAAGGCTTCCCAGTGGGGGACTGACCCCAGCCCCAGTGCTGACTCGGTGCAGGTGGTGTTTCTGTGGATGATTTCCTTCCTCTCCAGTCTTTCTTGGTTTCTTCATTCATTTTGGGGGTTTCTTGCTTGTGTTCATAAAATGGGGGGGTCTCTCATTGCTGACCCCGGGTGTGAAATATCAATGGCGGTCTCGTCATCCTGATTCTGTAAAACAACAGGCTTTTCCCCCCAGATTGGTTCCATTCAGCTGTATACAGTCCTATAGCATTCTTTCTATTATAATTTGCAGCTCAGTTGGCACTATTTCATGGACTGCTTGCTGTCAGTGAATGGAAGCATTCATTATTTTTAATACATTCCGAGGTTAAAAATCAGAACACAGGCTTTCTAGTGCAATGTGCCTCATTACAGACTACCCCTACTGCTGCCTCCAAGGTCCCGACGAACACTGATCTGGATCCTGTGACCTCAGACAAACAGATCTGGTCCGGGACCCTGCACAGACACGCACTGCTCTGGCTCCCGGGACCCCTGACAAACACTGCTCTGGCTCCCGGGACCCCCGACAAACACTGCTCTGGCTCCCAGGACCCCCGACAAACACTGCTCTGGCTCCCAGGACCCCTGACAAACACTGCTCTGGCTCCCAGGACCCCTGACAAACACTGCTCTGGCTCCCGGGACCCCTGACAAACACTGCTCTGGCTCCCGTGACCCCTGACAAACACTGCTCTGGCTCCCGGGACCCCTGACAAACACTGCTCTGGCTCCCAGTACCCCTGACAAACACTGCTCTGGCTCCCGGGACCCCTGACAAGCACTGCTCTGGCTCTCGGGACCCCCGACAAGCACTGATCTGGCCCCTAGGACCCACAACAAGCACTGATCTGGCCCCTAGAACCTCTGACAAACAATGTTCTGGCTCCTAGGACCCAGGACAAGCATTGATCTGGTTCCTGGGACCCAGGACAAGCATTGATCTGGTTCCTGGGACCCAGGACAAGCATTGATCTGGTTCCTGGGACCCAGGACAAGCATTGATCTGGTTCCTGGGACCCAGGACAAGCATTGATCTGGTTCCTGGGACCCAGGACAAGCATTGATCTGGTTCCTGGGACCCCCGACAAACACTGCGCTGGTTCCCGGGACCCCCGACTAATACTACTCTGGCTCCCAGGATCGCTGAGAAACACTCATCTGACCATTCAAAGGAGCTGCGGTCTGTGTAGTACATGAATGGACCACATTGGCACGAGTGAGAGCCGCTCTTTGAGTTGACTAGTCATCGAATGATAAGCTAATCATGATATGAAGCCCCTCACCCCAAAGCAAAAAGGAATGCCTGTTGCTTTAAATGAATCCAGACATGGTGACTTCTGCCCTTGCGTGAATATCACCCACAGGGCTCAGTAAATATTCTTTGTTCTGCTCATCTTCTGTCCGTACATGTTTGTTTTGTGTCTTCCCATCCTTCAGTGCATGTGATTTCCATGGTTTTTGTGCGCACACGCTGTCACCGCTGCCGGACAAGATCCGTTACTAAAGCAGATTCAGGATTCCTTTCTGCAGGTGTTTATGCATCCAAATTATTCTAAAAAATACCTTAATCCTACATCAGCATAATCTGGGATAAGCTGCAGTGCCAGACCCGACCACACGGACATGAGTGGCGCTGTTTCTAGAAGCAACAGCTTGGGTTTTATATATATATATATGGACCCTCCCCACAATTGTAGATGACGTGGGACGGGGTCGGTTTACTGTAAGTTGTTAGGTGTGCAGATTTGGGACAAACTTCATGTAACCGCATGCTGATTTTGCTGCGGATCCGCCCCTGATCCATTAAAAGTGGTGAAACCTGACGTAATAATTTCCATTAAATACTTGTATTTGAGACCCTGCTCAGCCCCGTTCCTGCCATGGACGCCCCTGATTTATAATATAGAGGGAAAACCTAAATTATTTCACTGATCCTTAATGGCTGCACGTTACTCTGCATGCGCTTATAAATTGCTCAGATTGACTCGCTTGGACTAACTCTGGCAAAAATAATCACGCCCCCGCCCCCCTTCTTTTTAACAAATTTTTTCACTCCTGGGTTACGGTCTTTTCTTTGGGTGAATAGCACGAATGTCTTAATCTGACAACCTCCATCAGACCCGAGGGTCGAGGAGTCGGAGTGTAAGGTAGTCTCATCCTTCATTCATCTCCACCCAGGCCGCGGAGCGCTGTAATCGCATGTCCTCGCACACTGAGACCTCAAGTTTCTTACAAACTTTAACCGGACGGTTACCAACTAAAAAGGTAGATTCATCAGCGCCGCTTCTTCCAGGTGGAGAAGATTAACCACTTCTGCCATCCGGTCCTTGGAGACCCGACTGTAATGTCTACGTTTTATGACTTGGGTCCGAGGGGTTGGAAAGTGCCACTTTTTGTGTCCTTTGTGTCAGATTTTGCATTGTTCTCCATTCACAGCTAAAGCAAAATTCTGCTGACTTCCTGTTACCCTTGTGGGAGGTGACAGAGCTTATGACTGACAGCGAGGTGGAGCTAAGTGGCTGTCTGTTTCCAAGGGCAACCAACAGAATTTTGAGAGCAGCTTTGAAAGTGAAGCGAAACAAAATATTTACAAAGTTGCCGATGTTTTGTCTAGATTTAAAGGGCCCCGTCGCCCCTCCTGACAGGTCTGTTCTAGTAAATACTCGTATGCCACATAAAATAACAGCCTTTCTTTTTAGAACTCTGTGTTGTGCTGTTCCCTTGTTATTCCTCTTGGAAATGCACGAATACATTGACAACTGGAAGTTACTATTCCCCTTGTCGGTCGGATGCTTTCAGGGCCAGACTGTGCTGGGATGCGACCTACTAACAAGCTGAATGGTTAGCACCCAGTTGTCCTATTATTCATGGGTTTCCAGGAGGAATAACAGAGGACAAGCAGAGTTATAAGAATTGTTATGTCATGGAGCAGATATATTGGGAGAGCTGACAGGTGCACATTAAGGAGTGAAGTGTTGTTCTAATGTGTACACTTACAGATTACCAGCAGCTTGTTTGCTTTGTATGTGACTGGAGAATAAAAATCATAAGTTTAGTCAAATCAAAAATAAATTTTATTACAAAGAACTGGGGAGAAATTTTGACGCAGTAATTAATTAGTAATATTTTAGTAGGATGCTCTATCTGGGGGGATAAACCGGATGGGTGTCCATTGTGTGGGTGTCATGTAAAACTTTATTAGGGAGACAACGCCATAGTGTGATCCCAGCAGTAGGACCCCCACATGTCAGCTTCTGGCCAGTGCAGCATGTAAGTGGACAGGGTGCACTGCCCCTTTAAATGACATTGATCTACAGTAACAATTATTGAGAATGTCATAAAGCTGCCGGTGTCCATGGTGCCACTGTGCCCGTCGTGGTGTGCGCTGTGTGCCCGTCGTGGTGTGAGGCATCCAGCTTTCATTGTCTGGCATTGTGCTGTGATGTGTTTTGCACCCAGCATTCGGTTCTATGTTTGTTTGTTTTTGTCCATTTTTTTTTGTCCTGTTTTTTATTTTTTTCTGTTACTTTGTTGACACTGTTGTAACACTGACTCTGTTCTTGTGAGTAGCTTTTCCATGAGGAGCTGGCGTTGCAGTGGGTGGTGTGCAGCGGAGCCGTGCGGGAAGCCACCTTACAGCAGGCCTGGTTCTTCTTTGAGTTGATGGTGAGTCAATGCTTTCCCAGCAGATGTCAGAAAGAACTGTCTACCAGCTAACCGGTTAGGGTTTCTTCTGTCTGCAAGTTTACTAATTGTTTCCAATAACAAGCAGCAGAATAGTGAGTGCAGCTCTGGAGTATAATGCAGGCTGTACCTTAGGATCAGTACAGGGATAAATAATGTAATGTATGTATACAGTGATTGCACAAGCAGAATAGTGAGTGCAGCTCTGGAGGATAATACAGGATGTAACTCAGGATCAGTACAGGATAAGTAATGTATGTACACAGTGACTCCACCAGCAGAATAGTGAGTGCAGCTCTGGAGTATAACACAGGATGTAACTCAGGATCAGTACAGGGTAAGTAATGTATGTACATAGTGACTGCACCAGCAGAATAGTGAGTGCAGCTCTGGAGTATAATACAGGATGTAACTCAGGATCAGTACAGGGTAAGTAATGTAATGTATGTACACAGTGACTGCACCAGCAGAATAGTGAGTGCAGCTCTGGAGTATAACACAGGATATAACTCAGGATCAGTACAGGATAAGTAATGTAATGTATGTACACAGTGACTGCACCAGCAGAATAGTGAGTGCAGCTCTGGAGTATAATACAGGATGTAACTCAGGATCAGTACAGGATAAGTAATGTAATGTATGTACACAGTGACTGCACCAGCAGAATAGTGAGTGCAGCTCTGGAGTATAACACAGGATATAACTCAGGATCAGTACAGGATAAGTAATGTAATGTATGTACACAGTGACTGCACCAGCAGAATAGTGAGTGCAGCTCTGGAGTATAATACAGGATGTAACTCAGGATCAGTACAGGATAAGTAATGTATGTACACAGTGACTGCACCAGCAGAATAGTGAGTGCAGCTCTGGAGTATAATACAGGATGTAACTCAGGATCAGTACAGGATAAGTAATGTATGTACACAGTGACTGCACCAGCAGAATAGTGAGTGCAGCTCTGGAGTATAATACAGGATGTAACTCAGGATCAGTACAGGATAAGTAATGTATGTATCAATAAAGTGAATGGGCACTCTTATATCTAGAACACAGGTAGGATAAGGTAATACTGACTGTATTTATTGGTACATAAAATAGCACATGATATAGCACAGGGATCAAACTTGCAAGTGATTTCCCTATTATATCTAGTGGATATTATAAATAAAATACAAGTAACAAATAATCAATAGGCCTACACAATGTGATAAATACAATGATAAAAGTTTACTATACAGTTATTAAAATGCACAGTCAATTCAGGTCCTAGTCTGCACGAAGTAAAAAAATGGCTTCTGAGGTCAGGGCAGATCAGTAACATAGATATTGCAGATAGGCCGAGTGCGTCCAGTCCACGGGTTGGAATGAACATAGACTCTCCCACTGCAATACGTAACTGGAGGATAGTGGCCGAATATATATCAAATCTCAAATAAGTATAATCCTATTGCCTGTAAATCAGTAGATTACAAAAGTGAATGGATTACAAGGAATACATCATTACAATAATAATGCAAGAAATAATAATGCAAAAAATCATGAATCAAAGTCCATCCATATAGTGCAAAAAAGGTGATAGAAAATATGTTCCTATATATCCGTGCTGAGACAAACTAGTGAACATTCATATAAGTCCAACAATATGAATATAAATTATAAGTGTTCGAGGTAATGATGAGATAATTCGGTCACAGTCCTAGGTCTGTATTGCCCTCAGTCTGTAGGGGCTCAACACTATCAGTAAGCAAATTATATTTCACTCGTGGCCGTTTTCCTAGGAGAGAAGCTATTGCTAAGCGCTATCAGTACAGAGATTATATCTCACTCGTAGCTGCTTTCCTGGAAGAGAAACTGTTGCCAGACTATTGCGATCGGCAGAGACTGGATACAATGTTAGGGGCTGCTTGGTTAGCCGGCAGCAAGTCTCAAAACCGGGTCTCCGACAATGTTAAATGACATGGATTGGTTTGGTACTCACGTTCAATGATATTGTTCAGTCCGTGGCGTCCCACGTAGCGTGAGTTAAAGGTAAGCTTACCTCTCAAGGATAAGTTGGAATGCTGTCTTCCAGCTGTATACCGAGTCCATGTAGATAGTTCAGATTAATGCAGGGATCCGGCTGCGCGGTCAGTTCCCGGTCTGGCCCTCTGTTTCTAGCGGGCGTTCTCCTATTACCCGCAGCTCTCTTTCAGGTGGTTTGATTACACCTGCTTCTCGATTTTCCTCGTGTGTTGCCAGAATATGGCCAAAGGGTATTAGTGAAAGCGCTTTCTCCAAAACAGCAAGGATGTTGTTATTTCAATTTTTGCCGGTTATTGCCAAATTCAGGTCTAATATTCCTCCACGCCAGACGCGTTTCAAAGGCTCTCCTGCCTTCTTCCTCAGTGGCTTTATTAGAACTGTCTGGCTTACCGGCTTTTATTCCTACACCTCCCAGGGGATCTCCCCAGTAAATCTGGGATGGATCCAATGGATCTGGTATTATTAGGTAGACTCCTCCTCGTATTGTGATTCTCTTGCGTTTCCTTTGCGGTTTTTAATGTATTGATGCGTTTTTTGTTCCATAATATCTTTAGCTCATGAATAACATTTTCTATTGATTATTTTTGATCAAACTGATTGCGTTCTCTCTGTATATACAATTGTAACATATAGTCCCTATATAAAATAAATACCTAAAAATAGTCAAACATCAAACCTAAAATAAACCAGATTAAAAGCTAGATGTCTCACTGCCATAGCGAGTGGGTTCAGGAAAAAAACGTTCATTATATTTAGGAATACCTTTTCATATCTAATATGGTTATTAGATGTATATTTTAAAATGAGCAGATATTAGTATGGTGTATATTAGATTCACCATACAGCATATCAAACATGATGTGTTATATATATTGGGGAACATTCGCTGATGTTATAATATGTTGTTCTTTAATGATATCCCAACATGTAGATTTCTGATTGTTCACAGGGAAACAGATGAATGGATGTATAGATGGTCTGGGGGTGGAGGCCTGCAGGTCAGGGGGAGTCATAGTGCTGATAAACAGCCAGACTAGTACTCCCCGTGGTCCGAGGGCGTCCACCCCATTATAGGAACCCAAATATTTCCAGATCGGCATCCAGCTATGCTAACCTTTTTATGGCTCAATGGGAACAGGTGACCATCACACCCAGGCTGGGGTCGGATCTGGTGCTCTGGCAGCGCTACATCGATGGTATTATATTTATCTGGCAGGGAGGTGAAACAAGTCTGCAAACCTTCTTAGAAGAAATTCCTGGACATTCCTGGAGTTCCTGGACATACTCATTACCACCCAATTAGATCAGTATATCTGTACCACCTACCAGAAAAAGGTGGCTAAGAATAGCTTTATCCTCTTCTCCAGCTGCCACCTACCCTCTTGGCTACTGAACATACCTATGGGACAGTTCCATAGGATCAAGAGGAAATGTACAAATGAGGATAAATTTGAAGAGGAAGCTATTAGTATGAGGAAGCAATTCCTGATAAAAAACTATCCAGACACAGTAGTTGACAATGCTTTACAAAAAGTTAGAGAAATGGACAGAAAACAGTTCTTTGTAGCTTATCAGACTGATGTTGAGAACAAACGGAAAGACGATAAATTCCGTATAATACTCCCATACAATACACAATACAAAAAAATTGAGCGTATTATAAAAAACCACTGGCATTTGATCCAGAAGGATAAGATCATAGGCCCTTTAGTTCCGCTGATACCGGAGATGGTGTATACTAAAGCCCCCAATTTGGGCTGAAAAATAGCCCCATCTATTAAACATAAGATAAACGATAATGGATCCGTCAACAAATGGCTAAAAAGAAGCGGGTTCCATAGATGTGGGTGCTGTGTTAACTGCAAAAACACGTCATTTGCTAGAAAAACTACAAGAGTCAGTTCAACACAAAACACGTTCTCCCTTGATATCAAAAGTCTTCTCACATGCAATAGTTCTAATGTCATCTATATAATTGAATGTACATGTGCCAAACAGTACATAGGTAGGACTAAAAGACAGTTGAAAATCAGGATAGCGGAGCATATAAACAATATAAAAAAGGGATACGAAAAACATGTACTGTCCAAACACTTCAAATTGGTGCATAATCAAGATCCAACAACCTTGACTTTTGCAGCATTTGAACAGATCGAACGCCATTGGAGGGGCGGGAATCATATCGCACGAATGTCCAGGGCGGAATCCAGAAGGATTTTCGAGTTCGGCAGTTTGGCTCCAGCTGGGCTAAATGCCGATCTGGAAATATTTGGGTTCCTATAATGGGGTGGACGCCCTCGGACCACGGGGAGTACTAGTCTGGCTGTTTATCAGCACTATGACTCCCCCTGACCTGCAGGCCTCCACCCCCAGACCATCTATACATCCATTCATCTGTTTCCCTGTGAACAATCAGAAATCTACATGTTGGGATATCATTAAAGAACAACATATTATAACATCAGCGAATGTTCCCCAATATATATAACACATCATGTTTGATATGCTGTATGGTGTATCTAATATACACCATACTAATATCTGCTCATTTTAAAATATACATCTAATAACCATATTAGATATGAAAAGGTATTCCTAAATATAATGAACGTTTTTTCCTGAACCCACTCGCTATGGCAGTGAGACATCTAGCTTTTAATCTGGTTTATTTTAGGTTTGATGTTTGACTATTTTTAGGTATTTATTTTATATAAGGGACTATATGTTACAATTGTATATACAGAGAGAACGCAATCAGTTTGATCAAAAATAATCAATAGAAAATGTTATTCATGAGCTAAAGATATTATGGAACAAAAAACGCATCAATACATTAAAAACCGCAAAGGAAACGCAAGAGAATCGCAATACGAGGAGGAGTCTACCTAATAATACCAGATCCATTGGATCCATCCCAGATTTACTGGGGAGCTCCCCTGGGAGGTGTAGGAATAAAAGCCGGTAAGCCAGACAGTTCTAATAAAGCCACTGAGGAAGAAGGCAGGAGAGCCTATGAAACGCGTCTGGCGTGGAGGAATATTAGACCTGAATTTGGCAATAACCGGCAAAAATTGAAATAGCAACATCCTTGTTGTTTTGGAGAAAGCGCTTTCACTAATACCCTTTGGCCATATTCTGGCAACACACGAGGAAAATCGAGAAGCAGGTGTAATCAAACCACCTGAAAGAGAGCTGCGGGTAATAGGAGAACGCCCGCTAGAAACAGAGGGCCAGACCGGGAACTGACCGCGCAGCCGGATCCCTGCATTAATCTGAACTATCTACATGGACTCGGTATACAGCTGGAAGACAGCATTCCAACTTATCCTTGAGAGGTAAGCTTACCTTTGACTCACGCTACGTGGGACGCCACGGACTGAACAATATCATTGAACGTAAGTACCAAACCAATCCATGTCATTTAACATTGTCGGAGACCCGGTTTTGAGACTTGCTGCCGGCTAACCAAGCAGCCCCTAACATTGTATCCAGTCTCTGCCGATCGCAATAGTCTGGCAACAGTTTCTCTTCCAGGAAAGCAGCTACGAGTGAGATATAATCTCTGTACTGATAGCGCTTAGCAATAGCTTCTCTCCTAGGAAAACGGCCACGAGTGAAATATAATTTGCTTACTGATAGTGTTGAGCCCCTACAGACTGAGGGCAATACAGACCTAGGACTGTGACCGAATTATCTCATCATTACCTCGAACACTTATAATTTATATTCATATTGTTGGACAAAGGCTACTTTCACACCTGCGTTCAGGTGTCCGCTCGTGAGCTCCGTTTGAAGGGGCTCACGAGCGGCCCCGAACGCATCCGTCCGGCCCCAATGCATTCTCAGTGGAGGCGGATCCGCTCAGAATGCATCCGCCTGCCAGCGCTCAGCCTCCGCTCCGCTCAGTGAGCGGACACCTGAACGCTGCTTGCAGCGTTCGGGTGTCCGCCTGGCCGTGCGGAGGCGAGCGGATCCGTCCAGACTTACAATGTAAGTCAATGGGGACGGATCCGCTTGAAGATGACACCATGTGGCTGAATCTTCAAGCGGATCCGTCCCCCATTGACTTTCAATGTAAAGTCTGAACGGATCCGCTCAGGCTACTTTCAGACTTAGAAAATTTTCTAAGTTATAATGCAGACGGATCCGTTCTGAACGAATGCAAACGTCTGCATTATAGGAGCGGATCAGTCTGAGCAGACATCAGACGGATCCGCTCTGAACGCTAGTGTGAAAGTAGCCTTATATGAATGTTCACTAGTTTGTCTCAGCACGGATATATAGGAACATATTTTCTATCACCTTTTTCGCACTATATGGATGGACTTTGATTCATGATTTTTTGCATTATTATTTCTTGCATTATTATTGTAATGATGTATTCCTTGTAATCCATTCACTTTTGTAATCTACTGATTTACAGGCAATAGGATTATACTTATTTGAGATTTGATATATATTCGGCCACTATCCTCCAGTTACGTATTGCAGTGGGAGAGTCTATGTTCATTCCAACCCGTGGACTGGACGGACTCGGCCTATCTGCAATATCTATGTTACTGATCTGCCCTGACCTCAGAAGCCATTTTTTTACTTCGTTCAGACTAGGACCTGAATTGACTGTGCATTTTAATAAGTGTATAGTAAACTTTTATCATTGTATTTATCACATAGTGTAGGCCTATTGATTATTTGTTACTTGTATTTTATTTATAATATCCACTAGATATAATAGGGAAATCACTTGCAAGTTTGATCCCTGTGCTATATCATGTGCTATTTTATGTACCAATAAATACAGTCAGTATTACCTTATCCTACCTGTGTTCTAGATATAAGAGTGCCCATTCACTTTATTGATACAGTTTTCTTGGTGACTTGAGTGCGACATCAGATTGGTGCACCTTGCCATCCGCAATCAGAGGTAGAGCCGTCCTATATCCCTTTCTTTTGATTAAGTAATGTATGTACACAGTGACTGCACAAGCAGAATAGCGAGTGCAGCTCTGGAGTATAATACAGGATGTAACTCAGGACCAGTACAGGATAAGTAATGTATGTACACAGTGACTGCACCAGCAGAATAGCGAGTGCAGCTCTGGAGTATAATACAGGATGTAACTCAGGATCAGTACAAGATAAGTAATGTATGTACACAGCGACTGCACCAGCAGAATAGTGAGTGCAGCTCTGGAGTATAATACAGGATGTAACTCAGGATCAGTACAGGATAAGTAATGTATGTACACAGTGACTCCACCAGCAGAATAGTGAGTGCAGCTCTGGAGTATAATACAGGATGTAACTCAGGATCAGTACTGGATAAGTAATGTAATGTATGTATACAGTGACTGCACAAGCAGAATAGCGAGTGCAGCTCTGGAGTATAATACAGGATGTAACTCAGAACCAGTACAGGATAAGTAATGTATGTACACAGTGACTGCACAAGCAGAATAGTGAGTGCAGCTCTGGAGTATAATACAGGATGTAACTCAGGATCAGTACAGGATAAGTAATGTATGTACACAGTGACTGCACCAGCAGAATAGTGAGTGCAGCTCTGGAGTATAATGCAGGATGTAACTCAGGATCAGTACAGGATAAGTAATGTCATGTATGTACACAGTGACTGCACCAGCAGAATAGTGAGTGCAGCTCTGGAGTATAATGCAGGATGTAACTCAGGATCAGTACAGGATAAGTAATGTCATGTATGTACACAGTGACTGCACCAGCAGAATAGTGAGTGCAGCTCTGGAGTATAATACAGGATGTAACTCAGGATCAGTACAGGATAAGTAATGTACGTACACAGTGACTGCACCAGCAGAATAGTGAGTGCAGCTCTGGAGTATAATACAGGATGTAACTCAGGGTCAGTACAGGATAAGTAATGTACGTACACAGTGACTGCACCAGCAGAATAGTGAGTGCAGCTCTGGAGTATAATACAGGATATAACTCCAAAAATCAATAATACAGGATATAACTAGAAATCCACATAAGGACTAATTGGTTATAATTGTTCAGTTATTACAGTTCTTGGTCCCAGTATGCACTGGGACCACGTTTTACAGGATAAGTGTTACTGCCCTATTTCAGAGCTATGGTTTGGCTGTAAAAACTCATCCAAATCCTAGAAAAGTCGCAGTCGCTTGTGACCAAAAATCCAAGTGTTGAAGTTTTTGCAGCTCTTGCATTTTGCATTGCGACCCCGCTGACAATCATGAGATGACATGCCCTTTATTGAAGATTTGTGTCTGTTTCATACATGCTTATCACACATCTAAGTCTACATGACCATCCTGTCTTCTGTCTTTTACTTCCGTTACAGGTGAAAAGCATGGTGCACCATCTGTACTTTGCCGACAAACTGGATTCCCCTCGGAAGCTCCGATTTCCTGAGCGCTTCATGGACGATATCTCTGCTCTCGTTAGCACAATGTCTAATGATATTGTCACCAGGTTCCAGAAGGTGGGATTGATAGATGCAATCTGTACGTCTCCACAGGTTTAGGAACTCTGCCCTAGAATGACAATGTTTGCCTGACAACCGATACATTTGTTACACATTATACATTGTTACATGTATACACATATTAGTTATTATAATTGGGGGGTTGGGTCTGTATCAGTACGATTGACAGATTTTTAATTTTTTTACTCTCATTGTCTAAGATGAAACTGAGAAATGATTTATTAATACATTTTTTTCTCTTCTTTTCTCAGGATACAGAAATGGTGGAAAGACTCAATGTCAGCCTGGCGTTCTTCCTGAATGACCTGCTGTCCATCATGGACCGAGGCTTTGTTTTCAGCCTGGTAAAGGCCTATTTTAAGCAGGTAAATCTGTAGCTTCACCTGTATCCGTCGTGTAGAGCACAACTGGAAATCGGTGTAATTGGTGCTTCCGGAGCCACAAAGGCACCTGGCATCAGTCACGTACAATGCCCTGAAGAAAATAAGAGCTCGGAGTGAGAAGAGGTCTTGGGTCTGGTCTGAATTAATTTAAGGTTCTGACTTAAGGTGTGAATTAATTTAGAGGGTCTTATCTGAGGTCTTAATTACTTTACGGGTCTGAATTAATTTAAGGGTATGTTCTGGGGTCTAAAATAACTTAGGGGCATTCATTTAGGAGTCTGGTTGTGAATCAATGTACTCTCTGGGGTATCTGGATGAATTTAGATGTCTGGGGTTAGAATGGATTGTGGGGTCTGGTGTTTGAATTCTTTCAGCAGTTTGGGGGTCTGATTACGCCTTTATTACAGTAAAAAGCTCAAGTTAAATGCAAAATCAGCAGCCGTCAGATGACTCGGAAGAGTCTCATAATTAGTTCTAAGCCTTCTGATTTAGGATGTTGGATACAACTAGTAAAAAATATAATTCAAATAGTATTTTATGCATTTGGTTTTAGAAATCATTTATTCATATCAGCCACCAGATGTCACTATAACAAAACATTCTTGTCAGGTTAACGCTCGCTTTACAGCTTGCTGGGAAGTCTGTTTTCTTTTCTTTTTCTGTGAATTGCTGTCATTTTATGTGGACAGTCTTTGAATGTGACTTTATATTGTGATTTACCAGGTGTCTTCAAAACTTCACATCTTACCAAACCCAAGTATATTGGTGTCCCTGAGGCTGGATTTCCTGCGTATTATATGCAGTCACGAGCACTACGTCACTTTAAACCTTCCCTGCGGCCTCCTGACCCCTCCATCCTCTCCTTCACCATCTGTTTCCTCTGCTACATCCCAGGTAGGTCATTGAGATGCGTCGACCATGACTTCACTATCTGAAGATGTGTAAAAGAGCATTGCTGGGACTTAAAAGGGCAATACTGATGTGCCTGTTAGACCGTGCCATACTTGGGGTCGATTCACACTTTCGCAAAATGGGTCCGCATCCGTTCCGCAATTTTGCGGAACAGGTACAGACCCAATTTGCAGATCCGCACTTCCGTTCCGCAAAAAAATGTAACATGTCCTATTCTTGTCCGCAATTGCGGACAAGAAAAGGCATTTTCTATGAGAGTGTCGGCGATGTGCGGTCCACAAAATGCGGAACGCACATTGCCGGTGTCCGTGTTTTGCGAATCCGCAAAACACATACAGACGTGTGAATGGACCCTTATCAACACATGGAGTGCCTTGTTAGGCCCCTGTCTGCCATGGACACCCCTGAAACCCTGCAGTAGTGCCCCATGGGGCTGATGGGGTGAGGGAGCTGTGGTCCGTATTGGTGAGCGTTAACTACCTTCCTGCCACATTGTGCTGTTATGACCTAGGATGCGAAGATGTTAAGGGGAAAACAAAAAAAAAAGTTGAATTGTGTTAATTTTATTGCATTCTTTAGAGTGGTTGTTTTGTTAGGACACCTCTGTGTATACTCAGGCTGGAAGAAGCCGGTCACCCTCAGTGATTATCATGCAAGTCGTTCTCATAGGTGTCGCCCGTTTTGTACATTTATTTTATTTTTATTTTTTTAGAGTTCTGGATTTTCCACCAACGTCCAGGATCAAAAGATTGCAAATATGTTTGAGCTGTCTGTGCCCTTCCGCCAGCAGCATTACTTGGCAGGACTCGTGCTGACTGAACTTGCCGTCATCTTGGATCCTGAGGCGGAAGGGTGAGTCGAGGGGGGAATGGAGAGCACAGTGTCGGTGCGGTCACAATAGCAGATCATGCTAGTAATGCACGGAGGCAAAATCGAAGTGAGGCGTATAATATTGCACAGGTAGTGCTGGCCGGCTGAGATTGGCTGAGCATGCATGTGTTTTAATTGGGGAGAAGGGAGTAAATAGCTTGTCTCCTAAGAACAAAAGAATCGGGCATGTTGGAATCCAATTTGCTTGACCCTTCTCTCCTTGCGACATCTGCCGTTAGGGGATAGACACATAATAATAGATGGTTGGCCAGTCCCCATGAAACCGCTAGGCGTAGCGGACGCCATAGCAGCCAGGTTTCTGCCATTTCATACACCAGGCACCCAGGGATAATGTCTGCGATCCACGATGTAACGTAACGTGAATTCAAAAGATTTGGGAAAGAATAAGCTTACGCAGGCTAAGTGAATAAAAATTAAAATTACCAATTCCTCAAAGTTAAAATAAAAATAAACATCATGGGCATCTCTGTGTCTGAAAACACTTGTATTATTAAAATGTAAAAATATTTATCCCATACAGCGAATGGCAAAATGAAAAAACAAAATCCAAATAGCGGATTTAGCATTTCATTTTCACCTCCCTAAAGAAACTGAATAAAAGTGATAAGAAATCATACACATGCCAAAAACTGCAGATCGTCTTGCAAAAAATGAGCCATCACTCAGCTAGACCTAACAAAAACAAAGTTGTGGGGGTCAGAATATGGTGATGAAAAGAAAAATTAATTTTTTATAATATATACATTTGATATTGCCACATAGAGAACACCGCAAAAACAAAACCGATAAAACTATGGTAGAATTGCATTTTTTCCCAATTCAACTCCATTTGAAAACAAAATTCCCACCTACATCTTAAGCAATATTAAATGGTACCATTAGATAGCACAACTTGTCCCACAAAAACCAACCTTCACGCAGCTTTGTGAACATAAAAATAAAAAAAGGTTATGATTCTGGAAAGTTTGGGAGTGAAAAAAACAAAAATGCAAAATGCAAAAATAAAAAATCCTCTGGGGATCAGAGGGTTAATGCCAGTTCTTGCACTGTATAGAGCGGTCGGTCGTTCTGCAGCAGAGTTGACCCTGCGCCTTTACATTGTGGGCTGAGCTGAGACCATGGCGTTACATAAATATTCTGTAGGCCCCGGGTAGACGGCGGTGTTTGCTTTGCGGCTGATAACTGACCGCTCTTTCACAACTCCCCTCAGGCTGTTTGGATTGCATAAGAAGGTGATCAATATGGTACACAACCTGCTATCGACCCACGACTCTGATCCGCGCTACGCTGATCCCGAGGTAAAAGCCCGTGTGGCCATGCTTTACCTCCCGCTGATTGGCATCGTCATGGAGACTGTCCCCCAGCTGTACGATTTTACAGGTACTGTATGCGGTCATTGACATACATGATCCGAGATCCATTCCCTCCTAATACAGAGGTCACATCATGCCAGCTACATGTGGACAGCACAGCCTCTTATCCCCTCTGCTCCCCCTTAGTGGTGACTGTATAATCTGTATGCAGTGAGCTCCCTCTAGTGGTGGCTGTATAATCTGTATGTAGTGAGCTCCCTCTAGTGGTGGCTGTATAATCTGTATGTAGTGAGCTCCCTCTAGTGGTGCCTGTATAATCTGTATGTAGTGAGCTCCCTCTAGTGGTGGCTGTATAATCTGTATGTAGTGAGGTCCCTCTAGTGGTGGCTGTATAATCTGTATGCAGTGAGCTCCCTCTAGTGGTGACTGTATAATCTGTATGTAGTGAGCTCCCTCTAGTGGTGGCTGTATAATCTGTATGTAGTGAGCTCCCCCTAGTGGTGGCTGTATAATCTGTATGTAGTGAGCTCCCTCTAGTGGTGGCTGTATAATCTGTATGCAGTGAGCTCCCTCTAGTGGTGGCTGTATAATCTGTATGTAGTGAGCTCCCTCTAGTGGTGGCTGTATAATCTGTATGTAGTGAGCTCCCTCTAGTGGTGCCTGTATAATCTGTATGTAGTGAGCTCCCTCTAGTAGTTGCTGTATAATCTGTATGTAGTGAGCTCCCTCTAGTGGTGGCTGTATAATCTGTATGCAGTGAGCTCCCTCTAGTGCTGGCTGTATAATCTGTATGTAGTGAGCTCCCCCTAGTGGTGGCTGTATAATCTGTATGTAGTGAGGTCCCTCTAGTGGTGGCTGTATAATCTGTATGCAGTGAGCTCCCTCTAGTGGTGGCTGTATAATCTGTATGTAGTGAGCTCCCTCTAGTGGTGGCTGTATAATCTGTATGTAGTGAGCTCCCTCTAGTGGTGCCTGTATAATCTGTATGTAGTGAGCTCCCTCTAGTAGTTGCTGTATAATCTGTATGTAGTGAGCTCCCTCTAGTAGTTGCTGTATAATCTGTATGTAGTGAGCTCCCTCTAGTGGTGGCTGTATAATCTGTATGCAGTGAGCTCCCTCTAGTGCTGGCTGTATAATCTGTATGTAGTGAGCTCCGTCTAGTGGTGGCTGTATAATCTGTATGTAGTGAGCTCCCTCTAGTGGTGGCTGTATACATCTGTATGTAGTGAGCTCCCTCTAGTGGTGGCTGTATAATCTGTATGTAGTGAGCTCCCTCTAGTGGTGACTGTATAATCTGTATGTAGTGAGCTCCCTCTAGTGGTGGCTGTATAATCTGTATGTAGTGAGCTCCCTCTAGTGGTGGCTGTATAATCTGTATGTAGTGAGCTCCCCCTAGTTGTGGCTGTATAATCTGTATGTAGTGAGCTCCCTCTAGTGGTGGCTGTATAATCTGTATGCAGTGAGCTCCCTCTAGTGGTGGCTGTATAATCTGTATGCAGTGAGCTCCCTCTAGTGGTGGCTGTATAATCTGTATGTAGTGAGCTCCCTCTAGTGGTGGCTGTATAATCTGTATGTAGTGAGCTTCCTCTAGTGGTGCCTGTATAATCTGTATGTAGTGAGCTCCCTCTAGTGGTGGCTGTATAATCTGTATGCAGTGAGCTCCCTCTAGTGGTGACTGTATAATCTATAGGCAGTGAGCTCCCTCTAGTGGTGGCTGTATAATCTGTATGTAGTGAGCTCCCTCTAGTGGTGGCTGTATAATCTGTATGCAGTGAGCTCCCTCTAGTGCTGGCTGATTGAATTATATCCTAAGTTTGTCTGTTTATACGCTGTGTATATATGATACATGTGATATATGGATGGGGATATGATGTGAATTTCTTTTTTATCTGGATAGAAACTCAAAACCAGCGAGGGAGACCAAACTGCGCAGCTGGAGAGGATCACGAAGGTGATGGTGGGAACATGATTAGTCAGACGGTCGCCATGGCCATCGCTGGGACGTCTGTTCCGCAACTGACGAGACCCAGCAGCTTCTTACTGACCTCACAAGTAAGTGCTTCTTGTACCGAGCCATCTTTTTTTTTATATAATGTTATGTATTTGAATCTGATATTATACATTATATGTTTATATTAAAATGTTTTTTTGTTTGTTTTCTGAACTTTCTGCTGTTCAGCCCTCTCGCCAGCATTCAACCTTCTCCGCAGAATCCAGCCGCAGCCTCTTAATTTGCCTCCTCTGGGTGTTGAAGAACGCGGATGAGATTGTGCTGCAGAAGTGGTTCACAGACCTGTCCATCCTGCAGCTGAATCGCCTGCTTGACCTGCTCTACCTCTGCGTCTCCTGCTTTGAGTACAAAGTAGGTCCATCGTAGGGTCCCTGCATCCACATCCAAGGAATAGCAAGGTCCAGGAATTGGTTGACCTTAAAAGGGTTGATCCCATTATGAAAGTAAAAAAATCAGACATCATATAGTCTCTTTCTAAGAGAGCTAGAACCAGCCCTGTACCTCACATGGATCCAGAGATCTCCCCATTCATTGCTCCAATTTCTCTGCTAGATTTTATTCAGGCTGGCAGTTCAGGGGGCGTGTCCTTTTCAAGAGGATGTGTCCTTTCTGCTCAAGCTGTTTCCCTATAGCTGTTACAGCTCAGGGGAAGTGTCCTTTCTCTGGGGCGGGGGGGAGGAGTGTCCTTTTTTTAGGGGGAGGAGTGTCCTTTTTTTAGGGGGAGGAGTGTCCTTTTTTTAGGGGGAGGAGTGTCCTTTTTTAGGGGGAGGAGTGTCCTTTTTTTTTAGGGGGAGGAGTGTCCTTTTTTTTAGGGGAAGGAGTGTCCTTTTTTTAGGGGGAGGAGTGTCCTTTTTTTAGGGGGAGGGGTGTCCTTTTTTTAGGGGGAGGAGTGTCCTTTTTTTAGGGGGAGGGGTGTCCTTTTTTTAGGGGGAGGAGTGTCCTTTTTTTGGGGGGGGGGAGAGGAGTGTCCTTTTTTTTGGGGGGGGGAGAGGAGTGTCCTTTTTTGGGGGGGGGGGGGGAGAGGAGTGTCCTTTTTTGGGGGGGGGGGGAGAGGAGTGTCCTTTTTTTGGGGGGGGGGAGAGGAGTGTCCTTTTTTTTGGGGGGGGAGAGGAGTGTCCTTTTTTTGGGGGGGGAGAGGAGTGTCCTTTTTTTGGGGGGAAGAGGAGTGTCCTTTTTTTGGGGGGAAGAGGAGTGTCCTTTTTTGGGGGGGGAAGAGGAGTGTCCTTTTTTGGGGGGGGAAGAGGAGTGTCCTTTTTTTGGGGGGAAGAGGAATGTCCTTTTTTGGGGGGGGGGAGGAGCGTCCTTTTTCTGGGGGGAGGAGCGTCCTTTTTCTGGGGGGAGGAGCGTCCTCTCTGCTGCAGCTCTTCCTGTACGTGTTGCACAACAAGTGCCAGAAAAGTCATATGACAAAAATTTACTTTTCTGCTTCTTGTTGTCAAATTATGTAAAAACAGATCCAAGACACAGAAAAGTTGCAAGCGGGCTGCACGTCACACGTGATTTACATTAAAGTCAATGGAGTAAAAGTCATGTGTGACTTGCGACCTGCGAGACAACCTCCTTTGGGTCTGGATATTCTGTGACGGTCTCTACATGTTATGACAGCCATTAGGTCCAGTGTCACACAACCCTTGTCACCGTGTAGCCTTAGCCTGTCACAGCTTCTCAGTAGATCAGGCTGGTGGCAGTTTAAGTATGGAACTGAGCATGTGCGACCATCTCAGCGATGTTACTGAGGTGGTTGGAGAAGTAAGGGAAACAAACAGCAGGTGGCGCTGTACAGATACATTTTATTGAATGACTCACTGGTTATACAAAATTTTTAATTACATTCAATTCCAAAAGTATTCAGATTCAGGTGCTGGTTTCAAAAATACAGAATATTTTTTGGGAAACAACCCCTTTAAATTCAAATTTTTCTATTTCAGGGCAAGAAAGCTTTTGAACGAATGAACAGCTTGACGTTTAAGAAATCGAAAGACATGAGGGCCAAACTGGAGGAAGCCATTCTGGGCAGCATCGGGGCCAGACAGGAGATGGTCAGGAGAAGCCGAGGTCAGCTCGGTAGGTCTGCCTGGACCACAATGCACGGTTTATGGGGGTCACAATGGTAGATGCTGGGACAATTGCTTAACTAGATGTTCACCTATTCATGTAAAGTGAGGGAACGGGATTTGCAACAAAAAAAACGGATGTTCTGTTACTGTTTTTGGAAAAACGCTAATTACAGCCGCATGGTCTGGTTGTTCACTGTTTTCAATTCATTTATTCTTTTTTTTGGCCTGGTCCGATTACATAGTTATCTCATTCGCATCAGTTATGGCGTCTAATGGTGAACAGCCCAAAATATTGAAAGTCCAGCCTCATCGGATACATCGTCATTACATATTTTGCTCTGTAAAAAAAAAATTCTCCCATTTTTGTGTAGTGTTGAAAAAACTGCATGGAAACAGGCGACAAGCTGCTGTTTACAGATCTCTGGCTCTTTTGTTGTGTTTCCATTTAGTACTTTGAGCAGTTGATGGTGTCCAACTAGACGGTCTAAATCACGTGTTAATGAGCCGTGCCCCCACCCCCCCCCCCCCCAAGGTGGAAACCTTAAGGATCTCTGTCAGCAGCAGCGCGTTGATGGTTTCCAGTTACCCACATCTTTTTTCCTCTTCTTCACATAGCAAAAAAAAAAAAAACGAAAGAAAAACGAAGAGTTGAAACCTGCCCCAAAAATTTCGTATTTAACAGCAAGTCTAGATTTTTATACATTGCCAGTGTTACTCAAGGAGGGCGTCACGTTAATGAGATCTTTGAGGCCAGAACTAATATGATGATGAAGACTTTCAAGTAAATATTTTTGCAAATAGCGCGTTTTTCTTCTGAAGTTACTCCCATCATTCCTCAGGAGAGCGCTTCTCTTCTGAGGTTACTCCCATCATTCCCCAGGAGAACGCTTCTCTTCTGAGGTTACTCCCATCATTCCTCAGGAGAGCGCTTCTCTTCTGAGGTTACTCCCATCATTCCCCAGGAGAACGCTTCTCTTCTGAGGTTACTCCCATCATTCCTCAGGAGAGAGCTTCTCTTCTGAGGTTACTCCCATCATTCCTCAGGAGAGAGCTTCTCTTCTGAGGTTACTCCCATCATTCCTCAGGAGAGCGCTTCTCTTCTGAGGTTACTCCCATCATTCCTCAGGAGAGAGCTTCTCTTCTGAGGTTACTCCCATCATTCCTCAGGAGAGCGCTTCTCTTCTGAGGTTACTCCCATCATTCCTCAGGAGAGAGCTTCTCTTCTGAGGTTACTCCCATCATTCCTCAGGAGAGAGCTTCTCTTCTGAGGTTACTCCCATCATTCCTCAGGAGAGCCTTTCTCTTCTGAGGTTACTCCCATCACTCCTCAGGAGAGCGCTTCTCTTCTGAGGTTACTCCCATCATTCCTCAGGAGAGCGCTTCTCTTCTGAGGTTACTCCCATCATTCCTCAGGAGAGCGCTTCTCTTCTGAGGTTACTCCCATCATTCCTCAGGAGAGCGCTTCTCTTCTGAGGTTACTCCCATCATTCCTCAGGAGAGCGCTTCTCTTCTGAGGTTACTCCCATCATTCCTCAGGAGAGCGCTTCTCTTCTGAGGTTACTCCCATCATTCCTCAGGAGAGCGCTTCTCTTCTGAGGTTACTCCCATCATTCCTCAGGAGAGCGCTTCTCTTCTGAGGTTACTCCCATCATTCCTCAGGAGAGCGCTTCTCTTCTGAGGTTACTCCCATCATTCCTCAGGAGAGCGCTTCTCTTCTGAGGTTACTCCCATCATTCCTCAGGAGAGCGCTTCTCTTCTGAGGTTACTCCCATCATTCCTCAGGAGAGCGCTTCTCTTCTGAGGTTACTCCCATCATTCCTCAGGAGAGCGCTTCTCTTCTGAGGTTACTCCCATCATTCCTCAGGAGAGCGCTTCTCTTCTGAGGTTACTCCCATCATTCCTCAGGAGAGCGCTTCTCTTCTGAGGTTACTCCCATCATTCCTCAGGAGAGCGCTTCTCTTCTGAGGTTACTCCCATCATTCCTCAGGAGAGCGCTTCTCTTCTGAGGTTACTCCCATCATTCCTCAGGAGAGCGCTTCTCTTCTGAGGTTACTCCCATCATTCCTCAGGAGAGCGCTTCTCTTCTGAGGTTACTCCCATCATTCCTCAGGAGAGCGCTTCTCTTCTGAGGTTACTCCCATCATTCCTCAGGAGAGCGCTTCTCTTCTGAGGTTACTCCCATCATTCCTCAGGAGAGCGCTTCTCTTCTGAGGTTACTCCCATCATTCCTCAGGAGAGCCTTTCTCTTCTGAGGTTACTCCCATCATTCCTCAGGAGAGAGCTTCTCTTCTGAGGTTACTCCCATCAGGGCCGGCCTTAGGTGTCCAGGCGCCCTGTGCGAGCTAACCTTGTAGCGCGCCCCCCCCCCCCCAAAAAAAAAAAAAAAAAACACCGCTTGTTGCTGGCATCATGGCATAGGCTGGCTGACTATCCAACCAAGTAGTTACCAGCCCACACACCCCAAAGGCCGGTGTAATGTCATACTTCCCTACTTCGTGAGATTTCCCTACCCTCGTCACTTCCGGTCGCACCGGACATGACGCGAGGAGGTGTGCAGCGCCGCGCAGGCGCACAACGTCAGGTTAGGGAAGTTTCACAGCAGAGTGTGCATGCGCCAGGAGTCTCGCCGGCGGTTAGGGAAAAATTATGGGCCAGTGCGCAGGCGCAGTGATCGGATGGATGTTCTCAGCTGAACACCGGCCGACACTGCGCATGCATCGGGAGCCTCACCAGCGGTTAGGGAAGGGAAAAATTACGCACGGGCCAGTGCTTTTTCCCTACCCTAACCGCTGGTGAGGCTCCCAGCGCATGCGCAGTGTCGGCCGGTGTCCTGCTGAGAACATCCATCCGATCACCGCACCTGTGCACTGGCCCATAATTTTTCCCTACCCTAACCGCCGGCGAGGCTCCCAGCGCATGCGCACTCTGCTGTGAAATTTCCCTAACCCATCGTTGTGCGCAGTGCGCCCCCCCCCCCCCAATATAATAAACATTGGTGGCACAGTGCGCCCCCCCCAACACCCCAGTATAATAAACATTGGTGGCGCAGTGCGCCCCCCCTCAATATAATAAACATTGGTGGCGCAGTGCGCCCCCCCTCAATATAATAAACATTGGTGGCGCAGTGGGCAGTGCCAATGAGGGTTAAAAAATAAAAAAATAATTAACTCACCTCCTCCAATTGATCGTCTTCTGTTCTTTCTTCATGACCTGTGGTGACATCACTGTGCTCATCACATGATACATCACATGATCCATCACCATGGTAATGGGTCATGTGATGAGCTCAGTGACGTCACCACAGGTCCTGAAGAAAGACCGGCAGCTACGCGATCAACTGGAGGAGGTGAGTTAATTTTTTTAAATTATTTTTTAACCCTCATTGGCACTTCCCACTGAGCCACCAATGTTTCTTATACTGGGGGGGGGCGCACTGTGCCACCAACGTTTCTTATACTAGGGGGGGGCGCACTGAGCCACCAATTATGTTTGTTTCTTATACTGGGGTGTTTGGGGGGGGTAGCGCACTGTGCCACCAACGTTTCTTATACTAGTGGGGGGGCGCACTGAGCCACCAATTATGTTTCTTATACTTGGGGGGGGGGGCGCACTGTGCCACCAACGTTTCTTATACAAATACAGGAGGCGGGTGCCGGAATCAAATAGCCGGCACCCGACCTCTGTGACAGGGAGCTGTGATCAGCGGCAGTTAACCCCTCAGGTACCGCACCTGAAGGGTTAACTCAACTGCCGCTGATCGCAGCTCCCTGTCACAGAGGTCGGGTGCCGGCAATTTGATTCCGGCACCCGCCTCCTGTATTTGTATTCAGGTCAGTTTTCTTCATTGGTGGCGCAGTGGCCACAGCCCCTCCCCTCCTCCTCCTCCTCCTCCTCCTCCTGTCTCTCTTCTTATTGGCAGCGGCGGGGACAGCAGGCAGGTCAGACAGGGGAGGGGGAGATGGAGGGGGCGCCCCGAGGGAGAACACAAGTACAGCCTCGCCTGCCGCATATTACATTGCGAGCTGTCGGCTGCCCAGCGCCCCTGTTACTATGGCGCCCTGTGCGGCCGCACAGCCCGCACACCCCAAAGGCCGGCCCTGACTCCCATCATTCCTCAGGAGAGCGCTTCTCTTCTGAGGTTACTCCCATCATTCCCCAGGAGAGCGTTTCTCTTCTGAGGTTACTCCCATCATTCCTCAGGAGAGCGCTTCTCTTCTGAGGTTACTCCCATCATTCCTCAGGAGAGCGCTTCTCTTCTGAGGTTACTCCCATCATTCCTCAGGAGAGCGCTTCTCTTCGGAGGTTACTCCCATCATTCCTCAGGAGAGCCTTTCTCTTCTGAGGTTACTCCCATCATTCCTCAGGAGAGCGCTTCTCTTCTGAGGTTACTCCCATCATTCCTCAGGAGAGCGCTTCTCTTCTGAGGTTACTCCCATCATTCCTCAGGAGAGCGCTTCTCTTCTGAGGTTACTCCCATCATTCCTCAGGAGAGCGCTTCTCTTCTGAGGTTACTCCCATCATTCCTCAGGAGAGCGCTTCTCTTCTGAGGTTACTCCCATCATTCCTCAGGAGAGCGCTTCTCTTCTGAGGTTACTCCCATCATTCCTCAGGAGAGCGCTTCTCTTCTGAGGTTACTCCCATCATTCCTCAGGAGAGCGCTTCTCTTCTGAGGTTACTCCCATCATTCCTCAGGAGAGCGCTTCTCTTCTGAGGTTACTCCCATCATTCCTCAGGAGAGCGCTTCTCTTCTGAGGTTACTCCCATCATTCCTCAGGAGAGCGCTTCTCTTCTGAGGTTACTCCCATCATTCCTCAGGAGAGCGCTTCTCTTCTGAGGTTACTCCCATCATTCCTCAGGAGAGCGCTTCTCTTCTGAGGTTACTCCCATCATTCCTCAGGAGAGCGCTTCTCTTTTGAGGTTACTCCCATCATTCCTCAGGAGAGTGCTTCTCTTCTGAGGTTACTCCCATCATTCCTCAGGAGAACGTTTCTCTTCTGAGGTTACTCCCATCATTCCTCAGGAGAGTGCTTCTCTTCTGAGGTTACTCCCATCATTCCTCAGGAGAACGTTTCTCTTCTGAGGTTACTCCCATCATTCCTCAGGAGAGCGCTTCTCTTCTGAGGTTACTCCCATCATTCCTCAGGAGAGCCTTTCTCTTTTGAGGTTACTCCCATCATTCCTCAGGAGAGCGCTTCTCTTCTGAGGTTACTCCCATCATTCCTCTGGAGAGCGCTTCTCTTCTGAGGTTACTCCCATCATTCCCCAGGGGAGCCTTTCTCTTCTGAGGTTACTCCCATCATTCCTCAGGAGAGCGCGGCTTTACATTTCTCCTGTACTCACTGTCGCCCCCTATCAGGGCTGAGATATTTTCGGCTTGTGGTGCCGGGACCAAGTAGGCCTCTAGGAGACTTTCTAACAGTCGTGAACTACGTACAGCAGATTGCAGGAGATTTTTGTCCTCGGCTGTGATTTAATGTGGAGTGCGGAGGTAAATCTCCGGTGCTGCGGATTTATGACCTGTCGTGCCCCCCACCACCAATCCCTAAAACGCTGAGTAAGCTCCATTTTTCTTGGCAGAGCGGAGCCCGTCTGGAAGCGCCTTTGGCAGCCAGGAGAACCTGCGCTGGAGGAAGGAGTTGACTCACTGGAGGCAGAACACGGACAAGATGGACAAGTACGAGCCCTGCTCACTGATGATGTCATCTATAGTCATTTCAGGTTCACCTATGCCTGGTTATTGGATTAAAGGGGTATTCCGGGGCCCCTCTGATAACAGGGGGGGGAGGGGAGCTGTGTAGAATAGATAAAGAAGTCACCAATGAGATTTGCTTACAGATGTTCCTGGTGACGGCAGTGGGGCCCCAAAGTTTTCATGAAATATGACATCTTGTCCGGCAGTCATGTGGTATGATAACGTGACCCATGTCCTCCAATGGGAGGCAGTCATCAAATCTTGGCCAGAACATAATGGTAGCTGGGAATTATGTGCCCCCCCCCCCATAGAAAAAAAAAATCTGTCACACATGGAGTTAAAGGGAAACCATCATCAGGATGTTATTTTTTATTCTGAAGTTTTCCCATGTGCTGACATCTAGTGGCCAGACGGGTGACATAATCAGAAATGTCCATTTTGGAGGTCCTCACCTCCCGCCTCCTCCTAATGACTGCTTTTGGTTGTCTTTCCACATGTGCTGTGTTTTTAGAAGCCACAAACCCTGCAGGTACAGTTTCCGTAGTGTGTTTCCTTATCCGTAACAACCTGCATTCTATGGTCCCCCCGTGTTGTGGTAACCTGTACCCCCAGGTCTGATGCTGCCTGTTCATAAGTTTAATCATCCTTTATCAGTTATGTCTGTCCTGTGTGGTAAAAACGACAGCTATCGGCCGTGGACGCTGCGTATAGATATCTGATCTAACTTATAGCATATATACAGACCCACACTACATACATAGTGCTACTGTACTCCAGAGCTGCACTCACTATTCTGCTGGTGGAGTCACTGTGTACATACATTACTTATCCTGTACTGACCCTGAGTTACATCATGTATTATACCCCAGAGCTGTACTCACTATTCTGCTGGTGCAGTCACTGTGTACATACATTACTTATTCTGTACTGATCCTGAGTTACATCGTGTATTATACTCCAGAGCTGAACTCACTATTCTGCTGGTGCAGTCACTGTGTACATACATTACATTACTTATCCTGTACTGATCCTGAGTGACATCCTGTATTATACTCCAGAGCTGTACTCACTATTCTGCTGGCGCAGTCACTGTGTACATACATTACTTATCCTGTACTGATCCTGAGTTACATCCTGTATTATACTCCAGAGCTGCACTCACTATTCTGCTGGTGGAGTCACTGTGTACATACATTACTTATCCTGTACTAATCCTGAGTTACATCCTGTATTATACTCCAGAGCTGCACTCACTATTCTGCTGGTGGAGTCACTGTGTACATAGATTACATTACTTATCCTGTACTGATCCTGAGTTACAGTCTGTATTATAGTGAGTGCATCTCTGGAGTATAATACAGGATGTAACTCAGGATCAGTACAGGATAAGTAATGTAATGTATGTACACAGTGACTCCACCAGCAGAATAGTGAGTGCAGCTCTGGGGTATAATACAGGATGTAACTCAGGATCAGTACAGGATAAGTAATGTAATGTATGTGCACAGTGACTGCACCAGCAGAATAGTGAGTGCAGCTCTGGAGTATAATACAGGATGTAACTCAGGATCAGTACAGGATAAGTAATGTATGTACAGAGTGAATCCACCAGCAGAATAGTGAGTGCAGCTCTGGAGTATAATACAGGATGTAACCCAGGATCAGTACAGGATAAGTAATGTATGTACACAGTGACTGCACCAGCAGAATAGTGAGTGCAGCTCTGGAGTATAATACAGGATGTAACTCAGGATCAGTACAGGATAAGTAATGTATGTACACAGTGTCTCCACCAGCAGAATAGTGAGTGCAGCTCTGGAGTATAATACAGGATGTAACTCAGGATCAGTACAGGATAAGTAATGTATGTACACAGTGACTCCACCAGCAGAATAGTGAGTGCAGCTCTGGGGTATAATACAGGATGTAACTCAGGATCAGTACAGAAAAGGTGAAGTGACGTATTCGCTTTATTGAATAAGTTAAATAACATTGAATGAAATCATTATTTTGGGGGTGTCTCGGCACAATGCGGGGGTCTGTCAGCTGTTTGGTAGCTTTTTTGAACTGGTTTATAAATATGGGTCTTAACAGAGAAATTTGCTCTGTTTTACTTTGTTTCCTAGGACGACCCCTTTATGGCTCGTGCACACGAATGTGTGCCGGCCGGGCCCGTTGTGAGGACCGCAATTTGAGGTCCACAATGCACGGGCACTGACCGTAGGTCCGCCTCATACAGATTGCGGACCCATTCCCTTGAATGGGGTCCGCGATCCGCATCCTACGGTCCGCACCCCAAAAAAGTAGTGCATGCACTATTTTTTTGCGGTGCGGAGGCAGGGAGAGAAACCCCACGGAAGCACTCCGTAGTGGCTCCATGTCTCCGTTCTGCACCGACCTTCCAAATTGCGGACCCATTCAAGTGTATGGGTCCGCATCTGTGATGGGGGGTGCACACGGCCAGTTCCTGTGTATTGTGGACCCACTGTTTGCGGGCCGCAATACGGGCATGGCCAGGCAACGGTTGTGTGCATGAGGCCTTAGGTGGATATCTACCATAGTTGGTCTGTGTCCGACATAACTGTAACTCCCATCATCCTCAGCGTTGGTGATTGTGGATCTACAGGGATGTCTGTGTTTACTAACTGTGTATGCATGCCGGAAGTCACCTGGAGTGCGACATTTCCCGTTTGCTTCGTGTTTGTCCTTTGCAACATAAAAGACTTCAGCATGAGGTTTAATGGCGGAATATTAAACCTAAAATACAAGATACAGAGAGGCTTCTGGTAACATTCACACGGTTGGGTTACATATACAGCTGGGGGGCGTTCACATGTAGCAGAAGTCGTCTCCCGCGGGCGGCCCCCCCGTCGTCTGCCACACCCCGTCAGCTTTTCTGTGTCGATATTTCGGAATGTTATCTGTACTTTCACGTATATTGCATTTCAGGGTCTCAGAAGAAGCAGTGAAACGCGTGGAGTGTTCTACGGACGTTCGTCTCTTGCGCTTTCCGTTGTCAGTATATAAATCTCTTCTCTCCATCACTAGGTCCAGAGCAGAACTGGATCATGAAGCCCTCATAGATGGCAACCTGGCCACCGAGGCCAATCTAATCATACTGGACACTTTGGAGATTGTGGTCCAGGTGAGACCCTCTTTTTAGGGTGGTTTGCAAATATTTCAGGTCCCGGGTGGGGAAGTGGGTGAATGCTTACATGTTTTTTTTTATATATTTTTTTCTGTAGACTGTGTCTTTAACAGAGTCCAAAGAGAGTATCCTGGGTGGAGTACTGAAGACTCTGCTGCATAGTATGGCCTGCAACCAGAGCGCCCTTTATCTGCAGCACTGCTTTGCAACACAAAGAGCATTGGTCTCTAAGGTATGGCATCAATGGTGATATACCCCCAAATCCATATTCAACACCCTGGGGGAGAAAACTGCCATTTTTGGTTTAATTTTATTAGCAGAAAAATTATTACATTTTTGGCTGGCTTTACGTGCAGCAGACAGACCTCACCATCCTTCGGCCAGCCTCCTTTAGGCAGCTCCAGCTCCTCCATGTATTTTGCAGAATTTCTTATTCTAATTTCCTCCCCCAGTTTCCTGAGCTGCTGTTTGAGGAGGAGACGGAGCAGTGCGCCGACCTGTGCCTCCGGCTGCTCAGACATTGCAGCAGCAGCATCGGTACCATCCGATCGCACGCCAGTGCCTCGCTCTACCTACTCATGAGGCAAAACTTTGAAATCGGCAATGTAAGTTCAGCCATCTTGTCCTGCTTTTCTTTGGCTCCCCCTGAGCCTGCTCAATTGTAATCTTTCTGAAGCCTCAGTTAAAGGGGTCCTCTGCTTTGGGCTGAACCTTTTTTTATTAGAAAGCTCCCCCAGCAATAAACTGATTGTGTGTATCACTGCTTCAATTTTCAGTGATCATTTGTAATCTGTCAAGGGGTCCTGTCAGCAAATGTACAGTTTTCCTGCAGCTCCCCCGCAGGAGAAATGAGGCATTACACATTTCCCACTGTAAACAATGCTCTGTGCACGTAATGCATTTAGTAATATCCTTTTACCACTGTTTGCTTAGTATATCTGCCCCACTGCCACTTATTTCCTAAGACTTATGGCAGTCTGAGTAGGCAGTGAAAGGGATTAAAGGTGCACACCCTCTTAATTAATTTGGCCTGTTAATGAAATCTACGTCTGCTATGATATATGTGGATTTGCACCAAAGTTTATGCCGCTTCCTCCTATTCTATATGATAAATCTGGCATAACAAAGTCTTAATTTTTTTTTTTTAAAGACCACGTCCACTTTACTTAGGAAATATTATGGCTAAAATTTTGCATTTGCAACCCTTTAGCATATGGCAAAATCAGATGCAAACTGCTTACCCACATATACTAAGACTGACTAAAGGAGAGATTGTTGGATTGATTTGCTGCAAATTTACCAAAAGGTGTGCTAAGACCAGATGAAAATTTACTCCACAATTTGCAACATATTAATTTTTTTATTTATTATTTGGCTAAGGATACATCGCCCACTTTTCCCCCTGCCTTTTATATTAATGAGAATAGCCGGAATTTTTGGAATAAATGTGATGCACGTGAAATACAAAAAATTGGGGTAAACTAAAGGGCTAAAAACTCATTCTGACCTAGTCCTGCTCGCACAGCTGTAGTTTGTTACAATGAGTCAGTATGGAGATTAAAGAGGACCTTTCACTGGTCCTGACATTACAGTATTAGTACCTGGCAGTGTAGGTCATGATCAGTAGATGTCAGGGTGCTTTTTTTAATTTTTTTTTTCAGATGCGCTGCTCCGTTCCCCGCTGTGCCCCCGTTTTCTTTTGCCGCCCTGTATGCCAATTAGTAGCATTGGTACAGGGAGTAATAAACGGGCCGTGCTCCTCAAGGGGCATCTCCTGCCCGATTGCAGCGGAGAGCGTCACAGCCAGGGAGAAGGAGACGCCCCTCGAGAAGCCTGGCCGTCTCCTCCTCCCAGTACCGATGCTATTAAATAGAGAACAGGGGGCACAGCCGGGGAATGTAGCAGCAAATCTGGAAAGAAAAAAACCGCGCAAGGACATCTATTTATCATGCCCTACACTGCCAGGTACTTATATTGTAATGTCAGGACCAGGGAAAGGTTTTCCGGGAATTGGAAATTGATGGTCTGTTCTGAGGATAGGTCATTAATATCAGATCGGTGGAGGTCCGATCTATTGGTGGAAGAGACCATAACACTACTTGGCTTCTTTCTAGGCCAGTCACCGCACATCGGTCATATGGCCTAGCGGCACAGCTCCGTTTTATTCATGTAAATGGGGCTGAGCTGTAATATCAAGCACAGCTGCTATACAATGTACTATCCAGTAGGCGGCGCTGGTTAGATGTGAAGAGACTGGAGCTCCTGTTTAAAGGGAACTTATCACATTGAACATGGTGTCTCCCGCAGATCTGATATTGACAACCTATCCCGAGGATAGGCCATCAATATCAAACTCCTGGATAGCCCCTTTAACTTTTTTGCTTCTGTGTTTAATTTGATTGCCGTTGTTGACACATTGCAACAAACTGCTCCGCTGCGTAAGCAGCGCCGGCCTCGCGTGTAAAACCTTCCTGTTCCCTGACGGCAGAGATCTGACTGAAACCTAAACTACTTGCTTCTCGCTCTCATCCATGAAGATTTCTGTGAGTTGTTTCTGACAGTTTGTGAATTTGACAGAATTTTGCTCGAGTGAAGATGCAGGTGACCATGTCTTTGTCCTCCCTGGTCGGAACGTCACAGAATTTCAACGAGGAGTTTTTAAGGCGCTCCTTGAAGACCATATTAACCTACGCAGAGGAGGATCTGGAGCTCCGTGAGACGACGTTCTCAGATCAGGTGCGTGCGCAGTGTCCGGGGCCGGGCAGGTGGTGATCTCATGAAAATCTTTTCTAATTTCCCACAATCCTTAGGGTGTCAATTATCCATATTGATTATTTAATGTTTATAGTGTAATTATTGTATAGATTTATTCTTGAGTTTGAAAGAGTTGTCCAGCCTGTGTAATTACAGAGGAACAGGACTCGCCTTACCGACCTCCTGCTGCTCCGGGCACGGTCTCTGTTCTTCCTGAACCAGTATAGATGTGTCGGCACGTTGTGTCACTGCTAAGGTCACCACTGTGAACACTAATTGACTGCAGCATTCACCTCATTGCTGGAGCAGCAGGGGATTGTTATTTTATACCATTTTTTTTTTTTTTTCTGAAGGCATGTTTTTAGACAACCCCTTTAATTGCATCTGTATACATATGCAGTGAGCTCCCCCTAGTGGTGACTGCAGGCAGCCAGAACTTTATTATTTAACTGAATCTTTGTGAAAAATTTTAAAAAACAAAAGAAAATTCTAATTCATTTCCATCCTTTTAACGTATATGTTAAATGGATGCCTCAGACTGATGCCACGCACTGTGCAGGATACAAGAATGTGGCGTGCTGCGTTTTTGTATCCTTTTTTTTTTGTAACGTAGACGTCAAACGGAGGCATAAAACGTGATGTTAACCCACCCTTACCGCAAAGAAAAATTTGTATTGTATCAGATTGTACTACTTGAAAAGCGCAGAAATAAAATTTTCACATGACGTTTATTAAGTTAAGAGAACATTTCTCATTTAAAATCTTCATAAAATGTTGTCACTTTGTAAATTCTTTGGTTTTCCGTTACATTATGCCTTCTTCTCCATTCACATTTAAAGCTAAATTCAGGGTTCTGCTGCGCTTCTTTTTGCCAGAGCACAGCGCATTGAGGGAGATCAGAGGAGCATTAGACAGAGCTCACAGCGGGGGCGGGGAGCCAAACTGCTGCTTGTTTCCAAGGGCCACCAGTCGTTTTGCAAGCAGCTTTGGATGTGAATAGAGAAAGCGATATGAAATGACAAATAAGACAGCAAAGTGTCTCTAATGTTACCTGCAGATTTACATTGTGAAATGTAACATTGTGACAAATTGTTTCTAGTTTCTGCCAGGGCTGTGGAGTCGGTAGATAAATGCTCCGACTCAGACTCCTCAGTTTTTGGTACTTCCGACTCCCCGACTCCTCTGTATTTAATATGCAAATGTATTTTATACTTACCTTGAAGGAAAGAAAGGCAACATACATGTCATTACCACAGAACTAGTGGCCAGGAAGCTGCTGCCTTCTCCTTTGTGCTGATCTTCTGCTGGAGATAGGGCAGTGGGGGGATCCAGGACGGGGCATTTATTGTAAAACCTGATTTCCCCAGTAGAATCCCATAGTCATGTTTGAAGTATAAGCTAACAATCTGAGTTTTTATAGCCTTAGCTGAATGACAGCAGTTTTTTTTAAAATGGTTTACAGCTTCTGTCTTGAGCTATTGACCATCCATTCCCTTCACTTATACAAGTGTCTCTAGTCCTGCAAAAAACAGATTTACTTAATCCGTTATCAGTGAGAGGCGAGGTTACCCATGGGCGTTCCCTGTAACAGCGGAACACAACACAATGGAAAGTATTGCCGCTCCTTAACTGTGCGTTGCGTGCCATATAGTGAAGCATATGAAAAGCTTCTTCACGGTCACTTAACGTGTTCGTTTTGCGGTAACGTGACGCACTGCATGCATTGGCCTTTATTCTTACAGTAGAGAAGTAATTAAAGGGAATCTGTCACCTGCTTTTAGCATTTTAAGCTGTCACCATTGCCATGTTCAATAAAGTACCTCATTTCCTGCAGTCGTCTTCTTACTTTATTTCGTTTTGTCATTTTGATAAAAAAGCTCTTTTTCTGATTCGCTAATGAAGCTCCAAGGTGCCCAGAGGGGCGTTTTTTTCCTCGCTGGTGCCCAGTGACGCCCCCCCCGCAGTGCCCAGCCCGCCTTAATTTGAAGCCCAAGAACGCCTCCTGATCCTGAAATAACCTCCCACAGCCCCGGCAAACGGTTCCGCCCCCTCGCCACGTCATCGTCTACCTTCAAGAAATGCCCCGTTCTTCTTCCTGTCGGCCGCCAGAAATCTCGCGCAGGCGCTGTTGCCTCAGGGGCTGTGGGAGGTTATTTCAGGATCAGGAGGCGTTCTTGGGCTTCAAATTAAGGCGGGCTGGGCACTGCAGGGGGGGGGGGGGGGGGGGGCGTCACTGGGCTCCGGAGAGAAAAAAAAAACGCCCCTCGGGGAACCTTGGAGCTTCATTAGCGAATCAGAAAAAGAGCTTTTTTTATCAAAATGACAAAACGAAATAAAGTAAGAAGACGACTGCAGGAAATAAGGTACTTTATTGAACATGGCGATGTTGAAAGCTTAAAATGCTAAAAGCAGGTGACAGATTCCCTTTAATTATAACTTTTTGTGAATTGGGACATTTAAACTTCCTTTTTTTATTCCAATTTAAATTTAGTAGGAGTCGGAGTCGGTTCATTTTTGCTGACTCCGACTCCAGGTACCCAAAATTGCCTCCGACTGCTCGACTCCGACTCCACAGCCCTGGTTTCTGCCCTGGTTTTTATATGTGCCGCACCACGGCCTCTGAATATGAAGACCTTAGGTTGAGGACATTATTCTCGGCCTTTTCGTGACGCTTTATTGGAATTACTCTTTCCATGTATCCTAATGTTATTAGTATGTTAGGGTTTGTCATTTTTGTTTTTTTTACGATTTTCCGGTTTGGTGTTTTATTTCAGGTTCAGGATCTGGTATTTAACCTCCATATGATACTTTCAGACACGGTGAAGATGAAGGAGCACCAGGAGGACCCCGAGATGCTGATTGACCTCATGTACAGGTGGGGGAGGGTTTAGTGTTTAAAAAGGGTGCAACCATTTTTTAGCACTCAAACATGTTTAAAAATAAAAATTAGGCTTTCTTGCATGAAATGATGGCTCAGAGCTCATAAAGAACTTATACTCGCCAATCCCCTGACGCCATCTGCTCCCCATTGCAGTCCACCTACTGCTCCCATCTTGACACACAGGAAATAACTGTGCAGCCAATCATTGGCACCGTGGTTAGTGATTGGCTGAGAAGGCATTTCCTTCAACACGAGACGAGCAGGATGTATAAAGCACTTTGGACCCAGCAATGTTGGAATGGGAGTCATGGGGGGATCAGTGAAGTGAGTGTCGGTTCATTTACGTTTCTAAGCTCTCTCAGCCTGCTGCCACCAGTTTTTCACAGTAGCAGGCTCTTTTTTTTAAACGTTTTTTTGTAGTTACAGACTACAAACAAAGCTTGTGTAGTCTGAACCTGCGGTCATGTGTTACTGCAGTAGAAGAGAAGACTGATGGAAGGGAGCAACACATGGCTGCAGGACCTGACAACACACGGGGTTTGTGTGTAGTCTGTAACCATGGAGACACACAGGTCTGCACAGGAGCTGCATACAGAAAACCGTAAGAGAATTTAAATGCAGACCGCATGCGAGGTTGCTTAGCTTGTTTTTTGTATTAGATGCAATAACTAGATTTTTGTACTTGCCGTATAATCAGTTTCCCTTCCGTTCGTTGGGGGGGACACAGGCTTGGGTTTAGCTGCTGCCACTAGGAGGTGACACTGAGCACAAAAGGGTGAGCTCCTCCCTCTAGCTATACCTTTCCTACAGGGACTAGCAGTAGGAGAAGCAAAAGAAAAAACAGGAAAACCAAACCATGTACAAACCCAGAATCACGCAGGCCACAACGAGGCCAGTAACCAGAGAGAATGCATGGGAACTGTCTCCCCCAATGAATGGAAGAGAAACAGATTTTACGGTAAGTACAAAAATCTGGTTTTCTCATCTGTATCATTGGGGGACACAGGCTTGACCTTGGGACGTTACAGAGCAGTCCCAGGGGTGGGTCATAAACAAAGAAGCCATCTGGTCAATCGGAGAACCACCGTCTGCAAAACTCTATGCCCCAGAGAAGCGTCAGACAACGCAAAGGTGTGCACCCTGTAAAACTTGGAAAAGGTGTGCAAAGACAACCAGGTAGCCGCCCTTCACATCTGACGGGCCAAAGCCCCATGATGTACTGCCCGAGCAGAATGAGCAGTAACCCGGAAGGGTGGAGCCCGGTCACTGATGCGGTACGCTTCCACAATGGCCAAACAAATCCATCGGGAAATGGAAACTTTGGACGCAGCCAGCCCTCGTCTCGGTCCCTCTGGAATGACGAATAATGAATCTGTCCGTCGGAAAGAGGACGTCTGAGACAGACAGATGCGAATGGGCCGAACCAAATCCAGGGTGTGGAGCGACTGCTCACGAGATGAGACTGGGCAGGACAAAAGGAAGGGAAAATTATCTCTTCATTGAGGTGGAATGCCGACACAACCTTCAGAAGGACTGGACCGGGCGAAGGACTACCTTGTCCTGATGGAGGGTAAGGAAGGGCAACCGACAGGAAAGAGCCGGACGTGATTGCCACCAAAAAGGCCGCCTTGTAGGACAGGAAGCGAAGGGACACCCGCTGCAAAGGCTCAAACGGAGAGGATTGGAGAGCGCTGAGCACCAGATTAAGATCCCAAGAATTCAACGGAGGCCAGTAAGGGGGCGCAGCGTGCGCCACCCCCTGCAGAAAGGTCCGAACTGCAGAAAATGAAGCCATATTTTGCTGAAAAAGAATGGAAAGGGCCGAAACTTGACCTTTGAGGGAACTGAGAACCAGCCCAAAGTCCATGCCCGACTGCAGGAAAGACGAGAGTTGCGGCAACGAGAACCGAATAGGAGACAACTGGTGGCGTTCGCACCAACTAAAGTAGGACTTCCAGGTCCGGTGATAGATCCGGGAGGACGATGGCTTCCTAGCCCGAATCATGGTCCGGCCAACAGCATCTGAGAAACCCTGAGCACTTATTATGGCGGCTTCAACAGCCATGCCGTTAAATGTAGCGACCCTAAATTCGGGTGGAAGATCGGTCCCTGCGACAAGAGGTCGTCCTGGAGGGGAAGACGCCAAGGTTTGTCGGCGAGGAGGAAGTCTAGGGATGCGTGCCATACTCTGCATGGGGGGGGGGGGGGACGTCAAGGCCAGTTTAGAAGCATTATCCACCGCCCAGCAAGATAGCCACAGGGTACGGCGAATAGCCACCAAAAGGGCTGAAGAGCGGGCCAAAAGCCTGGCCACATCCAGAGAAGGCTCACAGATGTAAGAGCTGGCGTGGGAAAGTTGCACTGCAATATCGGAAAGCCTGATGTAGCTTTGCCCACTCGGTCTTAGCCTTGCTGACCCATGTAGAGGCAAAAACACCTGCTACACCGGAAACAGAGGGGACTTGTCGTGGGTGGCCGTGGTGACCCGAAGGCTGGCGGGATGCAGAGGCTTTAGGAACCTTTTGGTCCTCCTTGTCTTCTGGAGACTGGGAAGGAGCAGCGGGCTTGGGGACCCCCTGGTCTCCCGTCTCCTAGGTGGTAGTGGAGGCAGCTAGGACTGCCTGTAATCCCGCTAGAAGACACTAAGCTAAGCTCACGCTTTTGTGCTCAGTGTCGCCTCCTAGTGGCAGCAGCTATACCCAAGGTCAAAGCCTGTGTCCCCCCCCCTTCCCCAATGATACGGATGAGAAATGGTATAAAACGATTGGTTGCAAATGTCTACACACCATTTAACGTGTGGTCTAGCTATATAAAGTGGGGTTTCCAACAAGAGGGAAACACCTTCAGTATCCGAACTTTCTTGGGTTTTGTAATATTTTTTTGTCTCCTTGTTTTAGAATTGCCAAAGGTTACCAGACGTCCCCGGATCTGCGGTTAACGTGGCTGCAGAACATGGCGGGGAAACACTCTGAAAGGAGCAACCACGCAGAGTCGGCACAGTGCCTGGTGCACTCCGCCGCGCTGGTGGCCGAGTATCTCAGCATGCTGGAAGACCGCAAGTATCTACCGGTTGGCTGCGTCACGTTCCAGGTGAATATGCACGGACCGTGAAGAAATATAGCTTTATCACTGTATATCGCTTAAGAATATACTTGGTGTTTTAATTTTCATCATTTTCAAGATCTCTGATGGCTGTCAGTAAATGGGTATACTCATCCAGAACTAAAAACCTGCACAGACCAAATATTTCTCCCAATTGTGAGCTTGCTACAATTGTATCTCGTTTTATTCAATCATCTATGAGGACTCCAAGTTGATACATTGTTGAAAACTTGTCAGGACAGGAGAGAGATTAGTCCAGAAGATGCGTTACACTAACAGAGGATTTTTTTAGGGTTAAAGAGATTTTCCAGGGACTGACCTTTATGATTGGTCAGCGCTATCAGATTGGCTGGGGTCCGACTCCCAGCAGTTTGCAAGAGCTGAGGGGCCCCAGATCTAGGACAGCTCTGACCTGTGTACTACCGCCTCAGTCCAGTGCAGGGATCGGACCCCAAGCGATCTGATATTGATGACGTATTCTAAGGATAGGTCATCAGTATGAAAGTTCCATAAAAGCTGACATTTCGATTCACATCCAGAGACTGAAAAACAGTTTGGATCATGTTGAAAGCTGCAGCGCTTGTTACAATGTTTCGGAGCTCTCTGTTGTAACCAACCATGTTTCAATAGTAATAATCAGTGTAGGTTTTTAGCCTCTGAATGTAAACCCTAATGTTCCCATTCACTGATTGGAAGCAGGAATCTTGAAAATGGTACGCAAAGCAGATTAGAAATGCTCCGGACGTTTGATTATACAATAGTTGACCTTTTTTTTTTTCACCCAGAATATTTCCTCTAATGTCCTGGAAGAGTCTGCGGTGTCAGACGACGTGGTGTCGCCGGACGAAGAAGGAATCTGCTCAGGGAAATACTTCACGGAGGCCGGACTGGTCGGACTCCTAGAACAGGCTGCGGCGTCATTCTCCCTGGTAACTAGATGGTTAACGATGATCGCGGGTCGCGCAGGAGGAGCTCGCCGTCTAGTATGCAGCTCCCTCCGCCCCCGCCTCCGGGGAAAAGTTAATTCGCTCAGCGAAAAAGGCGCCTGCTCTTATCTGATCACGGCACGGAAGGAACTGAAGTTCCCATATATCACAGGCAGGGGGCTGTGTACATAATGTGTATGTTTTTCTTAACCCCTTAACGGCCAGTGTTTTGGCTTGATGACCAGACGCTTTTTAGCAGTAGCGAATTTGTGGTGAACTGCGGTTTTGCTCCTCGGTCCTCATCCATGAGATACTCTACCACCTCTCGGCCACTATATGGTGCATATGGGGGGGATTTGCCTAATTTAGAACTCCTTCTGGCAGAATGTAAAGCCACTGCAAACAGTAGACCTGGATCATCGAGAAGTCATCAGTTTTGATGAAAGCAGCTGAAGGTGAAATTGCCCTTATATGCCTGCAGCTTTGTATTACACTCCATAGGGGGTGCTGTCATCATCTCCACCATCCAGCAGCCTGTGGTTCCACTTCCCTGCCTGCAGATTCTCATCCATTGCAGACTGGGAGGAGGGAGATGCAGCTGCAGTTTACCTCTTTCTCTGTGAGATGACATGCTGTGAGAGGGGAGCAGGAGCCGCAGTGCGGACACAGATGACCGAGCACACCTCTGACATCACACAAGAAGGAGCTTCCCAGGGTCACCTAAAACTGTATTAAGTTTTATTACGGTATCGTCGTCGCTCATTCTTACTGGTTGGTGACTGTCTTCCAGGCTGGTATGTACGAGGCCGTGAACGACGTCTACAAAGTTCTCATCCCCATACATGAAGCCAACCGAGACGCCAAGAAGCTGTGTGCCATTCACGGAAAACTGCAGGAAGCATTCAGCAAGATCGTCCACCAGGTAACGAGAAGGCATCTCCGGACTGTGCCCTGTGGTGGTCCCATCCAGTGATTTATAGTGATCATTGATGTGCACTAGTCTGGAATTAGCAGAGCTTAGCGCCCTCTAGTGCCCACCATGGGAATGACCCCCTCACACAAATGTACAAATGTTACTAGTGACATTGCACCTGCCTGAAACGAAGGTGTTTCCTGCCACGCTGACATTCACAATGTGACAGTCATTACCCCCCCCCCCCAGCCGTGGTGACATGACCTTCTGCAGTGCATAGCGGTCACACGTCATCTCCCAACCCTTGTATGCTGCACCGGAGGAATTGTGTGTGAAAAATAATAATATCTTTATATAGCGCCAACCTATTCCGCAGCGCTTTACAGTTCATGTGCAAACAGTAATAAATAACAGAGCAACAGACAATGAGGGCCCTGCTCGCAAGAGCTTACAATCTATGAGTAAAGACTTTACCAGAGATAGTTCTGCTGTCTTAGACCTCATGCACACTACCGTGTTTCTTTCAATCTTAAGTTTTTACAGATTGAATGCCGACCCATTAAATTCAATAGGGCCGCAGAAAATGGGGACAGCACGCCGCATACTATGCATATGAATTTCTGGGATGCACACGGCCAGTATCCGTATTTTGTGGATCTGCGATTTGTAGACTGCAAAATACATACAGTCGTTTGCCTAAGGTATCGATCTATCTATCTATCTATCTATCTATCTCATATCTGTCTATCTCATATCTGTCTATGTATCTCATATCTGTCTATCTCATATCTGTCTATCTCATATCTGTCTATCTCATATCTGTCTATCTCATATCTGTCTATCTCATATCTGTCTATGTATCTCATATCTGTCTATCTCATATCTGTCTATCTATCTCATATCTTACACATTGGGGCAGATTTTCTGTACAGGAGATGTTAGAAGTAATACAATAAGTAATAATGAGTCTTCCGATGTTTCCATGTTCTCTCTGATCTGTGGTGTAATATGATGATGATTATTTATGACGCAGGGTGATGGAGGTGACCTGTGCTCATCGTCTTTGGCACAGCACTGAAACTCCCAGAATGCCTTGCCTTATTCTTAGCCAGACACCCACAGAGGCCGGGTTGGTGGTTATATGCTGAGGCACTGACACTGCATGCTGGGAGTTGTAGTCCTGCCTCAGTCGCCTCCGCCTGTGACTGTGCACTGTTCAGCTGACGCTGTTTTTTATCTCCTTGTTACACAGAGTACGGGCTGGGAGGTAGGTATTGTGCAGTCAGTAAAGACCACTAATAGTCTGAGACCCTCTGCAATGCTTGACCCACATCTGCTAGTGGTGGGCTGTGTGCCGTGACCTGACACATTGCATTGAGACCACCCTCTGGTCCTGGTAAAGTCCGGCTAGACCTAGTGCATGACGTTCACAGCGTTACACTAATAAAGTTACCATGTCACACTCTCATCATCCTCCAGATGTAGTGCTCTCTCCATCAACACTTCTCTCCACCCCGCTCCCCACCTCCAAAATCAAGGGGTTGATTCAGCCCCACTTAGTGACTATAATGGATGGGTCAGCATCTGAAAGGAAAAATAAAGCAACTTTGACTTAAAAATATATTTCTTCATATTCAAATCTTCTGCAGACTTATGTGGTCTCCATGTCTACAGAGTACTCCACGAGCAGAATAGTGAGTGCAGCTCTGGAGTATAATACAGGATGTAACTCAGGATCAGTACAGGATAAGTAATGTATGTACACAGTGACTGCACCAGCAGAATAGTGAGTGCAGCTCTGGAGTATAATACAGGATGTAACTCAGGATCAGTACAGGATAAGTAATGTAATGTATGTACACAGTGACTGCACCAGCAGAATAGTGAGTGCAGCTCTGGAGTATAATACAGGATGTAACTCAGGATCAGTACAGGATAAGTAATGTATGTACACAGTGACTGCACCAGCAGAATAGTGAGTGCAGCTCTGGAGTATAATACAGGATGTAACTCAGGATCAGTGCAGGATAAGTAATGTATGTACACAGTGACTCCACCAGCAGAATAGTGAGTGCAGCTCTGGAGTATAATACAGGATGTAACTCAGGATCAGTACAGGATAAGTAATGTATGTACACAGTGACTGCACCAGCAGAATAGTGAGTGCAGCTCTGGAGTATAATACAGGATGTAACTCAGGATCAGTGCAGGATAAGTAATGTATGTACACAGTGACTCCACCAGCAGAATAGTGAGTGCAGCTCTGGAGTATAATACAGGGTGTAACTCTGGATCAGTACAGGATAAGTAATGTATGTACACAGTGACTGCACCAGCAGAATAGTGAGTGCAGCTCTGGAGTATAATACAGGATGTAACTCAGGATCAGTACAGGATAAGTAATGTATGTACACAGTGACTCCACCAGCAGAATAGTGAGTTCAGCTCTGGAGTATAATACAGGATGTAACTCAGGATCAGTACAGGATAAGTAATGTATGTACACAGTGACTGCACCAGCAGAATAGTGAGTGCAGCTCTGGAGTATAATACAGGATGTAACTCAGGATCAGTGCAGGATAAGTAATGTATGTACACAGTGACTCCACCAGCAGAATAGTGAGTGCAGCTCTGGAGTATATTACAGGATGTAACTCAGGATCAGTACAGGATAAGTAATGTATGTACACAGTGACTGCACCAGCAGAATAGTGAGTGCAGCTCTGGAGTATAATACAGGGTGTAACTCTGGATCAGTACAGGATAAGTAATGTAATGTACACAGTGACTGCACCAGCAGAATAGTGAGTGCAGCTCTGGAGTATAATACAGGACGTAACTCAGGATCAGTACAGGATAAGTAATGTATTTACAGTAAGAGAAGGAATTCATTGATTTACTCAGTTTTAGCATTTAAATAGTTATCTGTTTTTAAGCTTTGGGTGATTATCCCCTTTTAGGCAGATTATTTGGTCCTGATCTCAGTTTAGCTGAATCGACCCCTGGATTTGACGCTCCCCAGTGTTTAGTTCCTCCTGTGCTGTCTGCATGCTAACGTCCATCCTCTCCATACCCTGGGGAACTGTGGCTGTCTTGGCAGTTGTGAGCCCCAAGTACTTCCTGGCACTTGTAGTCCCACAGCATCTGGTCGGCCACCGATCCTCCATCTTCCTCTTGCTTTTCACGCATGTTGCCTCCGTTTAACACTTTCCACTCCATCCACTAATCCCGCTGGCCTCTGCATTGCCTCTTAGTGCAAGCCTATTATTGCATTTGCACGTTTTTCCAGTTGAATACTTGTTTTTTATCCATTTATTTTTGATGAACCCTAATTAAAATAATTTCTGTTTTTTCCCCCCCTTCGCCCTCTGTCTCTCCCCCCCCTCCCCCGGTCGCTGACCCTTCTCCTCCCCACTTTTTACTCTTGTCTGTTGTGGTAAGTTCCATTTTGTGGATATTAAGTATGTCTCATTTAACTTCAGCCAAGAGAAAAAAATATATATATAACGATTGACCTTTAATGCGCCAGATTCCCGGAATATTTTGCATTTTTATTTTGAATTAGACAAAAAAAATATTGAAAACTGCAAAATAAAATAAAAAATAAACTGCAAAAAAAACACCATTTTAGTGAACTGTAATTTTTCCCACTTACAGTTTTCTATTGTGGTTATAAGGAGCGGCCCGGCTGGCGCAGCACCTCCCTCTGTGATGTGAATGATCCCCCTCCCCACCCCCGCGCAGCACCGATGAGAGGGGTTTACCGTGCGTTATGTAACTGTATGGTGGCTGTGTGCTATCTTTCAGCTCTGTTAATGACTCTGTGGTGTAATCTCCTCTCTCAGGCTGCCCTATTATTTATTCCTCTCTGGAAAATAATAGGTTAATCAGCGCTTTAGTTTCCTATAATCCTCTCTGCTACTCTGCGCGTCCGTCCCCACCTCGCCCGGTATATTCGCACACACACACACACACAGGTCCATTTATGTAGTGACGTTCTCTCACATCCGACAGGCGTTTACTGCTTCCCGTTCTTTGATTCTGGAAGTGCTCTTTAACCTGTGACACTCCGCCTGCTGCAAAACTACAACTCTCAGCATGCACCAGCAACCTGGGGCTTGTAGTGTTGCAGCCGCAGGATAGAGATCACTGTCACTGTAGTGGGTTTCTCGTGAACCCCTTAGGGTGCAACCACACGTGGGTCCACAGTAGCAGCTCATCTGTGGCAAAATCCGTTTGTAACTTATGAGAATTTTGCTGCAGATTTGTCGCAGTTTACAAAATACTCCTTGCATGGACGTAACCTGACAGTTCTGTGGGATTACTTCAATTCACGACTGTATTATATAGGCAGCCATCATTGGACCCATATACATGATTACGCAGCCTGACAGTACAGTATGGATAGTGGGTTATTATATGTGCTAAAGGGTGTGTAGACTTTTACAACCAATATGTTTAATGCTCTTATGCATTAAAAAAAAAAAAAAGTTTTACAAACCTCCTGGCATTTTGTGTATACAGCTGTTGCTACTATGTAACACACAGGTTTACTATGTAACCCTATGTGTCTCCATGGTTACAGACTACAAACAAACACTGTGTGTTGTCAGGTCCTGCAGTCTTGTTACTTCTGTAATGTTTTCTATAGGTTCTGGAAAAGAGGAGCCAGACAGGGGAGTAACACATGACAGCAGATCAGACTACATGTAGGTTATGTTTGTAGTCTGTAACCAAGGAGACACGTACTTTTGTATAGAGGTTGTGTTCCCCAATACAGTTTATTTTATTTTTTATTGATGCATTGAAGTTATAAAAAGATGGTTGCAAAGGAATACATACCCTCGATTACATAGCCCAGGGATGCTCAACCTGCGGCCCTCCAGCTGTTGCAAAACTACAATTCCCAGCGTGCCCTAATAGCTGTATACTAGGAGTTGTAGTTTTGCAACAGCTGGAGGGCCGTAAGTTGGGCACCCGGCTGATAGCATTGGTTCAGCTGATTATAAAGACTGCATCCATTGTGCACTCCGGAGCTCCGTTTTTTTTTCAGTTTGCTTCCGTGTAATGATCAGCGTGGTCTTCCAAATATCGAGCTTCACCTAGCTTGTACTGACCCTGAGTTGCATCATATTACAGTTGGCAGCCAGGAGAATTCTGAATGCAGCTCTGGAGGTAACTGTAGTATAAGAAAGTATGCAGCTCAACATCAGCACAAGATAAGTGACGCAAAATCTTGATGTTCTGTATTGATGATCAGAATATCTGATGTCCACCGGTCGGTAATCATGTGATAATTTAGCCACTCCCCCTTCTCCTTAGGACGGGAAGAGAATGTTTGGGACGTATTTCCGTGTTGGTTTTTACGGAACCAGATTTGGAGATTTAGATGAACAAGAGTTTGTTTACAAGGAACCGGCAATAACTAAACTGGCAGAAATATCTCACCGGCTGGAGGTAAAACGCATTTTACCGTACATTTATATAGGGAGAAATGGAGGCGGTACTATCTGTACCTACATTTATTTATAGAGAAGGAGACAGTACTATCTATATATTTATCATTTATATAGAGAGACAGGGAGGCAGTATTATCTGTACCCACATCATTTACAGTTGTGTTCAAAATAATAGCAGTCAGACATCACTAACCTGATCAATCATTGTTTTTGGTAGAAATGATATTTCTACATGGCAAATAATTTACTAGCAGGTGTAGTAGAGTAATAGAAACCCAACAGACATGACATGCATGCTGCTGATTCTCTGTAATGCAATCACTTATTGAAAGGGGCATGTTCAAAATAATAGCAGTGTGGAGTTTAATGAATAAGGTCATTCATTCTTTGAAAAACAGATGGCAATTATTGCCCTTATTTAAGGAAGGAAGGCAGCAAATGTTGTACATGCTGGTTACAGTGCATTTCTCTCTGAAATTCTGAGGAAAATAGGTTGTTCCAGACATTGTTCACAAGAACAGCGTACCTTGATTAAAAAGTTGATTGGAGAGGGGAAAACTTATAAAGAAGTGCAGAAAATGATCGGCTTCTCAGCCAAAATGATCGCAAATGCTTTAAAATGGCAACCAAAACCTGAAAGACGTGGAAAAAAGCGAAAAACTACCATTCGAATGGATAGAAGAATAGCCAAAATGGCGAGGACTCGGCCAACAATCAGCTCCAGGAAGATGAAAGAAGGTGTAAAGTTCCCTGTGAGGACTGTTACAATTAGAAGACGCCGATGTGAAGCCAAGCTGTGACGAATACCACACCTCGTGCCCACTCGACGTCGCCTACGTCGAGCTCACGACACGCGGTATGGTCACTGGTTACCAAAAATGTGATGTTACGCCCTCCAGAGGAGCAGGTAAGGTCAGTGTCGCACAGTTTACACAGACTCCTCCTGTCCACGCGGGCACAGAGAGGCAACAAGCTGAGAGAGCCTTTTCACTGCCGCAGTGAAAACAGCGCTGTCTCAGCCCGGGTATCTGCCACCAGCTCTCGTTTGATGTAAGCCCGTTCCGCTAACGGGATTATATATGGTGAGAAACCAACCCGCGGTAGCTTATAACTAGGCCAAAACACGGACGTGGGGATTCGCGATCGAGATACAAGACAGCACAAGATTAAATTATATATTTAATCGCCGTAAGGGCACACTAGATATAACACAATATACACAGAGAATATATACAGTGGTCTGAGGTTACAGATACAGGTTATATGGGTGCAACAGGGTTAAGCTGAGCAAAAGTCAGTTACCGGGTAGATGAAAGTTCCTTTGGGTAATAAGGGTGGAATAGGCCTTGGCTGCAGTCACGTGGGGGCAGTGAGGTCAGCTGGTTCCTGGTTTCTCCAAACACATTGGCACGATGTGACCCCCTTCAGAAAAGACCCCGCCCGCTGGCTTGCATGTGCTGTAACCGGCCGCTCCCCTCCCCGCCTATGGGTAGGGTCCACCCCTCCTTCTCTGGTGCTGGGAGCAAATAGCCCATAAAACCCCTTAGGGCTCATAGCCCCAGACCAGAATGTCGCAGGAAGATGGTTCTGGGCCCAATTGATCCGCCTGGGTTCCGGCTACAACTAGAGTCCAAAAATGGTACCGGTATTTGGTTTCTGTGGGGAGATATGGATATCTCCCCTCCCGGGCATCCTAGTCTCAAGCCAGGACTACGTGGGTGTTTGGCTTTGCCCCAGGATCGCAAAAATATAACCGAATTATGCCTGGGATGGATGGACGATTCATAATTCCTTATAACTCGCCGGCCCCAATATGTCTGCTAATCTGATTGAACTGGGGAAGGTTTGGGACCCCATACTGAGAGATCCTTCCTGTTACCTTGGCCTGGCTCCGAGCTGCTGGAAGAGGTGTGAGTCTATCCACCTGGGGCATCCTTTGAGCTAGGACCCCCTGTGGATTTCAACCATCTGCTTGTCAGACGGCAGAGGAAGTGGAGCGAGAGCCTATTTGCATGTGGACTGACAAAAAGGTAAATCAGATGAAAATCAGGGCTGCCAGTAAATGATGATCCATAATCCTCACACAAGCGATCTGCAAGAAGTCCCCGCAAAGTCCCACTGCTGAAAAAAAGACATGTGCTGAAGAGCTTACAATCTGCCAAAGAGCACATTGACGGCCTAAAGAGACATTCTGTGGACTGATGAAAGTAAGATTGTTCTTTTTGGGTCTAGTGGCCGGAGACAGTTTGTCAGACGACCCCCAAACACTGAATTCAGCCCCAGGACACTGTGAAGACAGTGAAGCATGGTGGACAAGCATCATGATATGGGGATGTGTCTCATACTACGGTGTTGGGCCCATTTATCGCAGACCAGTGATCATGGATCAGTCTGAATCCATCAGAATACTGGAAGAGGTCATGCTGCCTTATGCTGAAGAGGAAATGCCCTTGAGATGGGTGTTCCAACAAGACAACGACCCCAAACACTCCAGTAAACGGGCAACATCTTGGTTCCAGACCAACAAGATTGACCTTATGGAGCGGCCGGCCCAATCCCCGGATCTTAATCCAATAGAAAACTTGTGGGTGACATAAAAATGCAGTTTCTGAGGCAAAACCAAGAAATAGAGAAGAACTGTGGAATGTCGTCCAATCATCCTGGGCTGGAATACCTGGTCACAGGGGCAGAAGGTGGTGACTCCGAGCAGCACAGACGTCCAGCAGGTCTCAGAGACAGCGGGTATACAACTGAGTATTAGTGACGGGATTCAGAGGAAAGAAAATCTACAAACATTTCTATAGTGAATGTTTGACTTTGTAAAGAAGAATACAAACACTGCTATTTTATTGAACAGTCTAATATTCACTTTTTTTCTTTTTTTTTTGAGGAATAACACAAATTTGATATATTTTTCTTCATGTTTTGATTTGGAACAGAATGTGTAGTGTTCCCAAGGCATCTGTGTGGATGGAAATAGAAGCTATTAGAAGGATTCTGAGCTTTATTCATTTTTTTAAACGCACTGCTATTATTTTGAACACAATTGTATATAGAGAGATAGGGAGGCAGTACTATCTGTACCTACATCATTTATATATGGAGACAGTGAAGCGGTACTACCTGCCCCACATCATTTATATAGGGAGACAGGGAAGCGGTACTACCTGCCCCACATCATTTAAATAGGGAGACAGTACTATCTGTACCCATATAATTTATATAAAGAGACAAGGTGGCAGTACTACCTGTGCCCAGATCATTTATATAAACAGGGAGGCAGTACTATCTGTGCTTACATCATTTAATGTTACAGTGTTTGTGCTTTTACTGACTGGTTACATTACAATGAATGTGAATATCTTTGTATAATCCGCGCTTTGCTCTTTCTGTAGGGATTTTACGGGGAGCGTTTCGGGGAGGACGGTGTTGAGGTCATTAAGGATTCCAATCCAGTCGACAAATGTAAATTAGATGCTAATAAGGTAACAGAATATTCCAGGTTTTATGTTGAGAACTATGGAGTCTACACAAGCTTTATTGATCTCATCCTTGCTCAGATCTCCACCTACAGTGACATCACTATGACATCACTAGAGCAGCTGCTCAGAGCCCCCCCCCCCCCCAATATATAAAAACTCAGGTGCCGTCACTGCATAACCTTACAGCATTTATGATGCTTTCTGGCTGCTGCTCACATCTAAGTTCCTGGTGTCGTTCTTCCGCAGGCGTTCATTCAGATCACCTATGTGGAGCCGTACTTCGACACCTATGAAATGAAGGACAGGATCACCTACTTTGATAAAAACTACAACCTGCGGCGCTTCATGTACTGCACGCCCTTTACCCTGGACGGACGGGCGCACGGAGAGCTACACGAGCAGTTCAAGAGGAAGACCATCCTCACCACGTCTCATGCATTCCCTTACATCAAAACCCGGATCAATGTCATTCACAAGGAGGAGGTGAGGGCTGGTGGTCGGGGTGCATATGGATATATGTGCAGTGGAAAGGAAGGGTCTGCTTATTTCTGCAGTTTAGTTCCCATTGAAGAGACCCAGTGGGTTTATGGAGTAGTGGTCCATCTATAGACCACTGTTTTGTTTTTTTTTCCCCTCTTCAGCACAGAACAGGCTATCGGTGGGCTGCATTAGATGCAGCTTGAGGGGGTGGCTTCTGGTACCAGTACCCCCATGCCCCGAGAGCAGCTAACCAGTACCCTGGTCTGTACTGAAGAGGGACAAGAACCCAAAAGCCGCTGCCAGATGGGTCGCTCTTCCTTTTGCTCTTCTGGTTTGGCTGACGTGAGCTACTTTGCAATCTTTTTCTGCAACCTTCTAATAGACTTTTTCAAGATCTCAATTTTGCTGTCAGTGAATAGAAACATTTTTGTTTTTCATGCAAAGGAGGAAACTCTGTGCAGACCCAAAACAGTTGAACATCTGTTTCTTTCCTAAACAACAGCAACAGAAATCGTTCTGCTGTCCTGAGATCTAATTGAAGCACAAAGTATATTGAAGGGGTTATCCGACCCCTGAAATGCCCCCCCCCCCCCCCAATATGCTTGGGCCCCTCACACACAATGTACTTACCTCTCTCCCCGTCACCTGTGTTTCTTCTGAAGCCCGCATGGCTGCTGCTGCATCTCTGATCATCCGGTGCCGGGGTCAGCCAATGGTAGACGGTGACGAGCCTCCCTAGCATCACGGGTGGCGCTAGGGAGGCTTGTCACCACCTGCTATTGGCGGGACTCCCACCACCCACGCCAGATGTTTACATCTGCGCGACAGGGAGATGCAGCGGTGGCGGCTGTCAGAAGCGACGCGGGTGCTGGGGAGTGAGGTAAGTACATCATTGTGTGTGAGGGGCCCGGGCATATGGGGGGCATTTCAGGGGTCGCATAATGATTTAAGCTTCATATACAAGAAGCCACATGGACAGATCTGTAGTGATCCCTGCAGCGTATTTTACTGTTCACCTGTCTGGGAAAGCTGGGTGACCAAACTTGTCAGAAGACTGTTGTGTGGCTCGTCAGTAACGGCCTCTGTATACATCGCAGATCATTCTGACTCCCATTGAAGTTGCCATTGAGGACATGCAGAAGAAGACTCAGGAGTTGGCCTTCGCCACCCACCAGGATCCGGCTGACCCTAAAATGCTTCAGATGGTCTTACAGGGTTCAGTGGGGACGACGGTGAATCAGGTTGGTGCTGTCGCACGGTTACACAGAAATGGTGGACATGCTCCGTCATGGAGGAGCCTAAGCTCTAGACGTCGTGGCGATTTCAGTAGTGGTATCGCGCTGCCAGCATAAGCCTTGTGTATTTTGCTGTCATCTTGGCCACGCCGACCGTATTAGGTCAAATATTAAAGGTTATGGACACCTTTGGGGACCTTTTTTCTTTTTATTATTGCATTGTACTAATTTTAAGCTAAAAATCTTTTTTTCAATTGTCCTTTATTAAAAATGTTGAGCCTATTTCTCTGTACAGCCTTGAGATTCTCTAGAAGCAGGGTCTGTACTTTTATTCTTTCTGTCACTGACCTGAGCTATAACACTTATTATTGCTCAGCTCTTATCTTACTGATTAGAATGTGGTTTATGACCCTTTAGTAATTTAAGGAGGTTTATTAGATGAATGGAACAAATCTCTCAGCTAAACAGAGTTAACTCTTTCACAGAACGGCTGAATATTTTGAATAAAGACCAATTGAAATAATGTGTTTTAGGCCAAAATGAGTATAAAATGCAATCATCAAAGAAAGTTGCCCCCGAAGGTGTACATAGCCTTTAGCGGGATATGCTGATGTTTTCTGGGCTTTTCTATTGCAGGGTCCGCTGGAAGTCGCTCAGGTGTTTTTGTCGGAGATTCCAAACGATCCAAAACTATTTCGGCATCACAACAAACTTAGACTCTGTTTTAAAGACTTCACAAAAAGGTATGTTCCCCTTTAAGAATACCCATTTTCCATAGGTAGTACTGCACCGACTGGCATAATCCACTTCAATATGGAAGTGACGCATCGATGGTGTATGCCGCACACCGTCATATTCTCTTACTCCAGCTCTGCCGTGTGCTGTGTTATAGGTGCGAGGACGCTCTGCGGAAGAATAAGAGTCTCATTGGTCCAGATCAGAAGGAATATCAGCGGGAATTAGAGCGTAACTACCACCGCCTGAAGGAGGCGCTGCAGCCGCTCATCAACAGGAAGATCCCACAGCTGTACAAGAATGTGGTGCCAGTCGCATGTCACAGGTAAATCAGCAGCTGCCATATCCTGAGCCAGAGTGGAAAGGGATAAGTGGCGCCCTGCTGAGCCAAGAACGTCAGATCTGAATTTGGGTTTTTCCAGTTTAAGGGTAAAAGCTTAAAGGGGGTTTATTTATCAGCACATCCCTTCTCCACTGAGGTAAATATAGGACCCTGGCAGCTGTAAATATAATCCCCAGTATGTTCCCAGTAGGTCTTCCCCCTTTGACATGTGTTTATAGTCCTCAGTAAATTCTCCTGCGTATAGTATAATTGCTATACAATTTGACCACCACCAGGTGGCGCCATACTTTAAGTAAATAACACTTCACTAGATGCATGGAAATGGCAAATAATGTTGATTTTGCATGATAAATATAATATTGGAAACCCTTTAACGGGAGTCGTCACCTAATCTGAGTGTTTTAGACTCTTTGACCCTCATTACAATGGTACCTTTCTTTTCTGTGTCCCTCGTCAAGATCATAAAAAAGACACTTTTTAAACATATGCAAATGAGCTTCTGCAAGTGCCTAGGGGTGGCGTTACTGCCGCAAGTGCCCAGGCCCCTCGGCAATGTGCCCAGAAAAACACACCCCTTTTAGCCCTCTGAACCGCCCTTCTTTCCTATTACCTCCTCCTCTGCCTTCAGCCGGCGGAAGTCACGAGCGGCACCAGAGGACGGCGGGTCGGCAAGTCTCAGCGCAGCTGTCTTAAGTTGGCTGGCGCATGCGCAATATGAAAAGCTGTTCCTCTGCCCATAATAGGCAGAGCAGCGCTCAGGTGCGGGCCAACTGCGCTGAGACTTGCAGGCCCGCCGTCCTCTGGTGCCACTCGTGACTTCCGCCGGGCCAGAGGGCTAAAAGGGGTGTGTTTTAATGGGCACATCGAAGAGGGGCCTGGGCACTTGCGGCAGTAACGCCGCCCCTGGGCACTTGCAGAAGCTCATTTGCATATGTTTAAAAAGTGTCTTTTTTTTATGATCTTGACGAGGGACACAGAAAAGAACGGTACCATTGTAATGAGGGTCAAAGAGTCTAAAACGCTCAGATTAGGGGACAGACTCCCTTTAAAGGGCATCTGTCAGCAGATTTCTACCTATGACACCGGCTGACCTGTTGCATGTGCACTTGGCACCTAAAGGCATCCGTGTTGGTCCCATGTTTATATGTGCCGCATTGCTGAGAAAAATGAAGTTTTACGGTAATATATGCAAATGAACCTCTAGGAGCAACGGGGGCGTTAACATTACACTTAGCGGCTCAGCCCTCTCTGCACTTTGATGGACAGGGCCAGAGATGATGATTACACTGCCTGGCCCTGTCAAAGTGCAGCAGTTGCAGAGAGAGCTGAGCCTCTAAGTGCAATGGCAATGCCCCTGTTGCTCCTAAAGGTTCATTTGAATATATTAAAAAAATTTCTCAGCAATGCGGGCACATATGAACATGGGACCAACACAGATGCCTTCAGCTGCCAAACTCACATACAACAGGTCAGCCAGATACATAGGTACAAAACTGCTGTCAGATGCCCTTTTAAGTCGTCCTATAGTAGACACGCGTTCAGTTCTAACATTCTTTTCTGTGCTTTTTAGGGATTCGTTCAGTAGAATGAGTCTAAGAAAAATCGACCTGTGAAGAAAGTGGGATCCCTCCTGACTACGGAACCAGTAGCCGGCTGAGGCATGGGGCACAGGACCTGCACATTGTGGTATCGGGACCATTCGTGTTGGGCTATGCCCGTCAGACTGTTACAGGACGGTCCGCTAGCACAGCGTTCTGCGTTTCCATCATTTCATTTTATTATCTGTGGTACAAGAATTCACTTACTATTTATGCAGCATTAATTTGTACGTTTATATTAATTTATATTCACATTTTGTCATTTTTAATGATTTTTTTTTAAAGGTAATTGCTCCTCCCCATATGTTTTTACCAAATATTTTTTTTAAGCCAGCCATGAAGTTGGGAATTGTTTTTATTAAGGTACAAGAGACATGAAGAGTTAAAGACGTTGAGTCTGGTACGAAGTGGCCACCATAATGACCCGTCCATCTTTCACTCCTTTCTATATCTTCACTTTGCAGTCTTTATAACATTTCTATAACTTCTCGAAGATCAAGCTCCAGCCGGATATAAAGGAAGTCAGCGGGGGCGTCTTCATCTTTACTGCTCCCCTTTAAGATTCTTCTGATGCCATAAAATAAAAAACCTTCACTCCCACTGGGGATGTCCACCAGTGACTTCTATACTGGGGCCATCCTCACAGTGGACATTTCTTCCACATGCCCAGTAAGCACCTTGTGTCGGTCTCCATTCACACCTCTAAGCATGATCACTCAGGAATGTCTGCTCCAAACACGGATGTATACACATTTACTGGACAGAACAGGAATAGTCTTCACTTTTAAGAAATGGAGAATTCCTTTAAGATACAATATGGCTACTTCTGCGCCAGTCTTTAATGGTCATAGGACTGACAAACCGGAGCAATCTCCCACAGTGTCGTCTTGTGACAGTAGAGTAGAAGCACCTTGAGGAATCCTTACTTTCCAGTTCGAGAAGAAGCAACTTCTATTTTCTTATTCTGCATTTGCTGATCTATCGGCTCATGCTGGGAGTTGTAGTCCACTGCTCTACACTCATTAGCATGGAGAATATGCAGAACGTCTCCAGGAGTTGGCACAGCATGGGACGGTTTAAGGTACCTTCCAAGGTCCAGGACTCGTTCTCTCTTCCCTTGTAGGTAGGTGTCCTTTACACAGCACAAGTTACTTTCCAGCCACCGCGCTTAGGAATATTAAGAGTACTCAGTTGTCAAGGTATTCACTGACGGGTTAATAAATTGTGGCTATTTATTGCTCTTCAGATTATATGCCGTGTATATTTTGTATTGTATTATTTGGACTCATTAAACTATGAAATATTTTAATTGCCAAATCTGGGTTGTTTCTACAATTTTTTTTATAATACAGAATTCCACCTAGTCTTGCACAGACCTTTACAAATAACATTAGTCTGCCTGCAGCTACCACCAGACGGAGCTCACCGCGTGCAATTTACACATTAAAGGGGGTCTCCGGGGCAAAGTTATCAGACAGGTGGAGGTTTAACACCCACACCAATCTGCTGCAGTTCCAGAGGTCAACTGTACTGAGCCAGGAAAGATTTGTGCACCATCTAGTGGCCATTCTCTGGTACTGCAGTTCAGCTCCCATTGACTTGAGTAGAAAAGCTACAGCTCATTTATCATATTCAAGTTTTTAGCTTAAAGAGGACCTTTCACTAGTTTAAAAACTAACTATATCAGTGGGCAGAGCGGCGCCCAGGGGTCCCCCTGCACTTACTAGTATGTCTGGGCGCCGCTCCGTTCTCCCGGTATAGGCTCCGGTGTCTGCAGCTCCCTCTGTTGTACTGGGTTGTCCCTTGGTGCTTTTGTATTAGGGTTGTCCCTTGGTGCAGCGCTGGCCAATCGTAGCGCACAGCTCATAGCCTGGGACTCCCAGACATACTAGTAAGTGCAGGGGGACCCCTGGGCGCCGCTCTGCCCACTGATATAGTTAGTTTTTAAACTAGTGAAAGGTCCTCTTTAAGACCGGCCACCCTTTAACATCATGGGCAGGTAACAAAATGGTTATAACCATGTGGTGTTGGACAGGAATCAGAAAAACCCTTTAGATACAGCCAAGCATTGTGTGTAGAGGAGTGGCTGAAAGCTACCCTCCGCTGTATAACAAGCCTGTATACACGTTAAAGGGGTATCCTCATCTCCAAGTGATTTATGATCAGAAGAGTATCGACCTCTGCGACTCTAAAGCCTCATGCAAACGACTGTTTGGGTCTGCATCCGAGCTGCCGTTTTGGCGGCTTGGATGCGGACCCATTCACTTCAATGGGTCCGCAAAAGATGCGGGCAGCACTCTGTGTGCTGTCCGCGTCCGTGGCTCCACAAAAAAAATATAACATGTCCTATTCTTGTCCGCGCCTTGCGGACAAGAATAGGTATTTATATTGCCGGCGCCTGTTCCTCAGATTGCGGATCCGCGGTTTGCAGACCGCAAAAACGGCACGGTCGTGTGCATGAGGCCTAACCCTGAGAATGATTTAGTGCCATCTCCCTCTTCAGCATCTTTTTCCTACACAGCAGTTCCCTGTCCTAAAATCAGGCAGGGGGTTCCCAGAGGTCAGACCCCAACCAATTAAGTGATGGCTGGTACTAATGCGCACAGGGCGGTGGAGTCGGTAGTTATCACATTCCAACGCCTTCATAAATGAAACAGAAATAAAGAAATTTCCTGTAGTAAAATGGTGACATCGGCTTTTTTTTACCCTCGTGTAAATAATAGCTGAGAACATAAACCCTGTTTATTTGAAATTCAACTTCTGAAATTCCTTAAATGTTGTAAATCTACAAATGGGCTTCCCTATGGTGTTGAGCGCCTGTACGGCAGCCACACAACTTTACAGGGGTATGTCATTGTCGTAAGTAATTATGCATCGTCAGCACGATCTGCTCTATTAAATCGGGCAGCCGGCAGGGTTGGTCATTTTGTCGGTATGCTGAGCTGCTGCAGACTTGTCTCCGTTTTTACGGATATGCAACTCTGATCACAAGGGGGCCGAGTTATTGAGCCCCCCCATGCGAATATCCTGCATCTGTGAGAGGACTGGACCAACACACTATCTTTCTGCATCAGCTAATTTGCCTTGTATTTTCAAAAAGTGTTGACTATTTAATATGTGGTGGACTGATATCGAGCGCAGGTCAGTGTCCACACCCTGTGAATAACTCCCATTTAGAGGCTTTTACCTTGTCAGATGCTCCAGAGGCTGGTGATGTTTACTCACTGATGCATTTGGTACAGGTAGTCAGGGGAAACGCGTTAGTATGTTGTTTGTCATGTCAGAAAATGATAGGGCGTTATAAGTAGTGTTGAGCACGAAGATTTGAATAGCAAAAGCAATGTCAAGTTCACAACAATACTTAGCGCACCAATCAGTAATCTGTAGTCAGAACCGCTAAAATGTGAAGTTGCGCGTAGTGCGAAAAAAATATTCTAATCACTGCCGATTAACGCAATCGCGAATATATTGGAGCACCTGACTCTCTGCATATAAAAGCTATTGTAATGTTCTGCCGTGCCAACCATTTTGTCCGGTCTCAGGAAACTGTCAGGTCCATAAATATTGGGACAATTACACAATTCTAACATTTCTGGCTTTTTACACCACCACAATGGATTTGAAATGAAGCGAACAAGATGTGCTTTACCTGCAGACTGTCAGCTGTAATTTGAGGTATTTACATCCAAATCAGGTGAACGGTGCAGGAATTACAACAGTTTGCATATGTGCCTCCCACTTGTTAAGGGACCAAAAGTAATGGGACAATTGGCTTCTCAGCTGTTCCATGGCCAGGTGTGTGTTATTCCCTCATTATCCCAATTACAATGAGCAGATTAAAGGTCCAGAGGTCATTTCCAGTCTGCTATTTGCATTTGGAATCTGTTGCTGTCAACTCTCAAGATGAGACCCAAAGAGCTGTCACTATCAGTGAAGCCATCATTAGGCTGAAAAAACACAACAAACCCATCAGAGAGATAGCAAAAACATTAGGCCTGGCCAAAACAACTGTTTGGAACATTCTTAAAAAGAAGGAACGCACCGGTGAGCTCAGCAACACCGGAAGACCACGGAAAACAACTGTGGTGGATGAGCGAAGAATTCTTTCCCTGGTGAAGAAAACGCCCTTCACAACAGTTGGCCAGATCAAGAACACTCTCCAGGAGGTAGGTGTATGTGTGTCAAAGTCACCAATCAGGAGAAGACTTCACCAGAGTGAATACAGAGGGTTCACCACAAGATGTAAACCATTGGTGAGCCTCAAAAACAGGAAGGCCAGATTAGAGTTTGCCAAACGACATCTAAAAAAGCCTTCACAGTTCTGGAACAACATCCTATGGACAGATGAGACCAAGATCAACTTGTACCAGAGTGATGTGAAGAGAAGAGTATGGAGAAGGAAAGGAGCTGCTCATGATCCTAAGCATACCACCTCATCAGTGAAGCATGGTGGTGGTAGTGTCATGGCGTGGGCATGTATGGCTGCCAATGGAACTGGTTCTCTTGTATTTATTCATGATGTGACTGCTGACAAAAGCAGCAGGATGAATTCTGAAGTGTTTCGGGCAATATTATCTGCTCATATTCAGACAAATGCTTGATGGACAATGACCCAAAGCATACTGCAAAAGCAACCAAAGAGTTTTATAAGGGAGAGAAGTGGAATGTTCTGCAATGGCCGAGTCAATCACCGGACCTGAATCCGATTGAGCATTTCACTTGCTGAAGACAAAACTGAAGGGAAAATGCCCCAAGAACAAGCAGGAACTGAAGACAGTTGCAGTAGAGGCCTGGCAGAGCATCACCAGGGATGGAACCCAGCGTCTGGTGATGTCTATGCGTTCCAGACTTCAGGCTGTAATTGACTGCAAAGGATTTGCAACCAAGTATTAAAAAGTGAAAGTTTGGTTTATGATTATTATTCTGTCCCATTACTTTTGGTCCCTTAACAAGTGGGAGACACATATGGAAACTGTTGTAATTCCTGCACCGTTCACCTGATTTGGATGTAAATACCCTCAAATTACAGCTGACAGTCTGCAGGTAAAGGACATCTTATCCGTTTCATTTCAAATCCATTGTGGTGGTGAATAGAGCCAGAAATGTTAGAATTGTGTCCATGTCCTAATACTTATGGACCTGACTGTATACCAGCTTAAAAAATGTAGCCAAAGTGACCCACGCCTGTATATCGCGTTACAAATTCACATTGCCGATTTCACATTCAATCAAATATTCTACAAAATATTAGTGAAATATTGTGAATTCGAATATAGCCCCTGCCACTCATATAAGGACAGGTTAGCCCAGGAACATGGACAGAGTGCACCTACCTTAAAGGTGTATCTCTGGGCTGAGCAGTTTCTCTAGGGCAAGAATAAGGATAGCTTTACCTCAACCTTCTGTCCTTACCTGTATAATATTGTTGGTATGTTTGCCAACGATCCATTGTTTTGACAGCTTTTTGTACTATAGTCATCAGGGTCCTGTTTGGACCAAGTATATATAGAATAAAGGTCAAGTTTTACAAGTCGCCCTCAGCGACGATATATGTTTTGAAATAGCGACTGTCTGCTATAATACCCTGGTACTCAGTGATTGGGCCGGGACTGAATCCTTGGAGCACTGCCTTTGTAACACCCTTGTGCTCTGCACACTCGCCCCTCCTCTTGATTGACAAAGCTAGACATCAGAAACTCAGTAGCTATGGCGTCCGCTGCACTTACGAGCGGGCCTTGACGTCCACCGTACATGTACGGAGAAAGTCGTGAAAGGGTTAGTGCTGTGTTCCTATTCTGTCCTTACTGAGCACGAGCAGCAGAGTTTCAGGCATTGTAACTAAGGGATTTGGAGCAGCATGAAGATACCTAGTACAAGTAACAGGGGAGGTGAGAACTGATTATCTAGCACCTCTAGAACACTCTGCTTATTACTGTGCATAGTATAAAGGACAAAAGAGGTGAGAACTGATTATCTATCACAACTAGAACACGCTGCTTATAGTAATAAAGGGAGAGGGGAGGACCGATTATCATCACTAGAATGCCCTGCTCATCACGGTGTATAGTATAAGGAGAGGTGAGGACTGATTATCTAGCACCTCTAGAACACTCTGCTTATCACTGTGCATAGTATAAAGGACAGGAGAGGTGAGAACTGATTATCACCACTAGAACACCCTGCTCATCACTGTTTACAGTATAAGGGACTTAAAATTGATAGAACATAAAATGTGTGATTAACATTTCTAAATTTATATGAAAGTTAAATTACACAATATTTTTTTTAAGCTGAAGTCAGTACATGTGCTTGATGCAAATATAAGCAATCACCCATAAAAAATGACAAACATGGAAGAAGGTAGAAATCTAAAAAACCTTTATCCAAAGTACAAACCCTGTGTATGGTCACAACACCAGACATTTTTCATTACAAAAAGTCTTAAGAAAACTTCTACGAAACAACATTTAAAATGATTCTGCACCTAGCTTTCCTGAACGGGTCTGTTCTCCAGTAATGGCTGGGCGCTCAGTCCCTGCCATCTACCTGTTGATAAATAGGTTCTTAAAAGCCTATACATTATTGCTGATTTGACAAAGTAACTTTGCATAAAGTTGTATTACCTGGGAGGGGGGCTCTATGCCATGATCGGACCACTAGTCACTCGACCAATATTTACTTTGTTTTTAGTATATAGAATGAGAAACTTTATTAAAAAAAAGAAATTGGTATTAAGTGTCTATGTGAAAAAAAACAAAACTGTATATAATCCAATCTATATATAAGTATATATATACGCGGGTTCTACATGCAATCTGTATATGACTGCAGCTTGTCTGTTAGATCTGATTATATACAAGATACAAATATATACACACACTGGCGGCTGGAACTGTACATATGATACAGGTTGCAGGCTGGACCCGGGACGATGTCTACTCTACCAACCTCTTGTAAAACAGCAGGTAGGGAGTGGACGTAGACTGAGTGTTCGGAGAAATTGTGGTCAAAAAGTCTCTTTCTTCAGTCACTTTTACTTCTGAATCGTCAAAGAGCAGCCACTTGCCCTCGTACTCTGTCAGACTCTGCAGTGCATACAATGCAGACTTGCTGCTGAGTCCATCTGTAGCAGACTGCAGTTTTTGATCATTTCCCTTATGGACATCGTCTATGACGCTGGATCCTGTTAACCCTTTGTCAGGGAGAGTGCTCTGAACCTTCTCAGCTTTTGGTGTAGGAAGCTGCTCAAAGTCAGTTTTACTTTTCTGTCCTCCAAGGAGGCCAATTGTGTCCGTATTCTTTTTGGCTACTTTGCCGTTTGCAGACAAGTTTGCACCAGTTCGAAAAGTGACTTCACTGTCGCGGCTTTCATCGGACATTCGAGCCTCCTCTTCCGTCAGTGGCTCGGTCTTCATTAGATCCTGGTGGTCAGTAGGAGCTTTCACCTGGTCTACCTGGAGGTTGAGGTCGCTCAGTTTGACATATGCTGTGTAATGTCCGCTGCTGATGGTCACTCCACTGTGCATTACCACGGCAAATAGACCATAAATGTCCCTCGTTGGCTTGGTACTCCACTCCTCCAAGGACAGTCGCAGTGGGGTTAATAAGGGTGTGTTAACTTTCGAGAGTCCTCCGTAACAATCAAACCTGAAAATAAAGACATAAAACAAAAGAAATTGAGCAAGGTCCACGCTATATGTAAGGCTGGACAAAATGTAAGCACCTAGTACACATGGAGGACAAAGGCTTTAACCGCAAGAGTAAAAATACATCAAGAGTATTTGAAGGCAAAGAGGAGTATTTAATTTGCAGTAATTTAACAGTACAGCGCTTACTTAGCACCACTAACGTAAAAAATAGTAAGTTCTGGAAATGGCATATCCATCATCACGGTGCACTAAAAAAGGGGGTTCAGATTTATTTGAAAATTTCCTCAGTGTCCCCAAATGTAATAAAATACCCTATACTCATCACTTAAAGGAGTATTATGGTTGTTTGAAGTTATGTGGAGAGGGGATAACTATTAGATCAGTGGGATTCCTACCGCTAGCACTCCCACCACTCGCGAAAACAGGTCCCAGTATCCCCTGAAATTAACAAAGTGGCCGCAAAATTCATTTCTATGGGAGTTTAGCCATCTCCGGAGTTCCCATAGAAACTAATGGAGCGACCGCACAAATGCCCGACCGGCTGATCGGTGCATTTCAAGGGGGCTACAGGGAGTATGGGGCCCCCTACCAATCTAATAGTTATCCCCTATCCTGTGGATAACTTCAAACTATTGGAATAGCCCTTTAATTCCTCTGCTTCCAGCACTGCGGTTAAGGGTACTTTCACACTAGCGTTAAAGTTTTCCGGTATGGAGTTCCGTCACAGGGGCTCAATACTGGAAAAAAAAAAAAAACTGATCAGTTTTATCCTAATGCATTCTGAATGGAGAGCGATCCGTTCAGGATGCATCAGTTCAGTCCCTCTTACGTTTTTTGGCCGGAGAAAATACCACAGCATGCTGCAGTTTTCTCTCCGGCCACAAATCCTGAACACTTGCCAGAATGCAGACATTAATTTCCATTGAAATGCATTAATGCCGGATCCGGCCCCAAGTGTTCTGGCATGCGCAGACCTTTAAAAAAAAAATGAATAAATTACCGGATCAGTTCTTTCAGGTGACAACCGGAAAGACTGATCCGCATCGGGATCAGTCTCACAAATGCATCAGTTTGCGTGCGGATTGCCAGATCCGGCAGGCAGTTCCAGCGACGGAACTGCCTTCCGGAATCCTCTGCCTCAAGTGTGAAAGTACCCTAAGGTCTGCACCTCAGATCTGTGTTTACAAGTTGCAGCAGTGACGTAGCTGTATATGGCATGCGACCACTGCAGCCAATTGCTTGCCTCACTGGTCTTGTGGCATATACCTCCATCTTCACCAACTGTTTGTTAAGGCGTATGTTTGCTAGAGAAACAAAAAGAAGAAGAGCGCACCATAGGGTAGTAGGTTTCAGACAAATGGATCCGGTTACAGGAGCAAAAAATGGAGGCTCACCTTATAGAGTTTTGCTATAAACAGGCACAACTCTACTGTAGGCTTATAGAAATTATGTGTCCGATAGTCGGGTGTGCAGCCGTGGCATCCAGAAACTTCAGGAGATAAGGCTCAATTCTCTCCAAAGGAGTTGCAATGTAGATATAGCAGGACCGCAAGGTGGCGAAATAACACCGTCCAGGACACTTGAATGCAGGATAAGAATCTTCTTTATTAAATATTTCTTCCGGAAGAAGCCAGGTTGCTGGCGAAACAGCGTTGGGAGAAGGAGACTGAGGGATCGGCGCGCTTACCTTGGGTATTTTTCTTAGTTTCTTGAATTCCACATTGCCTACTTATGCTCCTATTGGATTTTTGTCCAGGGTTTCTTGTCCTTTATGTGGCCTTCCACAATACTTTTGTATGCCCATGTGTGTTGATCCCCCAGTCCCCTTTGAGTTTTTTCCTTATTGAAATATATGCCTGTCTACTGCTGTTTTTATATGTGTCAAAATTTGTGATAATACGTGAAAATATTTATTCAATAAAGATTTTTCTTACCATGAGATGGAGCTTTAGTTCTATTGTTTGGGTATGAATTTTTGTATAGTGAAGGCTCTCTCTACTCTATTAATTTCTTATGACCCGGTGTTTACAATTGGTGGGTGAGAATATTCTTTTAGCCAAATACAACAACTATGCGTTTCGGAGATGCTAAGGTCCCCCTTCATCAGGTTAAAATGGCTCAATGGTAAGTGTCAAGTGCACAAAAGGTATCATAAAAAAATAAGCCAAAAGCCGCAAATGTGGACAGCCCAATGGTAATGGTACTGTCCACAGGTGCCTCCCACACATACTATGGTGGTACTATCTCCTTTCCAAATAAAAATCAGATAATCTATGCATCTTCTGAAGAATATCACATTCTCAGTCCAATACTTTATTTGGTAAATGTGGGTTTCCTCAAAAATGCCAATGAAGAGATTGACAAAGCTTGGGGCAAATCTCGTCCCCATAGCGATGCCACGTATTTGTCTGAAAATTCTGTCCTGGAATTGGAACGTACTATGTGTCAGGATAAACTTAATGCTTTCTACAATGAAGTTCTTCTGTTGTTCTGACAGTCTTTGTTCAGCAAGTCTGATGTGCATTTAATTCCTAGGTCATGTGAGATATTTGAGTATAAAGCGGACACATCCAAAGTGAGCCAGTGGTAGGAGTCTTCCCATATATTTTTCAGTTTTATAAGTGAGGTGGAGTCCTTAATGTATGATCTGAGGCTTGTCACATGTTTCTGTAGAAAGATATCTATATAATGTGATAGATTGTACTGCTGAAATAATGGGTCTTCCCGGGGGGGGGGGGGGGGGGTTTCAAGGCTCTTGTGAATTTTGGGAAGGTGGTAGAAAGTGGCAACTGTGGAATCCGGAACCATTATATACTCACTCTCTTTCTTCTCCAAAATTTGCTGTGCAGATTTAATTAGTGACTGAAAATCCTTCATGTCTTCTTGGGAAGGGTCGGTTTCCATAGGAATGTAGTATTCGGTATTGGATAAGATTCTGTATCACTATGCCCCCCCCCCCCATCTGCATTTCCAATCATTTCCAATGATTATATTTTTGTTGTCTTGAAGTTTTTTTTAGGGCTGATTTCTCATAAGAAATTCAGTTTTTGGGCTGAATTTGTATTTATTTTCCGGAATTCTTCTGATACGTTGGCATAACAGGCATCTATGAAGTTCCCTTTATAAAGTGTTGGGTAAAAGTTGTAATGCGGCTTAAGACCAGAAAGAGACCTACACCCTTCAGGCATACCATCTGGTCTTTAAGCCGCCTTCCAACTTTTACCCAACACTTTATAAAGGGAACTTCATAGATGCCTGTTATGCAATCGTATCAGAAGAATTCCAGAAAGTACAAGGAATACAGGTCATTCCCCTAGTTTTTTCATCAATCTGGGGGTTCGTTTTCCATAATAAACCACATTATTACCAATATATTCCCCTCACCTCCTATGAGTTTCAAATGATTTTGTGTTTTGATGTATTTTAATTATATGCAAATGAGGAGGCACCTGTGGACAGTACCACTCCCATTGGGCTGTCCACATTTGCTGCTTTTGGCGTTTTTTTTTATAAATACCTTTGTGCACTTCACACTTACCATTGAGCCCTTTTAACCTGATAAAGGGGACCTTAGCATCCCCGAAATGCGTAGATCTTGTATTTGGCTAAAATAATATTTAATAAAGAAGATTCTTATCCTGCATTCAAGTGTCCTGGACGGTGTTATTGCGCCCCCTTGCGGTCCTGCTATATCTACATTCCATCTTCACCAAGGCCAGAAATTGCCTGCATCGGTACAATAATAGACGAAGGTGTCGGCACCAATAAGGCAAACACTTACTCTGAACTGTTTGCTGCAAAGCACTTCAGATGAATGGTCATAATTTCTGGGATCTTATCAAACAGAAGGCTTCTCTCAGCTTCTGTGTAATGCAGGCAGTTCTCACAGAAGTATTTATCTTCTCCAACTATTCTCTCCACAGATGCAAACTGGGATATTGCCCATTTCAAGGTTTTGATTTCCAGCCTAGGATCAGGCGAGTCTAACAAAAAAAAAACAATACAAGAGGACAGATGGCAAATACCTTGACTGAGAATATTTAAGATAATATACAAAATCATGGCGTACAGGACCACATATTGATGAATTATGTCTGTGCCCCCCGCCCCAACCTACATAGGATCTGTCATGATGCAGAGTGCCCCAATAAAAAACAAAAACTATAAAGCTTATCATGCATTACATTGGTTGGTTTGTCTAATATGTTAACCACTTGCCATCTGGGCCATTTGCCCCCTTCCTGACCAGGCCTAATTTTGCAAAACTGACATATCTCACTTTATGTGGTAATAACTTTGGAACGCCTTTACTTATCCGAGTCATTCAGAGATTGTTTTCTCGTGACACATTATACTTCATGATAGTCATAAATTAGTCAAAATATTTCACCTTTATTTATGAAAAAATCCCAAATTTACCCAAAAAATTTTAATTTCTCCGCTTTTAAAAAAGAAAGTGATATCTCATAAAATATTTATTACTTAACATTCCCCATATGTCTACTTTATGTTGGCATCATTTTGGAAATGTCATTTTATTTTTTTAGGACGTTAGAAGAAGTTTAGAAGCAATTCTTCAAATTTTTAAGAAAATTGCCAAAACCCACTTTTTAAGGACCAGTTCAGGTCTGAAGTCACTTTGTGGGGCCTACATAGTGGATACCCCCATAAATGACCCCATTGTAGAAACTACACCCCTCAAGGTATTCAAAACCGATTTTACAAACTTTGTTAACCCTTTAGGCGTTCCACAAGAATTAAAGGAAAATAGAGATCAAATTTTTAAATTTCACTTTTTTGGCAGATTTTCCATTTTAATAAAAAAAATTATTTAACACATCGATGGTTAACAGCCAAACAAAACTCAATATTTATTACCCAGATTCTGCGGTTTACAGAAACACCCCACATGTGGTCATAAATTGCTGTATGGGCACACGGCAGGGCGCAGAAGAAAAGGAGCTCCACATGGTTTTTAGATGCCATGTCCCATTTGAAGCCCCCTGATGCACCCTTACAGTAGAAACTTCCAAGAATTGATCCCATTTTGGAAACTAGGGGATAAGGTGCCAGTTTAATTGCTACTATTTTTTGATCATTCATTATAACAACACTTTATGGGGCAAGGTGACAGTTTCTATTTATTTATTTTTACAGCGTTCACCTGAGGGGTTCAGTCAAGTGACATTTTTATAGAGCAGATTGTTACGGATGTGGCGATACCTAATATGTATACTTTTTCTTATTTATTAAAGTTTTACACAATAATAGCATTTTTGAAACAAAAAAAATTATGTTTTAATGTCTCCATGTTCTAAGAGCTATAGTTTTTTTTTATTTTTTGAGAGATTTTCTTATGTAGGGGCTCATTTTTTGCAGGATGAGGTGACAGTTTTATTGGTACCATTTTGTGGGACATACGCATTTTTGATCACTTGGTGTTGCACCTTTTGTGATGTAAGGTGACAAAAATTGCTTGTTTTGACCCGAGGGGTTAGGTCATGTGATATTTTTATAGAGCTGGTTTTTACGGACGCGGCAATACCAAATATGTCTATTTTATTTTTTCTATTTTTAACATTTTTTTTATTCCTTACTTGGGGAATTTTTTTTTTTTACATGTGAAACTTTTTTTTTACTTTATTTTTTCAACCCTTTATTTATTTTTTATTTTACACTTTTCGTCCCCCATAAGGTCATACAAGACCTCTGGGGGACATTTACTTCACTTTCTTTTTTTTTTTCACTGTTGATTTCTCCTGTAACTGGGGCTGACATAGTAGCCCCAGTTACAGGAGAAATACACCCCCAGAGAGGCTGTACAGCGCAATACAGCCTCAGTGCAGGGCTGATCGAGGTCTCTGAAAGACCTCACACAGCCCCTGCACTCTCCAGTCAC